>NC_087513.1:59156464-59781464 GCF_963921805.1 Phalacrocorax carbo | reverse complement strand
CCCTGCTCGGTACACTGGGCAAGGCACTGGCTGTGCAAGCCCACCCCCTCTCTCAGGCAGCCTGTAGCACTGACCACCGCTTGGCTGGCCATCCCTTTATTTTAAAGCATGTCAGATGTTCAACCCGCCAGAATACTGTGTTATAATTTGGCTAGGCAGGGTGCAGATGAGATGGTGTGGTTGCTGTGATCTCAGTAAATTAGCATGTAAACATGTTTTGACTGAAGAAAACTGCAAGGCCATACTAAAGAGTAGTTCCTGGGTGGGATTTACAGTGCTAGGCAATGCATTTAAATGTGGCCGCACCATCTGGGAGGGAGGAAGCACTATAATAAACAGCCAAAGGCCTATGCTGGCTTTCAGGGAGAAAGCTTGACCTGAATCCTCTCTCTTTGTGATGAAGAAACCGCATGGTCTGGAAAAGGACATATTTTCTGGGTGCAAGGGCATCAGACAAACATAACTTCTGCTTTCTGCCTCAGCCCTGACATGATTACAGGGCCACAAGAAACCCGATGCCTCTTCTTATGAAGTAATTTGGAAACAATAAAAGCTTATTTTCCAGAGCTGCCATGAAAAAGTCTCAGTCTGCCTCAGTGACTGTGACTGGAGGAAGCATATACACAACTTTGTGTCAGATATGGAACATATCCTTAGTATCAGTAGGGAAAAATAAGTGATCAATTCACTTCCAATTACCTACATAAGAGCTAATTCACAGAAAGGCTATGTATAACATTAGTGCCTTTAGGTGTTTGCAAAGCATCTGTCTGAGCAGGGGATGCCAGCACTGATCCAAGACTGCAAACACACCTGTAAGACACTCAAATACCAGAGTTTACCCCTCTGGTGTTACCAACAGCTGGGAGAGTTTGCACTGCACCTATGTGAGGCCTGCTCAAATTGGCATGCTCCCCTGCACCTTTGGACTAATGCCCGTAGTCTGCAAACACAAGGATTCAGTCATAGGGCACCAAGTCCCCACCAAAGCCTTGCATGTCACCCTGACCAGGGGACGTAGAGCTGGGCTAGTGGGCTATAGGTACGGGAGCTGGACTGGCCTGCATTGCTGTGCTGCTCCTGTGTTATGGGGAAACACGGCACAAGAGAAGCAACTCCCACATGTGGAGTAGGGGCTTCCAGGATCAGGAGCAAAGGGCCAAAAGTCACAAGCTACTTCTGTTAGGAGAGCACATACGTTCTTGCAACTTCCCTCTGTATGATAAATAACCAGTTACATCTGCCTTGTTTTCTTTCTACGAAAGTAGGTGCAATGAATGCCCAAAGCATCAGCCAACATACATGCTCAGCATGGGAATCCAGGAGAAACTATTTGTGCAGAGCTTGTACTGTCTCTTCTGGCATTATTTCTTCTCTCTTCCCTCTGCCTTTTTTCTCTCAGTGCAAAGAAGCATATCTGAGCTGCTTCAGAGGACTGCTTCAGTGTTTTCCTCTGGACCTGTGTGAAACAGAGACATCAGGGATGCAGCAGGGACCTGCACAACTTCTGCCAGGCTGGAAACTGCTATGCACAGGCGAGGAATAGGAAGAGATGCCCAGGTATCAAGCATCAGCTAGAGAAAGTGCCCAAGGAGTTCTTCCCTAGGTACAGTGCCATTAGACAGCAGCCTATGTAAGAAAAGGTGCAGAACACCAGCTTCAGCATCAGGGAGTAGCCAGGCGTAACAAGAGATCCGAGGTGATTGTGACAGGCATGAGGAGTGCAGTGATTCAAAGCTTAACACTGCTCCTGCAGGTCCATTAGCTGGGTGAAGCAGAGGGTGCGACACGTTATGCAGCTTTAAACAGAGACTGGTATTTTGTACTAAATTCATGGGACATCTTCAGGGTATCCTGTAAAATGGGTCCTGTATGAAGTAATTTTTTATGATTGGAAGAGGTCAAAGCTGAAATCTTCCTATGAGAGACATCTTCTGATGTAGCAAATACTGCAATTGCTAGTAGTATGTCTTGGAGTAACTGAGAAGCCACCCTTCAGACAAACAAATAAGTTTGAACCCAAATCCCCTGTGATGTGAATGAACCCAGGCACTTTCTGGGGCATCGCTGTTTGACAGAGGCCTTAAGCTACAAACTCAGGAGCAGGCTTGTACCTTCACCCCAGAAATGGGCTCAGTATCACTGAAAGTGTGCCAAAGAGGGGCACTGGGATATTGTAACAGCAAATTCCTCCAAATCCTCTGACTGAGCTTGCACCTCTGGAGCATGACACAACAGGCAAAGAAAGCCAAGACACACTTTAGATGGAGACCACTTCTCACCTGGAGTGGGAAGCAGCCTTTCCCAGCCTGCGGAGGGGCCAGAACAAAACATGCTGAGGAGAGGGGAAATGTGCAGGACTCCTGGGGAGAGGTGAGCAAGAGAGTGGGTGGAAGAAAGAGGGAGAGAAATGGTGAAGAGAAGACATGGGCAAATAAACCAAAAGGAATCCATGGGTAAATTCTGGAATTATCTGAATTATTTCCCTGGAATCACATTACACATTTCTCTCAAGCCCCTTGGGAAAACAAGGCATGTAATTTCTTTCTGGATCAGCCTGGAGAAGGCAAGGCTGAAGCCCGCTGCGTTGGGTGTGGGGGGACCTTGGGGAGGGAGGGGAGGGGTGAGCCACTGTACGAAATCCCTGTGTCAAAGGGCCTGGGGGCCCAAGTGATGCACAAGGCACTCACTGTATGTCCGCATTGTCTCCTTCATAAAAGGGGCTGGGACTGGGAAAAAGGAGGCAGTTTCCAGGATACTGGCCAGCAGCCGCTGGAATGCCTCGACCCCCCCAGCCCCTACATGCTATAAAGGCAGTGGGGAGGGGAGCGGGGAGGAGAGATGCATTTGTGCCCTTTTTTCTTCAGGGGTGAAAACAAGGAAGGTTTTCCTTTAGGGGCCAGCCCTCAACCCCTTCACCACTTCTCCCCAGTTTAGCAATTCCCAGATACAAATAGTAAGGACTTCTGAGATGGTCAGGTCCTGACTGCCCAGGGCATAGGGAAGAGAAAAATCATTCCACAAATGCTGAAGTCTGCAGCCTACTGGAGCTTTTGTCCACATCTGCTTTGGCCCAGAGACTATTATGCACTCTTCAGCTGTGGGATGGACTGCTTGGTAGTTAATATTTATTCTGTAAGAGTACCTTGGTCCAGGAGTGGAAGGTGTCAGGATGCTAAAGAAGGTAGATAAGCATGATGGATGTGTGCTTTGCCACCCCAGAAAACAAGGTGTGAATTACAGGTTAAATGGACCAGAGGAAAGTACAGAAAGAAGGAAAGGGTACCTGCACTGTACAGACAGACAGGGAGGGACCAAGAGGTAAATCTAAGTTTTGGGTTGAGTCAAAAGGTAACCCTAAATACACTGATACTTTGCCAGAAGCTCCACAAAAGTTTCAGCTCCAGCCCTGGGGTGCAGTGCTGCTGTGCTCAGCCCCGTATCTCCACCAGGGTGAGATCATCTTGCTCTCGGTGCTGTCACCACCTGGTGACAGGTGCTGAAGCCACCGAATGGAGAGCTGGCTTAGCTGCACTGCAGGTAGGCCCTTGTGTCCAAGGTCAGGCTGTGGGAACAGACTGCCTTTGTTACCTTATGGGAAGAACCACAAGACCCATCTCAGGCTGGTTACTGCAAAACAACCCCCGAGGCATTATTAGTTACGGGATCATACCAAGAAAAGAAACACCTCTCCTGAAGAGGTTTGTATCAGGCTGTGATGGTGGTATAGTTTTGTTTTTTCTTGGATAAAGGAAGTCCTCATGGTGAGGTCCTTGATGAGGTCCAAGGTCCCACCCTACAGCGCTGGAAGGATTTTCTTGGCTTGAACACAGACAGAAAGGGAAGCTTTGGGGCAGGAAGGGAAAAAAGTTTTTAAAATCTTCTTTTGTGAGTCCTCCGGTTCTCTCAGGGAGCCAAAGGCCTGTTTTGGGGGCTGACCTGGGTTGGCAAGCCACCAGCACTTTAACAATCGCAGACACAACCATTCAGGCTGCTCTTTCTATTCAAGGAACTATGGAGTCCCACACAATACTGGCCTCCCAGCATCTTCCTGTGCCACCTCCTGCTCATGAAATGGGGGTGATCAAAGCCATCCCCCTACCCACCAAGGAAAGAAGCACTAGTTAGTGCAGCACTATTGCTTTTGGGCACAGCTTTTCGTGCTTCTCTGAGCTGTCACGATAGGAAGGACACTTTGCTGTAGGTCTGATCCCCCACCCAGGCTACATCGTGGTCACATTCCTCCTGGCCACATAGAACTGAGGGGGGCAGTGGAGGGGAGAGGCTGCTTTAAGTACGACATGAGGCAGCAATTTTATTTTGCGTATTATCAAAATAGTGCATTGCTGGAACATTTCTACATTGCTAAATCTAGATGGTATGGCCTGGAGCTGTTTGCAAGGGGTATCATTTTGTTGAGGATTGTGCAATATTTTATTCCAGCCCACTTGTGCCCTCCCTGAACCTGAGGAGCAGGGGAACCAAGCTAACTTGAACCAACACTGAGGCAGGGCTGCTGGCTTTCAAGAAGAAGAAATCTGGCTCACAAACCTTGAGAAACATATCTGAGGAATTTTTTCTTTTTTTTTTAATGTACGGGACTAGGCAGGACATTCTGAGGTTAAATTCTATGCATTTATAGGAACTCTGGTAAAGCAATTAAGGTCCCAGATTTGACTTTCATTAGCATATTTATAACCTGGTGGGGAATGTTTTCCATATTCCTTGTGTCTATTTTTGTAATGATACTAATCCTTTACATTTCTGTATCACCTTTCATTCAGGAGGACTAGCTCCCAAGTTGCTTTGCATATGCAGGACAAAAATACAGGCAGACATGATGGTGATATACCTAAAATGGATCAGAAAGCAATGCGATAAATGAAATTTATGGAATATCTTTGACAGACTTACCTCCTTTTCACCCCTATGCCTATATGCTAGGGAATACAGAAAATCTTTGTGCTGCTTACAAGTGCGCACACACATATGCATGCACACGTTTAATACAGACTTGCTTCCACTTTTCCCTAAAAATCTTTTTTGCCCTCAAGTCACACTTGGCGTGAATTATAGGAACAGAAACATTCAGTCCTGGGTAGACATGGCTAAATGATGAAAATATAAGGTTTTTTAGCCAGATTGGTGAAAACATAAATTTTACTTTTAAGTGTTTTTCAAATTATAGCTGCATAGTTGCACAGAACTTGTGAAAAATTAAAAGGTCAGCCATGTATAATATAAGCTAATTCATAATAATTTATTGTCAGTTACCACCATGTTAGATGATTTTGGGCTTCTTATTAGAAAATACAGACAAAACTTCGCAATTTCACCTGCAAATTCCTGAGGTCAAGCTTAAAGTATCAATTCTGAATAATAATAATAAAGATAAATGATAATGAAGTCCAAAGCCAAAAGTTAGTCCAAAACTTCCCATTATATTTGAGTTAGGTACAGAAATATTCCTCTGAATGGGAGCCTTAGTATATCGTCTTCAGCCTACAGAAAGCATGAAATGATTCATGACATGCATTGAATATATTTGAAAAGGAATTCCTTGCAAAACAAATTAGGATTTAGGAAGTCCCATATTACTAAAATTCAGTAGTAGACTGTTATTTGACCAATTATGTTTTTTGACAAACGACACATTTAAGACTCAATATTGTCATGCATTGTTAGAAGTAAAAATAGTTTTATTTTCATAAATATGAGTTGATAATTTCCTCTGAACAGTATAAAACAGTAATTCTGTCAGGTCAGTCCATAATTAGACCTGAATCATGACATTATTGTTATACAAAGAACCATTTCAGATGTATTAAGAGGATTTAATTCAGTATTAATCACAGTTTTTCTCTTCCTTCATCTTTAAATTTTTGGAGACAGATTCAAGTTCAGGCAGATTTGGCTGCAAAGTAACGGGAAAACAACAATGCAATTTTGTGCCTCCTAAAATATCCTCTGTGGTTTTTTTTTTTTCTGTGAAACATGGCACAATCCTCGTGTGTACAACTGCCGCACATAGGGCACGTGTATTCTGTGCAAGACAGCATGTAACACTGTTAGCACTTGAAACGGCCCGAAATTCGGAGAAAACATACCGATGGCTTTGAAAAGTGACATGAGATATTTCACAAAAGCAACCAAGATACGTAATAAATGCAACAAGAACAACTTTGTTACGCTCTCTGGTCCAAAAAGCAATGTTTTTACCATATGTTGTTAATAGGAGCCTTAACTGTGCTTGATCACTTCCCACATAAGCTGTTTAAACACGAAGCATTAGGCTAGAAAGCTGAGCACTTTCACAGAGGATGGGGGTTAACAATTCACAGTACTAAATCCTGTTTGATCTGTTGAGAAATTCAATCCAGCAAGAGCATGATTTTACTTAATAGTGTGTCGGGCGAGAAAGTTGCCAGAGGTGGGACGTTTTCCTCCTGGCTGAGGTCGGGCCGCCGGAGCTGGCCCATCTGCCATTACATGGAGTCCTGCCATCCCTCTTCCTCATGGTCCCACTCCCTCTTGCTGCGTGTTTGCACATGTGCGTGTGTGTGGATAGTCATGTCTGAGCTCCTTTTTTTTCTGGCAGCTGCTGTAGGTGAGTTGTGGATACATTTTTGGAAGTCTCCCAAGGCACAGATACTCCTGACCGACAAGAAGGTGCCTCGTTCCCCAGGTGGAGGCTACCCAGCTGAGCTCTGTACCACTAATGACTGAAGAGAAGCAGAGTTTTTCCCTAGCATTTGCTGCTGTGGGCGCCTCTGAGGGCTGCCTGTCAAAGCCAAGAGGACGAGGGAGCTGTATAGACAGTGTTTTCCTCTCATGCACATCCTGCATGCTGCAGATTCAGTGTGTGCTTCCTTGCAATGCGTTAGAGCAGGGTCTTAGAGAAGGATGGAAAATTTGTCAAAACGTTGCCACTTTAACAGAAAGCTGGGTGAGTTCCCTTGCTTTTAATAGAATGTACCTTTCTTTTACTGCTGCTAATGCAGAAAGCAGCTGATCATATTCTGTGGGGCTCACATTATTTTTATAGTACTTTGTCTTTGGAATAAACCAGAGCATATTGCATGTCAAGAGTGGTAAGGATTTTATGGAGGAAGATAGGCAATGGATTCCCATGGATGGTCTTTGCTTCCACCAGGCCTCTGCGAGAAGTTGAGTGCTATACTGTATCATCAGAGACAGTATAAGTAGCTCCTTAAAAATAGAAAGGATTACCATTTGTCACTTTAGAGCACATTCAACATGTACTCGCCTATTTGGGTTGTTAGAGCATTTCATCATGCGCTTGTGCAACACCTCATCCTAATCCACAATTGCAGGTCTTTGCTGTAATACAGTGATGAGAAATTAATGTCTGGCTTGGCAACATTACTACAGTCTCCAATTATGAGAAACTGTTTTCATTTAGAGAAGAGAAATCAAATAGCAGATTCCACCGTCTCTCACCCTTCCTGTCTGTGAACAAGCTAATCCTTGTTGTAAACTCTGTATAACTTGCTGTGGGGGAGGAGGCAATGTGGAAGCCCCCCACCCTAAAATAAAAGTAGCACTTCAGCAGTTATTTCTTGGGGATCTTTTCTGGTAAACTATTTCAAAATGAGAAGGAAAGGGTTTATTGAAAACCAAATACAAAGGTTTTACAAGTAGCAAGAACCAGAGCATGCAGAGGTGAAATGCATTACAAATATGATGCTTCTTCCAAACCCAAAATTACCAGCTCAGAAGTAACAATATGTTGTTGTTCACCATCCAAAGTCTGAAATTGTTTCAGCGCATGATACAGAGTGGACAGCCAGAATCTCTGGATAACCAGCTTCTTCAACCATGATCTCACAAGGCAAACGTTGCTGCCTGGGGCTGGTCAGCTTGAGCTCACGTAATACCCTGGCTGAGACCAAGAAGATGACTGGCATTGCTTTGAAGTACCTTACCAAGAATAAACACCCATGGAGCCATAGAGCACTGCTCTCAAGGGCTCACTGAGTTTCCTGGAGACATGAAAATCAACGGCCAAGTAGCACTCCTAGCCTACTGGAGTGGTTGCACTGGTGTAGTCTCTCAGAAAGGACCACACGCTACTTTGAGGCTGAGGAAGTTTCTAGGCATGTGTTTCTGTCCATGCTACAAAGAGCCATAGAAATCTATGGCAGGAATAGTGTATGAATCCATACACTAATTTTGTTCAGTGCCTTCAAAACCTTAGAAAGAGAGAAGGCAGGGAGCCTTTGCAAGCAGAATTATTAGATATCTGCAAGCCTGTGGATAGAGGCAGAGAGCTGGGAGGAATGAAAGGGGTTCCCCATCGTGTGTAGAAACTGCTAAGTTACAGACAGCAGAGGGATAGCCAAGACAGCAGGATGCACGGAGTGCTTACACATGAATGGAGGAGAGAAGACAGCATGGGTAGCCATACCTCCTCTTTATATCTCCCAGCTGCTGCTCCTTGGGCTAGCTCAGCTCACAGACCATGAAGTCTGCATGACAGAACAGCAGCTGGGAGATATAAAGGCAGGGATTTGAATGCAGTGTGTATTTTAAAACATGAAAACACTGCAACAGAGTCCAACCCCTCCTCTCTTTTCCCCTGCCCAGACTACCTTCAGCACCATTAATCTCAAGGAAAAACTACATTGGCCTTTGAGCTAGGGTTTTCCTCTCTGATTAATGTTTGGACTAAGCAGAGCCATCTAAGCCCCAGATGCTAAAGCTGTGCATTAGCAGCACTCCCATCCCCAGCTAGAGGATGCTGTGTTAAGGGACTGCCACCTGGCAGCATCTTCAAGGAACTGCAAAAACGCTAAACAGAAGTCGGTGATCATCAGCCTTCTGGGAGGCTTGCAGGTGCACCCAGGAAGGAGAGATCAGGGCTGAGCTGGACTAGTGTTGCCGACTGAACTACCTGGCATTAAGAGGCTGCTACTGTGATAAAAGACACTAGGCTGGTGAAACATTTGATATGACAACCACCTTTTCAGGGACTTTCCTACTTAGTTAAAAAAGTTGGTTTTCCTTTGAGAATATTCCCACTGTTTTCCCTCTCTTACTTCAAGTTGGCTGAAGAAGCCTGACCTAGTTGTACTCAGTCATCGCCCCTTTTTATCAAAGAGCTAGGCTCTTGCTTTGTGAAGACGCACCCAGGGAGACACGTCCCACATTGTCCCCACTCTCCTGGGAAAGCAGAGAAAACCAAAGTTGACGACCTTACCGAGGAGTGGCATGGATTGAAAAGAACAATAAAATAATCTTCCTTGGCCAAGACCTGCTAACCCAGCTTCCTTCATTCTGAAGTCTTCAATGTGGTCCCCTTGCCTGTGTTACCCTTTCATTTTTTCTATGTTGTGACAAGCTGGCAAATGAAACATCACTTTTTTTTGTAAACAGAGACCAGCATTGACCAAGACACATTTGAGGCTTGGATGAGCCTGAGAGACTTTTGCCAATAGCTGCTATGCTTAGCAGGTGAAGGGCCCTTGACCAGTGAATGAACTCCAGTCATTACTATTGGTAGTAATAAGCTTAGCTCTTTTTTTTTTGTACTTTATGTATAAATTTGCATACAGAGAAAAATTCAAGAGAGGTTGAAAGATGGAAAGATTGAGTCCTTTTCCATTTTTAAAGCCAGCATGAACAGTAGGCTAAGGTCCTGAACCACATCACTAACACAACTTCAGCTGTGACTTCTTAGGAACGTTGCTAGGTATGACAGCTCAGCTAAGCCTGCTGATCCGAGAATGCCCAGTGTGTGTTTTTATACTGAGGCCACGAGAAGTTTGCCAATGAGTACCAAATGAACATTTTTTTTTCAAGATAGATATGAGAAAAACCTACGCTGCCATTTATGCAAGTCACCGGACAGACACTGACCTGGGGCCAGAGTTGGTAACATAGATGTGAAAGTATCCATGCACCCCCCTGCAGATGCACTGTGCTTCCCAGATCCCTCTCACCCCCCAAACTCTGTAGAGCTGAATTCAGCAGGGAGGACCATGATAGCTTACCAGTCCGTGTGTGCATCATCAATCACCAGGAGGATCTTGGGTTTCTGGGCCACAGGTGGTGCAGGGCTGGCTGAGTGGTCGATTAGTCCTGCAGCTGCTTGTGTGGTTTGCTTCATGGCACTGGAGATGGAGCTGAAGATGCTGGTGCCAGTAGAGGAAGAGTGCGAGGGCTGTGGTGGCTGCGGATGCTTTCTCTCCATGGCAGGAGAAACTGGGGAGCTCGTGGAGTTGTCGGGGCGCTGCAAGTCCATCATGTAGCCATTGGGCAAATTTGCCACGAAGCTACTGTCTGAGAGACGCCTCCGGAGGAAATTCATTGTTGGAGCGTTGTGTAGAAACCTTCTCAGCAAGAGTGGGGCTGAACAATGGTGTCACTAGTCCTGGGGGACGTTTCTCTGTGTATTTAGCGTACCTCCTTGCAGTCCCGCTAGAGAAATATGCCTTTGTTTTTTAGCTATATTTTCTTTCTCTCCTGTGGGAAGAGAAACAGAGACATATAAGTGAGATACATACTGTGAGTCTGAGATAAGAAAAACTCTTTTGGTCATTTAAATGGGTACCTTAATCAACAATGAGAAGGAAAAGGACTACTGGTTTCTATGCAGTATGCTACACTAGTACAGCCAACCAGATAGGACAAAGTACGTTTCATCACCTTTTCTTATCCCAAAACATTTTCAAGTTGGGGCAGACCAGCTTACGCTAAAGTTCAGTGGCAGCTTCAAACTACTCATTTTGGTCCCTACTACTCTTGGCACTCAAAATTAGACTTTGAGTCAGGTGCATACTGGTGGTTGCTAGGTATAGCAGACTACCTGATTTTACAAGTTCATTTGTAGGATTTTTGCAGATGCTCAAAACTGGAGGTTTGGCTGCTTAACCCTCATATACCTTTTTTCCCCCCCTGTTGTTGGGGTTTTTCTTTTGTTTTGTTTTAAGGAAGGTTTCTTGCTCTGCTTATCTTTTCCAGTAAGAAAATGAACACTGTGAAATATAACCATCTGGCTCATTTCCCTTGACCATATTATGATGACTGAACACTAAGTTTTTCAGCAGTTAAACAATCTCAGAGTTAGTAGTTACTTTTTCTAAAAATTTTGCACCTGTAGGCACAGCCCAGAACTTAGTTTTCCACAGTAATTCCCTGAGACCTTTTATCTGCTGAGACAGCCTTTGAGTCTTGACCAGAGGCTGGTTGGTGAGATTTGGCAGGGAGGAAGACAGAAACATACTGCTGGTAAAACATAAATGTTTTTCAGGACAGACATATCTGCAGCAACAAAAGTGAGAGTTACACATCAAGTGAGACAAGTCACACAAATTCCTCATATCATCATTAAATCATGCCCCAAACTCCTTCAAGTCTTTTTGAATGAGCCCCGCTACAAACACTGGGGCTCTTCGCCCTGACCCGTGTGGTTTGGCCTCCCTCACTACTGACGCTCTTGCCCTAGTCTCTGATTGCCTCCTGATGGCAGGAATTTGTCTTTGCCTAGTCAGTCCAAGAAAGCTCAGTGTCTGCAAATCTCCCTCCTAGAGATGTGGCTGAGACCTCATGGAGCAATCAAACAGCTTTCTTAAAATAAGATACCATTTATTTTCACCTAGAGGGATTTACAAAGCTCTAGAGACAAAGGCTTCAGACCTGTCTATGTCTCTACCACTCTTAGCCCCTAGAGTCTTAGGGAGGCTTGGATGAGCCTGGCTGGAGTAAGAGAGCTACAAAGAGTCCCTTGGCACAAGTCCCCCAAATCTCATCATCCATCCCCACCCCCACCCTGTGGGCAGAGGATCTATCTAGAGCAGAAGGCTCCCTGCTGAAGCTGCTGACATCGGCCTATTAGAGCAATTTTTCTTTGGATTTCTCAGCTCTGGTAATACAAGTCCTCTAACTTTGCCGGAGCATGGAGGTAGTTTTTTCCCAGGGAATAGCTCAGGAAATCTTTAATGACTTCCTGCCACATTTACAGTGGATAATGTATCTCGAGGCATTGTGCTGACTTCCCGCCCTGTCCTGGCGCACCCAGTGACTGCACAACGTCAGCAAACACATGCACCAGTGAGCACTTTGGTAGTACTGACTGTTTATGCAGCAATTGTTCCAAAAAGCAGGTAACATATAGTATCCATGAATTATGATCTAGTTATTCACCTCATATGTACATCCACACAGCACTTGGCCTATTCACGACCTACCACAATAACTGTGAGTGCCAGCACAGAGTCGTCCACAGTTACCTGTCTGGGATGGCTAGAGTGGTAGGGCCTACAAAGACTTTAAGGGACTTATATACTACAGGCTGGGTAAAAATGTGCTGTGCTATCCTCTGCTCAGGAACCTGTGTTTTCTACCTTGTGTAACACAAATAAGAAAAAATCCCCTCACTTAAATGACAGTCCATGTAAAAGTAGGTCTGGTCCTGGCTAAACAAAACATCCCAGAATTCTGTCTACTGTCAGAAGGGCTCCAAATGACTATCCCAGTTCCGCATACAGCAATTATGTGCACTGTCCTGGAGGACCTTAGCATTAACTGGCAAGAGGTGGGATGTAAGTCTGATACCAGTCTCAGGAGGAGTGCTTTTAGCACAAGATGCCTGCCCCTTGCACATTTTGCACAGCATCGCAGAGAGCTGCTGGTTCCTGCTGTGGCAGCTCTCAGCCACGGGAGGGAACCTGGCCCCAGCCATACAGTCAGGACAAGGCTCTTTTCACAAGCCAGTATCCTTGGAACAGGGTCCAGAAGGACTTGCATGCTCTTGAAAGTGTTTCTCCACCACTGCCAGGTGCTTGCATGGCTGCTTCCTCTTCTGCAAGATTTGCACTCTCCAAAAGAACATGGGCTCCTTGCAAAGCATCAGAAAGTAAAGCAACAGGCAAATGTCTCTGCTCTGCCCTGCACTGTGGAAGCAGGGTATGGAGGCATGTGGCATAGGGTGTCCCAGGGCTGGGAAGGACCAGAGTACCCTGTGATGCACCTGGAAGGCACACAGGTTTCCTACACAACAGGGCTTCCCAAACTGTGCCCTTCAGTTTACAATAAACAATTTATCATATTTATTGCAAGGCCATGACCACTTGCCTCCTGGACCCTTTTAAACAGCAATATTTACAGTGACCCATCATTTTTTCCACCAGGGATTTTGGTAGTGGAAGATGTTGCCCAAGAGGCACTGGGCACTGGCAAAAATCTCTTGTCCAGAGAGCTTGGGACACTGCTCTGAGACTGCCTTTCCCTCTGCCAGCTGGCACTGCCTCCGCTTGCTGCAAAGGCTGGGCTGTGTGCCGCTGGCTGGGGAAGGAAGGAGACAAAACTTAAGCAATTAATGTCACAGGGAAATCTCCCTCCATCAAAGCACGTGGAGGTTAAATTCGAACAGGATGACACTGCTGCAGCAGAGAGTAATGCCTGGCTGCACTCTGGGATGGGGGATGGCAAACCCACGAGAAACTTTGACTTTGGGTCTGTCAAAGCAGTAGCACAGACTGTCCTCCTCTCATTACATACATTTTTCTAATGAGCTGGGGCTATGTAATTAAAATAGCATTTCTCTTTTTTTAAAAATTAAGTTATTGGTGGCTTCACTGTATTGATTTATCTGTTGCTATTAGTGCTGCCACAGAGGAGGTCTTCTCCGCAATGGGAGCAATGTAAACTGCTGCCAGATTCCTTTGCTTACTGGAAAACCTCATGGTCTGCTTCTTCATCATGTACACTTGCTGTTATTTAACTTTCAGCCGTAGGTGTTTTCATACAGACACAGGCCGAGTAGGTTAGGACCTAATTTTCCTGCTGCTTGAAACTCCCTGTGGACATCCTGAGGGCTCATCGCATCAGGCCAAAACTGGCCCTATGCAGCTTTCACAGCATGCAGCTCTCGTACAACACAGCATCTACCTGGAGTATGTACAGATCCTACTCTAGTAGGCAAGCAGGGCTCTATCTTCAACAAAGCCAGGAGCCAACACCTCCGTCAGAAGCAAGACAAATCTGCTACACAGTATTTTGTCACTCCATAGCCACAGGTAGGAGAGCTGCTGGCTCTACGCCATCAAGTTGTACCTTGCCTCTGTGCACACCAGTGTCTTCCTATGGTTCACATGGAGACATGCCACCTACTTAACACTGTACCAGGCATGAACCTACCCATAGGAAGGCCTGTAGCCCCCTGCACAGTTGAAACACAGCCCACAGGCTGCTTCCAGGAGATGTTGCAGCTCCTGTTGAGTTCCTCAAGCTGTAATTCAGCAGCTGCCTCCCACCATGCAGGAGTAATCTGCTGCAGTGTGAAACAGCTGCTCCCAAAAGCTAGCTGGAAAAACAGTGAGCATCTGGGCTTTGGAGCTGCAGGTTGGGGATCCGGGCTATATTTCAGGATAGGGAAATAATAAATGAGGCATAGCAGAATGGGTGAGCCCTGAGGAAAGAGAGCAGGCAGGAGAGAGGGGGAGAGAAGGAGGAGAAGGCACAAGCAGAAAGGGAGGAAGTAAGCAGGAATCGGCTCAACCAAAAGACAATGCAGGAACACGCAGAAATCCCAACAACGAAAGTACAGTCAGGGAATCAAAAGGAAACTATGTGAGCCACTAAATGAAGCAAGAGGAAGGTCAATTAGAGCTGACCTTGAAAAGTGGCTGGTACCATCAGGCCCTTACTAACATGCAGTTAAACTTCCTGGCTGGTATTTTTGGAAGGCCAAGGAAGGGTAAGCAATCTGCTCCTTCAGCATGTTGACAGCAGCCAGGCACCTACCTGCTTTTTCTCAAGGATATACTCCACAGAGATGCAAGTAATCTCAGAAAACCTGTTGACATGTGTTAGAAAACAAGAACAAAACATTCACTTAAACCTCTTGTCGGGTTACTTTCTAATGTGTGGTAGCATCAAGAGGGAACCAAACTCATTGGGCTGATATCTATGAACCGCAATTAAATTTCCCCCAAGCTTGTTACCTATGCTATCAGGTAATGAACTGACACAATCACACTAACCTCTGTCTGATTCCTTCCCTTGACAGCCTCAACGGAGCAATGCTGGAGGTGGCAAGATGGAAAACCAACCTGGAGAGATTAGCCTCCCACCTCACCATAAGGGATGGAACACTTATTTCTGCCCCATGGTGGATGGAAGGATGAGGGGATGCTCCTCACCTGGCAACAGCCACTTACTGATACCACTCACATCCATTTCATGGATAGCCTTCAGCATACATTCAAGTTTTAAGCTATTCCCATGGGTGCCTTCAGGCACATTGACACAATGTGGGAATGGACTTCTGTGGAGGGACAGTTATGTTATGAGTTCCAAATCCAGCTGGATGGCTTTCCACATATGTTTTCAAAAAGAGGAAAGCAAGAGCTTATTACTGTCAAGCTTTCAGTGTTTCGCCCTGAATGACTTCAACATTCCCAAGCTTGCCATAGCTTTGCATAGCTTAGCATTTCTTGGGAAGAATTGAAAGCAGAACAAAACAATTAGTTCTGAAATTAATTAGAACTTTTGCTGGGGTTTCACCTCACTTGCCACAGTTTTGGACTCAAGAGACTCACATGTTCAAGCATTTCTTGGTATTTTTCAGTACAAGCTGAAATTCCATAAATCAGGAAATAAAAACAACAGGGGTTAGAAAAAGAAAAGGATACCCCACCAAACCCCTCACGTGTTGCAAACCTACAGCATTTACAAAAAGTGTAAGTGTTGAAAAGACTGCATGCCATGCCAAAGAACAGAGGAAAACAGGGAGTTTCTATGCTGGTGTTCAGTTTGCAGAGAGCTTTTCCAAGCATCACCAACACAGTGCAGCTCTAATATAGATGCTGGTGGAAATCTCCAAAGCATGTAAAACTACAGCACAAATTCCACCTAAAATCAGAAGGTTTGTACATCCTGGTGCCAGATACGCCCCTGGAAATTGTTTATCTGCTATGACTGACACCAGCAGAGCTGTGCTGTCTCTTTGAGGCAGTTGCAATAAGTCAGGACCCTGCAGTTGGAGGGGGTGGTAGGGCAGGGGAGCAGAGACAGCACACTGTCAGGACAATGATGCTACACAGAATCCGAGCTCCCTGTGGTGTGATAGACAGTTGCTTGTCAGAATTTCACTTGCTTCCCAAATTCTGTATTACCTTTTAGAGAATCAGTGATTTTCTTTGGAAATGTGCTTTTTGAGGATTCTCACAAGAAGCCAGTGTCTTGTGCATCCAATTTCTTTGTTTAGAGAGATCCTCAGAGATGCCAGGAGGCCTTATTGACAGAAATGGATCAGTTTACAATGTTCAACATGCTTCATTAAGCCACTGATACATATAAAGATGCAATAACTCTCTTGTCTTATCGCTGCATTCTTGTAGACCTTAAAAAACCCTCTCTACTTTCTTGGGTGGCTATTTAACTGGAAAAGTCTAGGCTTCACAAATCTTATTTATTTTTTTCAGTTTGCAAAGCTGTTAGTGCTTTTTATATAGCAGTTTCACTATAGGGGGTTTGCCTTAACTAGTCCTGAAGATAATGGGTGTGTGCATACCAAACTGAGTGTAAATGTGACCATTTCCCAAGATCTACACTTAGCCCAGAGAATGAGTTAGTCTGTTTCCCCTTTTGCCCATTATTTCATAAAGGCAGGCAAAGAAAAGAAGGAAAAAACCTGACTCTAAAATGACAAAATGTCATTATAAGATCATGAGGCTTTCAAGTAGATTACAAAGGAAGATGACTAAAGCCATGAACAATAGTGAAAAATTTTCTAGTGAAAAATAAATCTGAATGTTATGATAATACTCTCTGGCTTTAATACTCACAAGAACTAGAATCATGATTTGCTACTTCTTGGAAACAATCTGCTATTTCCTCATTTTATTCTCACTGTGCAAATCCTGTTGGCACCTAATGGCCACAGTGTTGTCTCAGCGGTAATATCCCCTTGTCGACGAGCTCAGGGAGGCCTTTTGTGGCCTGTCTCTATTCAATATCAATACTTGCTTATCAGCAAAGCCAGACCCAGCTCAACTGGAGCAGGCAGTATGGGGCAAAGAAATCTCATGCTAATCCTTGAATACTATAGAGCCATCTCAAACTGAGAGTCAGTCGAGCTGGCAAACTGTCTCAATTTCTTATTTCGCTAGAGTATTGTGGTCATTCGCACCCCGAATGATAGCGACACTAATGCTTCCATTAAGGCTAATACTTATACACATACCAAAGAGGCTCCTCAAGTTTATATTAAAGAAAAGCAGGAGACAGCAGTACAAACCAAATAATTTGTAGAGATAAATGCTCTGCATATTAAGTGGTTGAAATTATAAGGAAGCAAGCAGGGCTCCGAAGTCCTCATCTTTCCTTCCCAGTCTTGGATCTGACACGGTTTGTGTTGTATGTTTGTGACACATGCTCTAAGTTTCCTGCAGTAAGCATAAAAGTCCTGATTTCATGGTGATAAGAGTGAAAGCAGCACCAGACATGCCGTTAATAGAGCAGGGATTTCCTTCAGCTGAGAGACGTGTTGCTTTGAAGAGTGCTGATCTGAATAAAATAAAGAAACTGGATGTACTTAATATGTAGGGCCTGCCAATATGCATTAGGGCTTGTCCACATGAAAGATGCCTAAGGGACTGCAACTCACAGGTTTCCAGAGGAAACTGCAGCAGCCTGCCCAGTGCTAGTGGGCCTCCTGTTTCCATTATGATCACGTACCCTTTCTCATTCCTAGGCCATTTGCTTTCTACTGTATTTCAATTCTACTACAATAGACTGGTTAGTCAAAATGCAGGTAAACAGAATTTTGTTACTATAGAATTAACTAGATACGTTGGGGGTGGGGGGGGAAGTGCTATGGGTCATGAAAGGGAAGAAACAATTCACTAAGAGATCATAATATACACCAAGTAGATAATTATTAATTAACTGATGATGATAAGGATTTTCTGTTCGGAGCACAAACTGTATTACTTTTTATACGTTTACAAGACAAAAATGGATTGCATATTTCTAAACACCCTATCTTCAAATGCAACTCTGCAATTCTTTCATCAATGCTTCTAACTCATTTTTAAACGCCACAAAACTACAATTTCTTTCCCAAATGTTCTATGCCTCTTGGGTTAAAAAGTTTTCCTTCAAACATCCGAAGTCTTCTAAACCATCTGTAGTGCTAGTATATTCCATCTAAGTTTTGCTGCCATTTGCATCCACCCCTTTTCTCTCCCACTGCACCATTCCAGATACCACCATATCCCAGTTTCCCAGATTTTTTCCCATATGGCAAGGAGCACCTTATAATATGGGAGATTTACTTAACCTGACAGCGTGAACAGCATCTACCCGGAGAAATAAAGCCTGTAATTTGTCTTTGTGTGGCATGTATGCTTTCTAACCATATGTGTCCATCTCACGTAGTAACACTTCATACAAAGAGAAGAATAAGCTGAGAATTTACTGATTTATTTTGGTGATGAAAGAGAAAGACAATCTTTTACTGCACTCTGGGGAAGACTTCTGACACAACTGTAAGTTAGCTTGATGCCAAATTCTTTCATGTGATGTAGAATTGGTAGGAGATTGACTAGCCAGAATATTCCCCTCTAAGAGGCAGAGAAAATGGGGATTGATAGACCTTCATCTGTAGCACCATAGGGGTCCAGCTGGCTATGTCTGTCTCAAGTTCTGTGATGACCAACCCAACCTGCACTGAATATTTGTAGGAAATGTTTTTCTTCACTTTTTGCATCATTACTATCTATCACATGGAGGCACACGAAAAGCTGTGTGGGTTTGTGTAATACATCCCTTTTGCTCGCACCATCTACCCACACGCTTCTCACCCCAGCAAGGGTGGCAATCCCCTCCCCCAGAGCTGGGCTGAGCACCCCAGTCTTTGTAACGTCGCCAGTGCCTGCTTCCCAGCTGCAACCTCACAAACGTCAAGATCCTGCTCTAGCACAGGTGCAGGTTGGAGCTGCAAGCTAAGTATACCCGTGGTGCCAGCAGGAGCCCGTGCAGGATAGGAGGCAGGTGCTTTACTTCCTAAATAAAGCATCTGGCCAGGTTTAAAATGTCATTTAAAAATTTATGTCAGCTCCATAGGGAAACGTGTTGACAAAGAGGTATATCATCAGAGACGCACTACTATAATTAGAAAACATTTTGTTAAAAGCCTAATAATAAATTATTTCACTAGCTTATTTCACTAACTGTCCTTTATCAAGTTGTCTTCTCTCCGAGTTCCTGCCTGCTTGCTTATCCAGTCTTTGCATTCAAGCTGGATAATGTAGGAGCCCTCCATAATTGGCTTTAAACACTGAAATCTATGTTTAGGCAAAAAGCATCAGAAAATATAATACATGAGTGTGTGAACCAGAACAGATTCTGGACCCAAAGCTGTAAGGGAGCAGGCTAGTGTGCTGGGCTAGTGGGTTGTGTTTTACACCTGTGTTTTATGTGATTTTAATAGCATCTTCTGCCATCAGCTTGGGGAAAGGTCACTCAACATCAGTGCCTTGCTTTCCTCATTTAAGACTACAAACTTTATTTTGTAGAATGCAGGGGTATTTTAAGGCTCAGCTCACTTGCCTGAGTAGTGCACCGCTGAAACAAGCACGAGCAGCTTCAACAGCTCTGGTTCCCCTGCTGATCAATAGCTGAATTACAAAGCTTTTAAGGGTTACAAAATTGGACAGCCTTATTTAAGAACCCAACCACGTAGCCACTGGGGGGGGGGGGGGGGAACCCCCAGCTTTCTTGGAAGAAAAATCCTGGTACTTAGAACCATGTTGTAGCTGGAAACGTAAAGGGTTGATCTACACAACTATTTTAGTTTCTCTTTATCCCATAGTTGCAGAACTTCTTTCCCAAGCCTGGAAAGGAGAGAAGGAAGGGGAAGGGAGAGCATGCCGTGGCTCTGCAGCCAGACAGCCTGAGCAATTTGCAGCAGGAGGAACTGGAGCCACACGAATTGGCGTGAGCTCTTGCTGGGTACACACACAAACATGGCGTGACTAACCAGTTACAGGGAGCACAAGCATTGCGGCAGGCAGAACAGAAATAGGGACATCCTACAAATCTCAGACAGAGATTGTGAGAACCACACTGGGGCCTCCCTTTCTGCATGTGTGTCCTGACTAGCAGGACAGGTAGGCAGTCATTGTTTATGTATAATTATATGATGTAGCCAATGATAGAAGTAGTAATGTTAAGTATTCCTATTCCTCCATGGGACAATCTGTATCCAATCAGATCTACGTGGCGCAGCCTCATATGGCTGAAGCTTACTGATAAAAGCTACTTTTACTGTGGATATGTATTTACAGAAAAATAGACATGTTGAAAAATAGACCATAAGATCAGCTGAAGAGTCCAAAGCAAACTCAACAGAGCTCTGAGTAATAGCTAGAGAGCTCCTTCGCTCCCCACTGGGTTTATTTTCAGCTCTTGCCCAGACCCAGTGCTTAAATCCTCAGGTTTACAAAGGTCCGTAGATTTAAAACCTGGCGTGTTGAAACTGTCTACCTTGTAGTAACTGCATCACTTTGTCATCCCTGTGCAGTCACAGAACTAGTTTAAAAAAAACCCCGAAACCAAACAAACCAACCCTGAGGCACAACTCCTTTGCTTCAAGATTTCAGAGGTCAGCATGGATGGCAGGGTGTTATCTACAGCAGGCTGAGGAATTATGTTTATTCCCTGCAGTTTTGCACAAAGCTACGCACTCATGGAGCCTGGCCTCCCCCTGTTAAGGTGACCAGCCAAATTCTGCCTGCGCTTACACTTGCATATTCTGTGTTTTCCATAGGCTTGAGCTGAAGTGCAGAGCTTATCTTCCTGCGTGCTGTAGTATGGCAGTCAGTGCATGAAAACACACAAATCATTATTCTCTATTTCAAGACTGCACACAAAAGAAAACCAATCTTACAGTTTCTGTAGATAGAAAAAGCGGTTCCTTTTTCTACCTTTTTTTTCTTATGGGCTTCTTACTTTGAGCAACTCACTTAACTGCTTTATGCCTTAGTGTGCCTGATTGTATAATGATATTTCTGTTAAATAAAGCATGGAAAGGCTAAATTGGGTCAAGTTTGAGAGAGAGTCAGATGCACGGTGATATAAATACAGATTGCAGAGGTGTTCTATAATACACAAAGTAAGCGTAGCAATTATTTAAAATTATATCTATCTGAAAACTGTATACATGGAAGAATATACAGAGTTCTCAGCTCAAATGAGAGCTGCTAAGGTCACCAGAGTCCAGTTTCATAGCTGATCACTGCAAAAGCTGTTGTGGTTACCCAGATGATGTTAATTGTGTAAGAAAGTAGTGCACAGGGAATCTTTTATAAATAAGCCAGTTAGACAAAAGGAATCTTGTCCTTTCTTATCTACTCCAATGCAAACACAGTATCCAAGCATGACCCAGTGCGAGATGGCGTTATGAAAATCTGGTATCATTACTCAACTCCACAGAAGTAGTGGGCCACTTTTACATGTTGGTGATAGGAAAATGTATGTGGAAGCGCAGAGTCTAAGAGCTGTAGGAAGAACCATGGTTAAATCCCTTCATATGGAAATCCACATGTAAAACCAGGGCAAGAGAGGGTCACAGTGTGAGCACTAATAATGTACACTGCATGATAAAAAATACATACAAGTCCTTCACTACTATCAGCATAATCACTTGCTCTCTTCCTGCTTCAGCTCCCCATCATTAGCGTCTCATTCCTGAAAGAGGATAATTGCTTTGGATCTCTTCAATTACTACTAAAGCACAGCAGAGCACTTGTAAAAAATCAAATAGATTTGAAGACTAGGATCATTGAGCTTGGCCTCCCACATAGTGCAGCAACTCCAGCTGTGAGTTTATAATTTCTGATTGAAAAACCAGCTCCAGGGCTAGTTTGTAAATACTCACTGGTGTGGTCCAAACCAGCCCTGTATCTAAGCCATCGCCACTGCAGCACGGGCAATGCAGCAGCTCCCTGAAAGCATGAGTTAAGAAAACAGCATTTTGTCTGGCTGTGATGATCCCCCAGCTTCAGCAGGAACTGTGTGACCATATGATACCTCAACACAGACACTTGCTTAAGCACCCCAGAAGAGCTCAGATGTTCATGCTGTCTCCTGGGCAGCTAGATCTTGAACAGCAGCTGCTGCCAGTGCATCATCTGCAGGGCTAGTCAATGCCTGGCAGCAATTCCTACCTGAGCTGATCTTTCAGTTTTTGCTACCTTGAAGGTTGAACGAGAAACATCCTCAAGCAGTGCACAAAATGGTGGCTGGTTTGTCAGCCTTGGCCCTGCCCTCCCTCTGCCTATTCATCACTAAGCCTCATGGCAGACCCCATCCCCTAGGACTGATACCAGCCATGGCCCGCCAAGCTTTCTTTGCTCACAAGCAGCAGCGAGGGTCCAGACTTTGATCAAACTGTTGGTCTTTGCTGGCATCTCCATGCAATCACAGCACCTGCCTGATGTTCCTCAACACTAATGAAGCAGCAGGAACCTTCTGGCTAGAGAAGCTGTGGTGGAAAACCTAGTTAGTAACTGAGTATTCCCACCTAGTAAGTATAACAACTGTTCTGCGTTAGCAAAGAAATGTGAGTTTTAGCAAGAGGAAGTGCAGAACCTGCTGTTGGTTAAAATGGACACCCTGGCTCTATTTTCAATTTCAGAAGTGCTCTTTAGAGGCTCACAAAGATTTATTGCTGATGATTATTCCATCTCCCCTCCCAGCTGCTAGCCCTGACCACACCATGAAATAGGCATGTGCTATGCTGTCTTTAAAAAAAACATTCTGAGTTTTTCTTACCTGCCCATAGCTCTTGATGCTCTACCACTAACCGTGAAAACATGCACTTAGGAGGTTAGACAACTAGAGTTTAGTAATTCTTCATCACCTACTCTGCTCCGGAAGAACATACTGGTCTTATAGCATTGTGTGAAGGTAACTAGCTATTGCTTCTATTAGTCCAAGGCGCTGGAGAAAGTTGCACTTGTAGATGCCTCACTAAGGGTTAAACCCTGTTGGTGTCCTCTCTGTTTTCAAGCCAGAGGAAAACTACCTCAGGGTCCTCAGCAGATCACAACCATCTAAAGACCAGATGGAGAAGAAGGCAGACTGACAAAGGCAGAGCTGAAGGTGTACACTCTTTCAAATAGAAGGTCTTTTCAGCTGTAGCTGTATGGGAGGAATTACAGCACAGGGAGACATACAGAGCCAGGCTAAGAATGGTTCTGGTAAAAATATTTATATTTGTAAGAGTAAGTTGAAAACCAGACTGCTCATTTCAATGAAATATTGCCATTTCAAAGTATTTTCTGCTCCAAAACAGCACAACAAATATTCCATAATTTCTTGTAACATGTAAATGTTGTATCAAATGTCCCATTCATTTGTAGACTTTCTTTTCCGAACAAATTTTCAAAGATGGCATGTCCAGAGCATGTCTCATGGCCAACAAGCTGTGGCCTTTCAGTGGAAAGATGCTGCAGTGAAATGTTGCTGGCTTACTACTTCTAAGAGTGGGGCTGAAGGAGAGCATTATGAGGTTTGGATATCACAAGTTAACAGCATGTTACTATTATCTATTCCAGACAACCAAAGCTGGCCACAAAACTTTTCTGTCCAAAAGATGAAAGGCCACAGCAATGTAGAAGCTTGTGTATTATATCTCCCTCTGATTACTGCATTACTTTTACTGGAACATTTACCAAACTCCAATACTGTGTGCAGGTTAGCAGAACAGAACATACAGAAGAACTTGCAACATTACATATTTAACTAGCAACTATCTCAGAAAGCAGACAGTCAATTCCTTCCCTTCCAGCTCAAGCAAAATTCTTTTCATTCAATAAGAATCCATTGAAGCTGATAAGTTACTTAAAAGTTTTGGGTTTGGATATGATCCCTCTTGTTCTGATGGTAGTGGAAGGCAGATGATCTTGCCTGGCTGGCATGACTTTTGCAAACAATCTGCAACTGCCTGGGGTAGCTAAAGGCACTGTCCTGCCCTTTCTTTGCATTGCTCCTAGGGAGGGGACAATAGTTATGCAGTCTAGCTGTGGGGCTCGGCAAAAGAGGTGGCACTTTCTTTCGAGGCAGAAGCATAACATGTAAAGCCAGAGGCCCATGACCTGTGACCGAGAGTCGAAGACATCAAAGGATCTGCCGGGGAAAAGCCTGCCAGCAGTTTAATAAGGATTGTCAGCTGTAGCTCTTGACAGGCACCATACCCTCCTATGCCTCATGTTTCTTAGGAGCTGGTGCATTGAATGGCCTCAAGGAACTCTCATACACAAAACTGCCCCTGTGGGGAACAGTGGGGGAAGCCCTGACTGAAAGGCTCTATTGAATTATTGAAGTTGCCCAGAGTAAACCAGGGTAACCTTAATGTTAATTCCTGACAGGCTCTTTCAGTTTTATTATAAAACATCCCCCTCCCCTACCTCGCCTACTCCTCTCTCTCCTATTAAAAGAAGCTTCACAAGGCTGCTGAAGTAAGAAAGTCTGCCCGCAAGATTAACTAAATACACACAGGCCTATTATAGACAGACGTATCAAACTAAACACGGCAGCCTTCAGCTGCTGGAGGAAGTGCAGTGCTTCATCCAACCCCTCTCGCCAAAGCACATTAATGCTTTAGCAACCAGAAGGGAAATACAGGCACTGAGTCTCATCTTTAAGCAGCAAAACCAAACACTTCGGGGCTAAAAAAAGAATAAATGCTTCCCAACTTGTCAGATGATTTGGCTTTGTCAGGCCCACTTCAGAAAACAGCCAGGTTCTGGGTGTGTTTCCCTGCCCACATGTTGTGTCCGCAGTCCCTGGCAGTTGCCTGTGATGGGCACAGTGCCACAGAGGTGCATGCTGTCAGACAGGGACAGAAACGCCCAGTCCCATAACCTCCAAGACTGAGAGATCACTGTTTTCCCAAAATTTTCTTTTTTTTGGTCCACTGCTCTATAGCTGCAGCTAAAAACAACTGTGGTATGCTGATAAGTTGAATGAGAAAAATCCTGATTTTCTTGACTTCTTTTTCCAAGGAGCCTCTATATTTTTCCACATCTGTAGCCAAGAAGGTCTTTGACAGATTCCTGGGCTGCAAAGTACTACAGGGCTGCTCAGCCCAACTCTAAACCCAGCAAGTTATAGATTAAAGTGGGGGAGGAAGATGACAGTGCAACAGATATGGTCATCGTATTGTATGAAAGAAACCAACCACACAGCGCAAAGATATCCTGTATTAAAAATAATACATTTTCTCTAAAAAAATTGAGTATTACTATATTTTAAACCACAGATTCTAAAGGTCTGAATCGTCTTGGAGCTGAATGTTCTGCTGCTATTGGTTTTGTTTTTCTAATAGTCCTATGCTTGTGTTTGCTTATGAAGTTAATTTAGTGCAGGTGAAAGTCTATCAGTCCTTTTATATTAAAAGTATTTTGCACTGGCTACATAAGAGGCATGGCACAAACATTTCTGGCTGTTTTTTCCCACCAGGCTTGGAAGTCCTAAGTCCCAGTAGAGTGGGACTTTCTCCATTCACTTGGATGGGAACAATGTATCAGTTAACCTCTTACTCTGCTCCAAATAATGTGAATAGTTTTAGCTATCACTTTTACCAGAAAGTGGTTTATTAGTATCTATTCTTAAACAGCCTTCTGGTTTTAAAGGGCTAGAACCAGCAAGTTAAAAAAATATCCTCTTCTGTCTTTGTGCAATTGTCAACTAAATGTGAAATTAAATTGTAAATTAAACTCTAGAGCTTGAAGTAACACACTTTTTACACTCAAGGGAGCTGAACAAATAGACATTTCAAACCATGAAGACCTGGCAGAAGACACTAGTTGCCATCTTTTAAAAGGAGTTGTTATGTGTGTGTTTGCTTCTGTGGATGAGAAGAAATAAGGAAGCCAACACTTTTCCATGCTTCCAGATAAAGTATACAGGGAAGAAATGCCGGCTCTGGTTTGTGCTAGGAGCAGGAAATAAATCAGCCAAACCACACAATGTTTGGCAAAAATGAAATTTCCTTCTTCAAAAAAAAAAAAAAGGCACACCCTTCTCTCCCACTTTGTACAGCTCCTCTTCCCCCTCTCCAGTCCTTCTGTTTTCCTCCCTTTAATGTGAACTCTGACTTCTTTTTCTGGCCCATGCTGCTGATGTTCTTCAGGCTGGAGTACTGTACAACACAGCAGCTGTCTTGTTCATATCCCAGTCTAACAGTGCACAGCAACATTTAATGTGCCTTTAAAAATGACTGCAGTTACTCTCTCAGAAGCGATTTGAAGGCAGTACTCCCAGTTTCAGGAAGCCTGGAAAAGAGGGCTTTCTTACCCCATCCAATCTGCTTTGCTCCCCGCTGTGACAGCCCACCACAGGCCACCCTGGGAAGCAGATGATATTTCTTCCCCCTCATGTCACTCAGGTGGCAATGTGGAGGTCAGCTTTTTGCAACAGAGCACTGTCACCAGAACAAAAGATAATTTCCACCCCGAAGGCCACACTGCACACACTTTCCCCTACTTTTCAAAGGCCATCTCATTATTTTTTTTTCCTCTTTATGAGCAGGGTCTAAATTACAAGCGTGTGCCCTGGGCTACCTTTCCTGTGGCCAGTGTAGTCTGCTAATGGCAGCAAAATCATACTGCACCCTTGCTTTAGCGTTTGATCTGCACAGACACAGTAGGATTATTTCTCATTAAACAGACAATAGATGAGTGTCTGGAACCTGACAGCCATTAATACAGACATTGTTAGTTCTGCATAATCACTTAATTTTCCTTGATAACCATATTATAAATATATATGAGTCTACTGTACTGAACCAGGAACAGATCTCCTACAACTGCTAATCAGATCTCTGCTGTTTGTCAGTATTCAAGAAAAATTCCTTGACATTTTCTAATCTCTAGGTGAGGTAGGAGAATACCACAACAAACCATAAAGGATGGGAAGAAGTGAAAGATTTTCCAGAGTGGAGAGAGAGTATGGCTTCCCCACTGCTTAAACTGAGAGGAAACCATTTTATCCCACAAATAACAAGCATGTCTAGAAATTGGAAGGTTTCCATTTGGTCTTACTGAGTCTGTGAAAACTTATGATCCAGGGCTTTATACACCTGAGGGGATGCAAGCCAGCCGAAAACACAGACGCCTGAGGGTAGAAAAGAAATACTGGAGTGGGAGAGGGGAAGGGATACAGGAGGCAGAGCAGTGATGTTGTTTGAAAGAAAATGCTCTTACAACAGCTCTGAAAATGCCCTGGGCGTTTCGTTTGACATTTCAAGTTAGCAGTTTCACCTACCATTAAATTATCAGATCACGTCTCTGCACCTTTATCAGCTATTAATTGTATCTGGACCAGGGCAGCTCTTTGTAGTGCCCATCTGGGAATTCTGGGCTTATTTACTTACCTATTAAAGTGGCAGGAAAGGGATTTTTATCCTAAAAACATCCAAAAAGAGTAAAACATCCTATAATGTTTACCGCAAAACCTGAGATTCTGGAGAATTTCCAGACTGACTAAAAAGTGATCCTACACCCCTATAGAGAGGGCAGCATCCTCTGTGGGGAGGATACCACAATAAAATACACTACTCGTTGTGCCATAGGAACCAAACTCACTTTTTTCCTTTTTCTTTTTTTTTAAAGGAGGAAAACCAGGTTTGGTTTCTTTTTTTTTGTGCTGGAGAGTGCAATATGTATGACACATATACAAGGAATTTTTGGAAGGTGGAATGAGATTTGCAAGGTGGAAAAAGCTCGAATTAAGTGTTGAAATTAATGCAACAAGCCTTCTTAAGAAGAAATTGTAAATTTAAGGGCACTATGTTTCAGTCCTCTAGGGTAGATTTTGCACAACAAACCCCATAAGCGCAATTGCTCACACATCGCATACAACAAGAAAACAAAAAACCAGAAGGGGAAGAGTGGAGATCCAGAGAAAAATGGTACCCTTTCTGCCTTTTCTAGGGGAGGAAGGATTATCTGGAGGACGGATTATCTGGAGGACATTGTGGCTAGCTTGTTGTAATTAGCATTAACATCAATAAGGAGCACAAGTTTTGCATCTCATCACACTCCTCATTACTAGAGTACGTAACCTCCTAACCTCCACCCAGGAAAATGATATCATTGCATGAATTAATCATCTGGGCAATTAATGGCAAAAGCGACCTCGGGTTTCCAGCACAGTCTCTGGCACCAGTGAATTGGCAATGACGTAAGCTTCCCTGGGAGTATGCTGGCGTTTCGCCTGTTCCTGAGCTTCGCTGTTGACTCTGAGGGCAGAAGCAAACAATGTAGTCACCCAACCAGTGATAAATGCTGCAAGCAAATGCCAGGCTACTGCCACTGCAGCATCAGAGGGATGCTTTTCCAGCCAAACCTCCCATGTGCCTCTCCCAAGGAAGATGCGTATCCCAAAACAGGCAAGTGCGAATGGCTTCGTCTGATGCACGAAAAGATGGACTTTCCAGGTGCATCCAGTGTCTGCCCCCTTTTCAGTAAGGACAGCCTCCTGCTCTGCTCCCTTTTAGAGTATGTCATAAGCAAGTTATTTAATTATTGCTCTTTTGCTGGGGCAGAGGTAAGGGGAGAGAAGCTGACTTTACTGGGGAATTTATTTTCAGATGGCCAGGCTTGTTTTGCTTCATTTGTCAGTTCACTCTCTGTTGCTGTGAGTGATTTGAAAGTTGGAGTCAAACTCAACTATGACCATTTTTTTCTAACTTAAAGGTGCTGAAGGATGGCAAAGGCATGAGAAATCAAGTGACAAAAACCCGCTAGCTTACGGTGTATGCCCTGTCTTAGACCTGTTTTTCAGTCAGCTATTCCAGGTGGGATGACTGGACCATGGCTCTGTCCAATGGGAATCTGTAGCACGCTCCTTTTGCGTTTTCCATCACCAAACACAAACATCCCCTGCAAGGTGGAACCTTTTTGTACCTGTGCCAGGTGAGTGCCCCTTCAGTCTCACTTGGGGCATGTACACAAGCTGTGAGGCAGAGGGGGTCAGACTCACTGCCACCTCCAGCAGCACATCCCAGACACTTCAGGAGAGCTCATGGGCAGAGGGTGGGCATGAGCAGCGAGGCGCGTTCTGATGGGAATATCAGTCATGTCTGTATTTTCCCATCTTCTGGCCACATAAGAAAACCATAGAAAAGAACAGAGTTTGGGGAGGGCAAAGTTAACCCCTGATACAAGAGATTTTGTGTCAGGGTAGAAGAGCTTATTTGGGCAAACTGGTTTGGTTAATCCCAGGCAAGCCATTTTGTTGCTTCTCCCTGTGGGGCTTTCTGCTTTCCTGCTCTGTTTGGAGGGAGCCTCTGGCTATTGCTTTCTGAGCAAGCAGAAAAAGCGTACCTCCCTCAGCATTCATCATGAGTTAGTTTCCAGCTGAGATGAGATATCCACAGGTGAGCAACATCTTTGTCTCAACAACATTCTCCTCTGGATCCTGGCTTAAAAAGAATGAGGTGGAGAAAACATGAGAAGCAGCTAAACCTGTTAATGCCTTACAGCAAGCTGCAATCCCCACTCCGCTAGTGACTGGGCTAAGGTTACCCAGCTTAGGACAGCCTTGTTTTAAAGGCTTGCAAAGATGTAAGCTACAGAAGTGCAATTATAGCATCATCACTGCAAACAACATTCCCTGTCTACATGGCTTAATGCCACTTATCACGTTTGTAACCCAGCTTCCCCCACCTGCCCTGTCTGTTTAGCAGTCACTTATCAGAGCAAAGGCAGTGCAACAAAGGGAAGACCAGAGCCTCATTTGCTTGATGCGCTCCTGCTCTTCCAGATAACATTAATTTGTGGGCTCTAACCTGATCCTCAGAGATGCTTACCCTTTCTTCGCATCATTAAAAGGGAGATAGCATATCTGTGGAAGCAACTCAGTAGGTTATCACTTTAGCAGCAGGCAAACAGGACACTTTGATCATCAGTTCTTCTAACTAGTCAGATAACTGGTCCTGATTCCTCCCCCCTGCCACTTTCCAGGTGTAGCTGGCTCAGCAGATAGGATTAATTCACTTTCCTACTCACTTGCACTCTCCATGTTAGAGAATCTTATTACACAGATTGCTTGCAATTTATCTCCACCTGCCATGACTAATGCTCCAGTCTGACCTCCTCTTTCCCATTTTCACATCTCACTGCAGATCTGATGCATACACAGATGCACACACACTTGCTCTTTTTTGTTTGCAAACAGCTCACTAAGAGCCTTGGCATTTTTATTTTCAATCAAACCAGAAAGCGCTACTGTTTTCCCTACGCTGCACATGAGGTAATTTCTCCCTTTTGATTCGCCTCATTACATTTATAATGAACAGTCTACATACGTTGCTTTTCTATCCACATAAAACACAGGCATCTCTGTACAGACAGAGATGCACAACGAACACGCAATGTTATAAACCCCTGCAGCACATATAAAGACAAAGGCACACGCTACATGCACTGAGCAAGTGCCACCACACGCATTCCTGTCCCCTCCAAACCCTGCAGGAAAACATTGCCTGCGGAGCGCTTTCCTACAAACAAAACCGCCCTTACAGCACAGGGTCAGTATGTTATTCTGGCAAATCCCGTTCCCACTCGCTCCCTTACCTTTTCTTATTCTGCTAATCCGGGTGCCCTGGACCTATTCGCCTTCCCTCCTGCACACAAACTGGCAGTCCCTCCTGCTTCACATTCACAGCACACTAGCAGGATTCACCGTCATCCCATTCTGCTGGATCCTTATCGCCCTATTGGCCAAAGCCAGACAGTAAATTCAATTAGGCTCCTCCTTATAACTATATTATCACAGGAACAGGATGAATAATTTAGTAAAACAACAAGGGTGTGCAGGCTCTGGTGTCACAGACTTCACCCTCACTGGCAGGCTTTATCAAAGAGAGGCGGGTAAAGAAATGAGGATCTGTCACTCTCCTGAAAAGGAGACCTTAGATTACCCACTTGTATTTCCCATTCCATCCTCTTCTCCTCCTCCCCCTAAAGCCATGGCATTCCCTTTTTTTTTGTTGTACACCCATCCCCAGCCCTCAACACGGTATTTCCCTGGTGAGTGGTCATTACCATCTTAGTGGATGCAGAGCTTTCTGCCCAGGCAAAGCGATACTGCAGCACATCAAACACTTTGCCTCTTCCCTGAATGCAAGGTGCGAGAAAAGAATAAAACTGTTCTGCAGAAGGGAGTGACAAGACAAGCAGATCACAAGGAAATGGGAGAGTCTGCCTTGTATCATAATATCTTCTTTTCAGCAACTGCGCTGTCATCCTGTCACTTCCAACACCCAATGGATGCAAGTACATGGTCCCTGAAAGAGGAAGGCTCCTATATGCATAGCTTGAGGACTGTGATTTCACATGCCTGCTTGTGGGAGTTTGAATCCCCACATCAAAACAACACCAAAGTTGCAGCTTTCCCCCAGACCAAATGACTAAGCTGTTCTGTTTTGCACTTTTTTCCTGACTAGAAATTTGTAGCGACAACTAACCACACCTGTATTTCCCCAAATGAACACTGCTTTTTTTTTTCCTCAGGTGATGCTTTGTTTGAAGAGTTACAAAGCACTGCAGCATCCCTTAACAGGGTCATACTATTTAAGTCAATCCTCAGACCACCTCATTTGCCTGAGGAGCGTTTTGTTACGGGACCAATGCTGGAGATGGAGGAGCTCAGTGGGAGCTCATCCCCAGATCAGGCCAAGCAGCCAGCAGGGCTTTTTAATGACCATTCACAGCGATATTGAAAGCTATTGCTAATACATGTTCACATGCACAGTATTTACAATCAGCCATGTCATTCCAGCATAACTGAAAAATAAATAGGCAGGATGAAGAAGCCATTCTTCTTCCCTTATAGGAGCCGCATCCTTTAGAGTCCAAGAACACCCTTTGCACTCTGCTTCCCCTGTGCTAACATTTACCCAGCAAAGTTTATATACTTACTATCATGATAACATGAGGTTCAAATTTGCACTAGAGCCCAAACTTCTTCAAGCAACTCCTACATCAGCTCTAAGTCTGGCTCATCTCCCAGGACTGGCTGGCTGGGTAGCCCTTATCTCTGCCCCTAGAGGCAGTAGGGACACGAGGTTGAAGTCAAGCCCAAGTACCAGCATAGCTATAAAGAGAGACCCCAGTGAGAGACCAGCAGTTTTCTCAAAGGCCATGTCCTCCTTTAAGTGCTGCCTGCATGGCAAAGGACCGGCAGGAAGCCAGGACTGTCCATGGTTATTGCCACCTTCTAAATTGCTGGGCTGCCTACCTCTGTCACAGCCCCAGTGCAGGATGGTCACGCTGCCTTCCCCAGGAGAACAGGGCACAGGAAAGGTCAATGCTTTTGCCTTTCCCACCAAGTTTGAGGTGATCTAAGGAGAGAAAGGTAAGTCTCGGCAAAGTTTTTGCCTTTGTCTGTTATGGATTTCTCTGCCACAAAAAGGGACAAAACTACCCTCCTGCTCCTGAAGATGCCTCACTCTCGAGGAATGGCAGCTGCTCTTTCCCCCTCCTCTTTCCCTTGCAGCCATCCAAACTTTTAAGAACTTGTTTTAAAGCAAACCTTGAATTATGTACTTGGTGATAGCTTCAAAGCAATTAAATTAAGCCACGTGGCAAGTTGCCCAATGTCACTATCAAAACTGAGAATGTTTTAACATAATTTATTGAAGAGTTTTTACATGATGCTTACTTAAATCACAAAAAGAGAACAAATTAGGCTGTTTCCATGACAACTAGAGAATCTGCTCAAAATTCAGGAGATGCTGGAGGGGTGGGGGTGGGGTGGGCTCTTCAATGGAGAGCTCCGCATCATGAATATGGCCCTTGGTTATCAAATCCCTTTCAAGTTAATTCCTAGCATCAAAGCCTCCTTGACAAAGGGTTTAGTAATCAGGAGGGAATCTCTGGCTAAAGAGGGCACAAGCCAACTCTTCCAGCACTAATGTGAATTTACTTCTGGTGAGAGGTGCTCAGCTGAGAGCCCCACGGAACAATCACAGAAGTGGCAGAAGAGGTACATAAACACACATGAGGCAGGATGGGAAAAGCAGCAGGAGGTTTCATTGCAGACAAGCACTGAATTGAAAGGCAGATCATGACTCTGAGGTACAGTAAAGGTGAATGACAACTTTCACAGGGTAGATGGGGAGGGAGAGAAGGAAGCAGGGTCCCAGCTGCTGCTCATGGAAACCCTCTAAGTTGGAATAAGCTGAGCAAAGTCTTCCACTGACCCCAAGAGACGAATTAAAGCAAATAAGAGAACAAAATGGCAAGACAAAAAGCAGGATGAAAGGTATCAGAAGCAGCTGACAGGCTGAGCAAATGGAAGACAAGGTACTAAGAGTCTTTTGCAGGAATTAAATCCTTGGTAGGATTGTTGAATATTTTCCATCAAAGCTGGTTCTCTGTGTAAATTTTTTTTTCAGCTTAACATTTTTTTCGTTGCAAGCCTTCTAAGAAAATCACTATTTTAGTAGAAATTTTTCAGTGAAGGCTTTTGCTTCTCAATTGCAATAGCTGAGGTATTTTTAGATGAAAATAAAGAACATTTCTTTGGAATAGTTTCAGAAAGCTTTGTAGGTCACATGGAAGATCTCTCCTTCCTCATAATTATTTTTGATCAGAGAATTTATTGCCATTAGAAGCTTTGGTGCTCTCCTTGGAAATGATGCCTCACTGGGCATAAGCCACTTTTGGAGGGTAGGAACAATAAGTGGGAGCATATTCAAAATTAGAGACAACAAAGCACACAGGCAAATGGAGTAAACTGTGAAAGTTTCTCCCCCTCCATTTTCATCCCCAGATGAGAATTCAGTGTTTAGAGGTGAAAAAAAGAAGCAACTGAGAAATTTAGGGAGAGATATATGATTGTATTGTTGTTTCACTCCAAGTAAGATACTTGCCAAGGCAAAAGCGTACATACTACAGGGTTCAAGAAATTACGACAAAAACACACTAATATCAAGTATGCATTTTCAAGATACAGGTACCTCCTTAACTGATGTTGTGTTCACCCTTTGAGTCCCAAGACTGACTGTCAGTCTGCCTTACTTGGGATGTTGTGGCAATATTTCAGTACCTTAACTTGGAGGCGCAGATCTTCTGACAGGGTCTTCTTCCTTGTGCCTGGGTACCACTTTTACAGGTTGCTAATAAGATCCAACCTCTGCTTGGTTGGAAGTGAATATAAAACAAGTGTTTGATTGGTTATCTACTTGCAAATGAGACCGGCTATTTCTTTTCATTCCCCCTCCCCACCCTCCCCTGCTATTTTACCCAAGCCTTGCAAAAAGCATTTATTAGCTAATGACATTGTCGCAACGGGAGTAGGTCGGGCTGCACACAAGTCATGTAGGCTTGTTTTGGACACACAATACATGGCAGAGATGAGAGGTTGAAGTGAGCATTTTTTCTTGCTGAATATATTCTGACACCCTCTTTAACAGCTGTCAGTTTGGCAAACATACTCTTGGAATGGTGTAATAGCAATAGAGGCATTCAAGTGGCTGGTTCCACAGAAATAAATCTAAGGAATAGAGGACAGGGTGAGACAAAAGGAAGAAAGGACAGTGTATAACAGAACAGGAATGGGCTCCTTAGAAGTATCTGGGATGTTGTTTTCTGAAGTAAGATGCCTTTGGGACAAGCTGTATTTTACCCAGACCGAGGCATTATCCTGGGGCTTCAATACTACTGCATATGTGTATGGTGGTCTCTGTAAGAAGCACATTATCATCCCACTGAAAACATTTCAGTGTCCCAAACACGTTCCTGATTAAAAGAATTTTTCATTCTTCAGCAATAGTGTCTTGTTATTTTAACAAAAGTTTCAAGACATTCTAGGTATCATGCCTTAATCTAGAAAAAAACCCCACCAAACAAACAAAAAACCCACCCCAAACAGTTTTTCTACTGGTATTCTTTCTTTACTTACTTCAGTAACATTTTTCTGTAACAAGTTTATTGGTTGCAGCGACTCCTTGCTATCTCAAACACCATAATAATATGAGGTCTTAAAAAGGCATATTTTATCCCACTATGCTATTCTAACAGAAGAAAACACAAATACCATATTTTTCCACGAGGCTCTTTGAGTGAGAATCTATTTAATAGCAATCAACTTTAAAAATACAAATACACCACTTCTTTACCAGATCACCTGCCATATTTTGCAAAAACCGTTCCTAGGCTGTGGAAGTTTCCAAGGCAAAAATAATATTCTTGTTTACTGATTTGACAGGTTTCTCCTCCCACAGGTCAAAAGAGAGAGATGTGCCCTAATTCCATGTCAGCATAAGCAATATCCCAAAGGTTATGGCACTCATTTAGGACGCAGGAAACAGAGGGCCCAAACCTGAACAAAGCAAACTGGAGACTCACCTTTGGGTCCTCCCCAGGGCAGAAAGTAATGCACCAAGAGTTTATCAGCTACTCAGAAGAGACACTACCATTATACCTACTGCATAAATTATTCTGCTGTATAGAGACTCCTGTAACATTGGTTCAAAGACTAAATGGATGACCAACGGCCAAGACATCAGAAAGTGAGATTCATGTCAGTAGCTTGTAACTAACAGAGCACAGCTTTGACTTCTCTCTCTCCCCTCCCTATTGCCTCTAAGATTATTTTCATCCAGACTACAAACCCTAGACTGGACATATTTAACTGGAGATGGAAACTTCTGCTTTTTTGTTTGTTTGCTTTCCTGAATTAGGAAAAAAACCCCTACTTCATCTTCCAGAGTTTTTAACCCTTTTGACACCCAGGGAGAACATCTGGTACAAAATCGGAGTCTAAACATCAGTTCAGAAGGGACAGCCTAGCTGAATTCTCTGGCTTCTCTTAAGCCATGGAGCACCGTTCAATCACACTGTGTGGCTAAGACACTGCAGGTAAGCTCTGTACACTGATCAAATCTTGTTTCTTACCTCATTTATTCCCACTTAGGAAGACTAGTTCTGGCAATACCGAAGGATGTGTATTAGGGTGAAACTCATGTAAAATTAAAGCAGGATCATCACGTTCACCTTCAGCAGACAGTTAGCTAAAAAGGATCAGCACAGATGACCTATTGCAATGGAGCAGCTCAGGAGAACCAAGAGCTGATTTGGCCAGTCAGTTTGCTACAGATAATCTGCTTCAGGTGCCTCCATACTCTCACATCCTCCTCCTCGTTCCTTCCCTGGTTGCCAGGCAACTAACAAAAAGGACCAGAGAGCATGCTGAAGGAAACCACCCCAGAGGGCACTGCATGGGTTTGGGTTTTCTTTCCTAGAAAATACTCAGGGGCAAAGCAGCCTTGGCTTCAGAGGCAATGTCTTGCTGTGAAATGTAGCTTTGCATGAACACTGGTTGCCGGGCAAGTGATATATATTCATAATAACCAAAATAAATGCCTTCACAGACTCCTCCAAGATTGCCTCTGAGCTTTTTCTGGGGCTCAGCTGTTCTCCATCAATTCACAGATCAATAATTTAAGGAGCTCAAGCATAGGAATCACCAGCCTGTACAGCAGGAGATTTCACAGTGCCAGATACCCCATGCAGTTGTTGTGATGTCTCTGAGGATCGCTGCTGTAGCTGGCCATAGCCATATGTTTACAGCACTGACTTAACAGTGTGTCCCATAGGACAAACGCAGAAGAAACAATATTTTTGACCAGAAATCTGTTTGTTTATAAAAGCTCAAGCACTTTTGGATGAGGAGTGAGATCAGCCACTAGAATGTGAAATGAAAAGCCCTGTACTGGACTCCATGAAGTTCCCTGGCCAAATTGGTGTGGAAGATGCTGTCTCATTCTCCCAGGTCTACCCAGCTTCCTTCCCTTGGGGTTTATAATTGAGGGATAAGCCTCAGAGATATGAGTAAATCCCCCTGGGATCTGATGTTTGGAACTGCAAAAAGAATACTTAGGCCCTGAAATTACATCATTGAGTATTTCAAAGTACCATTTAGTTTAAAAAATGGTGGGATCAACTAAACACGGGTACGAAGTCAGGTAAAAAATAGCTGGAAGATTAGACACACACCTGTGCCTTTACTTTAAAACCAAACTTAATTTGCAAAGACTTACCCTGTGTAGGACTGAATCTAACAACAGAGAGAAGAGAAAGAAACTTTCTATTGCAGCAACTTTAATGTTACTTTTTGTTTCCTGTAATCAGACTGAATTCTCAATGCTTTTCAGTATTTCAGGTGTATTTTTGAGACCTATTACCACACAACAAAATCCGTTTTTCAACCCGACCTCTATATATCATGACAGAAAGACCATCTTTTCTAAGCAGTTTTCCATTTTTATTATAAAGTGTTCTGCCTAAAATGATAAAGGCTGTATCCTGAGGCCATTCAACATAACAGCATTCATTACAGACTCTGAAGTAATACTTTAGGACCACATCCTCTTAACCAAGTATCCCAAATATCTTGGGAATTTTCACAGTTTCCCTAAGAACTCTCCTACCCTCCCTGCCCTTCTGAGTAGCCACTTGCTATTTCTGTATAGTCTACAGAAAATGAACTACTACTGATCTGAATGACCCGGTCATAACCAGTCCCACATGCTGCTCTCAGCTGAAAGGAGAAATGCTTTTGCTTTCCCCCCCATACACCTTAACCAAGCCCACTTCCCAGGGGTATGGGAATCAAATAAGAAGCTATACATAAGGCTATAAAATGAAAGCACATATAACGCTAACAGAAAAATAATGTTTTAATTTAGAATAACTCACTGACTGATAAGAAAGCCAAAATACAAACATATTCCCTAACATTGGTGGCTAAATACCTCTCTCAAAGCATGCTAAAGGGGAAGGAGACAGCAGCAGCAGGCTGGAATGAATGTGAGAGAAAGCTGGGCATATGCTACAGCACCAGAGAGAATCGCAAGGACCAAATGACACAGAAGTACAGCGTAGGTGTTGGCCACCATTCCCACTCAGTACCTTTGATATCTCTTCTGGGGTATCAAAAGTAATGTGACTTCGAGGTAATTTTGGAAATAGCCTGTTCTTCTTTGGGGATAATTTTCTGGGATTGAATAAATCAGTCACCCCTAACATTTCTTAGTGCCTGTCTATGCAGCACCCAGCACCATGTGAGTGTGCCTCCAGTAGTTCAGGTCTGTATCCTGTCCCAGCTGTGTTATTGTAGGAGGTGCAGAGTCAGACTGCTTAGGCAGAGGAGCATGGCAGTGCAGCTCATCTCTTCCTGGTCCTGATGCTACTGCTGTAGCCCCAGCCCGGTGTCTGCAGCATGGTGTACTGTGCCATGCAAGTATGCTTCCACATGTTCATCAGGCAGCAGCTCTGTCTTTAGTGGTACAGATGAAAACTGTTTACAGCCTCATTAGTAAACAATGTGCTACATATTATGTCTATAAAGCATGTAAATGGTGGGCAATGACACCCCATCAATTTTCATTGTTTTTTTCCAGTACCGCCCAGCAAATAAACTTAAAAACCACATGGTAATCCTGTCTCCTGAACACCCAGGAGAATGCTTTCTTATCTACAGCTCAGACAAACTTTGCACAGGTCGCTACCATGGGGTCTTCTCTATTTCTTGTTTCTACTTCTGCTGCTGCCAAAATGACCACCTGCCTGAATGACACAATGACAAAAAGAAGTATGTCTCTCCCATTTTCATGGGTTTTAAATTTATATATTTGGTATATTTCTCTCTCCAATTCCTTATGCTTTTGGATTGAGCATATCTGGACAGATTCAAGATTTCTATACCTTCCAGACCCCATCCTCTTTCTCAGATGCCCTTAGACATCTCAGCCAAATGCTGTTTTCCACATAAGCCTCTTCTCTGGTTCAGGAGATTCTAAGAGACCCAACAGAGAAGGAAAGACAAAATACTGAGAGCCCCAAATTGTAGCAATAGCACCTGCCCTTTCCCTGACAGCATTACTGGGCAATCTCTGCCCATTTCGTTATTCAATATTGGACTTAGAGCAGAAGTTCAAAACCTCCATGCAATACGCACCCAGTGCAACTACACGCTAAGCACTACCACTAAAGCACTCAGAGAGGTTTGTATTTTCTGAAAAAAGCTGCAATAATTTATTTGCGCTGGGACTTCTCCATACATATTTATGGGGTCTGTTTACTTAAATAAAGCAATGTGTGAAATTCAACAGACAGAACCTCACAGAGAAGTCTTCTGTCTGCTGTAATTAAGGAGAGAATGAAAATACCCAAGGATTCTTTACCGTAGTGAAAGTTAAAAAGATCAACAGGAACCACTGTGGGTGGATGAAGCCTCTACATTTTAATGACTTTTGACATGTCTAAGTCCTCCAGGCTTTCAAACCATTATGATACAAGGAAGTTCACTGTGGTCACTAGACAGACAGATACTGTTCCAGATTATGTACTGCCAGTTGTTAAGAAAGAAAAACAAACCAAAACACCTTCTGCTTCAAGGAAGGAGAGAAAACCAACACACTTTAAAAATTATTTTATAAAAGCGTACAACATCCAGGATGCAGAAGATGAGGGCAGAGCAGCCCTACTCTGAGTTAAAGCTCTCTGGTTCTAAAAAGCCTACCTGTGCAAAAGAGATATTCATATGCAAGCAGAACTGCCACGATTGCCCATATTCCCTTCTGTTTTGTTTGGGTTGAGGGTTGATTTATTTACAGTATTTAAAGCTTCTTTTTAATGAGTTGTGTGAAATCTGGCAGACGCATAACCTTTTTCAGCAACAAAGAATTTCCCGCATTAATGAAGACAGAAAGAAAGCCAAGAATTAATTTATTACAACACATTAATTATGGCATGAAATAAAAGTTTAAATAATCAGCAGGAACCACAAGGGTGAGGCAAAGGTGAGAGGAGATAAAAATATGCACATTCTGCTTTGGTGAAGGGGAAAAAAAAGAGCCCCATTATTACCAAACAAAAATATAAGAAATGCAGCTGGAGTTTATTATTGCAGAAGAAAGGAATTATATTGAGCAAACTTCTGGAAGTCTTTCATTTCGATAAACAACCGCCTCAACCTTACACAGAGGAACAAAATAAAAGTAAAGACAAACCAACCATGGCTAACAAGAGTCAGTGGATAGGTACGCAGAATTGCACACCTTGTTCCGAGGCAGATACGTCACACGTTGAAAAGGCAGTGGGAGACTTGGAGGAAAGTTTTGCCACAAGGGCGGATTTAAAAAATACACAAAAACTATGAAACTTCAAACATGACTTTCAAACTGTATGTTGTAAAAATGTGTGTGTATGCACAGGCAGGGTATGTGTGTATGTTTAAATACCTACAGAAGTAACACAGCTGAGGGAAGTGGAGAAAGCGTCATTACTACAAGATGAAATGTGAATAACAACCATTTGTATGCCCATGCATGCACAAACGGAGTTGAGATTCTTCTTTTGCACTGCATATTGGAATACCTTCTAGAGGCAAAGCAGCAAGGAACTGCATCCTGCACATCCATGTGCGCCGGTGTTCATCACTTATCTCCAGTCAAACCAAAATGTCACCACTCAAAGATGGGATAACAATAATCATTCCCAGACCCTAGCATTTTCAGTCTTGCATCTACTGCCTGTTGCTACATCTCCCGGATCAGAACACAGAATGCATGATATGTGCTGTGCATATGATGTAATATGTACAGTGGCACTGACAAGTCTGGGTAGATGTGCTGCTACCCTGACCTTGTTGATGACCAGGAAGAAGTGACTTGGTGACACCTTCCACATTTTCATTTAAATGTTTACTGGAAAAAAGCCATAATACTGAGTATAGGGTATGCAATGAATGACTATAAACTTGCTGGATTAGCTAGCTTGAAGAATTTTGCTGAGTCAAATATTGGGAGAGCAACTGCCTCCTTTAGTTACCTATAAGGTGGAAGCACAAGATGAACATTTCAGTCTTACTTGTATTTCTGTGGTTCTAGGTTTTCTTAAAAGAAATATAGCTTTACAATCAGTAAGAGATGTGGGTGATAAGGATTCTTCATTTAGCCGTGAACCCATAGAACATAAACCAGAGCTACAGGTGGCAGCTCAGGTTTCCTGCAATTCTACTAATGTTTCCCTTTCTGTCAATGTCAGACAGAGAGTCATGGGGGCGGGGGGGAGCATTTTTGGTACTTGTTTCTGGATATCCCACAAGCCCATGTGGAGTGCAAATATCTTGCTCTAAGAAATAAAAGATGACATGAGACTGTTAACTGAAAAGGAAATGAATCGACTGAATGCAAGACACATACTCAGAGGACAGAAACAAGGCACTTCCAGAGTTGGTTTGCTCGGAAGGGGACAACACCTCCAGTCCTGCTGCTCAGCTGATGCAGAACACCTCAGAGATCACACACAAGCCATGAGCCACAGTAACAGCTTAAAGAAATTCAGCATTCTTGGCAGTGTTCACCCAAGCATGCTTGTGAGGCCCGTGCTTCCTGGAACTGGAGTGCTGCTCCCTCCCCCTGCAGCTCTCCCACTCCAGGCACTGATGGTTGTCTTGTGAACAGCCTTATTTGCTGCATGCTGCACTTGCCTAGGGCTGGAAATCCATCTCCCCCCTTCTCCCTCCTCCCAGCCTGCTCTTTTGCTTCTCTTTCTTCCTGAGCTGGACCCGTTTCCTCCTCCTAATTGTTCATGCAGGAGAGCAGATGGCAGGGGGAGTGGATTTCTCACTTGCTGGGAGTGTGCTAGCTTATACAGACACTAGGTTTTGTCACACAAAAAGGGAATAACGCCAACTGCAGAAGAAAGCAAGATATTCCAGAACCTTGTTCCTAGCATCCCCTGTTCTCTGTTCTTCATTCAGGCAGGATGTATTTTGGGCAACATCATTCAGTTCTCAGTGTGTATTTATGCCAGTTACATCACACCGTCCTTTTTCCTTTTCTTGTTTTAAATTTTTAATTAGGCTGAGAAAACAATTCAAAGCATATCATTTATCAGAATGAATGCAGCTTTTTCATCTGACGACATAGCTGCAGTTCAGTATAGTCACAAACATTTGGGAGCAATATTTTCAAGTCTGCGGTAGAAGCATCAGTAGTCCTGTGCAGATCTTCCATATTCAGACAGTGCAGGTCAGTTGTGATGAGGCAAGTGGGACATGGACAGGATCTTTCTGACCCGAGGGGATGACATTTGTACATAGACCTTGCTTCCAAACTGCTCTAGGACAGTCACCAACCATCCCTACACCTGGTTCAGTGATGAGGGCATTGCTGGGAGTGTTCCCAACAGGCAGCCTGTACAAGCCATGCTGTTTTGTAGTCCAGCAGTACTGTCACAGAAATAGGCCACTCCATGCCAGTTGGCCATAGTACCCAGGGACAGTCCTGGACATGTATAATTCATTAGATTAGATGTAACTCTGCTACAAGTACCCACACAGGCATCTCAGTTTTGCTGGCCTGAGTGACCTTTTCGTTAGGGTGCCAAAATGTTGTCACTGGAATGCAGCTGCAATTATCATTGATCAAGCTTCTGTTACAGTTACCACCATCACCGAAATAAAATGCAGATGACAATATACATACACTTACTCAGCCCTTGCAGTCTGACCAGCTCTAGCTGACAAGCCACTGTTAGGGACCTTATCAGCAAACCTACTGTTGTAGCATTTATTAATAAAGAACAGCCATCTTTACATGAAGTCTTCTAAGTAAAATTTTGCCTTTTATGTTCCGTAGCAATAACAAAGTGCAGTCACCTTTTGATTTATAGTGACATTCAATGGGTACCCACAAGAACAGCACAGAGAAAGAAGTCATTGGCAAAGGCCACTGGGGTCTGTGCCGTTTTAATTGAAGCAACAATGCTGTCTTTGACTGCTACACAAGTACTGCCAGACTTTCAGAGTTTTTGCTGTTTTTCAGAAAGCCTGAACCGAAATGACCTTGCAGAAAACTACATGCAACTGAAAACAGCTATTCAGAAAGAATGGACAAGTCAACCAAGTCCAGATTTTAATCTGTCGTTTCAAAAGCTTCTCTGCCATGCTATAAATTAAGGTAACTGAGTTGTAAATCAGCAGAGTTGCAGAGGGGGAAAGCTGGTGAGAGGAAAAAAATCAGACCTGTCTGATATTTAGCACAAATAGAGCAAAAGCTCTATTTCAATTTTATGTCAGGAGAATGAGCAGCAGAAGCCAATGGGCTTTCAAGCAGCAATTTACCAGTTTATCAAGGCAAGTCTCGCAGACAAAAAGTCGAAGAGGGATGAGGGGGGGAAAAAAACACATGACAAAGTAATTTAAGGTACTGTCTTCAGACATCAGAACCCATTTAAATAAATCTCTTACTAATGCAAATGCCACTTTGCTTCCATTTGTCATCAGTGATGTTAGACTGTCAAGGTACACCGACAAAGGAAACTTAATAAATGTATTTTCATTACACGTCTCACAGATGAAAGCTTCAGCAGACTGAGCAGAAAAAGGAAGAATTACAACATTCCCTGGTTCTGTCATATGTAACATGCAGCGCACATACCTCCTTTCTAGGATGGTTTCTTCGTCACCACAGAACTTAAGACTATTGTGGCTATAATACACCTACTAATGAACTTCTCTTTAATTGGGCCCCTGTCACATGTAATTGAGATGTTGCTTTTGCCATGAAGCTAATCAATATCTTCTTTTCAACACTACAGCAAAAAAAAAAATGCATTCAAATAAGGTATCTGTAAGAAAGGCAAACTGAAAAATCCTTCAAGATTCAACAGCATGAACTCAGCTCAGTCACATTTTGGTCTATCAGTCATAAAATGATCAAATCAATCAATGGGCTCAATCTCCTGAGCCCAAAGTTGCACAATGGGATTCTTAACTGCTTTGGACTCATGACCTTCCAAACCCATTTGAAGTTGAGGCTTGGCCAAACACTTCAGAGTGTAACTGTTTTGTTGAATTGGGAATTTAGCCATGGGATCATGAAAAGAAGTTTTTTGTGCAGTAGTATTGTTTGCACAAAACCTGGAAACATGTAAGGCTGTTTACTGCAATAAAGACACACTGAAATAGCAACAACTTTCCGAGTCAACCAGAAGGCTCCTCTGAGCAGTTTAAGTTGTATTTACAGAGCAGAGCCTCAGGAAACCATTCTGAGACACTTGCCATAGGGTTATTCCAAGCATTCAAGCCCAGTTACATTAGTACTCAAAGCGATGCTCTCCAGCCCTATTAGCATTTGTTATTTGCAATACTAGTATGCAGAAACAACATTCCAGGCGACCCCATGCCACCCCCTTGCTAAACTTTATAACTTGTATTTCTTCCTCCCCTACTCCCAACTGTTGCTGACTCACTGGCAGAGTTTTTTCTTCCACTTTGCTGTAATTGCTTTATGCTGAGGCTCTATTGATCTGTTGAAGATGTGCGTGCATGGGAATTTCTTGACAACTCTGAGGCCAAAGGTTTCTGCCTGCTCGCAAATGAGCATGGGGAAGTCAGATGGGTAGAGGTGCTGGGCCAGATCTCAGTTTCTTTTTACTGAACACAATCTCTCCTGTGCCAGTGACACCACCAGTCTTTACATAGCCTAGCACAAGCATTTAAATAGCCACAGGAAATTGTGGTAGTTCCTGCCTCCCCCAGGCTGTAAGACAGACAGCAAAAACAAAAACCAAAGCAAAATCTAACAGGACAGGCAGGCTAAGAATTTTATCTAGTGACAGAGATGTTTGATCCTGTGAGTTACTGAACCTAGTTCTTGCAGCCCAAGCTGCTGGTTAGTCTCCTTTTCCATGTAGCTTTCAAAGTACCGTAGTTTTCTTCCTCAGGAACTGAACTGCTGTTCCACCCACTGCTCACACTGAACAGAGCGTTTTCTGATCCTTTGGCACTGGGCATCCCCTCTTCAGGCAGCAGAGTCTGCTGCAAGCCACGCAGCCCCGAGAGTAGCCACATCAGTTCTCACCCACTGTTTTCTCAAATGTGAATAGCTTCAGGGTTAGCAAACGTTTATCCTGGGTCACAGCAGTGACCAGGGATACTTTAGAAGTCTCGTTACTGGTTAAATATGTAGTGAACATAGATTAGTCCTTTTATTTCGAGTGCTCTCATACAAAAGGAGGGATCTGATAAAATTGAAGGTCCACTGTGGTTTAGAAAGCAATTCTGATGTGCACCTAAGTTTTTCCAAGACATTCATTCTCTGGCCATGCAAGTTGCATTGCAGCCAATATTAGAAAAAAAGGAAAAAATGACTGGGTGTAATAAGGCAACTGCAAATGGGGTGTGAAAACATAGAAAACACTCTTATGTTCTTGTTTGGGAGAATTTTGTAAACAGAAATAACAAGGTCCAACTCAGCTGATATAAAATAAATGTACTAAACCTGTTTGACTAGATTACAGAGGTGGTCCCATTAGAGAGCAATGTTGACTCTGATCAGTATACATCACATCGGATTCCTCCCCACCCCTTGCCTCCAAGATTTCAAGATTTGTTCTGTCACCCAATAAATTTGATTTTTATTATGACAACTTAGCTGAACACTTTGGATTGATCCGGCAGCAGAGTGTATGAGGAATTTTCTGGGCTTGCCCTAGTGGGAGCTTATTTTAGGTTGTTCTAGCAACAAGGAAACTGTTGCTTAAATTTGTTTTAGTCTCACTTTAGAGTAGTAACAAATAGTTATTCTGTATGGACTGTTGTGGTTTTTGCACCTTTCCTCACCTCCGTGCTATCAGTAATCTGCTCTCCTAGTCCTGCAAACACACAAGGCTTCCTGTGCAGGGCTTGTCACTTAGATGAGACACTACATGCTGTTACTTATCACCCTCTCCTGCAGGGAAAGCCAAAAGGCCTGTAGGTATATTAGGTGTCCTTAGCAGATGACCATGGAGAAAGAAATATGACTCTACTTGAACAAGGAAGACACCTGCCAGGCCAGAGGGGTTGGGTGATTGGGCGTGGGCATGGAATGGAGAGGAGATGGACCAGGGGGGAAGACACAGATGGGGATGTGTAAACACAAATTGCAATTAATATTGCATGGGTGCTACAGAAGTGCATGCTTCCATTGTTCAGGTAAGAGCAGTTTTAGAGAGAACAATAGCAAAACTGAACAACTGGGAACCAATTAAAAGAGAGCATGCAAGTAGATGCATTAAGTATTAAAAAAAAACCACAAAACCAAACCAGCTACAAAACAAGAGGAGCCTAAGACTGAGGAAGAAATAGTTATCTACATCATGCACCTACTAGCAAAAGAGGAATAAAGAGCCACTATAAACAGCACAGCCCTCCTGGGAAAAGCTTGAGGACTCTGGCAGCTCATCAGACCCTTCTCTCTCATACACACACAATCTCCTATATAACATTTTTTAGCTGTATTAATTAGGCTTTTCTGTGTTAGGTTTGACAATGTATAATACTGTAGCAAAACTAAAAGGTAAGATCGGGTGGCTGTTAAAATGATCAATCATTGCCATTATTGCCTTGAACTCATCACTCAACTTTTCTGGTGTGGAGACTGAAGACAGTGGTGAGAGATTTCTTCCCAGGATACTGAGCAGCAGCATGCTGACCAGCTCAGACTCTCAAGGATGCAAGGGTCAGATTTTCACCTTTGTATCCTTTTCCTTTCCTAGGATGTTCCACAGCTTTCTCAGACATACACCACAGGATCTGGCAGTTTTCCATCTCATTCCAGAGAAGGAGCTCTGTCCTTATTTGTAAACAATGCAGGCATTTTCATGATCATCAGATAACCTTCAGTTTGTTACTGGTATTCTAGATCTAGGGGTCCTATGAACTTTTAAAATCACGCTTCAGCCCTGAATAGAAGGATGTTATCCCTTTTCCCTGGAATTATCTAACAACTTTTCCTGACTTGACATTATCAGCTATACTGAATGAGTGGCAATTCCAGAGAAATAAAGGGAGGAGCAATATTGTTAAAACACACGTTTAACCCAGAACTTAGTCCACAGTGAATCTCTAGGTGGCTCACTATAATCATTACAGCACATACCAAAAGAAATCCCCCTGTCCCCCCTAATCTACTTCACCAAAAGACACCACCACCACCACAGTCTTTCTATTTCTTCCTAGGAACAGTCTTAACCTCAGTCCTAAATTGTTTCTGAATTTTCACATGCAACATGACAAAACATTAGGAACTTGGAGATTTTTCACGACTGAATTTTACAGGGAAGCCTGGATAGAAGAAACAGTCTTGCATTAAAACTACAACAGATTCTTAGAAGAGTTTGAAAGTACAGGTTTTCAGTCTTGTACTTGGAAAGATTTAAAGCACCAACCCTTTCATTTTCCTTTGTCAAAATGAATGATATGATTTCTGATCAAAAGTATTCAGCATCTCCAATTTGAAGACTTTCAGAAAGTGTTTTCTTTCAGTATGTTTCTGTCTCTGTGGACCAGAGAAGCTAATTTTGAAATGTTTAATCTTTCCAGGGATGAAAGCTCTATTTCTGGACCAGCTCTACCAAATACCTTGTGTGCTACTGTGCCTTTGTGCTGGGAAAGAGCTTTGAAACCACCTCTCAGACACATGGAATGAAGCCAGCCAGCATAATTCTGTTCTTTGGTCATAGAGTTGAGCATCACATAGGGCTGACACCAAACTGAGAGGTTTTGCATCAGATATGACAGATGGCAAGATGGTTGCCACCCCTATCAACTCTGCCCTGCCACCAGCTTTTGAGTCTGAACCTGCCTGACACCAGGACAGCTCCAGTTTATAGTTGTTAAAGGTGAAAGGATGTATTTTTCATGTCAGCAGAGCAGAACAGTTGGTAATTTTTCCAGAGCAGAGATTACAGCAGGATGCCAGGCAGCCGTCATTTCTGACACACCATTCAGAGAGTCCCTGTTGCTGTGTACCAAATGTCTAATCCATGGCTCAGAAAAGACCTTGAAGGTAGGTTACCAGCTGATATGCATGTCATAAGCTAGTAATTCTGCAGCATGGTGATTTTTTTCTAAAATCCTTTAAATATTATAAAATATGCTGAACAGTGTGCTGAAAATGCTGATATTTAGCCAAGATTTAGTCACACGTATACACTGATGGGAGGTAAGCGTTCAGGTACACACAATGAAAACCAAGTTCTACAGATACTGCAATTAGTCTAAAACATTTAACATGTTTACATTTGGAGACTGAAATGGACACAGTGAATATTATGAAAAAGGAGGACATCAATTTTCTGCCCTTTCTCATCTGCAGATCAGGAAACAGTGAAGAAGGTTTCTCATTAAAGTGCAGACCTGGGCAGAGAGACTATAGGTCTGGCTAGGGACTACTGAATGTTAAGTCAAAACCACAGCATCACGTCCGAAGTGAAGGCATATTTCGGACCTGTCAGTGAAGTGCTCTGGTGCACTACCAACACTTGGTGAGCAGGTTGTGGCTAGAAGGGAACACAGCCTGCCTAAACAGCAACCACCCCTTCCCTGACCATCCTGTTCTCTCATGAAGGCAGTGTTGCCCATAATTGGTCACTGGATCCACTCTCCCATGGAGAGAAAACATGCCTCAGGAAACGACGTCTTGGCTGTTGGTTTTTTGGGCATGTGTACAGATAACTTAACCCTCAGAAAATCTCCATAAGGCTGACTCCTACTGTTCTAGGCCATCTGGATATATCAACTCTAAAGTACCATAATAGAAAAGCATTCTATAATGTACTAGAAGACAACATGCAGTGTTAACTGGGCACCAGAGGTGAGGTAGATTAAATATTCCCCAACACTTGTGTGCCATTTGTACTGTGCATGTAGGATGTGCGGGTATTCAACAGAAAATTCTCTCACTTGAAACAAGACCTCATTGACTAGATGGTCCCAATTGTTTAACAGTTAATTGAAACAAACAATCCATATAAATCCTGATTAACCCATATAGTTCCATACTGTGAGAAAAATATTAGATCGAATAGGTCACTTGTTATACATTAGAGGTCTTCCAATGCCCCAGTGAAACAACTAGACTCTGCAGTGCTCCAATGGCCTTGGTTCAAGCCCTACCACTCCCAAGACAGTCTTTATAACACTAGGAAGGATAAAATTGCAGCAGCTATGATTTTTCATTTTTTAAAAAAATGATCTACCACCTAGACTTAAACATCTTCCTTGAAGTATAGAATATGAAACACACTATGTAAATTGCCTTTCTTTGAGGTATTCAGGTTTTGGTAACCAAGCAAGAAGGGCCATACAGTTACTGCAGGAAGTTAGCTCTTACGCTATCATGTGCCTGAGGCAATTCCCCATCTCTTTTACAGAGGGAAGCTGCGAACATACCGGAGGCATTGGCCTGGGGTGGCCAATGTGGAGTGATGTAACTCCAGGCAACAACTGAGAATTACAAGATTACTCTGATGCAAATGCCATTTTCCTTACAGCATTTCCGTCACCCTGATTTGCTGCTCTTCTGTCTACAGAAGTGAAGAGTAATCGTGTTGTGCAACTACCTCCTTCTCCAGTAATTGATTTGTTGCTTGAAGGAACAAAACTAAATGACTTTTAATTTCATTTTGAAATAAACTGCTTTGCAACTTATTTTGCAGAAACTAGAAAGGAGCTGATTTTCTTCTGGATCATGTTGTTCTTTCTTTGCATTTTGTGCTTGGTAAATTATATTAGCACAGCATGAAGTTGGCATAAGATACATGATGCAGCCTCAACTGTAAAATCAAAACTGGTTTGGCTGAAAGAATGAAGGATATTGTTTCCACCCCCTCTATCCACGATATTCAGGGAAGAGGAAAAGCACAGTTTGGCTATGTTCCTTAATTTGCCATTAAAACATATAAATATATTATACGCAAATTCCTTTTGACTGATGCTAAATGCCTGACATTCTGTAGGCTGAGAACAAAAGTGGTGATAAATCTACAAAGTTTTCATTAAGTCAGTTTTAATATGACATATATTGTACTTTCTTCTCTTGGATCAGAATAAACTCATGGATGTTACTTTAAAGAGTTTTGCTCAACCTCTGCAGAGAGTACTGCCAACTGTATAGACTGGACGGCCAATAAAGAAATCCAGGATAATTGATTCAGCATCTAGCCCTGATACATCCCCTGTCAAAAGGAGCAACTTCAACACCTCCTTAGGGTAGGACTTCTTTAGTATGCCTCATTGGATAAATTTGACCAAGACACACAATCACTGGAGAGATACACTGTCATGAAACACCTCTTTTGCCACTCCCATAAGACACCTCTGGTTTTCAGATAAATTCAGATGCCCTGAAGAAAAATATTTCCATTAAAAAAGGCAAAATTTTATTTTGGATCAATTTGATTTTGAATATCTGTTTTTCCTTTACAGTTTTCAACAGACAAGGGTTTTGGGTATGATGAAATGCCAAGCAAAAAAGCATTAAAAGGAGTTGTTATTTTTATGGAAGTTCTCTCTGAAATCCTCTACTCCATTTTTATAACCAGCTTTGAAACATATATACTGATTATTTCACAGGGCAGGGCTTCATCCATGCCAAAGACCATAAAAATGTAGTTATTTTAAAACGCCTCTCCACCTGCTTGCTCACCCTAGCAATGAGCAAACTATTTGGAAATAGGTTTAGAACCTCATTAGGTGCAGTTACCTGCAGCTGGTAACACTGAACCTCAAAATTCAGGTGTTCCAGCCTTGACGGAAGCTCATGCTAAAGAAAGCTGCAGTTTTCCAAAACCTTTGATATCATTCTCTCAACATCTTAACTATCAATGAGTAATGTTAAGAAAGGTTAGGGCAGAGGACTCCCAGACCCGAAGGAAACTGAATGAGGATTTGGCTCCATTTCAGGTAATGACCCATGAAGCAGCTTCTGACTCAGCACCTTGGACAGGGGAACAAGGTGAGTCGCTGGTCCTCGACGAGCAGCCGCCTTCCCGCCTGTGAGGACACGCATGAACTGAGTGCGTGCTCCTCCCAAGCGTGAGGCTTTCTTGGTCAGGAAGACTCCAAGAAGTCCTAGAGTTTTGATACTAGCAATATGGAAGTCAGGGAATAAGTACAGAGAGAAAAAGGGGATGAAATATTAACATAATGTCCAAATTACCTGTGTCGCTGACAGGTTTAGTAAGACCCTGCAGTAGCTGCAATGTAGAGGCAGTGAGGCGAGGAATACTTCTTAACCACCACAGCTGTATTCCATTCCCAACATTTCAAGTCCACACAAGGATAAGCAATATGAAAAAATATAGAAGTAGAAAAAAAGATGAAAATTAAGTTACATGTAGTCATAGAGTTACTACTTCTGTAACTAGTGATAGTACAGCATAACAGTATGTGGTGACAGCATGTGAGTTTTTAAAAAAGGAAAAGAACTAATATGAAACTCAGCAGATGTGAGATATCCAAGTCATAAAAAGGCTTAAGACTCAATGAATTCTCAGTGAAACAGGTAAAGAATACACTGAAATGCTCTAAAAATTCCTAGGTGTCTCAACCTCTGTTGTTTTGGGATTGCATGCTTCAAGGAAACCAAAGCCCCAGTTGTTTTGTCAGTCTGTCCATTATTTATAAACCTCAGCTTATTCACTAGAGAGAAGCAATTAACTTTCCAGCAGCACAAGTACCAGCTCATGTAGTTCAGAAATGGCATAGAACACGTGATGTATAGTTTAATTTCAGACTGCACATGTTTTAAGGTCTTGAACAGAATAATGAAGATACATATTAAGATAGAAAGACATATTCATTGAGGGTGCCCACTGAACTGATCACACCAGTCTAGGCACAAGAGCAGCCTCCTCATTACATATTGCAACGTATCACAATAAGCTAGAATAAGTAAGAACTTCAACAAAAGTGCAGGCATCCACTGAAGTAGAGAACTTCAGTCCAAAATACTTATAAAAGATGTAACTTTTCTGAAGAACTGCTTTCAAACTACATACCTTTCTATTAACCTCCAAAGCAATATGATCAAATAATGTAATTAAGCAAATGGGATCAGAGATCTGACAAATGCCTTTGGTCCCATGGCAGTTTAACCTACCTGTCAACAAATACCAACAGCTTAGCCAATACCTAGAGTTTAGGTTTTAGTTTCATCAGCACAGCTAGTCTGGGTATTCTCCAGGAGGACTTCACCACACTTGAGAAGAGCTATATTGACTGCAGGGACCACCACCAGTGAAGACATTACATTGTTTAGGAAATCAGTTCATGCTGCCAACGTGCATGTCTTTAAGAAGGCTCAGACTCGGTTTTGTTGTCTAGTCTTAGAGCAGCACTTGCCAACAGTGTTATACCACAATCGGGGGAGTTAAAAAAAATTCCCATATCTGTTTATTTGCAAGACTTTTACAGAAGATTAACAGCAGTTGCATACAAAACCTTGAGGAATTTTGTGTTAGAAGAAGATCTAATAAAATACACATTGAATTTTGAATTCAGGCAAATGCATTTTTACCTTCACTGAGAGGGGAAACAAAGCTGCCATCACAGCAGAATGCGTTAGTGTTCCATTTCAGAGTTATATGTAGAAAGACTAATATTATCTTTGCAGAAATGTCAATAGTAAGCTGCCCAAAAGACAGAAAAATAGAGCTCATGTGGGGGCGTACACACACACACGTATATATATAAATTTAAATTGCAAAGAGCCTGAAGGAAGTTGGCTACATTTCAATTTTAAGTAGAAAAATCAATTCCACGGACTAGACAGTTATCCCCAAAGGGTAATGGCTGGAATATTTTCTGTATTTTCACTTAATAGTTTCTAAACTTCAGTTATTCTTCTGAAATATGGTACAGGGCAGAAATGTTTCAGCATATGTTTGATATTGTTATTAATGAGGAAGAAACTAAGGAAAATATTGCATTAGTGCATTCTGTGGACATGGATAGGGTACCAATTTGACTGGAAGACTGGATCCTAGTCTAATTCAATTGCTATGAAGAATTTTAATTACTTTCTCATCTTAAAAGGGATGTGCAAAAGTGTCCGGACTGAGATCCACATACTCAACTCCCATAGCTAGGTGAGGAAATATCACCTAAAGCATGTTCTCTGTGAAGTGATATATTAATCAAAATGTAAAAATCTAAAGCAAGGACTAAGAAATATTGAACCAAAGGGATCTTCAAATGAGTGACTGAAGCTACAGATCAGCGAGATCATCCAGATCAGTTTAACTTGGTTTGAGATACAACAGCTAGGTTTGAACTATACCCAGATTATTTAACATGAGTGAAAAATTTGCTTAAATGAAACAAAGTAGAAAATTTTTGAGGGTGGTAGAAGGTTTTAAGACTGTGGTTAACTTTCTCTAGTGCCATTTTTACAACTCGGAATAATGTGTTATACCTTTCCCTGAAACAAACTCCTCCAGAAAATGTTGATTAGTAACTCCCTTTTTATAGGGAGCTACAGACCATATCAGTGCCAGGTACCTCCTCTGCTTTAAGCCTGCACCTCCTCTGCTTTGAGCTTTACAAACTTTTAATAAAGCTTGTCCCCACCTTGGACATGATACTTTGGCACCACTGAGTAATGTCAGACAGGAAAGGGGAAGCAGGATGGAAGAGATTCTAGTCTTTCTCTCATTGTGCTTGCAATGGAAATCACAACTATTGATAAATGTGTTGCCAAACATGCAATATATGTTTACTCATTTTGGTTCATTTGTCTCCATGGAATCCATCAGAGAAAATTAATCTCCTAGCTGGAAGTAAGCCGTTGTCAAAGCCAAACTTTCAGCTTGCCTGCAGGGTATTCCTTGCCTTTCACTATGATTGAAGGCCTGTACTGCATTACAGAGCTGCACCTCATTATATTAGCACTGAGCAGACTTCACAGACCTGCTTCCTTCCTACCGACACCACAACAGTCAGAGCTTGCTGCTGCCATGAAGAAGGAGCTGGTGCGTGCCATGAAGACAGACATTTGCTGCTGTTAGCGATAGCTGTCATTATGAGCCACACAGTCAGGTGAAAAATAACTTCAGTACCAAATTTCTCTGCCTCCCCCCACCCTTATGAATAAGAAACAGATGACATGTTATATTTTGGTTTCAGCAGCCTGGTTTGCTTCTGCTGAAGTTGATGACTTCCCTCAACTTCAGGAAAAATTGGGTACATGTGAACTCTGACTCAGACTTGGGTCTTTGTGAAAGACTTCATTAGCAAAGCCTCTGTCTTGCCACAGAGTGCTCATGCACGTATTTAAACACATCTACAGACTTTGTTCCACCAATTTGCAGAGGAGGGTGGAAGGGGGGAAAAAAAAGAAACATTGGAGGCATGGCCCTCTAAGATACTCATCTTTGCAGGCCGACCCTTCCAGATAAAAGGAAATCAGCCTTGGGGAACAGCTACGGAGAGCAAGGATAAGACAAAGCAGTTCCCTGGGAACCCTGTCCTCAGATCTAGGAGTAAAACCTATTGTTTATGGAGCCGAGTAGCTCAAAGTAGCTAATAAAAACGAGTTTCGGTAGTTACCATGATTGTTCAGTGGGTACTCTGAGCTTAGAGTGGTAAAGCTGGACAGCCTGTAGGAAATAGGATTTCAGACTAAGCAGTGCAAGGATTCTGTCTGGCCTTAGGAGTTTAAGCTGAACTCTTATCAAACTCTTCCTGGACAAGTGTCAACACTTCAAGTGGTGGTCCAAGCAGTATCAAGGTGGAAGGGCTGATTAGCAGCATCATCCACTCCTGAAATTGAGCCTGCCATGGAAGGCAGTGTCAGGTCAGTATGTGGGAGCTCTGCAGCTGATACCATGTAGTCCACTACAGCTCTCAGTGCAGCAGATCTTGAGGCCCTGCTGTTCACTTTGTGTCCCCTTCCAAGTATACCATAGAGAGCTTTAAAAGGCAGCTCTGAAAATAGAAAGCCTGTTCATGCCATATCCCATGTTAGTGCCCAGTTTGCTTTCTGCATTACTTGTCAGAGTTCACCTTATGCATTTGAGAGGCCTGTATATATATACACACACTGTATGTATATATACTCTGTTACTACATTCATGAGCCTTAGTAGGATGTTCTTATGAAGGAATAAGCTCAGCTGCAAACAGAAGATTTCACTTGACAAACAAGCATAACATTAGCATGTTTCACTGCAACACTGCTGCCTCCCTGCTAGAGCACAGCTCAACCTAGAAGGATGCAAAAGGAAAGAAACAAGGCTTGCTGTAGAAACACTTTTTCTTGCTGTGAAACATTGATCTCATCCAATCAGAAAGATTAGAGAGGACTTAAACACCTTCAAAATATCACTGGAGATTGATCCTTTCAAGTTGCAATATCTTGTAGATATTCTAGCTATCACACATTAACACTTGTCACGTCTCCAGATCTACTGTATGGGCAAGGACAGACACGCAAACACGAAACCATTTTGCAGGCTGTGCAAAACGAACATGGCATTTTTATTACTACTTTTTCTGAAAGACCACAGAATCACAGGTTGGAAGGGACCTCAGGTATCATCTAGTCCAATCTTAAAAACTCAAGCATTTCTCTTGCTGAAGAATGTGACAGCCCAACTATTACCTCCGATTCTTTTATTGGATCAGACTTTCTGGGATTTTACCTTCTACTGGAAAAGGGCACTGAACTGTGAAAGGTAGCCAATGCTATCCAACCTGCAGCAACAGCAATGCCTTCCTGGTGGCCTTCCTCTAGCTGAACTGAATTCAGTCTGTTAAACACAAACCAAAGCTGAAGAGTAGAAACAGACATGACATGTCAAGGCAGCATAACCTCATATTGAAAGCAAATCAAAGAAACGGCCATGGGAAGAACTTTCCTCATACCCTGCCTCGCAGCAATCACTGCATCTTTTGTGCTTTGAGAATCCATCTTTTTACATTTTGAGATGACTTCTGCTGCTTCATTCACTTCCCACCAACTTATTGACTAAAAAGTAACAACTTGAGCACTTCCTGAAGGCCAAAAAATCACATTTCTCTATTGCCTACTACCACTTTAGGGGAAAAAAAAAAAGAGAGGGATCTTTCAACAAGAGTTAGAGAGACAGCTCAGCCTGTGTGGGCTGCAAATCACTTTTGGACCTGCAACATGCCCAGCTGAATTACACTTACCTCTCCACCTCACTGACACACTGATGAAGAGGCAGATTACCCTGGTCTCTTCAAGTTTTGGTCCTAACCTTTAAGTAGTAAACAAGTGCTCATGTTTAAGGTTTATTTCTCTCACTAACTTCTTAAGTGTCTTTTGCTCAGCTAGTTTACTGCTTTCAGTAAATGTGCTGCTTTTGAAGCTGGCTGAAATTGCTAAGTCAGGATAAGGCTTTCTGCACAGAAAAGGCTTTGGGCAGGTGAGTTTTTTAAAAAAGCTTTAAACCAGCATCTTTAATTAATAGGTCAATCAGATTTCAAGGTTGTTTCAATGGTCCCTAAATGAGGGGGGGAATATTTCTGTGGCAGGAGGGCTGGAAAAATGAGCCTTTTTCAGATTCTTTTCAAAAATGTTACTGGTAGGAGCCACAGTCCTTTGGAGCCTCTGAGCTTGGCCCCTCTCACCAGAGCCTGGTTCTGCATAAAGTGAACATAATATACAGGGTCTCTCCTGCACCTTTGTAGCCACCTTCAGTAAAGTCCAGGTAACTCATCAGTACCCCCCACGCACCATGGCCTGGCCACCAGCAAAATGCAGGTCATCAAATGCAGGAGGTTCTATCCCCAACTATTTTGGTGCAGTAATAGTGACTGGGTCTCAGATGATCCCAGGCTGCCTGCTCCTGTCTGCTAGTTCTTATCCTGAAGCACATTTGTTCAGCAGTTCAGATTTTTTTTTTTAAAGCAGAAATCACATTATACTACTAATTTCACATGGTCAAAGCCATGACACCACAAAGACACATCCAATCTAGAAGTTGGAAGGTAAGAGCCAACTTTATAGCTGCAGAGAAAGGAAGTTTTGGCAAAAGACTCTGCAATTCTGAAGAGTACCATGAGATACTAGGACATGCAGGTTGTGAGTCTTCCTCCAACAGCCACCCTACAGCCAGTTGCTTAAAACTCCATTTTTTCTGCTTCCCATAACATCACAGAACAGTCTACCCCCATCACGATATAAGCCAGCAGTTCCACAGAATCCATACAATTTCATCATGGTATCTAAAATACTTTTAGAAATAATGTTTTGTATATATCTGGAAGGAAGAAGACCCTCCCACACCCAGCTTCTCTTGCTCCCTCCAACAAAGCTATTTTCAGAGTCAACTTGAGTATCTGTAATAGCTACTTGCTAATCAAATTCCATTGCTTTAAGTATGTGAAAAACAGTGTAATTCAGTCAGCAGGTATAACACGCATAACAGCTCCATCACTAAGCACAACTTTCATTATTCAAATTGTACTTGCTTTATGAATTTACTTACCCACTCAGTAATAATGTAGTTCATTTCTCACTGCACAAAGCCTCTGCCATGGAGCAAAATGTGTTGGAAGTAGAAAACGTCAGTGCTGGTTTGTTAAAAAAGTAAAGGGGAAAGTTGTGCTTCAGAAAGAGCGTGAAAAGAAGGACTTACTAACCAAGAAGGAAAACGATTTCTACGGAAAACGCTAGGAAATAAAAAGACATCTTAAGGTGTGCTCATTATAATGTGTACTACATTCCAAAGATTATGGACACTTGTAATATGTAACATTTGCAAATATATATGACTATAAATATATATGACTATAAAATGACTATATCAAAAGGAATATAATTGGGCCATTACAAATGAGAGCATTTTGAAGGAGTGAAGTTTTATGATACAGTCGCTTGAAATACTCTTGTACTGTTCTTTGAATGAACATTTTACAGGTCCTTTTCATGATTTCCTAACACTCCCATACCAGGTTTCAGAAAAAAAAAAATCCCTCCTCCCTCCAGGTTTCCCCATCATAGACCTCACATCTAATTAGAATATCTGCTACACATGCTCTCCCTGCATAAACAATTTTTTTTAAGAACAGGAAAGTATAAATGCTGAATTTCTCGATGAACAGACAAGTTCTGTTTTGCAGGCCAGCTCCCTTGATTTCAGAGAGATGTTCCATTTAAAAAAATGTACATGGGAAATAGACATCACAAGTTTCCTTCCCTCACCTAATGGGACTAACAGTGGCCAGGCTTCATGGGGAAGTCAGTTATAGCTTTGAAGGCTTAACTGACAGGCTATTAATTCTATAGTTTCCACACTAACTGCTTAAATATTTAATCTCTTGACATGTCTTAATGATATTCCTCACTGTTGAAGGTTTAGCTTTGTGAAGGCACTTACTAGCTGCCCAGCACCCTGCAGTTGAAGTCCCAGTAGAGTCCTGCAGGGAAACAGCAACCAAAGAGTTAAGGCTGGAGACAGATGCTGTACACAAAATAATGGTAACTAGCCTTCATTTAGGCCTGCTTAATGAGCATAACACATTATTTGTGACACAACCTCAAACAAGTGAAAAAAACCCAAATGAATTTGATGCATTCCTATACAGCACAAGGGCTTTAGCAAGTTTAAGGAGAAACGTGAGAAGGCAAATGGGGTTAAACAGCTTAGATGGCAGCTGTTCTTGTCCCTGAAAAGAAAATATGTTCAATTATTCATGTTCAGCTTAAACTGACAATGAAGCCAACTTCAACAGAGCAGTTCTGCATTATTCATACCATGGAGTGAACAGAGTTTCTTCAATGAGATGTTTTTGCAGATGGATGAAGCCTACAAAGGGTTCAGGAGCTGGGCTTGTTCATAAACTCAAGAGAGTGTATGTGTGTGCAAGATTTAAATATGAAAATCCATTGAGTGTTCCTTGAGTGAACAGATAAGCCTTTCATCATCTATGGAAGCTACAGAGGCTTAGAAACTTCACTGAAGTAAATTTTCAACCATTGGCAGGAGGAAGCAGTGAAGTTTCCATCTCAGGTGTCTGGTCATTGTATCTGTTTTCCTGCAGAACATGGCAGTACCGAGAAAATCCATTTAACAGTGGTTACTGCATCACAACAGGTCTTTTGTGCTCACTTCTGCTTAACTGAAGGGCCAAGGAATCTCAGTTTCTCCAAAGACCCCAGCTAGTTTTCAGCGCAACTTCAGCAGACAGCTGCACCTCTTCACTATGTCTCTCAAGGAACACTAACAGCTGTGCTCCTCTGGCCATCAACAGCTGGAGGAACTGCTTGGGTTTCTGCAAATCACACAGAGGGCAATCAAGGTAGTACACCTGCAAATGAGATATCTCAGAGGCTGTTTTGTGAATGAATTTTAAAGAAGTCTGGGAGTATGCTTTAGCATTGTCTCTTGCTTATGACCACAGAGCAGTGCTCTCCTTCAAAAATTATAGGGCCCTATTCGGTGGAAGCACCATGCAACCACAAGTTAACTCAAAGTAGGACCTGCACCTTTCAAAGTCAGCCCTTCCATTCTTCTCTGAACACGGTGTTCTTCAGAATAACATCCTATGTGGATGCTTTCATAGACCCAAAATTTCCCTACAAAAGTTTTCCATTTTAGCCACAGAAAGTGTAACACATCATGGGCTGGAGAGACACAGTACATTTCTTCAAGCCAGAGAGGGCCCTGCTCCGCAGGGAGAGAAGAGCTGCTCCAAAGTGCTACCAGCACAGCTGAGAAGTCAGTTTTTCAGAAGATGTCCCTCAAAGTGGCACAGACTGAGATGGTTACCTTTCTCTCCAGCTGATTTTCCCAGTCATGACAACAGCTCTGCATGAGAAATTCTGCCTCCTTGTCTTGTCTGAGGGAAGCAGCTGTACAATAAAGCCAAACATTATTTGCAAGCCAAGACAGCCTCTCTGGGCTATGCCACAACATTTATTTATACTCACAGGTGTGCAAACTTAGCTACAAATATGCACCTGAGGCAAGCAAGGAGCTTTGAACTCCAAAAAGGAAGGAAAATTGGAAGAAAACATACCACTGACTACAGTCTTATAGGGGAAAGCATCAACACAGCCCTCAAGGTATATGGAGAAAGGTAAGTGTCCCACCATAGACAGGTATCCAAACCAGTGGGGACACAAGATGATACTTGTCACAGTACTGGGGAGATAATAGTACCAAGCTATAAGTTAAAAACATAGATGGCAGCAGCTCCTTTTAGTGCTTTTCATGAAAGACCAGAGCCAGAGATAGCGTGGCCCTGTAATCCACATTGGGGATCTTAGGCTGACCTCTTGCAGTAAGAGTATGCTAGTGTAAAATCAGCAATGCATGGCAGAAGCCTTGCGCTGCCTCCTCTGCACTACTTGCCTCTGACAAATACCCATGTGCACGTGGTTTCTAGTGACTGGTGTCACTGTGCGAAGCTCATTTGTCCGATCTCAGCCTCCCCTCGTGTTACATAACAAAATCCCTTATTCCTACTAAGTGGTCCACACACTTGTACTTCTTACCAACTCAGAAATATTTCTTCTATAATTGCTTTATGTCAGGGACCAAAGTCCACCCTCCACAGAACAGATCTAAAATCTCCGTTGAAATTTCTGCATTGAGCCCAGAAGCCACCTTTGGGATACAAAGTATTTTGAGAATATGAGCCAAGCTTTTAATCAAGATTTAAGTCACATAGTCCTCGTGTCCTCCCTGCAATTAATCATCCCATTAACAAATTATCCTCACTGCTGGGAGCTGGAAATCAAGTTTTAGTCAGACTTTGTCTCACTTTAGGTGCCAACCATTGTGTATCAGAATTTTCTCTTAGGTTAGAGAGCCATCTAGCTGTATATTCAGCACTTTGTAGACTCCTACAGCACATGAATCACAATTATCTTTCCTATAAGCAAACTAAGCATAAATTTTTTGCTACATACATTTCCCTCATTCAGCCTCATAAACATTTTCAAAACCTTTCCAGACTTCTCCCACCACCAATTATCCTTTTTGAAATGTAGGCACCATAGATTGATAAAATAAAAGTACTCAGGGATTTAATAAGAGGTGACAGCATAACCACTATTTTACAGGTTATCATTTTACTGACTTGTTAATCACAGGGTTGCCTTTTACTACCCAAACCAATTAATTTTCAGAGGTTTACATATTTTCACATCCTATGTTCCCAGTGTGATACACAGTTTTTTTATTTTTTCTGCTGTGCTTTTTATTGGAATCATAGTATTCTGGATGAGATTTCAAAGATCCACCTGGCGTTTATGAAAGATAGTTTATGGAAAATGTTTTATTACCAAGAGGAACCCAAGCTAAAAATAGCAACATCCTGTCTTTGCATTCATACCACAACAAAGTGCACACCCTTCCCTCAAGGGCTTCTAGATCTAGCTTCTCCTCCCCACCAGCCTTGGCATAAACCACAGCACTGAAACACAGTGGCAGAGAAATGACGTGTCTTGGAACAGAGGCTTTGATCCCCTAGCAGAAAGCATGCTTATTTTAGCAGTACGATTACAATAACAGAAGAGTAAGCACCGGAGTAATAGGAAAAAAATGGAGAAAAAAATAAGTCAAGATCAAGAACAGAGCTGAACCTTGGTGCAGTGAGAACATGGTCAAATATTTATCTGTTCTGCAGATGTACTTGTCATTCAGACAAGTGACAGAAGCCAGTCTGATTTCTTTCATAATCCTTGAATAAACTCATTGATGTAGGTAACCCCAGACTTACACAAGCCAGAATCTGGCCCTGAGCATTTCAGAAGAACCCTCTCCTAGAGAGCCCACAGCAGACACGGACCTGATGTGAACAGTGAAGCAGGGGACAACACAGATCTTTCCCTTCAGGGCCCTCATCCACCTCCTGGGTTCCTCTGCTACTGAAGACAAGGTGAGCTGGCAGTGCTGCAGAGGACCAGAGGATGGTGAGAGTAGAAAAGTGAGCTCATTGGGGCCCTTCTGGTAAATCCAAGTGTGAATTAATCTCTTGGGTCTGCGTCATTCAATATCATTGCCTTTAGCAGTATCCTCTCTGCATAATCTAATGCAGCCAAAAGGCCAGAATTATGACAGGCACCTGGGCCGTTCTAACCTAATTTTTATTATTTGTTTTAGCAAATAAAGATTCTAGGCCTTACACTTTTTTAAAGAAAAACTGAAAATATGACAGACATGAAGCTTATGCATGAAGGAAAAAATATTATTTTAAAGCCTATGTCATGGTTTCAGCTGGGATAGAGTTAATTTTCTTCACTCTAGCTGGTATAGTGCTGTGCTTTGAAATTAGCGTGGAAAAAAACCTGTTGAGATAACACACAGATGTTTAGGCTGTTGCTGGGCAGCGCTGATACTAGTCAAGGACATGTCTAGCCTCCCATGCTCTGCTGGGTGCACAAGAAGCCGGGAGGGGAGGGGGCACAGCTAAGAGAGTGGATTCAAACTGACCAAAGGGATATTCCATATCATGTAACGTCATGCCCAGTATGCTACCTGGGAGGGGCTGGCCGGGGGAGGGGGGGAGCAATCGCGGCTCGGGGACGGGCAGCGTCGGTCAGCGGGTGGTGAGCGGTTGTATCGTTCGTGTTTCTGCGTTTTTGTTCCCTGTTTTCCCTTTCCTTCCTTTTCCCTTTTATTATATTAACATTACTGTCATTATTATAATAATCATTTATCATCATCATTCTATTGTAGTTATTAAACTGTGCTTATCTCAACCCACAAGTTCTTTTGCTCGTCCGATTCTCTTCCCCATCCCACAGGGGTGGGGGGGGTGTGAGCGAGCGGCTGCGTGGTGTTCAGTTGCCAGCTGAGGCTGAACCATGACAGCCTAAAATTATTTATGATTATGTTTAAGGTGCTCAAAAGTAAACTTTTTTTTTGATGAGGGGGATACCCCTAATATTTTGCTTGCTTTGTTTTAGCTAATATTGCTACTTCAAACATATCTGAACCCCATCCCCTTCAGATATTTTTCCTCCACACTTGGCTTATTAAATCAAATAATGTAAGTCCTTCAGATCACTAACAGGCCACAGGATCCAGGAACCACTTATTTCTCCACCTGCAATTAATCTAACTGCACAGACTTAGTGCAAGTATAAGCTACTGAATTCCCTTCTATGCTGAAAGGAAAGAAACCAGAGTTTACAGAGAATCAAGTGTTACCTCTTCCCTTCAAAGCATCTTTTCTTACCGGGGGCAGGGTGGGGGAAGAAGCTCACATAACACAGAGGTTAACTTTTCCATAGTTCAGTGTCTTTTAAAGAAGAAAACAAACCAACTTCCACTTGCATTTCTGAGGGACAGCTCTGCCCACCCACGTACACAGCTGCCACACATCTCCACCTACGCATCCCCAGGTGGGGTCTGAGCCCTTCCCTCCCACAATCAGCTGCACAATCCATCATCCCCCCTCGTCTTCCCTGCTGTTTGTTTCCCTCGATGAGCTTCGCTAGTTTCCCAGCGACAGCGATCAGGAGGCACCATCTAGTGGTGCCTAGAAAATCCACTTCTTCATTCAGTTACAGTTTCTGAGATTCACAGAGAGTTTGTGCTATATTCTAAGTGTGCATCCTTTACACCCTTCCAGACAGGGAAGGAAACGTAACAGAGTAAGCAGGACAGCCCTGCAAAAACAGGTATGACAAGCAATTTATCGCTGGAGCCTTGGACAGCCTCTAGACTAAATTAAGCTACATAAAAAGACTGAACAGGGTGTTAGTGCACACCACCAACTGGGGGAGCACAGCACAGGGCTGTTACCTGGGGATCCTGCCTCAGGACATTTACGTTTCCAGAGCTACAGATGGGTGTTCCCAGAACCAAGATCTCCCTTGTCAAGACAAGGGCTTGCAAAAAATTGAGTCCTTATACCAAAGCCTGACCCTGAAAAACAGGTAGCTTTGGCAAAGGGAGCAACTCCTTTCTGATAACATATCTATCAATGCAAAATTCAGTATAAGGACAATAAAACTCCTAGAGTTTTTTAAAGCCTATCCGTCCCTCAGTTTTCCTTTTTGACAGCTACTTAAATTATTTTTTCCCTACCCTTCTTTGGCATCTGCCAAAGCAGCCGACGCCAATATAAACCTGCCTAGGACTTAGCATTTACAGTCTGTCTTTAGATACATGTACTTAAACAAGTTACTTGGAGATAAGTATTCTGTGAACTTAATGAGCTTCAGTTACTCCATGATAACACACATAAAATCTTGTCCCATGGTGAATATGGGATCTTTTGATGTTCAGGAAAAGAGTAGTGAGCTACCTTCACAAGCTTTTGGCTAGCAGTCCACGCACAGCACTTACTGCAGTTATATGGCAGTGTAAGTTTTCACCCTTTCTTACCTCCCAGCAGCACATCAGCATATCCATCCTTTAAGGTCACCCATCTCCAAGAAGACACCCAACAAGGCAGCTTCCCTGGAAACTTCCCTTAGGTCAAAACCCATCAGTAAGCATTGGCTTAGCTTTTGCCATACATCCACCTCTCTGAGCACCAAGTCAGCCCTCCCCAAAAAGCCTCATAATATCTCACAACACTGTGAGCTCTTTCAAGACTTTTGCTAAACCAACATAACCTCAAACCAAACAGGAGCAACAGCTCCCTCCTGGACTTTTAGAGACATCCACCACACCCACCAGTGTGAGTCAGCTGATTGATCACCCAGGTGTTACAACGGAGGCACAGCTGGCAATGCCCATCAGTGATGCTGGGCAGCAACTGGTTTTTAAGTGCAGAAAATTCCATTGTGGGAACAACATTGAGGGCTTGTTCTCTTGGTGTGTGCTTCAAAAACAAAGGAATCAGTACTTCAGAATTTGGACATGGATGAGGTTAATTCCTTTGTCACAGGCCTGTAATCATTTACCTTATTGCATAAAACTACTACAAGTCCCAAACAGTTTTATATCCTTCAAGAAATTTGCAGTCTGAACTACTTCTCACCCACTCTAAGCAAGATGGCTAATCAAGTAAGTGCTCATGACACAGGAGGTAGCACTTACCCATGAAATCGCTAGGCTTTTTAAATGGGTAGGAAACTCTCAGCTTTTAGAAATAGAGTATTTCAAGGTGTGTTATTAAACCCTAACTGAAAACAGATTTGTGGTTGGGCTGTAGCTGCTAATGTATCAGCTAAGGAGAGTATGAAGTTGTGGGTAGTCTCTAAAGCAGGGATGGCTTTTTAACTTCACTGTTATTAAAAAAAAAAAAGTATGAAAGAGCTATAATAGTAGTGGTGACATTATTAACTGGTGACTTCTCTGTGGTCTGGTTATGACACAGATGGAATATCTTTTAGCATTAATAAAAGGCAAACAACACAAAGGACCTCAGTGCAAAGTGATGGAACAAGGTTTCATCAACTATTTTTCTTGTATTTCACTTTCTGTTTTGTTTGTTTTGTTTTTTTCTCCTGAAAAACAAAGAAAGCTCACAGGTCAAACAGGGCTATTCACTGAAGTAAAATATTTAGCTGTACGTGGGTCTTTGTGTTCCCAAACAATAACCTGTTCCTCAGATGATGAAACCACGTTGTTTTTCCCTGATACCTTTTTGTTTCGCCTTCCATGTACTGAAGCTTGTCACATAATGGTTGCTGGCAGAGCAATGAAGGAAAGGGAACCAATGCACCCTTAAGCACAACCACATTGACTTTAATACAAGTTTGCCAGGGCGGCATTTGGTCCAGTACACATATACAGTAATTCCAGCAAGCTTTTTGTTGTAGCCATTATCAGATAAACTGTGTTATTATTCTTAAGAGGCAGGGCAAGCAGTGGAGAGAAACAAAGACGTTTTGGGACAACCTGTTTGGATGTAATGAGGCAAACTAGCCTGCTGGCTAGAGAAGGTTGGTGGGTCCTGGGAAAGGCAGGATTGTGGTAGTCAGTTTGGTAAGAAGCACTGATTAGAAAAAGCCAGTCAGTCACCTCTGTAGCTGGGGAGGTTCTGCAGTGTGGCAGAGCAGTGGGGGGAAGCCACAGCATCTGCAGAGAGGTTACTGAAGGGGCTTGTTCCTGCCTCATGGGGCAGCAGGAGAAAGCCAGAAAACTCACCCCATGTCACATCACTGTTACATGGGCTGGGGCTCTCAGACCTGGCTGGGTCTCCCCACTTATGCTGGAAATCTGAAGCAAACTTGTGTTGTCAGCAGAATTCCATCACTGTAAAACCAGAAAGAGAGGAGTATGAGCCCTGCAAGTAGATGGCTACAGTGGACTTCATTCTGGGTACTCCCAGATGAACCATGACAGGTGGAAATGTCTCTCTGTGCCCAGCACTGGGCGATGGGTAATCCAAAATTGCTTCGAATGTATATATTAAGATAATTCAGCCCTGGCCAGAAAAAAATGGGCCCTCTGGGAAAAAAAGGATTAAAGGTAAAGAGGGATTATTAAATCCTCCTGGATTACAAGAGAGCCCGGATAAAATTTTATCCTGTCAGAAACCTGCTTTTCTGGTGAAACTGGGCAAAAACAGTTAATCTTTTTTCTACATGTGCCAGACACTGATATCTGTGCTTTGAACCTCTGCAATGAAGCCTTAAGTTCTGTAGGCAGAAAAAAAATACCCCAAAACAAACTGAAACCTGAACATCACATCCTCAGAGATGAAAATGCAGCACCCAAACACACATATCTTTTTAATTAGAAATTGCTTGTGCCTCAGTTCCCCACAGACAAGCCAGGATGATGCCACCTTTTCGCCTCACTGGACTCGGTAGCAGGACTCGGTGGGTACCAGGAGGTGCTGGCTGAAGTCTAAGGCGCTTTGGTCAGAAAATGCCCATTGCCATGTCACCACAGCCAGTTTTGTGAGGATCGAATAGCTGCTCAGGAGTGAGCCATTTGTGCTCAGTTAGACAAAGGTCATGGCCAAAGCGTATCTTGGCATCTCCTCCAGTCGTTTCCAAGGGGTGTCCCAGGGGGATACCGAGGGGTGCCTGCTGATGGGTTTTTTCAATGCCACCTGAGAGCCTTGTAGAGAGGGGGAAGCTGGAAATTATCTGGAGGAAAGATGTGGCTCATTCACTTTTTGGGGGCTCTGGCTATCATAAGATGAAAAACAGCTCCATCAGGCTGTTGTCCCTCCAAGATAAAATGGACCTTGTCCTAAATTTTACCAGGAAAAAAATGCTTTAAAAATTGCAGTTATTTCCCTCCCTTTTATCACTAACATTTTTTCTGCCATCCAGAGCACTCCACACAACAGTCTCGTTAGTTCATATTGCATTTGCCTTTATAGCAGAAGAAAATATATTGACCTATAATTGCATAACCCTGCACAATACTGGAAACAAAATTTTTACACTATTTGTTTACTTGTGGTGTTTTCATATCATCTGTGGACAATGATGTCCAGCTTCTTTTGTAATGCTTGAGCCTGAAAAAAGGTTAAGAGTTTTCTTGTAGGTGTTTGTCTCATGTGGCCTCCCAGTGCAGGGCTGAGCTGGTTTTGCATATGTCTCTGAGTGTTCTCTGTCACTTTTCCCTTATCAGTGGTTTATCCTTTTGTGGCACTAATATTTTGTATAGTTAGCTACCAGCACAGTTACTCTGGCCCTCACTCTCCATACAAAGAAGAAAGCAGCTCCTTTACTCTTTATACTGTCTCGCTAAAGACATTTATTTAAGGAATATAAAAGTAATTGGAATTTACTCACCCATAACTATAAATATAACTTTTTATTTTCTTTTCAGCATCCTCTGCAGATACTGCGCGAAAAGAAATCTCTCAGGTTAGTCAGGTTTTTGTCAAGGAACCTTCTAAAATCAATAAGCTATCAGACTAATACCTCAGCTACACTTTGGCGTGCTTCAAGTCAGACTAGACCCCGTAGTAGAGCTGTAAGGAGCACTGCAATGAAAGCCATTTTGGTCAGCAAGTGCAGGATCACAGTGCAGTCAGATCAGGAGGAGGATGGAGATCCTGGGTGGTGCCTGAGTGAGAGCTGAGCCCAGTGACTGTGTCCAAACTGCAGACAGGAGGAAGCCAGGCTATGGTGTGGGAGCCTATGGCTTTGTCCTTGGCTTCTTGACAGGCGCTAATATGGGTCTCACCTCGACACTTTCAGGGTTCGTGTGTCTGGACCATGGGTATGCTGTGAGCTCTCTTTTAGTAGTGAACTGTGGTCAAAACTAGGACCGTTTCAGTAACTGGGTGTCAACAATAATACAAAGCTTTACAGAAGCATATCTTTAAATGTAGATTGAAAAAAAAAAATTCTGCAAATGTTTCATTAGGATGGGTAAAGTAAAGTTTCAGGATTGTCTCCCCTACTCTTTTCCTGCAAAACAGTTGAAATTGTTGGGCTGATTCTGTCTGGGATATATTTAGCCAGAGGCAGATACTCACCATGGAAAACAGCAGCTTAAACAATCTGTTGACACTGAAAGCAAGAGAAGACATGCAGATAATGTCAAGAAACCTTAACTATAGCTGTTACTTCCTGCACGCCTATAATTAGATACCAGGGTAGTACCTTATACATAAGATACAAGCCAGAATACCTTTTGCTTATTTTTCCATCTCTGCATTCCCATCTGTGCTCTTTGTGTTGTCGCTTGCCAGCTTTCTGATAAAGCAATATAGATGTGGCTGATATTTGCTAGGAACCATTGTGAAAAATGTTTGCTACAAAACAAAACGTTATTAATTTTTTCTCTGAATAAGTGCTGAGAACAGTAAGGCTTAATTTCATGCCTCCCCACTTTCCCGACTTCTCTTGTTAACCTCAATTTATTTTTTCACCTCAGCCTGTAAGAGAGCTTTACACACCATGGTGTCATTTCAACACTTATTTTTCATTCTGATGCCTGGCTTGTGAAAACATCGAGTTAGATATTCTACATTTGTTTTTAAAAAGACCCTTTTAAAGACACCTAAGCATACTCTGAGAAGCTTGCCTTCAGGCAGCCATTTCTGGATACCATGGCCCTAGCAAAGTGCTCCTCAGACTCTTATCTCTACATGACGATTGTGGCCTTTTTTGGAAGTCAAGAAACACAGCCAGTATTTCAGGGCACATTTTCAGTCACACTCTTTAAACCCTCAATAGCGAAGATCCAGAAGGTGTGTATTAGCAAAGGTGGCTCCTGTGTACACCACACACTGCCCTGAGCACTGCATTTACAGATGAGGGCAAAGGGAAAGTCTGGCCGAGACATGCTCGTACCTGTCTATCCTCAGCTGGGATGTTGGCCTGAAAGTGCCGTGGGGAGTTGATACAAGAAATGACATATTGCCAAGCTAGCGAGAGTAAAACAGCATTGAGACTCACAGACCACAGCTCAGGAAAGCAGATGGAGAGCTGTGGTGGGCTTGGGCACATTTCAGTCTTTGCTCTATGTCCATGCCAGCTTGGCCAAGTCCACTCCTACAAGTTACTTAGTGCAGTCTGAGGCACAGGGTCATGGCGCCGTTCCCAAAGGAAAACTTTTGCCCAGTTGCAGCGCTAAATTGGGTTTTGTTACCATGATCAAGAACACTTGAATTTCAGTGCAAGCATGTGCCTCCTGCTGTGCCTGGTAACAGGGCACCAAGCCACCCTCCTTGACTTTGCTTGCGTGTGGTGAAGTACTGGGTCTACACTATCAAATAAACCAGGGATGGATTTGATCTGTCATTCAAGGCTCTGATAAAAGATGAGTTCATTAGCTCCAGATACACTTAACAGATAACAGACGAAAGGCAGAGTCTTGAGCTATTTTTTCATCTCACTGTTAGCCTCCTTAGTAAAAACCATGTTGTTTATCTAGAAGACTTATGTGTCTAGCGATACTAAAAAAATCCCTTCTCTGAACTACCAGAAGTTCCCTACCAGCCACATACATGTTACAAATTACTGATTATGACCATATATGTAACTTTAATTTATTTAACTACTGGCCAAAGCTAAAATAAGTGTGGATTTGAATGCAGTTGCTCATGAATTATTTCAGAAAGGAAAAATATTGGAGTGCATACTCATTTGAAAGAAAAAAAGAATGTATTTTAGTGTCTACTACAGGTGTTAGTTGAGTGGGAAACAAAAGAGTTAAAAGCCTGAAACATTGGCCTGTTATTTCCTGCTGCCTCATTTTAATGAACTTTTTGTACATGTTAATAAAGGTTACTTATTTCTTCTTACATAAAATCCTTAATGTATATGCAATTGTGCTTTCTCTAGCCATTCCTTTATGATATCAGGTTCTCTTTCCCAGGATTAGGTTGGCTGAAGGATATGAAGTATTGTTAATTATCAACTTGTAGTGCTGCAACTATAGTCAGCCCCTTCTTAGGAATGTTTCTAATTGAAGGCCAACATTGTGCATGCATTAATACTGAGGAAAGAGTATAGGCATATAAGTAACTGCGTTGTCCTCTTTGGCCATTACTGAGGGCTGTCCCTATGCAAGTGCCTAAGGCGCATTTGCCAGGCACAGAGTGACCCTGGCTCCCCACCCACCCCCGCAGCACTCCCACAAGGATGCTCTAGAGCTTGTCCTGTGTCTCACTGCTCTGCCTCACTTACATCCCCAGTTATTAGCCTGCTGTCCTGCATTAGGAAACCTACCCACATTTTGCCATACACACAGCTCTCACTGCTTTAGCATACTACCCCAGGCAACCATGTATCAGGGCAGAAGGCAAGACCCATGAAGGGAGCCCATGATTGGTTGTAAATGGTAAGAGTGTTGCTTCGTGGGACACTGGTGATGTACAGGACTTTTGTCTCCTTAAGAGCTCTACTGTAAGCTCCATGAAGGACAACAGAGCTTTGCCTTCATGACATGACATTGGCACCGTGGGTACCTACTTGCATCCCATGCTGCCTATCTTCCATTGCCAAACACAAGATCCTTCCTCCTTCAGGCAATTTTGCCTTCCTCTCTCCACTTCCCCACCCTCTGCAGATAGCTGACGGCTCCCTCTGTTGCCGTAACAACACGCAGCAGTTTAGCCTTGCTGAACAGCTCGTGCCGGAGGTCAACTTCCTTCATATGAGGGGGAAAACACTTGGGTTTTTATGGGCTCTTGATTATTTTCCTACAACAGGAGAGATCATCAGTGCTAGCAGTCTTCCTCCACACCACTACCATCACTTGAAAGCTTATTATCAAATACAGCTCCCAGGGACACATGCACATCCTTATCTGCAAGGTGATGGGAAGATTTCCCTGTAAAGGCCTGTGCTAGGGGGAACAGGATCCTCTGCAAGTTCCTGCCACAGTCGTGTATACACATTGGCTTGTCATCCCTGCCCAGGCTTCTTCTAATTGCCATGCTGCAGCTCTTTTACATCCATGAGGGGTAGGTTAGGAGCTAGTAGAAAAAATGCAGGTGCGTCAAATGCCCTGCAGAAAGTAAAGCAGTAGATGGATAGGGAAACATCTCAAAATCCAAGATTTGCCCCAAGAATGACTTCCCACCTGACCTCTTCTGTTCAGGGCAACCCTGACCCAGGAGCCAGGGCCTGTTATTTTGCCCTCTATTCTGCCTGTGCCCCTGCCCAGAAAGGTGACAGGATTACTTGCATACTCTTTTTCTGTCTCCCGTAAAAGATCAATTGAAACTGAGTAGAGGTGTACCAAAGAAAGGGTAGATGTTACTGTGCCTTCTGAGATATCCATAATACAGTGTAGACAAGAATCCTAACCTTATATATGCCAAAATGAGAAAGGCGAAAAAGTTAAAGATTCAAAAAGAGAACTCTGCAATGCCCAAATATCCTGCAAAGAGCTAAGCCGGCCCAGACGTCTTGTAGCTCTTCCACCTCCCTCATTTACCACTGCTACCTCTGCTGAGGGTGCATCACGTGGGCAAGCATCCCATCAGATGCATCAGGACAGTGTCTCCATAATCAGGGTGCAAGACTGAACTCAGCTGATGTACGAACCTGGCTGTCTGTGCAAGGTGCAAGTGTTGCAGCTGCTGAGGTGGGACAGCCGTGTGAAGAGGTGCCATGGACTCCTCCAAGTAGCTGCCCATGGAGCTTGAGCACATGCATGGTGCCTGCATGGTGGTTGCCGTCACTCAAGATTTGCTGCAGTATTACGCTTCTCCTCCCCACTGCTGGGGAAGGCAGTGCCCTGTCCTTGCTGCTGACAAGATTCTCTGTCTCCTGGTGGAAATCACTGATGTCTCCTTAGCTGCAGCCTCTGTCCCTATAGGCATTGGATATGGTAAGCCTTTGGCTGGCTTGCCCTTCTCCTCCTCAGGGCTGCAGGAACCGGCAGTGATGACTCTGCAGAGCAAGCGTGGGACAGGGCTGATCCTGAGATGGGCTGCGTGCAGTGATGAGGCTGAGGGGAAAGGCCCCCACCAATCTCAATACTACAGGCATCAGAGCCTTTGGTAGTGTAGGCTACTACACTTTGGGTAGTGTAGGCTTAGTAAAGACCATTCAACCAGCTGATCAAGTGGCATACCTGTTGGCTGAAAGCTATCAGATGAGACAAGATGATACAGCCCTATGGTATTGTTTTCAGTGTCTGAGTCGTGACGCCGTTTCACCTCTGTGTCAGGTCTCTCAGAGAGCTGGTACAGGGGAAAAATGTTAAAAGGCATCTGAAAAAGTCACTGCACCTAGTAAAGACTGTGGTGCTGGTTTGGTGTAATTGCAGAGAAAACAGCAGGAACTAGATTAATATTCAGTTCACAACCTGTTAAAAAGCCAGTGAACATGTAGAATACCTGACTAAGCATTCTCCCTCTTTATGTGACCTGGTGTCAGGTACAAAGCTCAGAGAAGCATGCTATGCCAGTGAATGGGGGTATTTCCAGGCAGCCATAACAGTACAGAAAAACCCACAAGCAACTTTTCTGAAAATTGATAGATGAGTGCATACACTGGGCCATAAGCTTTTATCTAACACTAAAATCCCCCCAATATCTAAAGTAAGCCAAGTGTGTGCTGAGGAACAACACTGTTGCCTCCCGTTTCTAAAGAAATGAAATCTGTTTTAAGGTTATTTCACCACTAATACCCAATGGAACAAATCTGCAGCCAGGCCCTAGCCCAGGAGCTCTGCATGACCCACAGAGGTGCAGAATGGCAGGGCTGTTGAGTGTGGAAGGCACCTCTGGAGACAGTCTTGTTCAGCCCTCCTGCTCATACTATGGTCTCCTAGAGCAGAAAAGTTGCTTCAGGGCCATGCTTGGTTGGGTTTCGAGTATCTCAAAACTCTACAGCCTCTCTGGGCAATCTCTTCCGGTGATCAACCACCCTCACAATGAAAAAGTAGACTAGAATACAATAGATGAATATTTCCATTGGAAGGGACCTACAATGATCATCTAGTCAAACTGCCTGACCACTTCAGGACTGATCAAAAGTTATTAAGGGCATTGTCCAAATGCCTCTTAAACACTGACAGGACTGGGGCATTGACCACCTCTCTAGGAGGCCTGTTCCAGTGTTTGACTGCCCTCTTAGTAAAGAAATATTTCCTAATGTCACTATTCCTGCAGTCATGGTACTCTAACTCAGAGGACCGGGCAGCCCAAGATCTGTCAGTGTTGTTAAAGACGGGGGGGGGGGGGGGGGGGGCGGAAAGAACGCCTGCTTTTTCTTCATCCCTATTTTTCAGGTGGATCCCTTCTTCTCCTAGTCATCCTTAATCCTCAGAAAGAGTCTCCTGGGTAAGTGAATTAGCCTGGTGGTATCTCAGTTATCTCACCACAAAACAGAGGCAGGAATGTTTCTCTTCTTCTCAGTGTGGCTGCAAGGGAAGAGGCATGCTGTGAAGCACCTGGACACTGGAGCAGTGGCAGGGTGTGGGCCATGGGTCTAACATGATAGATGCTGATGTATCTGATGTGGTGCTGCCCTGTAGGAGCCACTGATTACAACCAGAATAAGTTCTGATGCCACCTCCTGGCATGCTGTATCTGTGACATGGCTTTTGTTGGAGCACCATCGCCAGGCTCTGGGCATGATTATTTTGATGAAATACATTCATATATCACCTCCCCACTGGAGTTTAATTGATATAAGATAATAGAACATGGAAGATATCTGTGCTGCAGAGTGACCCAAAGATATATGGGGGTCTGCTCACAAGCTCAGGTGAAAAATGGGAGAATAATGGCACCTATTTTGCAAGGTATTTGACTTATAGACCTATAACTCTTAAACCTTGGCAAAAGTGCTCTAGAATGAGTTGGAAATATGAGAAATTTACCGCACACTAAGCATTCTTCCTCTAATGAAAGCAGGGGGGCCTCTCACACCTCCTTTCCCCTCCTCCTGCCATTCGTCACTAAGTGGAGAAAAGTCAGAAGCTCCAAAGCACACAGGCAGAAATACAACCCTGACACCAGGTTTTACACCTCAATCTTCCCCTTATTTCAGCAAAGGCTGCTTTACACTATCAGCCTATCCATCAGTCCAATTCACATGATCGAGGAGGCAAAGAGGAGGGAAGAGACAGGATGTCAAGAAAGGTCTGTTTCAGAAGAGGTGTCAGGGAGGAGTAATTTTCACAAAGTGGTTTGTAACTGTGGAGCAGGGCCACTGCTGGTTGGGGGCTGAGGTGACACAAACTCCTATTATTAATGCTAGACAAAACCATAGGACATGCAGCCCAGCTCTTTTTCCTGCTTCTGCTACTACCACTGGCTCCTCAGAGTGGCTTCACACACTGTCCTGAGTTCCAGGGATGGTACCCAACCAAGGTGGCTCAGTCTAGAGACAAGAAAGATATGTTCTAGGAGAGAGCCAAGGAAGACGGTCTGGAAAAGCTCTGTGAAGGCATTTAGGGATGGAAACAGAATAGGTACCTCTTAAGAGATGTGAACGGGCCATAGGGGAAAGAACAAAGTGAAAAGGTGAGCAAGTGCAGGCAGAGTGAAGATTTGTTTGCTCTGAATTCGCGAAGTATTTTGCCTGTAGAGAGCCAAAGCACTATAAAGTTTCAGTCTGGACTTGCTTTTAGTGCTTATTATTTCTTGTCTTGAAAGAGGACCTTAATAGCTTGACAGAAGAAATAAAGCAGTGTACCAGAAAACAAGTGAGGCGTGAACTGCGATAAGAACAAGGGGAGATCTGTTTACCAGGCAGGAGGAAAATATAAGTAATTAGCTAACCAACAGACAGGGACCGCTCTCTCAAAAGGCAACATGATGCACAGAAGACTTTTACTGATGAACACATAAGAAACTATTTCAAGGAGATAAAATTTAAACTCAGCTAACAAGGATTGAATGATGCTCTGTCATTAGTAAGTCAGATAGCTCTTAAAGAAGAGCTATCCAAACTTTTCTAGGCCATTTTGTTATTAATAAACTTTTCATGTGGCCCTTCGCAGTGAACCCCAGGCTGAGTGGGGATGCTCTGGTTAATGAGCATCTTGTTCAGACTTACTGTGGAGGAGAGGTGGCCTTAGGCAGAGTCACAAATACAATTCTGTGATCTTAAAAAGGACTTTTTTAGCTGAAAAAGAAGTGTGGATGAAGGTCAAAACACAGGTCAGGGTGTAGAAGTTAGAGACTGTCACTTCTGATCCACTGGCACCCTGTGTGACTCTCAGTAAAGCACGATCTCTGCATGTCTTCATTTCAAAAGCCAAAGTAATGGTAATAGTTACCTCAAAAGGCTGTTGTCATGACTAATCACAAAAATATTTACAGAACACTCTGATTCTCAGGCAGAATACAGGGAAATGCAAAGTATTGTTTATAATTGCAGAGGGAAAATATTAAAAAACATGAAAGCTGTAAATGCAAGCATTTGAAAGCTGGGAAATGTCAAAATTAAGGTCATCAGTGAAACCTTCATTTGGTTTCTCTGTCTGCATGTGTTACAAGGTACATCATTACAATTATGACATGTAATTTCAGGATAGTATATGGCAGCTTTGGAGCAAATACTCTCCCTCTGTCAACACATACACAGAAGGTGGTATATACATACAAAGGCAACACACTCCCTTGTGTGGATGTGAGTGGAGTTGGCCAAAAGCCTGAATAGCTGTGTACCCAGAAGTTTTCTATTGACAAATAATTAAGTATTTAAAGGTGTGTGATAAAACATAATGCTGGAAGTATCCAGCCTGGTGTATATGTTAGACCAATGGAAAGCAACACAACATACAGTAGTGTTATTGGTAGCAATAGGTAGCACTTTGGAATTCAACTGTTTGTTAGAATTTATTTTCAATTAACTCATTCTGGTGTCACTTTTCTTTCTATTTGATCACTTTTTTTGTCATGTCTGTGGCATCTCATACTGCTGTTTTTCAATTTCTCTCTCTCTTCTTTTGTTTCTCTCCCTTCATCCCTTCTAATTGTCCTTCCTTCTTTTCCTCTCTGCTTTTTCCCCACACACACTTCCAGTTCCTCCTCAAAACCCAGTCTTGCTCATCTCTTTTCCTCACTTGCATTTAATCTTACTGTGTTATCTTACTGTCATCTCTGCTAGATCCCCATTTATGCCCTTCCACTTCCCCAGCCCAGTGCCTTCAGGTAAAACACAATTTCTCTGGCAAGATTGCAGCACCAGATTAGCATCACTTTGATTACAAACTGCGCTGTGGAATTGAGAAAATATCCAAAATAAGAGAGAAAATGCAACAGACAGCAGAGATCAGGAGGGTTTGCAAATACCACAGAGCTCAACGAACATCTCCCTGCAACCCTGGCAATTGTGCAGCCCGAACGGCTGGGTGGCAGCCTGTGCAAACTGGAAGGAGGCTGCCCAAAGCTCTGCCTCTTCTTCCTCCTCAATAAGATTTCTGTATGGAATCACCCAGGAGAAAGTTAGGCTCTTAGAGAAGAAATACAATTCAAAGTCAAGTGTGTAGTGAGGAAACTTGATAAGAAATATTGCAGGGGAAATGAAATTTCAAAGAGAGAAATGGGTTAGTAATAAACCTCTCACACCCGGGTAAATTTTTCATGTCAATTAATCTTGGCATAGGTCTATTAGGTTTCATTGGAGTTACAATGCTGTACACAACATCAAAATTGTCCTACGGTATTTTAAATATTATCCCCTCTTCCCCACCCCGCTCCCCCCACAGCATGAAAGTGTCTGTCTAAAGGACAGGAGTCACATTTGAACGACCCAAATAACAGAATTCAAAGTGTGCTAATGATCCAAGCTGTTGCATTTGGCATTTTGAAAGGGCAATGCTAGGATCTGAGATTATGGGCACAAAGACAGATTTAAGCAAATCAAATTCTCAGAAATATTCCCATATAGCCCGCTAACTTGAATTACAATGTTTCTAGAGGTGACATTTAGCTAACTATAGCATTCGGAGCAAAAGGACATGCCTTCCTAAGACAACTTTTTCTTCGGCTTCCTGAAATTATGCGGATTCCCAGGACAGAGGGATAGAGCCCACTGTCATAAATGAAGTGGAAACCTCAGTTAAAAGCATTAGGTTTTTTCACAAAGGATTAAACATTCCCTTTTTTTTGTCTCATTGAAGAGTATTGGCTTTTTTGTAGGCTGAGAAATCAGACTGGGTCTGAGATAAAACATTGATTACATTGGGCCACCCACAGAATTATCCAGGAACGACAACTGCAATTTAGATTCATAGCCTGTCTTCCCTCAACTTACTCAAGGCATGCAAGTCACTAGAGAGCATCACAAAGCATATTTACACTTCCAGGCTTATATGCCCTTCAGCCAAGCCGATTGCAGAACTCTTCTTCACTTTTATTCCAAGCATGAGTAAAATTTCTGTCAATTTTACCAGATAACCCAGCTGTGCTATAATACCGTCTTCTTTGGGCTGGCTGTACAGACAGGAATTAGTTTATTTGGCTCATTGAGAATCCCAACTGATTCAGATCCCTCCGAGCATTACCACAATAACCTGCGTAAAGCATGTTGCAATCACTGCTTTAAGCACCTGTGGCTTTATGGTGTCTGCAGATAATCCAGTCCCCTGGATATAAATGATATAAAGAGCTTGGGACACCCTGGTCTGAAGAGGTGTGCTGTCCCTGTGCCACGATGCATGTAAGAGAGACTGATAGGCAGAGGGTCTGAGCCTGATCCCCTTTTCTTTTTCAGAGGGAAGAAACTGAGACAAGGCCCAGCAAAGGCTTCCCCGGAACTTGCCCGGTCCATAAGCACTGACTTTGCATATTGACACATATTAACATATCCTAAACCCTGTTCCTCCCTAAGTGCTCCCTTATTCCCACAAAAATGGGTTCCAGGATAGTTGTTCTCAAAGGACTTGGCTGACAAAACTTGGTTTTCTCTGCTTCCACCACAAGCAGCAGCAGTCCAAACTCCCCTGGGTACCTCGTCCCAGAAATGTCTTCCTCATCCTGGAGCAGAACTCTCTGAAGGTGACAGGTATGGGACTGCCATCCCCTAGTTGGTACAACTCTCAAAGGGGCTTAATGTCAGAAGAACTTATATCCTCTGGTCTGAGCATAAGGGAAGTGGATCAACTATTGTGCTCTAGGTACTGTGGGGCATAAGTGTACACGTTCTGGAGCTGATTTGGCTGTCTCCCTGCTCTAGACTGGGCTTCCCAAGTTACCAGTCACTTGAGAGAAAGCAGGCCCAGACTCCCAGGGGAACAGCTATTCAGTCCTTGGGTCCTTTGCCAAGAACGTCTCTTGGTTAACCTTATCCCCAAACATAATGTCAATCTGACTTATTACTTACGCTCCTTCAGGGTTTCCAATGCATCCTCAGAGATTTCTTTCTACCTGATACAGAATTTCACCTTGTTTGGGTTGTTAAACCTGTCATAGCTGCTATGAGGTACTCAGGAAGGTGACTGATATTTTCCAGGAGTCTCTAGTGGCAAAACAGTGGCTATAATTAACCACAACTTGTTTTTCCTCCTTCTCCCCATTGCTCTCGCTCACAGAGTGCAGGCAACAATGCATATCATAAGTGGGTGGCCCTCTGGATGAAACCGTTGTCTTTGCTGAAACCAAAACCAAAAAAACAATCAAAAAATGCAGCAGGAAACAGGCAGATAAAGTTTCAGATAAAAACAAAAAATCATTACACTCATGATTTCCCCAACAGAATTGTTTTCTGCTCCCCAAGGAACAGCTGTTTTCAGACTAGATTAGCATCACTCTACTGCTGACCCTTCAGGGTAAAGTTTCCGGGCAGCAGCTTCTCAAGTTCTACATGAGTTACCATCCGTATTTCTGTTGTTGTTGCCAATCATCTTGAGTACAAAATAACACTGAGCAAACTGCTGATTCCTGTTCATCATTAGTCATGAGAAGGATCTTGCACCCGATTCTCCACACTTCCATGCCACACAGAGAGCCATCGAAGAGCGGTGCTGAGCTGAGAGCAGTACATCTTACCTGGGGGAATTCAAGACTATGGATGATGTTCTTTGTTGCTGTTATGTCTCCAAGGACCATCAGCCTGTGTTCATCAGAGTATATTGTCCCATATACTCAGGGGAAGAGATCAAGCCATCTTCTCTGTCCTGCTCAGCTGGCAGGAGCAGGATCCAAGCCACTGACTAGCAATAACATTGCATGAAATAAAGCCCCAGTGTATGCTGTACTCCATAACAGTTGTTTTGAAATTTGCTCCACCACAGGAGCACCGCCATCAATCACAACAAGAACATATCATCATACCAGACAGTTTGCAAAGCAATTGCAAGAGTGTCCTGATTTTTTGTATAGCTAAGCACAGACGCTAAGGGATGTGGTAGGTTATCCAAGGTTACTGCAGAGCCAGATATGGAAGCCACATGGTTTCATGGCCACATTAGGGCTTTCTGCTTCCCTTTGAAGGCTTTCCCTTAGGACTGGAAAATGCAGAGGGCACCTCGTCCCAGCTCATTAAGGTGACTCACCTGCATTTTCAGTGTTTTATGATAATCCTCCGAGCATGAGGTACTTAACACTGACTTTGTCCCTGTGTCTGTCAAACTCTATTACCCTGGACTGTGCTGATACAGCTCACCTGTCAGTGGGGTCCATCTGGATTGTATCTAGGTCCTCAGCCCCAGACAGCAAGGACCTTCACAAGCATTGGGCCTTTCCCTACTGAGTATCCTTCACAGTCCTTTGCCACAAGTATTTTCAGACCTTTTTCAGCTTCTTTTCATCCCATGCTCTTCTAGATCTTTGCTTCATGGCCCAGTGTTGCTGGCTGCCACTACCAAGGGTGTTTATTTTGGTGCTAATTGCTATGCCTATTGCACTGGCACAACAGGGAGCTGAGCACTGTTAAGTATCAACAATGTTTGTTGGCTGTATTTGATATGAGTGATGCCCACTCTGTTTTCATGGCTACTCTTTCCTCCTCCCAATGATCGGTTGATCTGCCAGCCAGAGGTATCTGCAGTGTTTCAATGGGAAGACTTTGGATGTCAAATCAAAGAAGGAAAACTGTAGCCAGTAGTGTTACCTAGCTCTGAGTGTGGGTTGCTAGTATTGCAGGAAATAACTTCCAACCAGCCTTTCCTCTGTGCTTTCTTAACTTCATCCACTCCAGCAAAAAACCCCACTGTGCAACCCATCAGGCATCAGCTTAAGCCCTTCTGGTGGAGGGAAGCAGTGCTGGGCAAGGGCAAAAGACAAACTCAGTCCCTTGGACTAGTTCATCTGTTGTTGCTGTGAGATAGGAACTGGTAAAAATCTCTCCATTTCCATTCTACACCCCTGAAAATTGGCTTGCACTTCCCTTAGCTCCTGTACCTTATTTGAGAGAGCCATAGTCTCCTGGGAAGATACCAGCTCTCCAATGGCAAGACTACAAAATGTAATGTGTTTAATGCAGTATGGGAAGAATAGTAAAGACTCTTCTTAGGGCTGTGAGCTTTGTTCTTTTTTAATGCAACATCACTAAAAGCAATGGGCCTGTGCCCTTCAGGGAATAGTGCCCCAGAAACAGGCAAGAGCAGAAAGTCATTAACCAGTAAACTGAAAGTAAATAAAACTGAGATAAAACTTTTTCAGCTTCCAGACTCCCTCCAAAGGGATCCTGCCCTGTTTATTCAGTGTTTTGCACTGCAGTGGTTAAAATTTGCTAGCTGACTTGTTAAAAACTCTAGCTACACTTCCATGCAGTTGCTAACACAGCGGGCAATGATGTCCCTCACACACAGGGGCAGTAACTTTTGTACTGAGAGAGAGAAGAGGAAGACAAGGCAATAACTACACCCATGAGAGAAAAATAAATGGAACAAGGTGCCAAATACAGAAGGGTGAAGTTGGACCCTTCCCAGCTGCCACCAGAGGAGCAGGAAAGCAGAACTGCCGTTGGGCCATGAGTTATGCAGAGGGAAGGAGAGACTGATGAACACGGCAAGGAACACAGCAGCATCCCAAAAAGCCCCACGCACGCCGTGTGCCCAGCATCACCCACCCGGAGTGCCAGCCAGCAGAGGGCAATGCCAGTCCATGTACATACCACTTCACTCGCAAAAGCAACTAGGGTGGCCCCGTCTGCCAGCCTGTGTCCCCAAGCTGTCTGAAAACTGTGAATTAAATAGGATATTTCTTGTTTGCAGACTTGTGACACTCTAGTCCTGATTGTGCTCTTACTTTTACTGATACAGCCCTAAACAGCTCTATGGGCCATGGTGTGGGGAAACCAGGACCTATAAGGTGCCTGTTTGACCCATTCAATACAGACACCTTTTTTTCTTATCAGTCTTGCAGCCTGTGCAATTGGCTTTCGTGAACCACTTGCTACGCACAACGGTCCGAGTTATTATCCACCACCTTTCAGCTCTGAGGCAGGTAAATAAGTAGTTTTGTGCTGCATTTCTCTGTATTTTTTAGAGTATGCCTGGTTAAGCCTTTGGCACTGGACTGTGCAGCTTGACATCATTAGAGCCTTCAGAGAGATGCCAAGCAGAACTGCAGTCCAGTCTAACAGGGCACAGGGCAGAAGCAGGTGCTAACTTACTCACCTAGCAGCTACAGTCCTGTGTCATTCTTTCAGGCTATTGCTTCTCCCATCACTTGTTTACAAAAGGAAAGCAGTCAAGTTTTGAACTGTTGCAAGAGTTTTCGTGCACTAAATGTAATAAAAAATGACCTGCATTTTGCATGGCAGCTCTCCCTCAGAAGGAGGAATCCAGTCACACATTTCTCACCTCATCTCCATACATGCGCATATATGGCCCTGCACCTTTCTCTTCTAGTCAAAGCGAAGCAGAGATGTGACACAGGCTGAAATATTTTCCTTTCTCATAACCAAATGCTCCAGCTTCCGTGCCTTTAGCTTTGCAACAGCTTGTAAAGCAAACTGCACTCAGTGCTGGAATCAGCAGTAAAATCCCATCTGATTTTCCTTCCCCCCCGCCCAGGAACAGCTGGGTTAAAAATCTTTGACTAACAGGTTTTCAATTCCATACTAATCACTTTTCTTAATCAAATCAATGAACCATCCAATTTAAATCTGTTTCTCATGACACAAACATTTCACAAAGATTCAGGTGCAATAAATAACTACCAAACTTGAGACACTGAGCCGAACAGGGCTCCCAGCTCATGGCTCCTGCCTTTGCCTGACAGCCAGAGATGTGAAGGGAGCAGTCACCCAGCTCAGGGTGAGGGCTGTGACTGCTCCTTGCTGTGTTGGGAAGGGGACATAAACCACAAGGCCTCTGATGTATTTTGTTGTAGCTGAGGGGAGTAGGTGTAACACTGCAGCAGGACTTTTACGGTCTCCAGCTGAAAAGTAAACATCCTGTTGTTATTTTAAGGGACATTTAAAGGTAAGGTACTATGCCTTACACTTAACTGGAATGAACAGAGCTGGTGGATTGTTTCCGTTGCTCAGAATAAACCTGTCCTCTCTGCAGAGGGGAATACAATAAAATTAAGCCAGACCATGCATAGGAATGCCTGCCTATAGCAAGGCGATTCCCTGTCAGAGATGCAAGCTCTCATCCATAAACCGCTTCAACGTACGATATCAAACACCCCTGCTATGCTGCAAAGCAACGGCACGACGACTCTGGGTTAACAGCTTCACTGTGTGGAGACACAGTGACACAGATTTGTGCCTCTGCACCCTCCCTTTAGAGTAACCCTAAGGAAACCCCTGAGCCTCAGTGAAACAACCTGAGGTTCCCCACACTCTCAGCCAGCCTGCAGTGCCTGAGAGGGACATTATGGAAAAACAATCTCTGTGAGGGCAGTAGCACGTAGAGAGCAAGGAGGAATTTGCCACGGCAGTTGTTCTCCCCATGTTTGAAGCATCCTGTGGTTTGCAGGCTTCCAGCCTACCCATAAGAAAGCACACAGCCTCACTACCTGAAGAGCCACTGCATAGTGGAAAAATACAGAGAGAAGTGAAGAAAGGCTGAAGAGTGTCACTAAAAGAAGAACTGAGCTCCAAGGGGGAATGTTACTTAAGGCTTGAGAACAGGCAGCGTTGGGTTTTTTTAAAAAGATCTTAATAGATAAATAAATAAATGCTGTCATTATGAAGTGACATTTCTGGTCCTTGAAAGCTGTCTCTGGTGTTTGATGGAGCAGCATGGTAGCCTTCTGAGCTGTGATGCTTATTCCCCTATTAAAGTAATTTTGGAACCAAGCTGAGTGATATATGTTAGCGGATCATCTTGTGTTTGCTTTCCTTTAGCTGAGCCTTTGAGGATTGAGTTTCCTTGCAGAAGCCTTTGAAGACATCACTATAGGAACATCTGGGTGATGCACAGAGAGACACAAAGAATGAAACTTCTTGAGTCACACAGGCTTTCTCAGCAAAGGATTGCTGGCAAGACTGAAGCATAAAGGATCCCCTCAGTCTTGGGCCAAAGGAAAACAAACATGTAATCCCTGGGTACCTTGTGACTCAGCTGACATACAACATGTGACTGGGGCCTATGGGCTCTTACATGAGACCACCACACATCTGCATCCCAGCCCCTCAAGATACAGCCACTCTGAGCAACCTGGCAAGTGCTGCTAAAAATCCCTAACTGCCTTAACATGGACAACTCCTAAAGCCCTTGCAACTAATGTTTCATGCATGCCAGGAGGCAAGTACCCTATTTAGGGAAATATGACATTAATCAAAGAATTAGTTACAGGATATTAAACTCACCGAGGTGCTGTTACCAAATATGTAAGGCAAACAACATTCTGGGTAATTACAGACGTCTATGATGAGCCTGCAATCTGAATAAGGGGTTTGCCTGTGAGTCTCTGGATGTTGCTTTGTTCCTTCAAGTTTCCTAATGGTTTGTCCAGGTAACCATGATGAACAAGCCTGGCTTTACAAAATTCCCCTGGATTAATACAGAACAACAGAGCAGTAAGGTGTAGCAGTAATACAGATCTGATTTCTTTACTACAAACCTAAGTAAAGGTTTCCCACTTGCTGCAAACATTGGTCAAGCCGAGCAGGTAATGAGCAGGTTATGTGGGTGTGCACATGTGCTCCCCCAGCACTGAGAAAGAGTTTAATCAGCTGAAGGAGGGACAAGGACTTGGGTCTCTCTAGGAGCACTGCTGAGACTAACAGGGGTAACAAGTGGGCTGCTCCCTGAAAACAACATGAAAGAGCGATTCTCAGCAAGAAATACCTGGGAGTCCTCAAGTGAAAGAATAATCCAAGGGCATGATAAAGGAAAGGCGTCTGTATATGGATGTCTCACATTTGCCTATGCAGTTCAGCAAAGAGGAACAATTGCTTCTAAGAACTGTTGTTATGCCCCGAAGCAGCAGATGAATTGAACCTGTTAGAGTTGTTCATCCTTCTCCCTGGTGGCCACTTCAAAAACCTGGCTTTTGTTTAAAAAATGTGTACAGCACTTATAATTGGAAAATTAACCTTCAAAATTAGAACCCAACATAAATGAAGATGCTGTATCAGCGGAAGCCTGAAATGACAGCTCTGAGAGGTGGTTGCCATTTACCACCAGATATTGCCAGCTCTGGAGTCAAACAGGGGAGTGAATGTCAGCAAAATGCTACTTCTCTCCTAGTATACAAAGGCTATTTAGTGACCAGCTGATGCCACAGGTTTCACTACAGTCAGTGAACCTGCCACCCCCTTTTTGGCTTTGCTATGAATTTTCTATGCTTTTATTTATGTTCAAACAAAAATTAGCAAGGCTAAAGTTTTCAGAATCATCAAGTGCCTGGGCTATGAAATCCAAATTTTGACATGTGAATTAGATTTTGGTTTTTCTTTTCCCCGCAGACACTGGGTACCTTATAGCTACATTGAACATACAGGGGCATGTGATTCACGTTACCGTCATGCAAGAGTTATTCCTGGGGTATAATTTGAGCGGGAGGAGAGAGAAGGGAAACTGTAGACTGTGCCTTTGTGTGATATATAGGGAAGTGAAGAAACGATAGACAGATTTGGTCTGTGCAAACCCGAGACAGAAACTCAAGTGGCAAACTAGGGAGATAGATAACCTCTTTTATGCCATTTTAACGGCTAAATCTGTGGCAGACCTCACATCAACACCCCCAGCCTAACACCTGGCTCTTAAGCGGTGTAACATACCCTGAGGCAGCAAACACACACCCATCCCACATCTGTCCATACAATCTGGTCACTAGCTAACTCAACTCTTAGACCAGCTTGAAGGTGGATGTGGTTACACAAAGACCACCTGGAATCACACGAAAAGCCTGGAGGAGAGTTGGTACAGAAGTGGATAATGCCACATCAGTACTTCAGTCTTAGAAACTCAGCTTGCCTGCTTCTGACAAAACATACCTCTGACCCCAGGGTAAATATATTGTGATCTGCCCTACCGCATCTGTCCTGGAGCGTTAATATTTGACATAAATCCTAAAGGAAGCTCTGTTCTTTATTACTGATTTGTCAGAGGTGGATAGATAGGAAGGGTTGTGGGTAATATGGAAATGGCATAGGCAGAGGATCCCTTCTGGGAGCCTGATTATTGAAAATCAGCTGCTATTTACACAGTTAATGCCATTCACTTCTTGCACCTGCTCAATCATTCATTTCCCAGTGCAAGCCAGCTTTGCCCTGCTGTAAAGTCAGGGAATTTAAGGGAGTTACACCTGCAGGTTTTCTCTTTCTCTCCAATGATTGCAGAGTTCAGCTTATAAAACTCCCACTTGTACATTTCCAGCCCTTCATTTTCTGTTTCTGTGAATTCTTTTTCTACCTATTTATATGTATATATACTTTTCCAAGTATTTATGTTTCTGATAATGAATCCAAAAGATCTTTCTAACTCTTGTTGGACTCCCAGTCTGCTCCTGCACCACACAAAATTAATATGATTCTGCAATCCTCTGAAAAACAAGAAATTCAGCTAGCTTCCCAATTTGAACTAGTTTTTCTTCATATTCTCTTCAGTCTTTGAGAGAGGTTCCATGCCCTACATCCAGGGACATACTGCTCTTTTTATGACGTCCCTACAAATGTAAATTCTGTGCTGACATCCCTGGGAAACGCACTTTTATAGTAGAGGCTACGTTTAATTTTAGATTAAAAAACCCAAACCAAATTACAAAGGATTACGCAGCTGACCTATCTTCCCACTCTTGCCCCCAGCAGCCTTTCCTGACAATGAAGTTCTGCAGAGTAGCCTCAGGCTCCGAGTAGCCAGGAAGGAGGGAAACAGCTGTAGTCCTATGGTTTTACTTATTAGTGCTAAAGGATGTACCAGCAGTGAGTGAGATTATGGGAGGTGCAACTGCAGATCTGAGCATCTGAAAAACCTATCAGCAAGGATTAATAAACAAGTGAAGGCTTCTAATTTTTGCTTAGTATTTTCTATTATCAAGAGAGAGGCTCCCATATAATGGAAAACCCATCCACCTTCCTAGCAGATAAAACATTTGCAATACTAACCTGTTAGCTGGATTTGCTTCCGTGGTGGTGGTGCGGTGTCTTTCATTGTAGCATATCCATCTGCTTGTTGTCTTACTTAAATATAAACTGAATTAACTCCCCCCGTCCGCCAAAGTCTTGTCTTTGATTACAGAAAGGCAACAGCAGGAAGTAGGTCAAGGTCAAGTAAAGCAGATAAACATATGATTAACTCTGAGCAGATAATGACTCACCTGTCTTCAGCGGGAACAGCCTTGTACTAATGTGTCTGATTGAACCAGGGTTGGAGGAATAAACCAGATTAAAGGGAATGACAATGCAAAATGAAAAAATAATAAAAAGCTTGAAGATGAAAACAAAACAGTCCACGACCTCTCTTTTTTTGTTTTCATCTGAAGAAACGATAGCCAGTACGCTCCTGAAACCAGCACGTGTCAAGTCAGAAAATGGAAAGGAGGTGAGAGGATTATTTCACAATTTTATTGCACAACTGAAAATTAAACTTTTTTTTTTTTAATATTTACAAGCCATTTATTTTGCACACACAATCTAAACAGCATTTTCCCTGATAAAATCATCACCTAGAAAACTTACACACGGACTGAAGCATACATGTAAACCAAGTGGTTTGTGTTAAATGCAAGTTGCCTCAGTCTAACCCTGGAGGGTGAGGCGCTTGGGAGATGGGGCACCAGAAGGAAAAGAGACACATTTTTTTGTTTCTCTTTCCTGAAATGTTACTTCAGGATCTTTCCCTGGGGAAAGAAACAAAAGTGTTCAGTATTGTGTCAAGCAGAGCACCAGCCAGTCGGGTAACGAACGTACTGACAGGGTGGCGAGCTGAAGATTCAAAACCCTTCAGTGCCACAAGCCTTGCAAGGTTCACCTTAAAGGTCACAATATCCCATTTTTCCCCTGGAGGATCACCTTGGTCACGGCAAAAGAGGAATGAGGTTTGACTCATAAGAAGAAAGACACATGAAAGGTTATTTATTGTTGGTTTGGTTTTTGTTTCCTTTGTTCTCACAGATTCCTACCTGCACTTTTGGAAAAGTGCTGGCTGGCCGACACATTGCAAATGCTGCCACTGCTCTCGGCAGAGCTACACAGTGATAATGCAGTGCAACAGATGTTGCATCACCTGACCGGCAACGCCGGGGGTAATATTTTAACCATCATTATGAAACCCACAGCTTTGTGCTGAAAACAAGTGCTTTCCTGGCTGTTAGCACAAGCTGTCTGTCACAAAGCATATCACAAATCACCCCCCTCCCATGGCTGGTCTGCCCACACCTTCTCCATCATATAGATTATTGTTTTCAAGTTTGTCAGGTAATATTGAGTATATGGCCTTGTAGCACTTACTGCTTAGCTTCCAGGGGATTTTGACACCTGCAGTCTTAAATGAGTAGGCGGTAAGCTCTAGAACTGATGCTCACTGGTCCAGATTTGTCCCATGTTACTCTGGGGAAGTGTACACCTGAGGCACCTGCGCGGGGACCATCAGCACTCTAACCTTTCCTGCTAATCAGAGGGCAAAGGGTGATGTAGGGCTTAGGTGAACAGAAACGCCCTCTGCAGAAGTCCCACTCACTCCATTGACTATCAAGGGAAACTAAGGGGACCAGCTCCAACACTGTGAGTCTCAGAGAGCTGCCAAGTTGCACAGGATGAATCTGGGCCTGAATGCTTCCAACTAGGAACCTAAAAAACTAGGGATTCTGGCACTGCAAGGTACATTTGGTACTTTCATCACTTTGGTGCTACGTTTGTTCAGGTTTTGGACCCTCTGCTGTAGGGTGGAGAAAGAGAGTAAGTGATATCAACATGATCTATAGTGAGTTTGGAAGGAAACTGTTTATAGACTTGTTACTCAAGTTAGTGCTTGCGCGTTGGGAACCTTGCTAATGGGAGATGGCTTTGTGAAAGGCAGTTCAAGTGTATAGGAAAAGCAAAACCTATGGCCTCAGACCAAACGATCTATGTAGAGTCTTCTAAAGTAATTGTTTCTTCCAGAGCCACCCACAGTTACCATCGCCATCTTATGCACAGCTACCGCGTTGCAGTAATGTGTCAGGGCCTAAGCAACCCGATCTTGTTTCAGCACTAACTATATTAAAGGCCTAAGTCTTTCTCTCTCCTCTCCCCCAGCAGCCCAAGTATTTATTCTTCTCTTATTTTTAAAATGAGTCTTGCTGGTTTAAGGGAGCCAGCAGTAGAGACACGACCTCAACACTGTGGAAGTGTCTATACTGTCATTGAAATACCTGCCAACGCCTACCTATGGTATGAACATGGATTTAGGTGTGCAGCAGATTGGGAATGTGGAGAAAAAGGGCAAAACTCTAGAATGGGCTGGCTGATGAAGGATCCTGAAATTGAGCCCTACAAAAATTGTAGAAAATCTGTAAACTGTAGAAAATTTTTCTAAAACTTATGGTTTGAGTAGCTTGCTTTTCTTTATAAATGCTGCTGATTTCAACCCCACTGGATTACTTGCAATGAATGTCTTCCTCTCAAAACAGTATTTTTCTGAAAGATATATGGGTGTAATGGACTGAAAAGTTTGACCAATATGACTATGTTAAAAATAAAAGATAGGGATCCCATTCTTACAGCTTCAAACTGTTGACTTTTTCTCTCAGGTGTAGGCTTGAAGATTAGAATTTGAAAAATTACCCAGCAGAATAAATTTATGTGGAGGCCCAGGTGCCATGCCAGAAGCATAATGTGTTGATATTGGTTTAGTAATGAACTCATACAGTGGTATAACACAAGCCAGTGGTCTTGCGTACTTACTGGAAGAGACATTGTTAAGATAGAAAAAAACCCCTGTGATAGCACAAAGCAAAGAAAATCCTCCAGGCTCTGTACTAAAGTGGTACTGAGGACATCTCAATGACCCCTCGGTTCTGTTCTTCACCCCAGACAATGCTGTAATATTTGCACGTCTGACTGATGGGGAAGAAAGATGTATTAGCCTAAGAAAATGAAGTTTTGCAAACTGTTAGTATCACACATGAAAATGGAAATGAAAGCAACAAGAATTATAAAATATTTGGGTTTTGGGTGATCTGACTCAGACAGTTGTTTCTAGTACATGCACTTGTTTTGCTCTATGAAGTGTAATCAGAAAGGAGATGATGGTGTCTGTGTTTTCTCTTTCATGACAAAAGCTGGCAGGTAACCTGGCGGATATTTTGCATTGATAAATCTCCACGACTCTTAATCCTGGTGGGTCCTTACAGAACTCCTTGCTCTTTTTTTGGATTGCATTTGCTGTTCTTTGAATAAGCCCTAACAGTGAAAAGTAAAAGATGTAAACTCTCCATGAGCCACATGAACCCGTATGGCAATATTCACTGAAGTTATGGACAGAAAGCATAATTTCGTTCATCTGTCTCTTCTGTTATCAACAGAGACAGCAGAAGCTTACTGCCCAGCCTGACCACCTAGTCTTGGGCCAGCTGGATTAATTGGTCCTAATATAATTACTATACACTGGGCAAGGTGTCAAGGGAAAATACACAGACCTCTTCCTCTCATTCTAAAGCAGCAAACTGCTGAGTCCCATCTCTACCTAACCCCAAGGGGCCTCTGTCACTCACGGCGAGTATACATCTACAATGCAGAAAAGCTCAGCAAAGTCTGTAAGAATAATAGCTTTCATACTGAACTCACTATTGCCATCTAAAAAACTCAAAGCAGACAGTGATGTGGCCTCCTTCCTGCTGCTGGCGGTTGGTTCCGACTGGATGAAGAGTTCATGGATCAATCAGCATTGGGTAGCTTTCCCTTTCCTTATAGCATTGCTGGAGAGCTCTGTCGGAACAAGAGATCCACAGGCAGATCAAAAGAAGAAATTCTGTGAACCTTGCTAACTCCAGCTTTGCCCCAACCATTGACCCCCAGTGCTCTCAATTTAAAAAAGGCTGGGTAGTCAGACTCCTACTGTTATCAAGATGCTATTATCTTTTTTTCCTTCTTCTTCTTTTCTTAAAAGCACCAAAAGAACAATGTGGGAATCCAAAGAATTGAAACCAATTAAACATCTTTGAGCTGAGAATGGTTTAATCTCAGCACTGGCTTTCATGACTTTTACAACCCACATAATTTACTACAGGTGGGCCACGTTGGCCAGTGTTGGATAAGAAATGGCACAGATTGAGAATGAGCTTAGCCCAACCCACAGATCCTACAAACAGATCTTCTGAGGCACCTCAGAATGCTTTTGCCTTCCTCATTCCTCCAGAAATTTGGTTACTTAAACAAACCCCTCATGCCTCCCCGAATCATTTACTCTATCTTTTCACTGCTTTCCCGACAGACTGTCCGATTGCCTTTAGAGTGCTCCCAAACAGGGAGCAAACATGCTTGGACAGAGCTGGGGTTCATCACTCTTGCATGTTTGGCTGTTAGCATGCACAGGCTGGGGGTGAGCACCACAAGGCCTCCGAGTGTGTAATTTCCATCAGCTCTGTAGGATCCCTCCACAGAAGAAAAGCCTGTAGAATAGAACTGCAGGCATTCTGCTCAGAAAGCCTGAGAGCACAGGGGATAACAGGTTTTCCTAAATCACAGTTTAAAGCTATCGTTTTGTAAAAAAAAAAAGTAAAAAAAAAAAGTCTGGCTTTGCTCAGAATCAAGGCAGCTATCATATTATGAAAAGCTCAATGAGGGAAAAGTAAAAAGAAGTCTCACCCAGCTGCTTCATTCCCTAAATACCATCCACTCTGTGCATAGTGGAGGACTCTAAAAAAACATCCCAGCAAATGATTGTGTAGAGACTATGTCCTACTAGATATGTACGAGGGGACAGAAAGAAGTTGTATGAGCAAATCGCCAGCTCCAGTAGCAACTTGAAATTTCAGATCCTCTAACTTTCACGACTGAATTTGCAGCCTTAGCAGGAGTCTTGTGATATAATGGTTAATGTTGAAAATTCGCACTTCCGCTGTCTGAGAATTGTTGCTGTAATACTGAGGAATAGGCTTAGCTTGGCTTGAATTACTTTGCCTCATGTGTTTGGGGACCTCTTCTCAAATATATTTGGTGAGAGTGATGTCTACACCTGATCAGAGAATTACCCCTGGGTTAGAACTATTTCTTTTGGATTGAAATCTTGTATCTCATGGCAATGGACCATGGAGTTCAAATGAAGCTTTTGTCACCTGCACAGTGACTTCCCATGAAGCCATGTTGCAGAGGTTTAGGACATTTTAACCCTACAGGAACAGCAATTAGCTGGGAAACAGGAAGCTGTTCTCATCCTATGGGGGGGAAACTATAGCACAGAATAACAGGAAAGATATTAAGCTCTTACCCTGGGTTTCAGATCATTTGCATCCTGACACCCTCAGTGAGCTAACACTTGCATTGCAGTACCCATTAACATGTCTGGACAAATACATTCATATGATCCATCACACAAATATTTGGCTGGCTTTCTAATTCCCAGATTTTTTTTTTTCCCAACTGATGGTAACAATTCTACTCTGCAGAGCAAACAAATCCCAAACCCCAGGTGTTCACGAGAGGAAAACGTTCCAGCCAACTGATACATACATAGATCCTTTTGAAATTCTCAAGGACTTTGTGTCTTGTTTTGGGAATGTATAACTACTGACGAAAACAAAATCCTATAAAAGCAAGGTATTCCTAAATCCAGGTTTGTAAGCATTTCCTGAGCCATAATAAGCTGTACACAGCCAGAAGCTTTTCCAAACTTAATTTTATACTGTGAACCAAAGTAACAATCTTCAAACAATCCCCAGTTCACCTGTTTGGATGTAAACCTACCGTCCAAATATACATTATGAACTACTACTGTAAAAATGACTTCGTTTAGCTATCTGTGCTTCTGCATTTTCAGTACTGCAGTGGAAATACTAGGTTATTGGCTGTCACTGTCTGCTGGTGACTTATTTGTTCCAGTCTCACTTACTGGAATTGCAGAAACTTAGCTGCTTTCTTTTCCTAAAACTGAAATATTTTTTGAGCTAACAGTGAAACATTCTTTTTTTTTTTTGCACTTCCACCATCTAATGTATTAGACCTTTTTGACGTTCATAAATAATGATGCTCTTGCTGAGCTTGCTGTTTTCTGTTGCTGCACTGAAACCTGAGGAACACCCATACAGTATCTGGCAGAGCAGGAAGGAAAGTCCTGTGCAATGCCTCAGACTAGTATCTCTGCTGATTTGCCAGGACTCTCAGTACTGCTGGTCATTAATCTTTCTCAGCCAAAAACAGATGGGGCTATTAAGCAGGCTGGAGTAATGGGGGAAACTGGCACGATGCAGAAGGGAATGCATTATCTTCTGGATAGAATTGCATGTAAAAATGAGAACATTAAAAATGTATTTTTCACATTTAATTGGACGATGTACGATTATACCTACCAGAAAATAATGTGCAATGTGTTTTGTGCAAGGCATTTATAAAACTGTTCAGCTGTGCTAGGGCCTGAGTTCCCCCTGCGGAGAGAAACAGTAGCTACAATTCTGACAAGGTTTTTCTGCTTTTCCCTCTAACACAGGGCTTACTCTGCTGCAACAGCTACCGCAAATAACTCTACAAAGTGCCTCCACTTGTTGCAGTAAAAGGAAAACACAGTTTATGTTTTACATACAAACCACATGAAGCCTGCCGGGTAAAAAATCAGTACTTTAGGAATAACGTGAGCATATCTGATAGTCACACAAATGTAATGGAACTGCAGGTACAGCTGCTAATTCCTTTATGTCACTGAGTCCAAGATGATGATTACAAACAGAATAATACCTGCAGATTATGAAGTGGAACCAGATTGCTCACATAGGAAACTAGCAAAGCTGGAAGGAATTGCTGAAAGTAGGATTTGGAAAAAAATCTGATAGATACTAAGGACTATTTTGGATAAACAAAGGCATTTTCTAGGTCTGCCAGGTAGGTAAGTGGTAGATGACCCTTAGACAGAAAATGACAGGATGGAAACTACAGCCAAATATATACTGTGACAAGAGAGAGAAGTCATGGAGATATATTAGAGGGCTACAATAAGACATTAAATAAAGGCAAGTGCTTTGCCTAAAACTTAAACTTGCAAAGCCTGTTATATCAAAGGGAGAAGCATGAAAACAAAAATAGGAGGATTGGGTGCCAGCCAGCATACTATTTGGAATAATACTAAGAAGGATGTCAGGAGGTGATGGGAAATACACAGTTCAGGCTCTAGTGCTGGAAGGGGCTTCAGTGACTGAAAAGTTTGCAGTCACTCAGGTATCAATGTTTTGGAGGGGAGGGGGAAAAGGAAGACACATAACAAAATGTGTCAAGATAACACCCCAAATCAGAAGAACAAAAGGATTTTATTTCTGATCCCTTGACTAGGAAAAGGTTAGCATTTAGGAAGGTTAAAGAGGAAAATACAACCCCCCAAAACCTAGTAGGGTGATATTTAATATAAAAATTTAAAAACAAACCCCCTTTTTTCCTTTTAAAGGAAGAATCAGTGGCCCTAAACTAAAAGAAGAGAAAAACCTAAATCCTCAGTTTAAAAATGGAAAGGGCTTCTAAATAGCCATTGAGCATGGTATTCCCTTAGATAAATGGAAGACAAGGACAAGAAAATGCTTGTGTGACTAAACTGGAAACAGGAAACCTTCAGAGAATGGAAATTAAAACTTTGTAAAGCTGAAAGGAGGGTATGTAGATGGAGTTCGAGCATGCTAAGAGGGATTTGAAGAGCAAACAGTAGGAAGTTAAAACTGAAAACACTCATTTGCTTAGTACACGAAAAGCAGAAAACCAGAGATAACCAGTCAGCCACCCAAACAATAAGTAGAAGAAACAATTAAAGACAATAAGGACATTGCCAAGAATCTAAATGATTTATTTGCATCAGTCTTCACCAGAGAGGGTGCTGGAGTGATATCTAAAGGAGAGACTCACACTTTCCAAATATCAAAGATAAGGAGAAGTCGTAGACTGAAGACTCAAGAGAGAAGTTGGTGGAACAAATCAATAAATCAAAGGCATTAAGTCACCAGGTTTATCTGATATTTCTCGAAGACTTCAGGAGAAAACTGAGAATTAAGTAACAAAGTTGCTACCAAATATCTACTACAGCAGAGGACTGGAAGACAGTCAGTGTTATAACTGAGTTGGGAACTTTTGTTGTTGTTTTTTTCATGGTGTTGGAGGAGCCCTGGCAGTTACAGAGAGGTATGTAATCCTGATGTGCTATCATGTAAATTGGCTGAAATGTGTTAAAAAAACCCAAGCCCCACACCTCCCAAATTATGAAGGGCATAGACAATCATGACATGAAAGGTACAAGTTGGTACAGAGCCTATATAAGGGCAAAAAAAATGGGGGTCTTTGACCTTACTACCAATCTTTGAGCTGGTTACACCACCACCCAGCACACCTACCCAGGAGGTCCCATGACTCGCTGTACAGACAGGCAAGTAGCAAATGATTACTTCCCTGCTCCCCCATCTGCATCTCATGTCCACTGAGGACAGAATACTGTCATGTTGATAATGGCACACCCAAACAACATACAGGTCCCTGCTGCAGGTTAAGCTGCTGCAGGGCAATCCAGTCCATCCCTGGGCAATGCTGCTAAGCCTAGGAGAATGTACATCTGGAAATGAAGGTTTTTAACATATATGAAACATGATGGTGGCCACATTGAAGTTCTGACTAGAGATTTTATGGAGGTGCAACCACTGTTAGCCTCTCTTAGGATCAGCTTTTGATAATCTTTCTGCACATTAGCTCATCAACAGGACTCTGTGCTGCAGGGTTCTCACTTTCAAAATGCACAGTGACCTGGGCCCTTAATGGTAAGTAATATGGGACTTGGGGAGTTAAGATTTTGTGTTTTTTTAAAAAATATATCTTAGCCAGGACTGAACACTCATTTCACTTCTTCCCAGCTCTTCCCAGCTTTTTATGTAAATCTTTACATAAAGCCATTAAGAACAGAAGAAAAGCACTTCGGAAAATTATGCGGCGATGTATTCTTATGCAGCCAACACTCCCGGGGAAAAAGTGAAAATTACACATAGCCTCCCGCCCCTTTTTATTTCTTGTCAAAGATGTTGCCTTTTTTGGCTTTTCTTAAACATACACAGCATGATGAACTGATATTTGTAGTTTAAATGTCTGGTTTAACCGCGCGGTTTCCACCGTAACAGAAAGCTCTCACGAAAATGTCAGGTTAGAAATAAAATCAAGCTCTAGAGGGATGAGGTGGGGAGGAAAGTAGGTCCAGTGGCTGAAAAACAAAATGGAAAAAAAGTGAGTAGAATGCAACGTGGATCCATTTCCCAACTCAGGCAGCGGTATTGGTACGCGTGGATGTATGGGGGTTTGGGGTAGGGAGACAGACGCATTTCTCACAGAGTTGTTTCTGCTTTCTCTATTAACATTGCAACAGAAATTACAAATAGCCCTGCAAGGGGTAGTGCATTAAATCTCATCTCTTCATCCCATGTAAACACAACATTAATACTGAAGAATAAAGAAAATGATAAAAAGTCCAGTGTCTTGTTTTCTGCATTTTGCTTGTTAGGTTTCCTGTCTGCCCTCCAGCATACTCCTGTGTGTACCGAAGTTGTGAACTCGACCAGCCCGCGTTCAAGCAAACACTCACACTCAGATTCCCAACACATTCTTTTCTCCCCCTCGAATGGGGAGTTTATTCCTAACAGTTCTGCTCCTTTTAATAATAAACTCCTTTAACGAAGTAGTTCTGAGACCTTGCAGGAGGCAGCAGGAGAGCACCAAGGCTACTAGTTGCCATGTTTATAATCCCTGTTCAGCAAAGAAGTCCACTTAAAGCCCAAGGCCTAATGCCTTCATGGCCGGGCATGCACTGAAATGAGCTTACAAATCAATATCCCCCCGCACAACGCGCCTTACAGGCAAAATCCAATTCTTGCCTAAAAAAGATAAAGAGTTACAGCCAGGCCCTTTATTTAACGAGACACACACGAACAAGTTGCTCTGGTGAAAACAGACCTTACACCGACAAGTTTTGTTCACTTTCTGGCAGAGCTACTGATCTTCTTTACTGGACCACCAGAACTGAAAATGGGAAAGAAACACAAGGGGGACGTTTCCTTGGCAAGGAAAGGAGCAGCATTTAGGACTGGGGAAAAGGCAGGGTGGGCTATAGGGGATTTTCCTGATAAAACAACTAATTTGAGAATAAAAGACCAACTGATATCATGTATACACCTAAACCAGTAACACACCTTCTCTAGAGTGCCGTATTGTATAAGCGTCCCCTTCGTTTTCAAGGCTAATTCAGACCTTTGGCTCATCCTGCATTAACAAGGTCATCCATGTTAACAGGGCCCCTGTGAAAGTTCACAGGCGAAAGTTCCCTTTTAGAGTAGTGCAGATTTGAAATTCACAGGACAGCGACCCGAAGATCTTTCTTTACAGATAAAAAGTATGTCAAATTATTAAATAGCAACATGAAATCCTATATTCTGAAGGTCTGTCTTTGCTCTGCAGTAAGGAGAGCAGCGTGCATTCCCAGCCCCTGCCCAGTCCCCACCTCCGGCGGCACGGCAGGCATGTGGCCGCCCCTCTCGCTGACACCTCATGAATGCTAAAGCTGAAGGGCCTGGGGTAGTCGGGGAAGGGACGAATGAGCATAGTCCGAAGACATGTCACTCCAAATTTCTACTGTTAGAACTGCCAGGTATGATATAAAAACGGAAAGTATTTCTCAGTTCGAAGTTTGAAGACCGGGCCCCAAACGTTGAGTGGCTCCTCCCTCCGGTGTCCCTGTTTCCTGCACATGGGTTCCATTGTGCTAGCTGTTGTTCTCTGCCGTGAGATATTTGAGGGCTGCAAAGCCGTAGTGGCGCGACATATCCTGCTGGAATTCCTCCTTCAGGGTCTTGAGACAGATGCGGTATTGCTTGTTGGAGCGAAACTTGGTGATGTCGAAGCTGGGGGCGTGCGGCATGTGGATCATATAGGCGTTGGGCAGCACCGTGAACTCGTACTCCTGCGGGAGAAAGACACCAGCTGTGAGGGTGTTCCCGAGCCCTCTTGCAATGCATCTCTCCCATACCTCCACAGTCAAACATGCTCCATCATGTAACAGTGCAGTGTGGGGCTCAGAAACAAAAATCCCATACAGATATGCTAAATAAGCCTTATTTTTTTAAAGTTGCTTTTTTCTGGGTTTTATGGAAGACCTACTTTCTCTTTTAAAATGTTTTCCTCCGTGTAAGACAAATAACGGGGGAACCGTACAAAAGGCATGCCTGAAGCCATGTCTGCAGCACAGATTTTGCAGTAGTGTGCTTGCAACCAACACAGCTGTGGCTGCACACAGCATGGGTCTCAAGTGTCCATGCAAAAGCATGTTTTTGCCCCTACCATCTATCTTGTTTGGGATGCTGGAATAAGCTGTATTTACAAAGTCATCCATTGCACTACATACGTTGCTTTGCCTCTATACTAAGATACTAACAGCGAGAAAACTGTCCAAAACTATTTATAAACCTGAAATGAGGGGAGAATATGATATCTTTTATAGGCGATGTGTGAAAATGGACCTGCTAATTCCATATGCTTTGAGAAGGTTTTACGCAAATTAAGTTCTCCTTCACAGTATGAGATACTGTTTTAATTCCCCCTCTCCTCTAAAACTATTTCACTAATTCTCTTTATTTATATCTGACCAAGTTCTTTGACAACTTTTGTTGCTGAAAAACGATGGTTCGTTTAAGTCCCAATTAGTCGTTTGATTTTTTCAAGTTTTATAATTAAACGTATGATCATTAGAGCAAAGCTAGACAAAGATTGAGACTTAGACTAGTGTAGGATGTGCAAGAACCAGGTATCTGCTCCTGCAAGGACCTGGGCAGAAAAGGGATGTGAACCGCAGTATTCTGTGGCCAAGCAAAGTACTCTAACCACTAGGACACCAACTCTTTATTTCCTATTGTCTGCACACAGTTTCCACTTACAACTGTTGCTGTATTGATGCATTAGCTGCCCCTGCATAAGACACTGGGCAGGGAAGGAACAGCCACAGATCTTGCTGGCTTTAAAAGAAATGGTGCACAACTTCCCTTGGTTTGCAAAGTCCAGTCACTTGTAGATTTAGGGGTCTGTGCAGAGACACTGAGTATCTGCAGGACAGAGGCAGAGTACTCAAAAATATTTTATTAGGGAAAGCGATTTATGGGAGAGAACACACGTGTGCTAATAAACGTGAGTGTTTAACCTATAAATCTTTCTTCACCTAACGAAAGATTATCAACCCAGAAAAGACTGAAAGCTTCTGGATTACCAGAAGCAAAGTGTTTGAGCTAAACAGCCCAAAATGAAGCCCAAATAAAACGGGAAAAAGTGAGCAGAATGCAACGTGGATCCTTTTCCTAACTCATGCAGTGGTATTGGTGAGCCCAAAGTGAAGCTAAGGCTGCAGTGCCTTCCCAGAGACACCTATGAAACAATAGCAAGTGTTGTACAGCTAGGTGCAGATGCAGCTGTGCGGCTGCTCCTTTCTCATTATGGGAATGCCCGGTCCCTGCCAGACAGTGCTGAAGTGCTAAATCTTTGTGCCAAATTACAACGCTATCATATATGGGAATGGAACCCTCTGAGCTTCTGTTTGGGAAGACAAATGTACAGCAAGAGCAAAATAATCTGATGCTCACAGGCAGAACTCATTTAGCTGGAAGAGACTTAGAACTAATGGGGAACCAAATGCAAAACAAAGGCTGGCATGATGGAGGAGTGAGGAGAGCTGATAAACTACAAACTACAAAGTATGTCTCTATGGGACCTTAAAATGAAAGGCTGAAGCTGCAGAGGAAGATACATCCCCCTCATACAATCTTTTCTTTGTTCTCTGTTTGCATCTCAAGTCTATAATCCTGCAGGTCAAGGACCATCAATGCTCTGCAGTGTAAACTGTCCAGCACAGCGGTGCTCCCATCCCTCCGAAAGGCCTTCAGGCATGTAAAGCCTTCCAAAACCTTACTAGTCTGCTGCTAATAAGCCCCTTTGAAAGATGCTGGGCTGGGGTCCTGGAGAAAAGATTGCTCACGGTCTAGTTCCACAGTCACTGGAAGAGCAGGGAAAGATTTCCTGAAGGCCCATCTCTACTTTAAGGAAACATCTGTTGAGAAAGCAACGCACTTGCAGGAACCTCTGGCCCTACCTCACAGGTTATAAATTCTTTAGACAGAGACTGTCACTATCTATGTACTTGTACAGCATCCAGCTCAGTGGACATCTGCATGCCCCCAGAATAATAATGACGATTATCTCCACGCTGTGTGCTGCTCTGAAGGACAGTAGTGGCACAGGCCCTTGGTAAGGAGTCTGAAACAGTTCTCTTGACAGACACTGCATTTGTGAGGAGCAGTGAAATAATTCAATTGAGAAGCTGCTCTGCCTGATGATAATGAAGCCAGCCAGGCAGCTGGCAGCAACCTGATCTGTGGACACCCTGAAGCCGAGGAATGCCATAGCGGGAGGTAACTTTGCGATCCCACGTCCCCTCCAGGCTGATTTTCTGTGAGAACAGGCCAATACCCATGCTGCTACAGATGAAAATGGAACTTCTTTTCAATGAGAGAATGTTTTTAAGGCTGAAAGAGTGAGAAAAACAATTCCCCAGAGTTAGTTCCAACCCAATGGCCATTTAAAATATCTGCACTATGATCAACTTTGAAAAATGTTCCAATTTCCCATGTGTGAATCTGTATGCTGGACAAATGTCTCTGAACAGAAAAATTAAATCGTGAGTGCTAGATGAGAGCTGCCAGTGGGAACATAAGCCTTGTTACCCATATTAACAAATAATAAATCATTAAACTGGCACTCTCCACAACTAATGGTTAATTGATTGGTATTTGAAAGTGCACTGGAAAATTAGAGTGCTATAACAGAGCAAAGTATTATTATTATTACTGATAATATAGGGGACAATTTTTCTTCTAGTCTGTAATAATTTCTTCTCAACATAAGTAGGTACAAATTTGTTGAGAATGCCCTTCTGCAAACAGAGGGCAAGTGCTGGTCAGCCCAAGGTGACTGTGGTTTTCTGAGCTAAAGCAGAAAATAACACTCCCGCCTATGTTCCTGTGCATGAATACACTGTAGCCCACACCCCAGAGACGCAATCTCCTGGTAACTTGGTGCATGCCTTGTACTAATCTGCTTCACGTAAACTGGTAGGAGATGGGCAGAGAAGGATCAGTTATATTCCAGATCCATAGCAGAAGCTAGCATAGGAGGATACAGATGGCCAAAAAGTATGGATTTTGGTTAGCATGAAATGCTACTAGTTCAAAAACTAGGACTGAAAACAAACTAAAAAAACCCCAAACCCCAAAATATAAATAAATCCCATGACCCAGACCCTGCTGATTAGCACAGTGGTTAGCTTCACACTCATGAACAGCAGAGATATGCAAACCCTGCCATTTCAGTGAGCAGCAACACCGGGCTCCCACAGAGCCATAGTCACTGCCAGTCTCTAAGACCTAGGTTGGTGGCAGGGACCTTGGCAGCTCTGAGAGCTCTAGTGCCAGTCTGGGTCTCTGGAGCTTTCTTTGCATCCTTATTCATATATATTCTGCCCAGCAGCTCCATCCCAAGTCAGAGATCCAAGAGGCAGGTAGCCCAAGGATCAAGTGCTCAGATCATCTAGAGTCTGCCCCACAGCCAGACTCTGGAAATGTAAAGTCCTTGTCTTTGCAGACACGTGCTGTAAATCCAGGCCAGAAATTGAAGATGCTTGCTTTGGATTTAATTTAGGATTGCTTTTTGAATTCTAAATTAGCGTTTGGGACTCACCAAGCTCTATTTAACTGAAAAACTTCCAGCTAGGTCTACAGATCCCCTAGCAGGTGAATGGCAACAAGTGCTGCAATGCTCAGGCACACTGTTGGGCAGGAGGAGCGCACTGCAGGGATTGTGCCACGGAGAGACAACAACTTTCTCAGCACTGACAAAGAAATTAACTCAGACTCAGTTCTCCTTTTAATGCTTGGCAAGGACTAAACTACGTGTTCCCAACTCAAGAAGCACTCATTAAGCAGCTCAATAAGGCCAGACAAGCACTTTGGTGACGCAAAGCCTGAAGCCTTTCTAGAGAACATGGATTTCATTTAACATCCCTGCTGCCCAGCCCTGGGTGAGACATGCAGGCATTGTCTCCTCACCTGTGCATCCAGTTCCATGATGTGAGCTACTTTGTTCCAGCCAAATCCAACAAACCGCCGGTCATACTCCGGACAGTCCTTCCTCACAACAACGTATGGCTCAAAATCTGCTTCCCACTCAACACGGTAGGGGGTGGTGGCTGTTCGCCACTTGGCAAAGTTCGTTGGCGCATGCCCTTTCGTCCAGACGTGATACCTTAAACAGACATAAATGGCAGGGACGTGGGGAGGCAATTAGATAGAACGCATCTTGGCAAGGCAAGAAAATGTTACTTGTTAGATGAAATGCTCAAAAATAAGGACATTAGCTTACAGTTCATATCATCATTTTCAGGACACAGTGGAGGCAATTTCTAGGACTATTTCCAGCATGCTTCCCAGAGCCTCGGTGCGCTCAGTACTTAAACACGTCTAGTTGGTGAAGGATAGCGTGAAAACACTACCTCATGCTAATGTGAGAAACAATTACAAAGTACGCAGACAGTTCATCTGCACCTCAAAGTGCTGTGTCTTGTTCCTACCAACCAAGTGGCTGTATCAGCGCTCTAAAATCGGTGTGAAATTCTGTAGTTCAGACAAGGTCCCTAAAATCAGCTATTTCTACACCACAGTGATATTCACAATCTGTTTTATATGCAATTTTATAATTTGTACGAGAGACACCTGCAGCTCCGGATAGATGTTCTGTTTTATTAATTACTGTTATTATTATGGCAGGAGCTAAAGTGCATAATTAAATTAATAAGTAAAATATTATATAAAAGCTTTCTGCTGTACTTTCTACATTGTGGGGAGTACCCATGTGATCCTGAGTATGGTAATCAATTTGATTTACAGAAAAAGATCCTTTTAAACTTCGTTAAACTTGTTTAGGTCACAGCAGGTCTCTTCCAAGCACAGCTTGAACCCACCCTGTTAGTGCCAAGGTCAATGACTCTTTTACCCACTTATTCTTCTTATACCTTTCCAAAAATCAATGAGACAGGCTCTTTCTGCAGACTCATAGACTAAATAATGAAACAAAGGCATAGCAGGCCATTACTACAACAATGCTCTGAGACATGTAACAGAAGGGGCAAAACAAATATCCTGCCGGTTGTAATGTAAGGTACGTTGAATTCACAGGGATGACTCGTGCTAAAGTAAAGGGATTTGAGCATTAAATATGTGCAGAATTAGGACCTGAGGTCCTACTCAAGCCCAGAAATTCTTGTAACACCGCAAGCCATAGGTAAAAACAGGGACATAAAATCACAACCTAGGAGTTTCTACTTTGACTGTATATTTGTATGGCTTATAACTGGAAAAACAGAAATGTGTTCAGCTTCATTGACTCACCTTGTTCAGAAGCAGTGCAGGAGGACAGAATTATTAGGATAGCAGTGGGGTCCCAAGGAACGTATCTGAAGCCTTTTGAAGGCTGCATTTCTAAACTGTAAGCAGGTTGCATCACTTTCAGATATCTGGCTTGGGGACTTGGAAGAAATAAAGCCCTTCTGTTTTTAAAAAAACCTGACAGTGAATTAATTCTCTAGATGTTATTAGAAGCCAGCGCCAGATTCACAAAGATGCTTACAAACCTTAATGCCCTTTGGAATAATCTCCAAAAAGCCTATCCCTCTTCCTGGTCTCTTTTGGAAATGAGTTGGTAACCTACCCAGTCACTAACGGGCAACTAGATAGTTGCTGGAAAAGATAGATGCTGGATAGATGCTGGAAAAAAGCACAATCACAATGTGGGATTTAAAATTATATGGGATTGCAGAGGATGCTGTATCGTCTAACATCCTACCTCCGGCATTTTGAAATTAATTATGATAATAATAATAATGACTACTAAACACTTATGAAGTGATTTGTATCTTCAAAGTCCCATACAAACTTTGGTTAATTGAGAGATTCCTGCAGAGAAGCAGTCAAGTGCTGCTGCTATTCTAGTAACACTCTCCCACTGATTTAAACAGGGGGGCAACATGACACTAACCATAAAAGCATCAATTTCTTTCCACCCTTTCTGGGGAAAGCAGTGTAAGCAGTTACAGCAGGTCAGGTACAACCTCTGTGAGTCGACAGAGCTGACCAGCAGGAAAAAAACCACAATGGGAAGAGACAATGAAGAGAAAATATGGAAGAGAGGTTGGAGAGACAAAACAAAGCAGAAAGGAAGGAATAGACTTGACTGGACCAAACAAAATAATACCAGAGATTATTTATTTGCCTCTTCAGAGTGACTGATGTGAGTGGAGGGCAAGAGGAAGACAAAATGAAGGCTAAGGTCAGGACGAAGAGCCAAAAAGAGTACAGGACACTCAAATAGGGTGTGCACACACTAATTATAAAGGGATAATTAGACTGGAAACAGGAATTGTGAGTTCAGCATTACATACATATATGAACATACAGTATATATGGGTATACACATATATACACATACACACGTAATCTACTGGAGCTAGGTCTTGGCCAATGGCTGATCATCACATGAAATGTACTGCAAAGTAAGATACACAGGCATCATTACATGGATGTCCATATAGAGGAAGCTACTATAAAAGAGTGAGTGATTTCCAGCAGACTTCACTCTCAGTGACGTAGTTGTGAGAAGTGGTTCACTGTCTGTATTGGTCTTCCATCTCACAGGACAAATGAATAAATCTAATTTTCCTGCTCAGGCCCTTCTCACTCAAGATTGAAATACACATTGAATTTTAAGGCCACACTCAATCTCACTGACTCCCAGGAGAACTTTGTGAAAACTGTGAACAACAAACTTTTCACTACGCCAGCAATTTTGACAAATCCAAACCAAATAATTTGATCTCCGTAAAACGATGATGGGTTTCTTTCCCACAGTTCATGGAAAACAGCTGCACAAAATCCCCCTGCTTTGGGTCAAATGTTTCGTCTTACTTTCATTATCAACTGCTTTTATTTAAAATGAAATTTCAAAACAATAGTAAACTTTGCTAAAATTAGCCAAATTAAATCATTATTCTTCTCAGAGTGTTCTTCCTCCCTGCCTTGCCCCTCAAAGCTTCCTGTTCCAGTGAGAAAGATGATTCGGTGAAAGAAAAACTTTGCCAGTTCTGTTCTCAGATGCTTAAACATTTTCCTGGGTTGTGGATGCTATCGGTTAATTAGTTAATCAGTTGTTGCTGGTTATGTTTTCTCAGTATGATGCATCTTCTACCAGCTGTGGTGTTCCTTGTGCCTGAAAGCTGCGTCGGCACTACAGTTGTGGTTCATCAGCTATTACCCAGGCACTGAGCGGACACATCCTTGTAAGGCACAGTCACAGCCAGCACCTGCGAACAGAGCCAGCAAGCTGGCACGGAGCAACCCACTCCCGCGGAGGGTTTCCACACAGCACACCTCGCCAGCCGTCGATGCTCACATGCCTTCCCTTTTCTTCTGGTGGTGACTGGAGGATGTAATTGAGAGCTGTTTTGTACTTCTTAGCTGCCCAGAGGTAGAAAAGGTCACCATTTGGAAAAGAGGTGACAAAAGCAATTTCAGTGAGGGAAAGATTGTAATCTACCATGTGGTGTGAGGGACTGGGATGCTGCAGGCACTCTCAGCAATCACTGTCACAGCAGTCCTCCCCAGCTCACTCCCACCCGCTCAGCCTCGAATTGCAGCATTATTAAAGCACCTTGAAGGTGGAGGTGGAAATGCTCAGCTCAGACCACAGCTGCTTTGTGGCTGTTGATAGGGTTGAGCAACAAAATTAGCCAATGCAAACTGGGGAAGAGTTTGAAAAATATGTCCTACATTAATATACACACCAGCTACAGACCACATGTCCTTCAATTCTTATTTAACCTTGCTCTGGCAAAACTCCCACTGATGTTAAAGAGATTTTTGCCTGAGTGAGACTTGAGAAAGGATCTGCAAATCCGGCTGTGTATGTAACACGCCAACATGCTGTATAGCTTGAAGATGAAATCTGTAGCAGAAGGCCACTGCTGTGCAAGCTGAAAATTTGATTGTTGGTAGAATGTAACATCTGAAAATCCTGAGAGTGTTATTTTCCACTGGAAGGATTTTTTCTTCCAACTCTGGGAGAAACAATTATTTTCTATCAACAAATCTCTTCTTAATTTGTATGTCTTTGACTGCTAAAGAATGATGGGGAGTGAAAGGCACTTGCTCTATCAGTATCCTTAAGTAATTTTCCAGAGACAGGCGTGTCTCTCTCAGTCGCTTCAAGTTTCTATTTCAAGGCAGTCACTGGTAGAGGTAGTGTCAGAATTTTGTTTTCCAGGCTCAAGCAGGCTGTCTGCTATGTTGCTATGACACGTGCATGCAGCCACATGAGGGAAGAGTGGCTGCTGCAATGAGAGGCATGTAATACAGGGAATGGGAGAAGTGTGAGAGCTCTAAAGTAAGGGAAGGATGGGAGAGGTGATACAGAGCTCCACCAGCCATAGATATTACCTAGCTTTTTCATAGCTTTTATCTCTAGATCTCAAAATACCATAAAAGGGAGAGGTGAACATTGTTACCTGCATTTCAGAGACGGAGAAAAGAGATGTAAGAAGGTGAACTGATTCGCGTACCACCTCCCAGCAGGGCAGTAGTGGAGCTCAGAAGAGAACGCAGGTCTCCTAAGCCCCCTCTCTGTGTAATATCATAAGGCCATATTGTGCTCTTCCCATCACTGCGACGCTTTACAAATGTCTGCTAATCAGACCTTACCACACACACCCAAGAGACACTTAACCCCGGGTAGTTGCATTTTAAAACTGAAGAGTCTGGCAGATAATAGAAGTGACTTGTTCAGAGCCACAAAAGGACTCTGCTTCAGAGAGGAGCTCCAAATATAGGTGTTTTTCTCTTCTCAACTTCTAGTCAGAGTACACTTTTACCTCTGCATTGAGAAAGTCTAGCTATCTATGCAGCTGTTTCACACTTTAAAAGAGCATGCGAAAAGCCTGCATTTGCTTTTCCAGTAAGTCAGTAAGGAAGTGAACCAACAAGCAGAGAGAAATTATTTTTGGTCACATGAGGAACACGGCTATCCGGATAGTATTTGGCAGCCAAAAAGCAAATTACACGCACATGAGTGTAATGGTCACGCTTGATTTTGTAGCGCAATAAAAAATGATGAAAATAAAACAAATTCAATTTAGCAACTGAAGTCCTTCAGTAGAGGATTATAATACTAGATAAAATGCTGAGCTTACAGATGGAATATATCCACATACGATTCTGTTCACTGCCTCTCTATGAAAAGAGAAAAAAATTCCAATAGGTTTCTTAATGGAGCTAGCTAGCTTGACAGTGAGAGAGAAAAATCAAATATTCTCGGAACATCAAAAAAATCTTTAGAGATAATGACCACAGGTTCAACAGAAGTACTTTCCATTACCTGAATGTGAAGAGGGTTCCCATGTCCAGCATAGATAGCAGCTCTGCTTTTGACTTGGGGAAGGAGAGGCGGTAGCGTAGGGTCTCAAAAGCAGGTACAATCAGAGCTTTCTTGGTATTAGCCAGGTCTAGCTGGGTGATGGACTTCCTGCCAAAAAGAAACAACAAATACAACCAGGAAATTTTTTAACTGAGCACATCACTTGGCTTTTCAAATTAAAGAGCGGGGAATGGGCAGTTTGATATTGTAAATGTAACTCTGGCACATATTTTTTCCCCGGGTTGTTTCATATTTTCCTCTCCTTTTGAATATGCTGTTCTAAGAGCAGTTCAAAATGAGCTTGTCTGTTTGACTGATCAATGCTGCCCTGCATATCCAGGGGTGCACAGAGCTGAACTAGCACTCTGAGCACAGCCAACCGACTACCTCTCTAAGGGGAACATAGATGAATGTTACTACAAAGGTGGTAAAGAGCTGCCCAGTCAACAGCAGTTCTGAAAAAAATGGCATTTATCTAGGATTCAGTGGGACTTTACAAGGTGAGGAGCCCAAAAGTTTGGTTGGATTTCAGCCTAGTTACTCTCTGTGCTATGCTGCGCCATCATACTTGCTTACTACCTCTGCTTTAGAGCTCTCTGTGTCCTGCAAGGTGAGCGTTACCTTAACACCGCTATGGACCAGATATTTGCCCTCAAGAACACTGTTGCCATGATGGTCAGTCTTTGTTCAGGGCAAGGCACGGATCTACTGCAACAGAACATGGTGCAAATCAGCAAAACTGTAAATTAGCAGTATTTTTTTTACTATTGTTAGTCATGTACATGGTAGTGCCCAGACAGCTAAGCTCATTTGTGCTTGGCTCTATACGTAAGGCAAAGAACCTGTTTCCTGCAGAGAAGAGCTGTGCAGTGGATGCACTGAGATACCTTGATTTTTGCCTTCTTTTGCTGCAAGTTGTTCAAGGCACAGACTGTCGGTGTGTGACTTTGTGTGTGTGTGCACATACTGCATTTTGCACAGTAGGGCCCTTCTCCAGACAGGTGCCTTAGGACGACTGCCACAGGAGAGCAACGGCTTAGTAACCTTACGCACTGCCTGCCAGAGGTATTCAGTCTATTCTTCCCTAACAAACTAAAACCCGAAGAAAAAGACAAAGAAGTTGCTTTTCCATCCCCAAACTGAATCTTACTATGCTTGTCATTAAAAATAACTCTGTCTCGATTTTCCTTTCATTATCTTCATATTTCACATGAGAAATATGCCTTTCTCTCCCTGTCAAAGTCAGTTCCCCTTAACAGGATTCACTGTCCTGACTTTTACGTTCCTGCAACAAGCAATCAAGGACAATGTTGACAAGCAGCAAACTCTCTACAGCCTTATACAATGAAGGAACTGGGATCACTGTCATAATAACAGAAGGACCAAATAAACCACTTTTCTAGGCCCAGAATACCTATAATTCATTTATATTGCCATCAGAGAAAAAGAAGAAAGACAGGGCTATTTAATAAAATCTGAATTTTAGAGAATTCACACTACCCGGTAGGCCTGTTCTATAAAAAGAAATCTGTTCTCAGCGCCTTACTGCAAAGTTTGCATTGTTTTAGAGAACCCCTGCCACATTCCAGTGAACTTTTCACAACTGAAGGATTTTAACAGCATCTTTCCTCACTAGCTTCTCCCTCAGCATCACTAATTGCCAAGATACGTGTATGAAAATAAATGACTCCTTCACAATCAGCCTCCACGACCTTCCAGAATCGCTGAGCAGTGCGAGCATCCATTCTTTAGGACGCTTTTAATGTTTCTTGCCTTTCACACCTTCTCTGCAAGCAGGGCATACTAACAAAGTTTCTCTGACAACATCTCAGGTCTTCTGGACTCTGTGCAATCTACCAGCCTTGAGTCGTACAGTTTTGGGGATTCAGTTCTAGGAATGAGTAGATAATGTGTGCAGTGATGCTCACCCTTTGACCTCTGCAAAGAAAGAGCAGCTTCCATTTATGGCTGTTGCTATCTTTTTGTTTGATGGAGAGCTCAAAAGCCCCAGGCAAAAATCAAGGCCTTGCTGAGCTTGGCATTGTCAAAGAGTAGGAGACAATCCTGCCCACCAAAGTTCAGAGCCTGAAGTTGAATGAAGCTGAAACAGGTACAGATACCAAGCAAGGGTGCAGGAGAGACTGTCAGACAGAGCAAGTTATGTTGAACCTAGTGTTGAGCGTGACTCATTTTGTAAGATACGTAAGGGGAAGAAGGGATCAGTACTGACATCCAGGTGTTGAGCCTGAGTGACAAAGGACAACAGAGGCCATGTGAATTGTGATAAAGGCAGGGAGGATTTGGTAGAGAAAAAAACACCTTCCATTTTCTTCTGGTAACTTGGGTGGTGGTCTGCTCCTTGGATGACCAGCTGAAAATCTAACCTCTTCCTACTGGAAGCAAATCTGCTTTTCCTTTTCTGTTGGGTTGACTTTTTTTCATGTTTTAAGTGGACATACCATCTGCTGGTTGACTGGTTCTATGATACGTGGAATAGGAAAATTTTCACTGCTGGTGTTACAAGATACGTGGAATATAATGTAAGGAACACATTTGGTTATTTTGCAAACTAGCACTGGGCAAACTGTTTAATTCCTGCATCATCCTTATGAGGGTTGTTTTTTGGATTCAGTTATATCAATTCAGTATCCATTTTCCTTTATCTGTCCTTCTCCCCAAACCCCAAAATAAGGATATATGATTTTATGAAGAGCTTTCTCTTTGCTAGTGTTGTCCAGGAAACCGTTTCCTAGGCATCTTTGTGTTCAGACCTGATGTATGTCATTCTGACACAGTGAAGGTTGGGATAAATTTCTAAATCTACTAATCAACCTTATTTTTCACAAAGCACGGAAGAAATGGATCTTAAATCACAGGTCGTCTCACAGGTTGAATGAACTCCAGCATCTTGGTATCAATCTTTTCACCTCCATAGTACTTTCCAAAAATTAAGACAGAAATCTCATCCTCATAGAGACAGATAGTAATATCATTCCCATTTCTGGAGGACAGAGAAGCTCAGACACAGAAAGGTTAGCAACCTAATCCTAAAGCACTGAATTAAAAAAAAAAAAAAAAAGTCCATTAATTCAAATTAGCTTCCACCATCAAGGGCTTGGTAAGTGGTTAGTTTGAGATCAATGAATACTGCAGTCACAGAGTTTGTGGTGAGAACTGGGAGAATGTTAAATTCACTAGAACATTCTTCCTCTCTGCAAAAGCAATGAATGCATAGCTACAAATCATCCAACAAATAAAAAACAATAGGCACAACATGATGTGTGTCTCTTGCTGAGATGCTGAAGAACAACCAGAAATACTTCACAACTCATGTTGCGGGGGACAGGTATAAAACCTGTGGACAGAGCTTGGATGCCAGGTCTCAATTCACGCCAAATGTCTCACTGGAAGTGAAGGGCATATTTTACACAAGTGTGTCAGGAAAGAACTTTAATGCTAGCTGTGACAACTGTAGATAAGCAGCCTGTCTAGTTATTTTATGTTAGAAGAACCTTTAGGATGACCCACACACCTCACTTGTAGCAACCAGAAAGAGCCTTTACCTCTGGGGCAATGACAAGATGACCTCAGTAACTAATGAGGCAACTGTGAAAAAGCTCGATTAGCACAAATCTACGTGCTAGCAAAAGATACCCAGAGGGACAGGTAACCATCAGCTCCATCAGCTTCTACTTCAAAACTGGCTGAAACCTTTCACATACAATACCTTCAAAATATTGTTGTTGAAAATGTTGTTCAAAATTCCTTTCTTTCAGAGAGTATACTGTCTGTAGAGACACAACATACAATATACGTAAATCAGCAAACTTGCAGTGAGAGGGACTTGTCTGGCTCATCCTGTACAAAGCGATGTCTGAAACACCACGCTATTTCTATTTGCTTATGGCTTTTCTATCTGAGGAAATGAAGATGAAAATGTTTGTACGTCTCGCTAACAAACAATTGCTGCCGTTCAGAGAGATAGCACTAATCAGCTACTTGCAGAGGCGGTGGGAACAGTCAATGCAGAAAGATACAGGGTATCCGTATTTTAAATATTCTCACTGCACCTCCTTGCTACTTGGCCCAGAAAAATCATTACTGAAAAAGCAACAAAAGCCTCTAGTCCACATGCAAAAAAATCCAAACCCTTTTTAAAGAGCTGGTAGTAGCAGATTAGCAATTTCAATATTCCCAGGCAACAGAGCCTCACAGTCAGAGTTAAGGTGGTATGGGCTTCGCAAAAGGCTGGCAGAATAACGCAAGGTCTTGGATGCAACAGCTTTCAGAGTCAATCTGTTCTTTTTCTGAAACAGCACCAATGGGTGGCATCTCTGTGTATTTAGTCCTATTATCCATTATTGCCGTACTGGAATTATTTCTATGGTTGTAATATCTTAAGTATATTGTGGTACATGATTCTGTCTTCTCTCTTCTTCCTTTTAGTGCTGGCTCCCATCAGTGCACTGTGAAGCAGCATGGAGGAACAAGTTGCTTTTTTAGTACTGCATGCCAGTATCTACAGCTGCTGTCCTTACTGTGTCGGGCATCAATCTGAAGAAATGTAACAGTATGCAACACTAACGTCGAAGGACAGAAAAGCTAACAACAACTGTCCGTAAATGCATCTTGAGACAGATAATGTGTGCAAGGGGCAGAATTATTTTGGAGTCCTCACAGCACAACTCAAAAAGTAATACTCCTAAAACAAGTGGGAAACAAGCTTAGACAGTGCAATAAAACTTCAGTGATGTTATTGAAATCCAGTGTCTTAAAAGCTGTAGTGAATTTGGCCCTGCACATAGATGCAGAAATTGAAAAAGGCAATTAATTCTCCACATGAGGAAGAAGTGAGAAGATGCTGAGTTGTCAAACCTGAAACAAAGGAATTCTTCCATAAGTTTATATTACCAGAATGTATATTTCCCTTTACATGCCAAAACCTTGGGCCTATGGTCTGAAAGGGATCACCTACAGGCAGACCTTCCCTGGAACACTTGATCAACATTTACCAAATTAGAACAGAGATGAAAAGCAAAACTGGTTCAGGACTAAGGAACTGAAATCCTCCTGTCTGGCCGCAGGGTGTCCTCCTTGCCCTACGCTTTGGCCTTAGATGACCAGCCTCTGCAGGGGAAAAAGGTCTTTATTAAAAAAAGCTCGGTTAATGGATCAGAGGTCTGTAGTTTGCTCAGCCCAACCTGCTCACATTTGCTTTGATGCAAAGCACACTGAGGTTACTCTTCCCAGCCTCCTTATGCTTATTATTTTGCCTTGACAGGTGCTGGTGTTGCAGTCATATTTTTAGCTGGTTAGACTATCACCCTCTTTTCAAGATATAGAACTGGATTAAGAGTGTCACAGGGACAAGTTCAGTAATGCTTTGCATGTTTTTTCTGTCACTGACATTAATAACCAGGGATGTTTAAGGAAATCATCTGGTTCACATCTCTGCTAATACAGGATGCTCTTGCACATAGTCCTGTTCAATTTTTAAATTGATTCTTCTGCTGCTCTGAGGGAATTATTCTGATGGCTAACAAGGGCTTACATTTAGACCTGAGCTTTTTCTTTCATAGCCATATTACTTTACTTCCAGTTACAGCCCCTTCCTCTACCCTAAAAATTCTTGTGCCTTGCTAGGGATTGTCACACCTTAAACATCTACAAGCTGCCTATTTCAGATCTGCTCAAACTGCATTGTTTTGGGAATATGTGAGAAGGTTGGGATGTGGAGGAGCTGAAAATGCGGGTGACAGTGGGAATCCCTCCACTCTCTGTTTACCTGAGGTACTCGTAGAGTCCATACATGGGCAAGAAGTCGATGTCAGAGAGAAACATGTATGGTGTGCTGATATGCTTCATGGCCACATTCCTTAGCAGATTCACAGGATAGAACTGGCCCTCCTTGTATACAATATGGTAGCCGACATTGTGGCGGCTCATAAGTACTTCTGACCCCTGGGCGTAGCGCAGAAATTGCTGGGCTTCTGCATCGGAAAGATAGAGTGCCAGGCTGATTGGGCCTTCCCAGTGTTTGCAGATGGCTTCAAGCATCTGGAGCCTGAAAGAGGAAGAGTGAGCGTAAGAACAAGCTGTCTCCCTGTCTAAGACCCTTTGCCTGGGTTCATCTGATCAAATGCAGATACGTATCTTTAAGTGAGACAGATTGGGGTCACTTTATATGCTGTGGAAAGCAACAAATATTTCTACAGCACAATTTGTCTCATCTAAGTTGATGTCTTCTTCTGGACGGATGGACTGCACCCTAGATAAGCCTACTTCTCTCCACTGAATACAAGGGAGCCTAAGATGGCCCTAGCTCAGATGCACACATCCACAACCCAGATACCTAAAGCTATGTGAAATCAACACCACCCTTTCTGCCTAAAGCATTGATGCTGCAGGAAAACCCACGTGGACTTCATCCGATGGGACCTTTGAGCGGTTGCAGGGATCTGTCCACGTCCATCTGCTTACAGGATAGGGATCTCGTAATCTTAAACAGTGTCTAGTGCCCAATTCACGCTTCAGGTCAAGCTGTTCTCACACACTAACATACTACAGTGGTCTCCAACAAGCTTGTGGAGGAGAAAGGTGTACAGACCCACAGATCATTTTACCTCCTATTTAGGACAACCTTTCCCCAATTTTTTGCAAGGTAGTTAGTCAGATCTTAAGAGCTGTTAAAAGTGGTAGGTCAAGGGAATACACTTATATGAACATTTGCATTGACTGGAAGAAAACGCAGTGTCAGGGAAAGGGCAAAAGGATGACATATCAACAGAAATGAGGTTTACTATGTGTAGAGAGAAAGGAGAGAAGGAGGGAAGGACATGGAATTGCTGTGGACTATCAAAAGAGCATTTCAGACAAAACCATAATTTCAAGTACTAATTTGCATATTTTTAGCAGTATCTCAAATGTCATGAAATCAGTTTTAAAACAGGTTGTATTGATTTATATTTTTTAAAAAACTTCCAGCAGTTACAATACTATTGATGAAAATAACAACAAAAGATCTCATACACAAATGTAAATCAAACCCAGCCTGGTCAAAATTGTTTAAGCACTTCGGGTAATTTATAGAGAATTGCCTAGAGATTAAGATATGCCACCCAAGAATACGGCAAGGACTGATTACAAAGCCTCTTGACTTAACACAAAGGCAAATGAACCTATGCAGCCTAGCCAGATATTCTATTAAAAATTTGGAAGAGTAGACTATGCAACATGATTATCTTCTCTCCCTTCCAAATCCACATTACTAGATTTTTCCTATTAATATTTATACAGAACACATGAAGTTTTCTGCATCATCGTAATCAGAGAAAATAATTTCCCCTCCCACTATCTCCCTAAGCTTTGCAGCAGAAAGGAATGATATGCTCATACCAGCAAACCCACATTCTGATTTAACATTAATAGCTTTTTCCTGCATTTCTGAATGATCGTGATGACATCCAAGACGATATAATAATTTTTTCTTAGGTATGAGATACTACCTTTACTAGTCTACACCTGGTACGTTATTTTCTTTTTATCTATTATTGAAACAAAGGTTATTATCAGCCTCAAACAAACAGCCAAATTAGAAACGCAAATTGATAAAAGAGATCTAAAAAGGATTTTAGGCGTTTGGTTGTACAAATAATAAATAGAGAAAAATGCTTTTTTATTTTTGCTTTTTTCCAACTTAGTGGAAGCCTATTAATCAGGACACTCCAATTCATCAGCACTCAGATTTAGGCCAGGCTTTTAAAAATGGAATACTTGCCTAGCAAGAAATGCAGCAAAATGCCTTTCAAGGACTCCAAGCAGCGGACAAATGGCATACGTAACTTACTTAAACGGCACACCTGATAATGCCTTTTCACAATAGTTAAGAGGGAACTGGGTTTTGCTGGTATAAATTTCCAGCTGGACAGCTTAGTGCCCTTTAGAATACTCTATTTTGCTGCGTCTTTCTCATTGACGGGCTCCACTTCCACGAGTTTGATACAGGGACTGCTGGGTGATGCTCCATAATCTACCCGCTGTAGGTTGTTCCAATAGTCTTCTTTGACCATAAAACTTAGAATTACGAGTTTCTAAGCACAACATGACCAAGTTATTTTGGTTCTGTTAGCTGTCTTGAGGAATGCGTTCTCTTAAGGATTTTGGAGAAAATAAATATACTCCTGCACTGCATATAACAAGGTCATAATTTAACTGGTAATTTTTTTAAAGGTCTGTTTCGGTCAAAAGAATTCTGCTGGAATTCAACAGTTTTGTGAGATTATTTATTTTTACTTTTCTTCTTAAGAATACTGAGCCAATTTTCAACTCATTCTCACCCAGACTTCAATCAGTGTAATGCTTTTCCCGCCTTTCCTTGTCCACACCCTGATCTCACATTTTTGTAACTCCCACTCTGATTTCTGAAACCCAGGTACATACCATGCCTAACCACAACACATGCACGAAAACCACAGTGATGCAACCAAGCCGTTATCCAAGCAAATATCACATCAGTATGAAAGGTGACAATTAACCAATAATGAATAACACCGGACAAAGTCTGTCTCAGAGCTTCTATCTAAAGACATTATTGTTATCTCCTAAACTGCATCCCTCTCTTCCATTCCCCAAGCCTATAGCATAGGCAAACATAAGCCTGTCACGATAGTCATGTCAGTCTGAGCTCCAACAGGACTATAACTGGAGACATGGGGAGTTGTTTTTTTTGCCTTTCCTCATCTTGGATGATCATTTGAAAGAACGATGCAGGAATGTAGTGTATAGCACATTGTTCATGTACATGTCATCTTACATCTGAGACACTATTCTTAAATGTCTACAGCTACGCTGGAGCAGTTTAATAAAAGTGGTTTAAAGAAGATACAAAAAAAAATCAGGCAGTAACTGAAAGATGTGAAAGAAAAGAAAGCAGCTAAGCAGCTCTTTGGTATGATATTATTTATTGATTTTAGCTGAAAGAAAGTATTTCCAACCCAAATCAATAATTTATAGCAACACACCAATGAAGCAGGGAAGATTTTTCCTGCACAGTATCAGGAGGGTTCTTTCTGAATAAAAATGTGTGGTTCTGTCTATCAATAAAAACATGTGCCCCAGTGAGGATCCAGAAAGGGAAACAGATGCTCAGACTTTGCATCAGTGCCAGTGAATCAGCACTGAGCCCCAGCTCATTGTTTTGAATTAAATTCTGGGGGGAAAATATACCATGTGCGCACATCAGCTTTACTAATTTACTGTGGCACTCACTCAGGGTCTGGCTTAATTTGTTTCTTTAGTTTTTTGCTCAAAGGTTTGTGAACACTTAAGAAATGTTTCCTCAATTAAAAATCAATAGAACAGACACTGATGTGCATAACAAATCATAACACAATGTGCAGGATGCAGTGCTGAGGCACTGGAAAAACAGAATAGCCCTCGCTTGTTTGTGCTTATTTTTAGAACAGGCTGTAAATGTTTTGTTGATCTGAATTCCACTGACTCTCCTGGAATACTGCTTCCTGGAATACTACCTTCCGCTGGGGTGGCAGTGGTGGTATTCACAGGTCACGTCGTATTCAGTATGTGGTTGGCTAAATGAAATATCATTTTCTGGCTAATATCCAAGGAGTTCTGACCTGTGTTATAACCCACCCTGACAGCAGTTACTACAAAGTTTGGACTACATTTGAACTGAGAAGCTGGAGGGAAAAGGAGACTGATAATTCAAAATTTCACAAAGCTGGCTGATCTGGACTGTGCTTTCAGAGCTTCTGAAAAACAACAACTGATTACAATGGTAGGAATCAGAAAGGTGCAGGTAGAACATGTCATGGAATGGATTTTTTTTCCCAAATGAAATACCAGTTAAACTCCACTTTACATCAGAGGTGAAAGTTGAAAAGGGTTAAACTAGAAACATTCTGTAAATCACTGTAGTGTGCACTGCAGGGCTGAAGCCTGGATGCACGTGTGATATCTACATGTGCTACTCCTAATTCAAGAAAGGTCTTACAGTATGACATCCAAGTTTCTGTGAAAGTGAGTTTTTTCTCTCGCCAAAGCATAACATAGTTGGATTTCTCTGTAAGAAAATATTCACTGTCTCTCAGTTCCTGATGAACAAGAGATTTTCCCTACCTGTCCATTGAAAGCTGAGCCACCAGTGTCACATCGGTATTGTCTGAAGCAGGCTCATATTCGTAATGTAGAAAATACAAATGAGTGCGATGGACGGTGAAACGTTCTCGACGAAATTCATAACATAAGTCATCCTCGTCCAGTTCAGACAGCTGTTTCTGGAGCTGTAGGGAAAGAGGGGACGTAACGATAAGTTCTTTATTTTAGCGAATGCGAGAGATTGAGGAGGTTGGGAACTTGCAGCATGATGTAAGGGGGAAGTGGAACATACAGAGTAGCAGGGTTTTCCCAAGCCTTGCTCCTGCAAGTCACTGGACAAGAGATTAGAAGAAATCACTTGTAAGTAAAAAGGCAGGCAGATCATTGTATTATGGTCTATATATTGTATATATTATCTGTATTACATACTTTCCACATCCAGACCAACAATGAAACAGTGAACAGTTGCAAGTTTAGTAATCGCCAGGTTTCAGAGTTAATGCTCCAGCGTGACGTGTAACGTCACTCCTTATTAGAAGCAGTGTTTCAAACTACTCATAGACATACAGCTCCAGCAGACAAGACTCAGCAGCAGATTAAGTTTGTATGTGGGACTGAGCAATTCCCATTCTGCAGCCTCTGTCGGAGGATAGTAACTGCTGCTAGCAGCATGGACGGACACCTGGAAAAGTAACATCTTTAACTGATCGTTAGTCTGTCTCTTGAGATTTATGTATCTGCAACAGTTCAATTTTTGCAATGAAAATAATCTTTCAACTGCAGAGGTGCCAGAATCAAGCCTACACTTTTAACAGCATTTATGCTTCTGGATACCTAGTTTGAGAAACCCAAAGGATGGCAGATTGGCAGAGAACAGGTATTTTTTTGGCTCCCTTGGAAACCAAGCCCCTTCAAAGTCAGAACGGGCATCTCAAAGCAATCCAATCCTGAGTCACTTAGACATGTAGCTTCATGAGAATAAAAGTTTAGCTCTGGGGAAAGGAGGAAGAGAAAAACTGACCAAATGTCTATGCAGCTAACCAATTCCATCCCTGAACTACATTATTTTAAAGCCAAACATCTGGCTAGTTTATTTAAAATGCATTCATTTAAAAGGAAAAATCAGTCATACCTGCTGTAAAATGTACTATAAAATGTAATGAAGATGAAAAATATATATGGTCTTAACATGACAAATAGAGTTCCGTTTGTGTTGCTATAAAATTTAGATTATTAATAAAGGTATCATTTTATTTCTTAAAAGCATCATATATGCAAGAATATGATTGCATATTTATCAGTAGATAAGAAAAATATTAATTTTTTAGGAATTTAAAAGTTCTGGTAAAAATCAGAGTGCACTTCAAAACTGTTTCATGCAACAAACATTACTGAATTATAGCCATTCATTTAGATTTAAAAATTTCTTCTTTTTGTTCTGTTCAGAATGACTTAAAGTAATAGTTTCACCATCTTAAAAAAAAAGTGGAACATGTAGGTGTTTCTTGTTCTCATACTGTGTTAAGAAGAAGAGCTGTTGTTCTTGGAACTATAAGCATAATGGTTTGTCATCAACGATAATGCTTACAGCTGAATGTTTCCCTGTGAAGGCTGATGGAATAATTCCTGATATTTTCCTGTACATCACTCTATAATCTTCTTTTGAATAATGGAAATACCTCCTTTGATTTCAATGAGTTTTGGATCAGGCTCTAATTCTTCTGTGTTATTGTTCTGCACAGATCTTAAAACATCCCTCAAGAGAGACTGCTTTTAGAAAGATGAGAGTCCGAATCTTGACAAATCTTTACTCAGGCAAAACTTCTATTCAAATCAAGATCTCTTTTGGTAGAATAGAAATCAGGAGTTCTTTTACATATTCTAAGAGTTTCATTCATTCTGCTTTACAAATCATCATTCAGCTGAGCCTGTACTTTATTTTCCAAATCACATTCAAAGAATATTTGAATTAAACCTAATATTTACAACAATGACTAAAAAGAATATTCTATCTTTCTGTGTCTTCCTTGAAAAGAGACATTAGTGTGCCCTTAACAGAACTGTCAAGGAGATGATTGAAATTTAAATGGTTAAAACAATAGCAAAGCACATTTCAGGGGTACCTTCCTATCCTGCTGTATGTACAAATGACCAGGCTAGAAGTTTATAATTGCACAGCAGCTATTAACTAGGCAGTCACTGACTGATTATCAGATTACATTCAGGTGGCAAGCTAAGAGGATATAAATACTTAATTATGAGTTACAGAACAACATTTGGGGCTAAATTACAGCTTTGTGTACTACAGAGCTCTAGGTGGGGGGAGAGGAGGGGATACAGCTTCTTAGAGGCCCCAGCATTTTGATAGTGAAACTCACCAAGTCACAAAGTTGGTGACGGAGGTGAAGGGAAGTGGCAAACAGCAGAGGATCCCTCCTGCTACAGGGAAAGAGGAACCTTGCTCTTTCCACTACATTTCTTGGGTCAGGATTTTGTCTCTGTCCTGTCAGACTTCTTCTGAGCCTGCAGCTATGCTGATAGTCCGCAAGGTTCTCCCTGGAGCTTTCCATGACTCATGCTCAGTACCGTATGCAGTGTTGAGACCCAAGAGAAGAGATGACAGCTGTGTCCATTCCCCTTGGAGAGCAGCCCCCAGAAGGACCGCAGGTGTGGTGCGCTCTGACTGTCCCTCAGCCTCTGTCCCCAGCACCGTCCACTGTCCATGAGCTAGGCAGCCTTAGGAACCATAGTCTGCAAACACAGCTTACTTAAGGTGTGCTACTTCAGTTAGGATAACCAGCACAGGACAGGCTATGATTTGGCCTGTAGTACTGTCACTGCGTATGTGGCAAGCAGTTTTCATTAAGGATGGACCTATCCTGCAATGGCAAGGCAACAGGCACTGGAAAGCAATAGCATGTTATTATCCATATGAAAACCCTTCTCCTACTGGAAGCAATGCTGGACACACTAGGCACTCTGGATTTGGTCCAGCAAAACCCATAAGCTCGCAAGCTGTCTCACTGAAGCTAATGGTATGATGTGCACAAAGTATCAGAACCAATGTACTGTGTGCTACAGTTTTATACATTTGAAAAGCCCTCTTCCCTCTCTTGCTTTCTTTGCTCCCCCCAGTTCATATATACACTTACATACCCATGTCCCAGTACCACATACATATAAAAAGGCTGCTTCCTCTTTACTATGAAGAGATACCGTCTTTACTATGAAGAGACACATACAATCTATAAATACGTATTGCATACTGTCACACGCCACTTTAACGCACATATTTAAAATGAAGAATGCTAAAGATGCACAACATTCAAAAGACAGGGAATTGTCTAAGACAGTCACATATATATCCTTAAATTTATCTCTGAGTTACCTCATATTATTTTTCAGTTACATGATCACATAAAATTTCTCCAACGACATAATCTTATCTACAGCACGCATATTGTGTAGATCATTATTTACAGACAAAGAACTTACAGCTTCGTTTAAGGTTTGCGCCCACATTATGCCTTCATGAAAAGATGGGTTTATAACAGGAATGCTGACAGATCTATGCAAACAGATGCTTACTTAAACACAGTGCACCATCAGAATGCAGACCTTAATACCAGCTGGATTTGATAAAAAGATGGCATCCCCATTATGAGCCCCTCCATTATACTTGTAACAATATGCCTAATATAGCAAAGATTTCTCAACCTGAGAATGACAGCATGTATTCTCATAAGCAAGTACCTGCTTAGCATGAGATTCACTGTTTCTACAAGATTTTCAATGCTAAGGCTACTTGCCACTGAGCATGTGGGAAATGTCACCTCCAGGAAACACTCTCACAGTTGAAAAATGTATTCTTTTCAGACTGTGTACAGTAGATGTTCTCTTAGGAAATACTGTAGTGGGAAATAAATCCTTTCATTAGCATCATGATGTTACTTGTTTCAGAAATAGAAATGGCAGCCATGGCATGAATAATGCCAAAACAAAGAGAAAAATACATAAAAAGATATATGCTAAGTTACTGCTTTGGGCAGCCAGCTGCGGCAGGTGATCAGACTTCATATCAGGAAAAGCAGTTTTTGAAGCTAGGCTGGCCAGAGAGGCACAGGCAGGCCAGAAGGTATTCAACTCTACTCTAAATCGTCATGATTTACCAGGTCTACTTGTCTGACTAATACATTTGTATGAGATGAGGTGGTGTTTTCTATCCATGTGATAGATGGCAGACCCATATGATACACGGCAAACCACACGCACCTTTCACCAGCGAACTGGTTAGTCTGCTCATAAATCTCCCCTCCTAAGGCTGTTCTTAGTGTAAGCAAATTTGCGATTGGCTTTGGGTTTTTTTAACTGCTGTATCGCAGAAACAATTTACTTCCCACCAAAATATATAGGACTTCATCTCTGATGAGATCAATCCAAAATCCAGGATCAGAAGTATTTTCTTAGGGATTAGCGATATTTTAAAAAAACCACCAACAAACAACAATTTGTGTCTAGAGGCTATTTAGATCTTGGGGAAGGAGATAAAAACCCTAATGTAAGCAACTCTCTCTCATCAAGTGTATAAGGTGAGGTGAGATGACACTAATCTTAAATCACTCACTCAGTATCATGCTAACACAACAGGAACTGAGCAGCTTAGATGAAAACTTTTAACTTTCAGATCATCTCTCCTTCTCTCTGGTGTGCGCAGTTAAGATTCATAGCACAAAATCAACTCAGCTTAGCCACTGAGATGAAAACTAACACCAGCCCAGGATGAAACCATAATCTGGTTATAAACTGCAGCAGTTTCATTTCCTCCTGGGTAGCTGTCCCAGTTCCCCCCAGTAGGCAATTTGGATTGCAACACTTTGCACTTTCAAAGTGTGTGAATTAACCGTTGCCTTTAGCATGGCATAAACAAAGCAGATGATGATGTAGGGAGGAAAAAGCATTCGCTAAGTCTTGTTTGGGATGACCTACATAAAGTACTTCTGGCTTCTTCAATGATTAGTAATGAAAGCCAGACTAATCCTACATCAATTAAACCTATACTCCCCCCATGCAATAAAATTTTGTACATTTGCTATGGGTCAAACTGAGCCTTCTATGAAACAAAGCTGTGCTAAGGACAAAGTGGATAGTGTCTGAGCAAGCCTACCCAGCAAGAGGAATTTTGCTGCAGCATGTAAGAAGTAGCAAATACTCTTGCTAAATGGAAGTAATGACTTATCTTGACCACAATAATCAACACAATTAAGAACCCAATTTTTAGGCATGCATAACATCTTACAAGGTTCTGTACATACAAAGTACAACTTCCCTTGATCTCAGCTGCAGGTGTCAGATCTCGGTAGTACTCTGCACCTCCTTTCCCCAGGTCCCCGCCAAACCTTCTTAACTGAGCTGTTCCCAGACGTCCCTTGCAGCACAGTGCCTTGAAAGGTTGTCTCCTTACTTTTGCTTCCCTAGACTGTTCCTAGCCTTGTTCCATCTTGTGTGGTGGCAAGTTCCACAGTCTACATCAGTCCCAGCCTTGTTTCTAATCCCATGGTCCCTGTTCAAGTACTCTGCCGACTCCCTATACCTACCCTGTGATGACCCATCATAGTAATTTCCTCTTCCTGCTCCAAACACTCTCTCTCCAGAACCTATGTCTCAAGTAACATTTTCCTTTCTGCCTTTGATCTAGCTTTCATCCCTTTTATAAGTGAATCTGGAGTTTTTCTCCTCCATACTGTCTGGACATCACTGAGGGCAATGGATGGCCCTCAGAACAGAGACCAAATATGTTCCTGCTCTCAGCTCTACTGTCTAGTCAGAACTTGGAATGGAGCATTCAGAAGAAACAGTGACAGAAAATGCCAGTCTTTGTCCAGGTGCCTGCAGCACGCTCAACTCTGCTGTGTCACTGAGATATATATAATCTGGTCAGACGTATCCATGCACACTCCCAAGAAAGAGTCTCCAGAGATCTGACCCTCCTTAAAGTCAAAGAAAACACTACTGATGATGTGTACACCATGATTTTTCAGCATTATAATTTGCCTGATTAGTCACCAGGTTGGCAAAAGACACGTTTCTGGCCCAAAATTCGGTTCCTTCTCTGAGGTATGGAGTATTTCCATGAAGAAGTCATTGAACTTGTGGTGTGGGCAAACCTCCCAAGCTTTTCCCCATGTTTCACTTTAAAAAAAGAAAGAAAAGAAAAAAAGAGGCATACTAACATGACAAAAATATCTAAGTCCACATGATCCCCCATCTAGCAATACTATAAGCAGTTGAAAGCTGTATAATGGCAACTTTCAGGCAACTAACAGGATAGGCTACCAGCTCAGCATTTAATAACAATAACAGTTATAATAATAGAAACAAACAGCAGGGGAAGTCAAGATTCCACCTCAAAACTGCCATATACCATCTGTTATTACCAGAGAAAAACTATGTCATGACAAAACAGTAACTTCAAATCCCAGCCCTACAAATGGTGCATTATTCTGAAATTCTGCAGCAGCAAAGGGTACTCAAAGCATCAGTCTGACTGCAAGTTCAGCACCCCGATACTGACTCGGAAGCTCCCTTTGCATGCTATTTTCAGACATTCAAAAACTGCTAAATTTGTTAGTAGAGCTTAAACTATGTGGTACATTGCTGGAATCTCCTGCTCTCCTGTTGGATATTACAAGCTGGCATGCACAGCCATTTGCTAATATTCAGAATCTCTGGTTTTGCACAAAAAAAGTAAATAAGTAAAAGCACATTTAGTAAGTAAATATGCACCTAAGCAAGTGTTTCAGGAACAACTCATTTTTTTTACACGGTTTCTTTGTATTGTTGGTTTGAAAATCTGAAAATAAAAATCTGCAAAGGATTTTTTTCCTGTGTTTTCTGAAAGTCTTCGCTAATGGAAAACTACTGTCCTTTTCTTAACCTGAGTGAAATCAGTGATAAAATTCCCACTGATCTGGGCTTTGGATCAGGACACAGGCTTCACTAATAGGGGACACCTCATTCAACCTTCAAATTTAATGCTTTGGCAGAAGTACCTGGTGAGAAGCTGTCTGCAGGAAAGAAGTTTTATGAGAATGCTAAAAGGTTGAGTGTGTGCCTGTGTGCTAAAATCAGGCTATCAATATCTACCTCATAGCATAACTATAGATAGGCTGGGACACAAAAGATCCTGTTGAAATATTTTAGGCTTTACAGTAGGTCCTTTAGAATGAACTGCTGGACATAAGCATTAAAAGCCAACAGGAAATGTCCAAATTTGAGATTATTGTGAGCTTTGCCTGCATGGGTTTCCCTAAAATCTTCTGTATTTCATCAAGATGAGAAAGGACTGAGAAGGGGGCAACAGCACGGAAGAAGTAGAATGGAGTGACTAAGGACGTGCTCCAAAGGCCACTTGAGTCAATGGTTGTATTTACAGGAGGATTTGGTTCATATTCTGAATTTCCTATCCAGAATGTGCACAAAAGGCAAAGGGGTGATTGTAATACCAATTTGAGAAGAGTCTGCTCTGTGTAATCTCATTTTAATACATGTTGAATAAAGGGGACTTAAAGTTCTGCTCTAAGGCAAGGAGTGTGTGGCAGGCTCCTGTCCAGAGCCTGTCCCTGCAACACACAGGGTCTTTCAGCTTGAATATTTCAAGGAAAGGAAGAATCATGTATGTACACACAGACATACATATAGGCATTTTTCATAAACAGAAAAATTACCCCGTCTGTATTTCTTTGCCTCCAATATTTCTGTTTCAGAGCCCTATCTGTTCTGTTCATGTCCATTTGTAATGTTTTGGAACCTAATAGCAGTGGTGTTTGGTGCAGCTGAAGATCACCAACTGACTAGATCAGGACTATGCAGTATAAGATCCAAAGATTGCCTTTAGGCTTCTTAAAACTCAGTCTGTGGTATTATATTTCCTTAGCAAACATTAAAAAACTAGAAAAGTACTAAACCTTCCACATGCATATAGACATATATATTTAAGCATACATGCACGGACACACATACACAGAGGAAGTGTGAGAGAGATTAATATAAGGTCTGATTACCTTTTAAATTAATGTCCCTTTACATCTCTCTGGCACTGAGAATTCCTCAATGGTGAGGATACATGATTTACATTCATTTTAAGGCCATCTCAGTACTGATGGGAAGTGTAAAAGGGCCTTAGAGTAACAGAACCAGCCCAGTGGTACCCACCGCCACGCCTTCTTTTCATGTTTTACAGATATTTGCATTACAAATGAGATTCCTAAATTACAGGTTGCAAACTTCATTACAAATATTAAACTGTAGAGAAGCAATCGTTGGTATATTGGAGCAAGACTTTAAGGGTAGTCTGATACAGCCAGACTGTGAGTGACAGACACACACCACGCCACTGCTTCTTTCACAACAGGGCTCAGTGCATTTAGTGCTTAAGTAATTCTCTCTGATTGTAAAACCAGCAGAGCTATTCTAACGTTTTGTCCACTGGTCCAGAGTGCAGAGAAGCACAGGCAGCCGAAGGAGCACCTTTTACCCATATACAATGCCTAGCATAATAAAGCCTGATTGTGTTTTGGGGCTGCTAGTCACATTTCAGAGAAGAAAGGAAAAATAATAGGTATTAAGATAAATTAAATAGCAATTCCTACTTTATATATACTTGACTTTGCAGAAAGTATAGCCTTTTATGTAACGCATATTCTTAGGAATCTTAATGGAAATGTATGGCTGCATCTTGTCAGACTCAGGGTCCATCTAGCCCAGCATCTTGTCTCTGGCTGTGAGCTGGCTGCCTAGAGAGGAGTGTAAAAGCAAGGCGAGTGTACAGTGATGATTTCTCAGAACGCTCCCCTAGTCCTGAACTTGGGGTCCAAGGACTTCCTGCACCAAAGCTTAACAGCCCCTGATTAATTTTCTTTCCATGAAGAGACACTTTTTGAGCATATGTATATTCTTAGCAACATTACCTCCTGCTCAAAGCTTCATTACATCGTAGGTGAAATGTCTATCTTTGTTTTGAACTTGCTACTTGCTATTTCCGCTTCATGCCCCCTAGTTCTTGTACTGGGAGGAATGACAAGCAGTGGCTCCCTGCTCACCTTACAAGATGCTCTGCTTCTGAAGATTATCCTGCAATCATGGGAATGTACTGTATTTTAATAAGACTCCTGTGACACTGTATGTACTACAGCAGACAGAGAGTGAGAGAAAGAGTGGCTTTCATGATAATCTTATTCTTAGGGTCTCATAACTTCAAAGCTGAAATTTGCTTTTTGTATCCTACAATGGAAAGGACATAGTCAAGTTTAGAGGGGAGCTTACATCAAAGGTAACTAATAAAAACCAAAGTCTTCTGCTTAGTGACTGCTCTGAAGCTATTCGAAGTTAGTTTTTTTCCTATGTCTGATTGTTTTGATATAAGGCTGTTAACTTTTTGGTGTCTTTTGGCAATTTAGGACTCACGTATTTTTGTACGTCTAGCTCATTCTTTTCCAGTATCTCTTTTTTTCTGTTTATAAATGGAAGAATGAGTTACATTTCTTTTTCAGACACAAGTCATACCATATACCATATTGCGTTCTACTTGTCTTGAATAAGAAACAGGCTTGAACAGTTAGTCATTTCCAGTGTCTGTCAACTAGATACAAGTTCAGTAAAATGAGCCATTTTAAACTTTCAGGACTGCCATTTTCAGCAGCAAGAACTTGCATTCACTGTGCACTGCTCCCCAGCAACTTGTCGTCTGGAATAAATCTGTTTATTAAAGACTTACAGAGCTCTGGAAAATAATGCAACAAGTCAGTGGTTGCATTTCTGTTCTTCAAACCCACACAACATATTGTAAATTCAGTATAATTTTAACCTGCATTCTTAAAGTATGATGGTGTGTTTTGATTTTTTTCTTTTTCTTTTTTTTTTTCCCCTAATATCTCAGTCCTCTTTTCCCTTCCTACCCTATCCTCTACTCCGTCTGTTGTACCTTGATGTCTCTGACCATCAGACTCTTAGTGGTCTCTTAAAACATTCAGTTCACTTGATTGTCTAAAAGCCTCTCCCTCTTGCAGAGGATTTTCTTTCTCCATGTGCTTTTGCTCTCACAGTGCGCTCGCCTTCTCTCTCTCTCATCCCTGCTTCACTCTCTCCCAGTTAATGTTTATCTCCAGTTTTTCACCATTCCTCACTCCTCTCAGAAGACAGTGAGATGGTCAAATAAGTACCTGGGAAGCCATGCCCTGGGCTAAAATATATCTATCCAATCTCTGAGTGCTATAGTTAAAAAACTGGGAATGGCATTTCCTGTGGTCATTTTATCCACAGACTAAATGGAAACACTACAAGCCTCAATGATGCTACTGATTGCCAGTTACCTCTTAACTGCTAACGTGTACATGATACTGTCTTCGCTTTATTGATTTTTATATAGAGAATGTTGTATATTTTACAATTTTTTTTCTTGAAGATAAAAAATGTTAAAGGTTCCTTTTTATTTCCTTTCAGACTATGTAGCCAAAATTGGTACGTGGTCTAGAAATCTCCAGAGACCAGATTATACCCAAGGAATTCATATACAACTGTGTACACACGTTTCAGCTCACAGCTTTTTACATTGGAACTATGTGTACTAATGCGGGCGCACACACGCAAGAACAACTGCATGCAAACATCCTTGATTTCAACCATTTTCAAAGGATTTGCTTTGTCTGACAGGTTCTGACTGCAAATTTTATGCAGATACACCTAAACACTGCTCTGTTTGGTTGGGGGCAGTGCAGAAAAAAGCTGCACGGTCTCACAGCCTATGTGTACCTTCAGGTATTATCTCATTCTACAGTTTGCAGCATGGCAAAAGCTCATAGACCTAAATCCAGCAGTCCTGATATTTTAATTTCTTCCTCACTATTTGTATATTAGTATCTACCAGCCAAAATTGACATCACTGTATGCTGAAGAAACACACAACAAGAAACAAGACCTTCCCCTGTAAAGTTTTATGTCTAAGGGTGAGATTTGCAGAATTGCCTAATGGAATTAAGAGCCCAAGTCCCCATTTTCAGTTTGTGGTCTTACCTTTATCCGGGATTTTTAAAAGGCAGGAAAAAAAAAAGCAACAGAAAACACAGGAAAGGCAGGATTAATACGACAGTTTTACAGGCAAGAGAGACACAGAGAGATTAAATGATTTGCACAGCGTCACTCTTGGAATCCAAGCACTGACCTCAATTCTCCTGAGTCCCTCTGCACTGCACTACCCACACCACCAACCCTCCGAGTCTTCACGTAGCCTGTGCCTTGTATGAAACACACTTTAAATCTTCAAGACCTAGACATCCCACTTACATTTTCACTGTTCACGTCTGCCTCACTGGGGCAGCCAAAGAGTTCCCGTCTCAGCAAATTCCCATCATATTCCAGGAATGTCAGGTAGAGGTTGCGGAAAAACTCCACATGCTTGTTTTTCACTCGCAGCTTCTTTGGTGAGTTCCAGTGAATCACCTCAGAGGGAAAAAAAGAAAAAACACATCCTGCTGTTAGAATACAGATTTGCTTTATCTGCTCTTTTTATGTCGTGGTCAGTTTGCTGACCTTTTAAAAACAAAAAAACCACCAACCCCAAAACTACACAGACTCCCTTCTGTTTTTTTATCAGGAAGGCTTTGCCATGTTCACAAGTAACTGCATACTCTACAGGTGACGTGCTTTGAAACTCTTCCTTAGGATAACCTGCGCATTTGAGTTAGGGTGCTGCTCTAGTTTGTGATGCAGCACCTCATAAATGCTGCCACAGCTCTAATCATGGACCTGATAGGTTATGGACTCTGTTGAAGAAGGTGGCAGGACAAGGGACACAGGGATGTAGGTATTAAACATTCATCTCAGATTCCCACATGACTGTTTCAGCTAATGAAGTTGATTCACTGTTTCAGGCCAGGCAGGATCTTCTCTGGTTAGGTATTGAGAAGAAAAAGCTTGAAATTAATTTCTACACCCATTTACACCCCTCAGAAAGGACTGAATTTATTCTGACTTCCTTTTTGCCATTGCTTCATTTAAAGAAGACTGATCTCAGTTCCGTTACACAACACAGTGACGCAGTACAATGCTTCATCCATCGAATTCCAATTTCTAGCAGGTATTTAGCCTCTGCTAATGGGAGATAAGTCTCACACTGGCCTAGATTTAACTCTAATGCTGATATAAAGGGCCCGATTCTCATTTACGCCAAGGCAACTTTGCAGTGCTGCCAATGTGAATGAGAATGGCGCCCTAAGGAAAAACTAAGAGAGAGCCAAAAGTGGCTTGCAGGAATGATTTAATTTTGTATAGGCTATATTTTAGGCATAAGGAAAAAAACCCACCAAATGCTTGGTATTCAGTTCTATTCCTGCGGCTTCTAAAGGGATTAAAAAAAAAAAGGTCTCCCTTGGGAATATTTCCAAGCCAGGGGTTCTGGAGGTTCTCTGAATCCATTAAGTTAATTGCGTGACGGCACTGTGTCACTCACACACAGCCACAGAGCTGCAATGACAGCTGCCAAGACGGTCGCGCAGTAAGCTTTGCTCTGAACATTTGTGGGAGGGAATGCACAGAGCCGAAGTGCAGCACAGAGAACAGAAAGAGTCCAGAGCGCATGAACGCAGTTCCCTTGGTGTCAGCAACACAATTCCACAATATCAGGGAGCCCTCTGAAATCATGCTCTCTGTTGCTGAATGAGTGGACTCAGGGAGGAAAGAGCAGGACATAGCCTGAATTCTTCCTGTACTAACTTCAGCAAACAACATAGTCCCTCCACTGAGTATTTATGCTGCCATAAAAGCTATGGCAGTCTCTCCTACATAACCAACACCAATGAAAACATCTCCTCATAGAGAAAGCTTTATCCCTTCCTGGGATTTCACTGCTGAGGCTACTCGAATGTCAGAAAACTATACACAGAGTGACAGAAAAGCAACTGTAGGGAAAAAGATAATTTCAGAAATTGGCAGATAACTTCTTCCAGTTATAGGAACACTTTAAATCAGGATCATAATGCATTTATACACACTGTATAAATCTGGGAAGTTATCTGGACAAAAATACTTGGTGTAGATATTTTTCCCTGGTAATGCTACATCCTTTTCTGCTTTTACATTGTCCATATGTTCAGAAGTGTGGAATAACTGCAATAACATGGTGCTGCAACATGTGCTAAAAATGACAGAAACACAACACACCGTTCAGAACACAACGTTCTGAAAACAGACCACCACAGAAACAGAAGGAGCTTTACGTAGGTCAGGACATAAATTTAAGATGACAGATTTCCTCCACTGAAAAATGGGTCTTCAAAATCTCCTTTCTTTGAAAAGAATTTGACATATTTCATCCATTGCATTTAACTGCAGCAAAAGGCATTAACTGCATGCAAAAAAATCTCAACGATTGAATCCTACCTCGGGGAAACAGACACACATAACAGAAGCATAGGGCTGAAGGAACCTAAAGGGCTACTTAACAGTTTTACATGGTACTAGTATGCATTTTTACAAGCAGGCATCGAATAGCAACTGTCTGCTGGTAACTTGCACTTATTTAAGAGTGGATCAAAGAAAGCTGAGAAGCTGGCAAATGGGACAAAAAGTACTTGCTAAGAACAATCTTCTGTGTGTTCTCCCTACTACTCATACACTTCATGTGAGTTTCCTTTTGGATGCCTTCATGAGCACCCTATCCCCCTGCCGAGCACCCTGACCACTCACCCTGGGACCATGAGCACAAAAATGGCTTGATGATGATAAACTCAGTAACTGTTACGGGACAGGCTCCCTGGTGCTGCAGGAATTTCCCATCAGCACACGCTATGTCACATCACAGCCAAGTACTGGTGTTGGTGCCTCTATCCAGTTGTGTGTGGGATGATGTCAAAGCCAGACAACTGCAGTTGTCAGTGTAGAGGCTCTTTGCTGCTGTGTTTCAAAATCTGTTGTGTGTGTAAAAGCTGGTACGTGTCAAGGGCCTAGCTGGTGGTTCAGATCTGATCAGATTTGAAATATGTCAGGATGCTGCCTGTGTACCGATGTCAGGGGAGCCTGGAGTGAACTGAAGAAAGCTGAATGGACCTGATGACTATCCAGAAAAGCTGATTTTTTAATCAAGAAAGACAGCACATGCCAATGCAGCTAAAGAACATTGAGGAATTATGCAACCATCTGGATGACCTGAGGTAGGAAAACCACAAAACAGGTCTAGTGAAAAAGCAGGCTGCTTTTCAAATGTAACATGATTAGATAAATATTATGTGATATATGAAAGCATAAGAAAGAACAGCAGGTTTCAAAAAGCAGCAAGACTTTTAGCCAATGACAGACAACACTACATCCAAAGCCCATATTCTTTTTTTGCTGTCAGCCCACACATTCACCTTCAGTTCTGACTGCAGCTGTCTGATTCGGTCTATTGCACCATCAGCTATAGCAGGAGTTGTGCAGGCCAAGATGTCCTTGCATAGCCCGTCATGGGCATCAGTGAGGTACATGATGAAGACAATGGCTACACAGGTAAAGCTATGGCCATTATGTTAGAAACTTTATTGTGGGCAACAGTGAATTGATTAGAGAAAAAAAATCAGCTGGAAAGAAACTACAGGGAAATCAGAAGGAAACAAAAAAGTCAGACTTAGAATCCACTTTACTTGCAGACTGAGCGTCATCTCAACTTTAAAAAGAGAAAGTGAATCTAGAAACTAAAAATCTCATTACTACAACATCCCCTTTCTAAGACTGAAGAACCATAATACTGTGTTTATTTCTTCTTCTGTTTTCCCTCCTAGTTTCTAAGCTATTCCAAAGCTCTGTTGGCTTACGGAGGAAGCTAGAACATATAAAATTCCAGTGCCATTATCTGGGTGGACACCTCAGAAACAGTGCTAGCCTTCAGGCTGCCCCATGGATCCTACCCACTCTTAATCAAGGCCTCCTGAGAACTAGGAAAACATGCTCCTTAATCTTCATTTAGCAATTTATGTACTGAAAGATCAGAACTTAAAATTCCACACCTCTTTAACACTTGGTTAGTTGTCATTAAGCAACTTGGCACTATCTACATTTCTGTTAATACCATCCTAGTTAATCAGCAACCATTACCACTCACTGATTACGCTCAGCCAGCCTTCTGGAATACTTTCATACACTTGTGCCCTAGTGAAACAGACTAACTGTGCTAGTAGTTCCCATTTATTCACCAGGTTCTGACCCAAAGCACTCAAAAAATGACACAGTTGGAGCCTTGTAGACCGGCAATGGGATCTGAGATAGGATCTTATATATCGGTGGAGTATATGAGAGGGCTCTAAGGTCAGTTATCTGCATGGAAATACACTGAAAACAAAAATCCCAGCAAGCCTCCTTAGGTTACCAGCTGCATTGTCCTCTCTGGGGAGATTAAATATATCAAATCCTACGTTCAAACCGCTAAACAATAATCTTCAACACAACATTAATTCTACAGGTATCTTTATCCATTTTTCTCCTGAAGCATCTTCTCTCTCCACAAGAACTATTTGGCCAAATGTTCCTTAACCACAATTTATTCCATTTTTTACCCAAAGACATATCATGATAATTCTCACCCTGCTTCAGCCCTTATGAAATCAGAGAATACAGGATATCCTGTATACCTATATACCTACTTTCCAGGCTGAAGGGGTAAAAAGTAAGAAGAAATTAAGCTTAAATTTAAGCCTAAAGAAGTTTAATTTTGCAAAGCGCTGAACAGATATTCTTAAGCCCATGAGCACGTCACAATTTAGGTAAATAAGTAAAAGTGGTATTTTGTAGGTGGGGAGCTTTCCTGCTTAAAAACTAGACTCCTTGTTTAGGCAACCAGACAGTTTCCACTGAAATCAACAGGAATTAAGCATTCAGCAAATCTGCACAGTAAAGCCACCTATACATGCCATTTTAATGCCACCTCAGTAGGCTTTTTTTCAGGCATATATTGAAAAGTTTAAATATGTCCCAAGGCACATTGCAAACAAGCACCATATGTGTAACTTATGTCTCGATTAGAGATGTCTAGACACTTTATTTTTAAACTGTGTTTTATCAGAAATGAATGGTTTAGTAGAAGAACCAATTTCCTCAGAAAGGATCAAATACTTCACACAAATGTCATCAGGGAGGTTTCAGAGTGATATTTCTGAACTATGTAAGTGAAAGAGGCTCACGTTGGAGTAGCCAGCAACCCAGAGGTGCAGGCACTGCTTTTGGATATGGGATTCAAATCCCTCCCCTGCCTGATTTGATGCCCATGGTCCCAGGGATTACTTTACTCCCCAGCTTACTGCCTATACTGTATGGCAGTAAGCTGACAGACTGTCCCCATCTTGTGCTTTTCGAAGTTCTCAATTTTAACTCAGAAGGATTTGCAGCTCTCCCTTCAAGTCCTGTACCAATGTTTAAAGAGGCCTCCTGCCTGCAAAAACACTCCTAAAACACCTCTATAATACCACAGTGCTCCCTTTTTGGCAGAGCGGAAGCACCTTACTGACTCTGATGTTCATTCAAGGGAGGTGTTATGTTTAACCCTCTTGAGCCCTTACTCTTCTCAGCATAGCTCTTCCTTGGTTGGCATTAAGAAGTGCAAGGTGGCAGAATGCCAGAATTGCCACAGATCAGTGCTGAGGTGCTTGGACAGCATGGGGTGGCTCAGGGACTGGGATAGAAAGAGGTGCAATAGGTCAAATTCGAGGCAGATCTGAAATGATGTATTTGGGTTATGGACAAGAGGCTGTGGAGGACATTCCCAAGGAGGACACAGTGAATCACATAACACAATTTCAGAACGGGGAATTTATGAGGTTCATTATTTATCTACCTGTTAATTTAGTATCAGTTGTGTTCAAAACCAGTTTGAAAAGTCATCAACAGGTTTTGAAGCATTTTCCTATTTTGATGGGTGGGGGCGTAAATACTAATAATTTGATACATTCCCATTGAAGAGTCCGGCATCTGATTTTTGTGATTGTGAATTACCAGATTCTCTGTGTGTAAATAGCATCCGTATCCTTGACAACCAGACTTCTCTTCATGACTGACTCATTCAGTGAGGTCATGATTCATTGTCAGAGGCATCACAATTCATTACTTTCTTTCATAGGATTTTTCGTGCCATTTGGTTTGTGCCAAATCATAGTAACTGAGATTTGCTTACAGACAGGAACAAACTATTAACCAAAAAGGAAAGCAAACACAGGGCCAAACCCAGCAAGTGTCATGCATAAAAGAACCTCATTTCCAGGCAGATCCCCACAGACTTTGAAGCCCAGCAAGACATGGTCCCACAGCACACACGCTTGTCCACTGACATTGTGGGCTACTGGGGACCATGTGAGGAGCTGAGATAAGTAAGACAGACAGCGGATGCCTGCACAGAATGACTATTAGCACTTCCACATCTCTTGGTCAGTCTTCAATAACAACTCCTGGGTGTTTCTCCAAAGTGTAACAAATGCCATGCAAGAATAAACACCTCTGGCCTTCAGAGACTGCAGTTGGCTCACTTGGCAAAAAGAACTAAAGGGCATCTGCTTCCTCTTAGCCCACTCTTTGTTTTCTACTAAAATTGTTCATTTCAAGATATTCTTGACTGATGCAAAGCATCCTTCTTTCCCTTTTAATCTGGAGGTTTCTTTTACCTCATTTCTTATTCCAGTCTTGCCATGAAATACAGGATGTGCCAAATACGTTGTGTCACACAATTTATGTTAAATGCCATGGAACTGACCAACTTTGGTGGTTCTAAGAGTATATTTTGTAACTCAGGCTAATAATATTTGTTGCTTTTTTGAGAGGACCACATACCAAGCCAGCCAGTTTCTTTTCAGAACTAGAATTCTGCTAATTTTCATAATGCAGATTCACAACTTTAATTAGTTTATGCTTTTTTTTTTTTTTAAAAATGTATGAAGAATTTTAAACAGGGCTGCCTGAAGGCCAGTTCTTTAACTGCTGAATATGGGAAAAGCTTTATTGAAACCAGGGGGCTTATGTGCACTAGACAGGGCTCTGTCCTCTCTTTCAAAGCAAAGAATTTCAGCCCCGATTCAGTATTAAGGGGATAATTTTAGCAGTGTGAATAAGACCAGTTTAGCTGAAGATATTGCTGATGTGTCTGCATCCCTTGTTGAGTTAAATACCTCAGACCAGAAAGTATATTATGCATCTTAGACTTCATTGCCTATGCTGTAATGGAACTGACAGTGTGATAGAATATATGTTAATAAATAACCAAGCCTAAGTTATACTTGTAAACATATATTAGTTAATCGACAATGAATAAAGGATTCAATTTCTTTTTAAGGTACTTCTACTAAATGCTTACTTGTAGGTGTTACATACGAGCCAGAAGTCCCACACCTGAAGCACATTAGTCAATACAGTCACTGGAGCCTAGAGACTGATTTGCCTGATTAGTTGTCAGATGTCTATTCTGAGGTGAGCTTAACCAGTTTCCAAAACCACTCATGGGGATCACAGTTCAGCTACCTAAATACAGTTGTATGGCAACCCTGAAAGCACCTCAGGGTTATCCTGCCTGCCCATCAGCTGCCTTGCCAAAGTGTATCGTCTCCTGTAGGTCTATGTTGTATCTGCCAGTCCCATATGGGTACCTGAGAGTATCTATGGTGACTCAAACTGTGTTTAGGCAATTGAACCAAGCCCTAGATCCTCAGTTATTAGCTTTGATATCTTTCTGTCATGTAAATATGTGTCTTAACCTTGTGCTGAATCCAATCTGTCTCAGCGGACTACGTGAATTAACATCAGCCTCTAATTCATAGAAAAATACTGTGAGATCTCCCAGGTAGGAGGTGCATTTTTCTAAAACTCATCTTTTAGAAAACATTCTCCCTGCTACTACATCTCTCCTATTGTTTCAGGCCTTGCAATTGCTGTCATACATGATTCCCAACATGAGCACAGAATTAAAATCTCTACCAGCACTACGTTACCAGGCATAAAACCATGATGCTTTTAAGTCCCTGCATTGATCCTGCCCTACAAACACCTATCATAACACATTTAGTGATCAGTGTACTGACCAGTATACTGATCAAATTTTTAAAGCTGTCTTCTATGGACCACAACTGAATAGTTGGTTGTGAATATTTTATATATGAAATTCAAGCAATACTGGCCAGCTTTGACAGGTCAGTTAACCCATGTAGTAGATCTTCTGTCTTTTAGGAAGTGCAGCTTTTGAAATCAGCGTGTCGAGGGTGACTGATTTCCTATATTCATCCAGTATCTAGTGTTTATACTGAACACACCTGCTGTTATTCTACAAATTGTTACACAGGAAAATTTGGTTAGATTTAGGAAATATATTGCACCATGAGGGTGGTCAAACTTTGGAACAAGGGGCCAGGGAGGTTGTGGAATCTCAGCCTTTGGGAGAATTGACACTCAACTGCACAAGGCACTGAGCAACCTGATCTAAGTTGGTCCTGCTTTGAGTGGGGTTTGGATGGTCTCCAGAGGTCCCTTGCAACCTATTCTACAGTTCTCTGTTTTTAATTTCTTTTTTTTTTTTTAACCTCATTTACTAAAGCATTCTCAAAACATAAATTAAGTATATGAACTTTAACTGAATTTTAAAATGAATTGCCAAAAACTACCTAATATTTACTGCGCTCTGATGCCATAGTCTGCTCTGAACGGATCTACTGCCATTTAGCCAGCCAGTCTTATTGTACACGTGGTAGAAGCTCAATCAGCTTCAATTCTGAACTCTCTGCATGCTACATTTCAGTCTGGCCTTTCAAAATGACCACAGCACAATTGATGTTAATTTACCCATATCTGTTCAAATCCACCTGCTTTTATATTCTACTTGACAATGGTGAAAAATGTGCTATTAAACTGATACTATAGCTTCATTTCATGGAATTAAAAGGTTTCTACTCAGGGCAAATCCTGGAAAAATGAGTGGCAGTGTGGTTGGGTCAAGTGTACAAAAAGGCTAAATATGAAGTATGCAAGGTCTTTAAATTTTGGCTAATGTATCTCCAGCTAGGGTCTGTCCAACCCTCTTTGTGAATTTCACTCCATTAAATGATGCTGACTGAAGAGTTTCAAACTTGTCCAGTACAAAAAAAAAAAAAAGTTTTGTATTCTTTGGCTAGGAAGAGCTAAGAACTGGGACAGCAATAGGAACTCGGGAGTAAGGTGCAGTGGCAAAGATGACAGGTACAGAATGTAAGAAGGCGAAGCACTTCTCTAGCACCTTGCCAAATGCCAAAGCTGCATCCATCTTTGACTTTCCTAGCACTCAAAATGCACGAAGCCGAAATCGTATTTGCTTCCTCTGCTTGGGTGTCCTGTATGTATTAGTCTTCCTCCTCTTAACAGGCTTCATCTTTCTGTCACAGCAGAGTCCTGTATTCTCTGTTGCAAATACCACCCACCCAACCTCCTGTAAAACATACCTTCAGGTCAGACACATCTCTGTAGCACTGCTCGGAACGGGTGTGATCAGAGAGCTGCACGTTCCAGAAACATGGGAGCTGGTAGACAAGGAAGGGATTTTGTTTGATGACTGCATTGAAGATATCCTAGCAGACAAAACCAGAGAAACCGTTGGGTACATTGCTTCTACAGTGAGGCGATCCCAACCCCTCCCTGAGCCTACTGTCCTTCTCCCCCTCACAGGGAGAAATGCAAATGGTTATGTGAGCTGAACTCTGCAAACCTTGCTTCGTAATTCTTTTTCCATAGATGGTGCTAACAATCTAAGGGGCGATGTGTAGATCTGAACAAGAGGAATGGGCTCTCCTGACACAAAGAGCTGAAGGACTCCAGCGAAGTTTTCAAAACATGTCCCATGTACTGCTGGCAAGAGATGCGGTTCCTCTTTTAGTCACCAGGGAGAGTAACATGCAGTAAATGACAAACTGCCTGCTGTTAGTACCGCATCACTTTTCAATAAAGGGAATGAAAGTGGTCCTGGAAGTTGTGCTGTTTCAAGGTGAATTACTATGTGGGATTTTAGCTAGCACTTCATTGTTGCAACAAGTATTCTAGGCATTTCATGGAAAGGGCGTGCAGAACAGCCTACACCATGAGGGACAGAACGTGTTCTGCCTCTGTGCAGCCATCCAGTTGGCGACGTAAGTTATGAGGACAGTTTTGTGGTTAAGGTATTAGGGTAAGACATAAGCAACCTTGGTCCACTCTGCAAAATTCTGCCCCATGCAGGTATAAGACAGCAATGCAGGACCTGACTGAAAACACAGTGAAGTTGCAAAAATAATTTTAATGAACTTCAGTAGCTCTTGGATCAACTTGTAAGGATACTGTACAAAAGTGCACATCTCTGTGTGCACTGTAAGCAGCGTGCTTCCTTACTGGTGTCTGGTCATAAGCCAGATGTAGCTCAGAAGCATCAGAAATATCTAAATATGATGCTGACACTCAATCTGCTGAGCAATACTTATTGGTTCAGGTCCTGTACTAGATTAACTGGGTTTCAGGATTCAAAAATGAGAGCTGGCAGGATGCACAAAGAGAGTAAATATGCATTTCTGTGTATAGGCACATTATTTCTTCCTTTGGCCTCAGTTTCCCATCTGTGACAGGGAGACAGCAGTGCTTCACAGGGGTGTTGTGGCAAGGAGCACATTAAAAGACTGCTGGGAGTCATCAGCCACAGTAAAGACTTATCTGGATACTCTTAAAACTAGTCTGCTTAGACAATAACTATAAGAAAAGACATAGTATATTTGGACTTGTAGTGTCTGGAAATTTCTATATTAAAGAAAGGAGGACAAAAAATTAAAACTTGAAAACCACATTTGTCTATCTCATGAAATCTGTGCAGAGGAGGTAAAAATGTCAGTGTAGTAAGAGAAACCTGATGAGTCAATCTCCATTCCTCTCTTCCATGTTTTCCCCAGAACGATTCAACAAATGATGACTACAGGCATCTTTCTCCTGCCTTTTCCCATATCTCGTCCTCGTTCCCTTTCTTACCTTCATCAATCCATGGAGTTGTGGTTGTACCACTCGTCTGCAATGTCCAACTTACCTGGTCAGCCAGTGAAGTAGACAGCATGCTCATCAACTCCCGCTCTGCTGTGAGCCTCCACATCTGCTCCCATTTCATCTTCCGTAACTTATCAAGAAGCAGCAAGATAACCCCTGAAGGAAAACAGTGCAGAGAACAAGAGAAGCCATGATGTCACATGCCAGACAAGGCCCATCCTGTCCATGTGCTGACTCAGCAGTTAAAACAAGGATATGAGCTGAGATCTGGAAACTACAGTCCTTACCCTGTGCTAACACAGGAGGTTGACAAAAAAAGGCTTCAGATTTCAAGATACCACTAAAAGAAAGTTTCCCCTGAGGCTGCAGAGAAGAAATGGAGAGACAGCATACAGATGAATGCCAGGTTATACACGCTTGCAAGAAGGCTAAAGTAGCCAGAGAGGAGTGAAACTGGGGAGAAGCAAGAGAAACATGTTGTATTTCTAGTAGTCTCCTTAACTGATAAAGCTTGACTTCATTATGACATCATTAGCATTGGGATTATTCCTTACAAAATGAACCAATACAGGTGATTCACATGACGGAGGTTAACTCCATCCAAAGGCCATTATCATTCCAAAGAGAATTAGACAATATCCTACAAGAAAGAAAGAAGGAAGCTCTTAACACTCCAGAAAGACCCTTCCAGCTCCTTATTCTGAGAAGCTACAGGCTCCAAGAGGCTATTCTGTCAAGTCACTGTCTACCAGGTAAAGTGTAGAGACAGTCCTGATTTATCTAGTATGACTCCTGCCATCTTCACACTGAATAGAGATCTGCTTCTTCCAAAACACCACTGTTTAAATTAATTTCTATCTGGCCTGAAATCGAGATTATGCTGAGAAAAAGAGAATTTTGTCACTCATATAAAACATTTTACTCAATGTGTGTTGGGAGAAATCTGGTCCTTAATACTTACTGCATAGGATGCAATACATATACTGTGTAAGATGAAATTGCAGCCTTTCCTCCACCTAGGAAGAAGTTAATCACCTGACACATCTGACTGCAACCCTTGAAACTTTTCCGAGTAACAGATCACCAATGCTGGCTGCAACCTAGCCTTTCAGAGTGTCCACCCTTAAGGCAGGAAATATTCATAGAGCAGGATCCTCAGATCAGAAAGTTACACCTGAAGGGGGAAAAGAGATATCTCAACATGGTTTGTTATTCCTCAGTTGCTTTTTGTCTGGACAAAATCCCTGGTGTAGAAGAAGGGAAAATAGCAGAAGCAAGGAAGCTGGATTGAAGCATCAGCAAAACCTTTCCTACACTGTCTCAGAAAATTTTACTTGAAAAAATTAATTTGGAAAGACTTAGGTACTGTCATGGGGAATGAATGCAAACTGAAGGACCGTAAAGGAAGAGCACCAATAAACAGCAGCCTAGCAGGTTGACAGGAAGTCCCCAGTAAGAGCAATGATAGGTTCTGTGTTGTTTCATATCTTCATTAGTGGAAGGGGGAAGCAAACAGAATAGTAATGACATTTGCAAGTGACATTACAAGAAGCCTTAAAAAAAAAATATCACAGCAACTGTAGAGAAACATAACAGCTACACAGGAGAGTATGGAATGGCAAAAAGTAGGCACTGGGAAAAGCTGCCCAAGGGAGTCTAGGATGATAAAACTAAAAGTAATGAGAATAAGAAAGAAAATGCAGTCCAAACACTTAAGAAAAATTCTCCTAAACCCTTTGTGGTGAAATAACCTAAAAATGGCAGATAAAATGCTTTATTTCATGAGCCTTTAAAAATCAGACTACACAAAGATTAGCAAATATACCCGCAATAATCCTGCAATGGTTGGGATAGAACAAAGGAGATTCCTGTCTTCAGTTTTTATGACATGGCAAATTTCTTTCTAGTAAGACCTGGCACTCCCATGAATAAAAAGAAAACGTCTTCTGGCAGTGAATTTTGTGGCCTACTTTAGTTCTGTTTTCCATTTCAGTCCATCTGGTTCCCAAGGATGCTGGAACCTGTACTGGAGGGATCCTCTTTCATCTTCAGTCAACCTCTCTGCGTCCAGCTGTTGCACTGGAATGGGACACATTTTCACAACATGCTACAGCATATTTCTGCCAGTGCGTTTGTCTTCTCTCAGCGTAACTGAAGCCTACTTTGAGTGTGCAGTGTGTGTGCATTAGCTTCTAAGAGAGCCATTGTGCATTATCTGAAATTCTAGATCAATGCGAAGCAGATTCCTTGCGCTGCAGCAATAAACCCGGTGGGATAAGCTCCTCTCTGGCAGTGGTTTTTTCCTAGCTGGCAAGAACTGTCAGCTTTGTTTCAACAGTGAAATACAACTGAAGAGATCCTTTATTAAGAAAAATAAGGACTAATTGTAAGATTCAATTAACTCTAACATAATAGTATTTATAATTTGTAGACAAGAAAACATCTTTTTAAAATTTCCTTAAGCCTCCAGTCTGAGAAGGAAAAGGGGAAATGTTTTAATATAGGCACTATTCTCCAATTTTTTTTCTCTTCCACTCTTACGCTAGCAGCAGATTATGGCATTGCAGCTAAAGAGGTTATGGTGTCCTGAGGGGCTATCATGGTAGCAGCTGAGAGTAAAAGAGGCAGATGGGGTGGAAAAGCTGGAATATATGTGAGAAAGGATGTATTAAATTATGATGCAATCATGGCTATTGAAAATATTCACAAGCTTTTAATGTTCCATCGTCAAGACTAATTTTGATGTGATTTCTATTTTAATTCACCTACGGGCTTGGGTTTAGCACCTTCGTAGAGCCTCTGTTCAGGGCTTCTTGCACTATGGAATTCTGATTTACTGCTGCTCTAAAAGCAACTACTGGAGAATATTTATAGCGAGTTAGTATTAGTGAGAATAAGAGATTTTTACTAAGAGGAGATTTTAATACTATTCACCTAATCAGTGTTATTTAATGCAAAAGCAAAGCAAAAGCATGTGTGTTGGGAACTTTTAAATAGTTCATGCAGAGGAAAAATTACTTTTCCTTCACAACAGAGCCACTTCAGTTTTACTTCTGTATTGTTCTGTTACGAAAAGCAAACATAACAAATGAACTAACCCCAATCTACACAATTCGTTTGCAGGCAAAGTGTCTGAAATAAGGAAAGGGAAATATTTGCCTCAGGAGCCCCTTCCCTCAGAGTCAAATTGACTGAAATCTCAGGCTAAATTAAAGATGACATACAGCTGAACATAAGGGGAAAAGGGACTTAACTCTCAGCTGCTGTGCTGGAGGAGGAAGAGACTGGAGAAGAAAAAAAAAGAAATCAAAGGAATATTTTATCAACATCTGGCCCCAGGCAGTGGGACTTCTCATCTTTTGACGAGTGCAGCATTTTCCTGCCCTAACCCACCTGAGAAAAACAAAGGGACAGCTTGGCAGCAAATAAACAAAAATAGAAAAGTGGTAACCCAAATGCCTCATGAGTATTAAACAAATTATGATCAGCCACAGAACACCCTATTTTCCTTATCCTGAGGAAATAGTTCAGGCATATACAGAGATGCAACTATCTCAAAGAGCTCTTGGAAAAATAATGCATTATTACTAAATCTGTGGAACACGTCCTAGTCTAGTTTTTACTTGAATGGCATTTTCTCTCCCTGCTTGATGAGACTGTGCTCGAAGTACCAAAACCTGACAGATTCTGAATTGCTCAAATAAACAAACAAAGGAGTTTCTCAAAAATGTCATTTCAGGACACACACAAAAAACCCCATCCCCAAAAGCAAAACAAGCAAACAAACAAACAAGAATTTGGTGAATAGATCAGAGAAAACAGGGCAAAAAATCTGAATTAACATATTTTGACTAAAACATTTCAGTTCAGAAATACTGCAAATTTTTTTTTGCACATTTTAAAAACTGACTTATTCTGAAATAGTATTTTTCACTTCTGAATTGATTCAAATTAAAAATCTTATAGAAAATGGTTACAAGACCTGATGTATTCTGGGTCTAACAAAACACTGGTGGTCACCTGATTTTTTTGTCCTTTTCCCATTTTTTGATTCAATATGGATAAAAGTTTTTGTCTTTCCAATGTTTTGACTAAACAATGGTTTTGGTAGATGCTTCAAGCCATCTTAGCAAAATAGTCTGGTGTTTTTTTGTTAATCTGCTCCAGAACGAAGTATTTAATTTCATTTTTCTGAATGGTACATTGAAAGTTTGCAGAAACATCAGCAATTTCCCTTGGAATGCTACCAAGAATCTTCACCTTTTATTTCAGGAGCACAGACTATGCCTTTTCTTGAAATTCAGAGAGGAATATATAGTAGAGCTGGAAGTAATAAACAACATTTTAAGATAGAACAGAATCACTTACAGAAGTTATAGTGAAACTGGACAAGCTTTCAAACTCAATCAATTTATTACAATGGTCCTTTTAAGGCGGCTGGAAAAATACTCAGTGCTGTGGGGGAAAAATGTAGCTACTAAGAGATAATCTTCTGCAAACACTACCATGCCTGTTTCTTTCAGGTGGAACAGGATGCTTTTGTGAGCTGTTGAGGCAATGCCATATTATGTGAGCAGCATCTCAGCGCCTATCCTTGTCAGGTTTTTAAAAATTTTTCTTGAAACTAAGCCTATAACAGAACCATCTAGATGGAGAGTGAGTAGTTACCATTACAATATCTGAGAAAGACAGGCAAGACACTCTTCAGAATATGTTATAAAGCAATAGTGAGTTTTAAAAAATTTACTGGGATTTTACAATACCTAACCAGCATACCAAAGATTGCACACCAAACCACTGAGACTTAGATGCTGTAAGAAATAATGTTTAAAAGGGTTGACATAATGGAGATTTTCTGCAATAAATAACTGACCCAGATATTTAAGGCAGTACAAACAACAATAAGCTACCATGTTTTGTGACACAGATTTGGCACCAAAAAGTTGAGTTCAGATTTAGGTGTTATGGAAGGGGCTGTAGCTCTGCTTTCCCAGGAGAAGCACCATGACAGTGCTGACTGCTCAGTACTCTAGTAAATACTTATGCATCTTCTTTTAATTCCAATTTATTGTACCTGACATCAACAGAATTGGTCACAGTGTGTAATGCTAGGAATGCAACTATGCCTTTGCTGGATCAGGGCCCAAATGACCAGTTTTGCTGCAGACTGCGTTTGGAATCCACTGCACCACACCTCCACACCACTGACTGTGGCCTCTGCTCTCCACCCATAGTATCAAAAGCAAACAGAAAAACACAAGTATATGGCTGTTAGGGATTAAAAAATTGAATTAAAGCTGCAATTCCACAAAACCCACTATAAGCATTTTTAAATCTTTGTTTTAAGTCTTTGTGTGGATGAAAATCACTGCATTTATTTCTTTTTTCTATTTTATGGACCATCTTTCTTAACTGCTGCTTGTAATCTAACTAGCTGTATTATTAGTATAATAAAATCACAGCTTATGTCTATAGCTTTTAACACAGTATGACCAAAGGACTGTCATTCTAACACATTTTTGGAGTATCCTGATACATCATTTAACTATGAACTTACATGCATCAGGCTTTTTCCCCAAAAAAGCCATTCACAATGTAAAAAAATCTAATAAAAACTTGCAGGGGTGCACAATGTGTTAACTGAGAATAAATGATGACTCCATATTTGAACTTTCCTCTGAGAAAACCGAACAGGGCTGAGAAGCTGTTTTGAAATGGAAAGTGGGTGTCCATCCAGGCACAGTGACAGGATGCAATGGTCCTTGTTTCCTCTGCACTTGGATTGAAAGTGAAGCTGTGATTGAGTGCATTTTGAAATGTAGTGCAGACACTCTGTTGGGAGCATGGTTCCTCTTGAAGCATTATAAACATTTTGTTCACACTTCTGATGACCATTTAATGAATTTGAACACTTTCATTTTCTTTGTTCTCTCTTCCAAAGTATGCTGATTCTCCTTAGGCAGAATTAAGATGAAGGACATACTCGAGCATGATTCTAACTTATAGAGCTACTGACTGTAGCTCAGAATTTAATAGTTTTGTACTTGTTTCTCTGTTGTTTAGACGCTATTCTTCCTGAACAATTTGAAAAAAGATACATATGCTTTGTATCTTCTCTTTAATGACTTCCATTTCTGGGGGAATTTCTCCAACTTTCTTTAAGCCCCAAAGGCTTCTACAGAAAAATATCCTTGATTCAGGAGTCTAAAAGGTCTACGGGAGAGGAGTCATGAGCCATAAGTCTTTCAGGAAGTCTACGGAGGAAAAATTCTCCTAGTTAAAGACCATTCTGCTAAGTAATGCTCTCCCCTCCTATCTTTCAGTGTCTTGTGAAGAGAAGTAACAATTCTGTAGGTCTCTCAGAGGTCAGCGAAGAAAATCTGTCTCTCGAACTGGAGGAATTGGCCTTCTCTTACATAGATCCCAAGCGGTGTGAAGTCATACACTTTCCTGCCCAAATTGCTGATAAAGTTTTCCTAAATCCTATAATTAAAAACAACATGGCTGGCAAAAAGACAACTATTATCAAAGCCAGAAAGGAAAGCTAGAGTTTTTCTCAGCTGCTTTACTTGCTTTGGGTGTCAAGGAAGACAGTAAGGATAGTAACCTTTATTGAATCTCTGTGTTTCCTGAACCCTGAGCAAAAAGTTGTAGGAGATGAAAACTATCTGTGAAAAAGCTCCTTACATGGGTTTTAAAAAACTCCTCAGTTTTCTTACAGCCTTTGCACTCCATGACCCTTGTCAGCATATAAGGTAGAGAGACTACATTTTAAAGGCAGTGGAAAGCAAATATTCCAGGGTCTTCTTAGTTGATGAACTAGGGAGATGGCTTCCAAGAGGGGAAAAAAACCCCACAAGAAGCAAATCATTAAATTCTCTTGAAATTCAAAAGATTGGGAAAGTTTTTGCTCAGAAGAAATCCAGAAGTTATAAATCTCAGATAACACATCTAACTTCAGACTAGCAAAGGCAGAGAGGAGGGAGGTTCCAGCTTCTCTCTGCTGCAGCATAAGGGCAATGACCGATCTAAATGGAGCAGAGGAGAACTGTCTCAAAGATGTGTCTCACATCACTGCAATACACAAGGATCACCCAACAGCTACTTGGGGTGTATCTCTGTACACATCTGGAAGTCGTGATGGAGGTGCCAAAAGTTGACACTAACAAAAAGATGGTCAGGTACACATCTTATTATAAAGCACTTTGAAATGTGAGACTTAAAAAGAAAAATAACATGGGCGAAATGTGGAAAATTTCTACGAAGTTTTGAAGAACTTTTCCTTTCTTCAATACTAAAAATGCAATAAGTCCTTACACGGCAGGTTATCTGTGATTTCATTTGCCTGGGTGCTTAGGTGACTTCAACTGAGAGGAAAACAAAGTCCCCATTAAATCCATATTTAAGTGACAGTCAGAAAGGAAAATTTTTAGCTCTTGCATAACAGAAGCCATAAGATTTTTCAAAATAAAATTTTGCTTTAACTAGAGCATAACTTCTAGAAAAACATTCAGTCTTGATTTAAAAATTTACAATAATGGATAATCTATCACAAACTTGATAAGTTATTCCAATGCATAATTATCCTGATGAAGGATACTTCCCTTATTTCTAATTTGAACATGTCTTTGAACTTGCAGTCATTTGATCTTGCTGAACATTTGCTAAATTGGCAAACCCTATATTAAGAAATGTTATCTTCTCCTGCAGGTACTAATAAGCTATGATCAAACTGTCCCTTGACTCAGTCCCAGACAACCTCCTGGAGCCATTTTTCCCAACTTTATGGGAGATTTTCCTGTATTTTCTTTGAACTTTCTTAATTTATAAGTACTCATCTTTGACCTGTGGAGATCAGACCTCGACAAGTAGCTAAATCTACATTTTAAAATACATCCACTCCAAGAAGTGATCCCTATTGCCCAGATCAAGGACTACGGAGTGGTTGTACACACACTGTTCAGGGTCTAGTTCTTTACTGAGCAGGCTGGTCACATTCATACTATATAGTACTTGTCTCTGAGGGCCTAGTTGGTGTTTGGTTTTTAGACATAACAATTATTTTGTTTGCATTTCTCAGTGTCCAACATTATGAGGGAGCCATGTAACAATTTTCTAGATTGGAGAGTTTTTAGCATGGAACCGATGGTCTGTGTTGTGTGCACTGGAGAATGTCATCAGGGCGTGTGAGAATATTACTGTGTGAAGTCTTCTGATGCAGTGTTGAAGGACTGGAAAGAGGTGCCAGAGTGTAGTCCTACCCATACTACCTTCCAGAAATATTTCCTGGAGTGAATTATCAACAAATTACACACAATATTTTTTTTTTTCTTGACAAAAGACAGGTTGCTTCCTGAGAAAAACAGGGTACCAACTGATTTCTGTGCCCCGTGGTTGATCAGAGAGCCAAGAGTGAAGAATCAACTACGGAGCTAAGTTATCTGACAGTGTAGATATCCAGCATGTCAGGATTAAAGAGCCTATACCCAACAGAAAAGAAAAATATCTCCTGTACTCATACTTGAAATGTCCCTGTTTATACACCCAATGATCACACAAAGTATTTTGACAATCGTATTAAACCCAGAGCTTATGTTCCTCTGATTATCCATCCTGGACTGATTCTCCTGCATCTCTTCATTCTTTCTGAGAGTACAATTTTACATCTCAGTGCCTCAAAGCACAGATGTGCGAGTGAGTGTCACAACTCTACATCAAGCCAGAGTAACTGGACTTCGGGTGAGCTGTCCTGAACAGGAACCACAGAATAGTACAGAGTGTACAGGGTTACTGTGCAGGAGGTCCAGTCATTAAACCTCCTTGTGCAGGCATGTTTGGCAAAAGGCATCACAAAAAGCTTGTTTCCATGGATAAAAACTGAGGAGGTTTGCTGAACTTTGCTGAATATTTGCCCTAGTGAATGCAAGTACGTCTTCCAAAACTAATCTACCTTGGACTCTCCACCGAAGAATCAACCATCTTTAAAAGAAAAAAATCTGTTTCTTGATCCTCAGCTCCTGTAAATCAGCTTAGGTCTATTTAACTCAAGAGTCAGGCATTTATATCAGATCTGGACCTAATCCATGATGCTTATCTGTTTTTTTCTCCCCCAGAAAGCAGCAAAAAGTGAAAAGTAACAGGGAACATTGCTTTAAATTATGTGGTAGGTTTTTTTCGGTTTTGTTTTGAGCCTCTCAAAAACATCATTTTTAATAGTGGTTGAAATGTCAACAGTTTTACAAGGTTTCCACTTTGGACTACGTGAAGAGGAAAAATGCACCCTGCACAGGTGATGATTATTTTGGCTGGCTTCTAATACTAACAGTTGTCCACAAGGCTAATTGCAGGGATAGGCACAATGAGTAAGAACCAGTCACAGCTTTTCTTGGTCTGGTGTTCAATCAATGCCCTAGCAACAGTGGAGGAAATGTGCCTCGTGGGCTTAACAGCCCCTCAGGTATTTCTTTATAGTTGGATGACAAAGAGGTTTGGGGTTTTGCATTCAGAAGCAACCAGACAACTTTTCCTCCCCCCGCCCCTTAATGGGCAGTTTATTGACTGGATGAGATTCGGGAGGAATAGAACACTCTAAGAAATGGATTAGGGGAAGGAAAGAAGCAACACAGAATGAACAGGCCTAAAAATTAACCATAGCATTTTTTAAAAAAGGAAACAGAACGTCCTTTAATGCAACGATTTCACCAAAGGTCAGCTGCAGGTCAGTCCTTCCTCCATGACCATTTCTCTTCTAGTAACAGAGGGACAGGATTAGGTTCACAACAGAAATACAGGGATGCATTTGTGTAAGCAGAAAATGCATGTGGAGCTGTTTAGCATGCTCATAGCCAAACTGAGGCTTAGTTTGGGCAGGAGGACTAGAAGGTGCCTGGGAAGTAAGTTGGACTGCCAAGCTCAAAGGATTGTGTTCAGCAATAAAACATTCAGACGGCGGCCAGTTACAAGTAGTGTTCCAGAAGAGTTGATACTGGGGCTGATACTGTTTAACATCCTGATTAATGAGCTGGAGATGAGACAGAATGCATCCTCAGCAACGTCCCACATGACACCAAATTGGGGGCTGTGGCCAGTACCCTGGGGATAGAGCTACTATTCAGAGGGTCCTTGACAGTCTGGACAAGTGGGATAAGAGAAAGCTTATAAAGTTCAACGAAAATTCCTGCATGGGACTATCGCTGAACGGACAGTATAGGCAGAAGGCAAGAAGGCAGAAGCTTTTCAGAAAAAGTCCTAGGGGGCTTGGTGGACAGCAAGTTGAACATAAGGCAGCAGTGTGACCTTGCAGCAAAGAAGGACAACTACACCCTGGGCTACATTAGCCCCTTAGATCAAGGGAAGTGACTACCACTCTACTCAGCACTTTTAAGACCACACCTGAAGTGCTGTTTCGGATTCCTCCATCAATAAAGACACTGACATGCTGGAGTAAGTCCAGTGCAGAGCAACCGTAATGGTCAGGGGCCTGGAGAACATGTAAGAGGAGAAGCTGAGAACTGGGATTGTTCAGCCTGGGAAGAGAAGGCTGAGGGGATCACTTATTGCTGTCTACAACTACTTCATGGAGCCAAACTTTTCTAAGAGATGCACAGAGACAGAATGAAAGGTAACTGACACAAACTGCAGCAAAAGAAATTCTGATTATGTATGTGGAATTTTTATTTTTTACTTTTCTCACTAAGACCGTAGCCAAATACAGACACAGGCTGCCTTGAGAGGTATTCTTGGAGATACTAAAAACTCAATTGGAAAAGCACCTGAGCAACCTGAGCTGACTTTCAGTCAGACGAGGACCAGAAGACCTCTGGAGAACCTTTCTGACATAAATTGCCTATAATTCTGTGATCCTATTTGGGAAAGCTTCTCTTTTCACCATCTCTGCTAAGGCCTTGAGAACAACAATGTAGAAACTATCTGTATACGTAAGGTTTTGCAGTGCTCCTGTCCTCCCCTGAGCTCAGTTCAACAAAGACTCATGGAGAAGGGAGGGTTGAGGAGCTACAGCAGGAACAATTAAAGTCAGGATGTAGCTGAACGTAGAGACAGAAGAAAGACAATGGGGAAAGGAAAGAACAGAGCTGTTGCTTCCGAGATCTCAGTGGCCACTCAGTTTTGCAGGTTCTTCTTTCTCAAAAGTCTCTTGATAATTTTTTAAAGAGGAAAGGTTTATACTAACCCTAGTTTGCCCTAACAAAAAATAATTAAAACATAGTGTTTTCTGTAGCAAATAGCACCTAAGAGAGTGACCTGACTATGAACAAATTCAACTGTTTTTTACTGGCACTCTCTTAGAGGTGACAGATTTTACACAAGGGTGCAGAAAGACACCTTAGCTACTCTGCTACTTTCTATGACAGGCACCTGGCTACCTGTTAGATGGAGTCCAGCTGTGATGCCTCTTTCTTTGCTTTGGGACTATGGCTAAAACCTCTGTTACTGTATCTACAAAAAGGAACTGTCTTTACACAGTCACTTTTATAAGCACAATGAGCAACTGGAAAGTGAACTTGCACTTCAGAAGAAAAAGTCCTGGTTTTACTATTACTAGACATTTGTCTGGGGTTCTCCTGTCATATAATAGCAGTTTAGGCACCTGGATGCCTCTACTAAGCTTTAATGTGCACGTCTTTCATCTAAATTTAACCTGCTAATGATGGTCCCTCTACAGTAAAGAGAGGGCATTTCAGAGTGCTGGACAAGATAATTAGTCATCAAGCTATGTATGTTCACATAAAGAACTGTCTTGATCAAGCTAAAAATACCACACTTCAGAATGATTCTTTAAATCATTAGACTGGAATACTACATATATATGCCCTATTTATACACAATACATAGAGAACTTTACATTATGAAGTCAGGGTAGACCAGTAAAAAATCTCAAACTAGGACACTTTAATAAACTAAAAAGAAATACTTCCTATTTACTCCGATACAATGAAAACTAGAATCTGGTATAGTCTGTCTGAAAGCCACTGGTTTTTTAACACAGTTTTCTTACGAGATGAAAGTTTTCAGTGTTTCAAAGGAAGTCAGGTGTTGTTTAAAAAAAAAGACAGTTAATGCAATGTCTGATAGATTCAATTTCTAAGGAGCAGAGGATGTATCTTAGAGAATGCAATGAACAGTAGACTAATTCAGCCGCAGCAATGTCATTACTACATGGATAGGGCTCTCAAACTAGTGGCATCATTTTCAAAATCAAATACATATTGACCCTCATTTCAGAAATGTCAAGCGTGCTGTAAACAAGTTCTCAGTACATCACATGCTTTAGAAACTGCATGAGAAAGACTGGAAAGGAAGCTATTCTTTGAGGGTAGTCAGCTTCAAGATAGCTTATTTTTAAGTGCCAGCTACAGATTATGGCCAACAAAGATAGGGGTGTGGTCATCAAAAGCAGAATTATCATTTTAGCTTCTCCCCATTGACACAAACAGACTGGCATTTCCTGTTGAGTCTAAAAGCAACAATGTGTTGGCATTTCCTAAACTACTACCTGTACAACGTGCATGATACCTGTACTTCAAATGCATCTTTGTGCATTATAAAGCACATGTGTATCAGTACCCTTTGCACTGATAACAGTATTTGCTGAATGAGCTCACAATATCTTAAAGAAGGAATAATCTAATCCAAAAGACTCGTACAGCATGAATCTGAGTAGGTGAAGAAAGTGCTACTATTTGCCTTGACATTGGTGCTTGACTTTATTTTTTTCTTTTTCTTTTATCATGAAGATGTATTTTCCTTCTGTTTGCAAGGGCTCCTGCACTTACAACCAAACCTAATGATAGCAGTTCCTGTACCAAACATGACTAATGTTTTACATAATGGGAGGCAGGAATACTGCAATGGCTTTTAGAGAAAGAGGGCATGACTAAAGTGAGTCAGGCCCCGATGGTGGGTATATTAAGGTTCTATAAATCATGAGTTTTCTGCCTTCTTCATTCACTGAGACAATTTGGAAAAATCTCTCTGAAGGAACCACTCGTTTTAGTCAGAATATATGGAATACAGTTTGTAAATTAGTGCTATATTCAGATGGCTGTCATGGAATTCTATCTCTTTTGGGGGGAAACAATGCATTTTGGTAACAGATCTATCCAGAATTAGGCAACAATAACTATTTCAAGCATTAATTGTGAGGATTTCTGAAGAACAGAAATGTCTGATTAAATTAAAAGTGCTGAGTATTTCTTAACATCAGAGCCATTATCATAATGCCATAAGCAGAAGCCCACGGAGCTCAGATGAAAGTGGTTACCAAGTTTCCGGAGCAGAACCACAGGGAGCTCCATGACCACCACCACCCCATTTTGCACTGCTTTACCAGTCATTTGCTCTCTGCAGTGAAGATGCACAGTATCATCATGAAGAAGCACACGATGTGATCCAGTCTAATTTCATATGAACAGCCTGCCCTATGCTTGACTTTTCTCTTCACAATTGTTAAATATTATGGAAAAAATGACATAACGTATGCTTCCCACTTCCAATTCATTTTTCATAGGTCCCTTTTTTCAGCGAAACAATGAAGAGATTCATTCTAGCATTCTTCCAGTCATTACAAATATGGGAGTAATAAGGCATGGTGCACACGTAGCCTGGTAATCGTTAGGTGCTAGCCATTCCCTTCTGTTCCCAATCCACAAATCTGGTAATATGACATCTCTCAGCATGGGAGTACGAATCCTCAGCTCAAGCTGTTGAGACACCTCCTTACAGTATCTAGTAGTTGCACTGAGGCAGTATATTTCAGATGAGCCTCAAATCCTCAGGATGGGCTTCTGTCATCTGGAAGTCTGAAATCGCCTGACCCAAAGTTTTTACAAATGCCCCCCTGGCACCCAAATTACAGACACAGATCCATCCTAAAGCTCCATTTGAAAGGCACGGAGTCCATTCTCTGCTGCTGTGAGTTGGCCCTGCTGCACTATAGCCAGAGAACCCAGGAGTGATTCACACCAGCTGAGGAAGTGGCCTGAACTCATGATAACAGTCACCAGAAACTGCTTTTAAAAGCTATTCTCCACCATGACGGAAAGCATAGGCAGACAAAGTTCTAAAAGCTTTCATGTTTAGAATTTCTTTGACAAGATATTTTTCTGAGGGCTAAGATGACTGTTACTCCAGAAATGAACATCAAACCATACAGTGCAATTCTGGAGCTGTCAGCTTAACATCTGTAAAGAGAAAAATCATAGTGCAGCTCAGGCAATACTTTCAAAAGCACAGTTCAGTCAGTGAAAGACAATATAGATTATACAGAGAGAAAAGTGTGCTTTAACTAATGTATGAGGTCTGCAGGAGCTAATCTCAGCGTAGACAAGCAAAATGGAGTGGACAATATATAAAAAAAAGTGTTTGATTAAGCAGCTTACTGAGTTTCAGCTAATGAGGTACAGAAGAAACCTGGGTACCTTTGTGGTACAGGAGGAACTGTGTTTAAAATGGCTTGAGAAAGGGAATGTTATCTCAAATAAAGAATGGTTCTAACTAAGAACATTTTAGGCACCAATTAAATTGTCACTGAACTGACTTTTGAGTTTGGTCTGGTTTTCCTAAGATAGTATTATCATGGACTAAAGTATGACTTGGATTATCTGCCTGTGCAAATGAAGAAGGAGGATGAAAAACGACCAAATAAAATCTTTCCTTGAAGATCTGTATTGGCTGTCAGGAGATTTGGCCTGGGCACACAGGAATAGGAGAACACACACGCTTACTGGGTTTAAAAAGAGTTAGTGGAGAAGGAACAAACACACCTTTGACTTTAATGTATCTGCCTTCTGGGACTCCCCCAACTTATATGTTGTCTAGAGTGGCTCAGACATAGAAAGGTAGGAGTGAAAGATAAGTTATTTGCTTCAAAAATTGGTAGGAAGCAGTGGAAGAACTTTGACTTTGAGGGGTGCTTCTGCATCAAATCTGCCGGGTTGGATCTGGCTGAAGAGGCTTATATAAAAATCTCTTTTCTTAGGATTGTATCCTAGGACTGTAGTAAACACTCTCCCAAAAGCAAGAGCAAAATCTGTCTGAGAGCTTCCCGCGATCCAGCTTTGGGTAGCTCATTAAAGTTCCAGGGTTTTGGGGGCCCTTTTCTCTTCCTAAATACAACTCTAAGCACCTGAATTTCTGACTCTTCCCTCTCCTGGCCCACTGTCTTTCATGAATGTTTTGCTTAGAGATATTGCCTCTCCTTCCTGCCACCCTCTGCCTTTAGTCTTCTGAATTCTCCTTGGCCACAGTGTTCCATTCAGTGTCAATTATTTTAATTTACTGAACACATCAAAAAAGCTCCAGTTTCACTTAGTACTTCATCTTCCTTGAGAGATTTATACCTCCAATCTCTGCTAGATTACTAAGGCAAACAATGAATTCAATTAAGAAAATTATAGTAAATGATACTGATTCTGTCAATAACATTGTTTGCTACTTCTCAGAGGATGCACTGTTCCACTCAGTGACCTCTTGTTCCACGTACTTGAAAAAACATCATTCCACTTATGATCACTTGTCAATCTTCCGTTCATTATCTACCTTCTGGTTTTCTTTCTTAAAAAAGAGAAATTTTTTATAACTGCAGGTGAGCTGTCTGAAGAAAGAAATTGTAAGCATTACTAAAATAATGGGCAGGATTATGCATGGCCTGGTAGGTATGTATTAAGACATTCCAAGAATTAACAAATGCAATGTATGTGAAGGACTGTAGACATTCAATTATTTTGGCTTTCAGTGGAAGAATATTGTGATATACTGACATTTGGTATCCCTATAAAACATTTGGAACAGTAAGTTAAGAGATTATAAATTAAAGCTTTACAGCATTTTTATTTACATAATTGCATTTTAGATACTACCCACTGTACACTTCTGGGTTATTCTAATGTTATGTGGTGGCGATGCATTTCTCTCTGCCAGCATTAAAATGGCAGAAAGGAAAAAGCAAAAATGCAGCAGAAAGTAAGTAACTATAAAAGGTGGTCATTTCTCAGTAGAACAAAAGATACTGCTTTGTGGTGTAACACTGAACAGAATTTATATCAACAATTTTAATTGTGTATGGCTTAGCTTTTAGTTTTCAGGATAAACCCATGAAACACAGTTCTGTCTCATGCTTTTGGGTGGGGTGGGAGGGAGGGAGGGGCAGGCAGCCCAAGCCTTTACATGTGCAATTCTGCTCTGGCAAGTGGAGGACCAGGAAACAAACCTCTTTTGCCAAAATCTTGTATCCATATCTATCTGTGTTCTGTGAGGCTATTCTTCTGAACATTTTCACAGAACAGAGATGCTTTGCAGAGGCTGAAACATAAACTCACAAAAACTGGCGTGATTCCCCTAAATATACAAAGGAATATAGAAGCACAGATGACCCAACCAGAACTTGTGCAATCCTATTTCTAGTTAGTCTGTTTAATTCAATCTAATATATTTCTGCGAAGCGACACCACTACTATGGTGAATAATTTCCTGATAGTGCAGGGATATTTAAATGGACTCATCTCTTCTAAATGGAGGCTTCACCATCTGTTCTGCCCTTTTATTACAAATAGAGAGGGAACCTAACTCACGGCATCAGCACGTAAAGCCTTGCATTGAAATGATTTAGATGTACGTGTGTGTTCTTTATGCACCTGGTATGTTTTCTCACATACCAAACACAAATCAGTGGAAGACCTGTCTCCTGTAAATTCTCTGATCTAGTGCTTTTATTCCTTTCTCACAGCAGCAGAAATTGATGGCCAGTAGTTTGCATTTTATTAGGACAATTATGACCCTGTTGCTGCCCTGCAGGAGTTATATCGTTATTGGGCTGACATTTTCTGATACCATTTACCTCTCTACAGAAAATGAGCCTTGATTCCTATTCTTTCCCTCTTGCTGGGCCTACATACGCTTCATCATGGACAGAAATCTTGTAGGAGATATGCTGAGGATGTGTCGGACTGCTGAAAAGCTCTGCTCTTCCCCGAAGTATACCACGCAATCTCTCGTAAGACCATTTAGAGAAGGAACATATATTCCTCAGAACGGCACAGGACCAGAAACTCCAAAATGCATCACACTGCATCATTTTTACTGCTTCAAATGACAAATTTCGCAGTGGGTTAAGAAGGGAGGTGCAAGTTACCACATCTCATACTCTCTATACCAGGAGACTGATTGCATGCCCAATGCAAACATAAATTAAAAGGAAATCCTCACGGCCTACCTGTGTTGTAGCCCCTCCCAAGCGCTGGCCAGGGCCGATGATTCTTCCAAAGGTTGCCCAGATACCAATCACTCTGATTCTCCACCAAGCCAAGAACCTGCTGCCCTGGAAATGAGCAAATTGCAAAAAGATCATGAGACAAAAGACAGTCAATCAATGGAAAACAAACACAAGATCTGGAGAGAGACAGCCAGTGGAAAGAGAAGAGAAGTTTGGGTGCTGCCTGCCTTTCACGCATCTGGAATATGCCTGCATATGTAACCGACAGCAAGCCTGGCACAGCAAACTCAGCACGGCTCATTTCTTTCCTTCTCCCCTGGCTAGTCCGAGTAATTAAACACTGTGGGAACCTTTGTAATGCTGACAAAAATATATCACCCAGACAAATCTGAATGCTGCTTGATTTTGGAATACAATGATGGAGAATCCTCCTAGTGAGAAGCAAGTGTTGGTAAAATGATCACCTAATACGAAGATCTGTTCATACTCTGATGGAGATAATATAATTGAAGAACAAGGCTCTAGTGTAACAAACTCTTCTCTTCCCATGCTCCCCTCCCACTAGTTTCAGGGACTTTTTTCTCAGTCACAAAGAAAATCCCTTTTGCTTCAGGAAAATATTGGATTCTGAGAGTTTACCTACATAAGAAAGTTGCACTGTTTTAATTTAAGAGAGTAATTTAAAAGTCATTTAGATAAGCCTGTGTGGAATGCTGAATAGAAATTATGATTTCAGTTTTAGATGGGCTTATTTTGGTTTAGCTTACATTGATTAGCAGCTGGCTTCAGCTAGAATAAAACGTGTTTTAAATCAAATGTGTCTAGAAGGTTTGCACTGCTTAAAAATCAACTGGAAAGTGAATGTTTGTATAGATAAGGACTTAATTATCTATCCTGAAATGTGCTGTATAAATTGTAAATAAGAGAAGTGATTGAAATGATGCTCTGGTGACAGAGGATGGAAGGAAGGGGAAAACTGCATCTGGATCTAGTCAAAGAAAGGAAAGGGAATGGTGTTTTGACAGATGGACCTGCTCAGTGAAGGCACTGAGACTGGTATTGGAAATTCGTTTTCAACGTTTTGAGAAAGCAATTAAGCATCATGCTCTGAAGGCACATTTTCAAGTCCCAGCTATGCTCATAAAACCGGGTGTATGGTCACAGCAGTGCACTGAAAGCATTAAATGATCATTACATGCCGCTATGTAGGACCACAGCTGTATTACTAAAATTTCAGTATGGCCCAAGACAAGATTGGGTTAAGAACCAAGACAGAACTCCATAAGTGATTAATTCAATTTTATAATTGCCTAGGAAGGTGTTATGATAGGTCAGATGATTGAGATACTCTCCTGTGGTACTTCTAATTCAGTGAATGTCAGTAAGACCCACATGTTGGTCCAATGCTGTTTCAAAGAGCATGAGCAGCAGCGAGTGGCCAATGCATATAACAAATAAATCAGAACATTATGAAAGTATTCAAGGGTGCTCACCAGACATGTGATAGACAACCAGGGGATCAGGCCCAGCCAGCATGGGTTCATGAGAGGCAGGTCCTGCCTGACCAACCTGATCTCCTTCTATGACCAGGTGACCCGCCTAGTTGATGAGGGAAAGGCTGTGGATATTATCTACCTGGACTTGAGCGAAGACTTTGACACTGTCTCCCACAGCATCCTCCTAGAGAAGCTGGCAGCTCATGGCTTAGACAGGTGTGCTCTTGGCTGCGTAAAAACCTTGGTGGATGGCCGAGCCCAGGGAGTTGTGGTGAATGCAGCTAAATTCACCAGCAGTGTTCCGTATTGCTCAGTTTTGGGGCCAACCTGGTTTAATATCTTTATCAATGATCTGGATGAAGGGACTGAGTGCACCCTCAGTAAGTCTGCAGATGACACCAAGTTGAGAGGGAGTGTTGATCTGCTACAGGGTAGGAAGGTTCTACAGAGGGATCTGGACAGGCTGGATCAATGGGCCAAGGTCAATTGTATGACATCTAACAAAGCCAAGTTCCAGGTCTTGCACTTGGGTCACAACAACCCACCGCAATGCCACAGGCTTGGGGAAGAGTTGCTGGAAAGCTGCCTGGTGGAAAAGGCCCTGGGTGTGCTTTTTGACAGCCGGCTAAATATGAGCCAGCAGTGTGCCTGGGCGGCCAAGAAGACCAACAGCATCCTGGCTTATGTGAGGAATAGTGTGGACCACAGCAGTAGGGAAGTGATTGTCCCCCTGTACTCGGCACTGGTGAGGCCACACCTCAAATACTGTTTTCAGTTTTGGGCTCCTCAGTACAAGAAGGACATTGATGTGCTGGATCATGTCCAGAGGAGGGCAGTGAAGCTGGTGAAAGCTCTAGAGCACAAGTCTTATGAGGAGAGGTTGAGGGAACACGGGGGTTGTTTAGCCTGGAGAAAAGGAGGCTGAGGGGAGACCTTGTCGCTCTCTACAACTATGTGAAAGGAGGTTGTAGTGAGGTGGGTGTTGGTCTCTTCTCCCAGGTAACAAGTGATAGGATGAGAGGAAATGTCCTCAAGTTGCATCAGGGGAGGTTTAGATTGGATATTAGGAAAAACTTGTTTACTGGAGGAGGAGTGGTCAGGCATTGGAACAGGCTGCCTAGGGAGGGGGTGGATTTGCCATCCCTGGAGGTGTTCAAAAAATGTGTAGACGTGGCACCTTGGGACATGATTTAGGAGGCATGGTGGTGTTGAGTTGACAGTTGGACTTGATGATCTTTGAGGTCTTTTCCAACCTTAATGATTCTGTGATTCTATGAAGGATTGAGCTGAAATTAATATAGAAATAACCTTGAGAGATTACCAAATCCACTCCACACCACTGTTCAGGATCATCCTACTCTATCTTAATCACAACATGCTAGTCCTCACCAGACCTCATTTTCTATTGATGCCTCTGCTTTTCCATTATATATTATATAAAATATATATTTAATTTTTCACATCATACTCCATAACTCATTTTTAAGAAGGTGGAAAATCTGGGGGAGAGCAGAAAGGATCATGTAAAATCCAGCACACATTTATCACCCCATAGATGCTACTGAAAACTGGCAATATTAACAGAGCGCAATGCACAAGCGAATGAAGGAAGTGACAAGTTAGAGGCAGATGTATCCTAAGCAACTGATGATTTGTTCATACAAATAAACTGTAGCATCTCTCAACCTGTGAGACACATGGAACACGCCAGACAGCGCATGAGGTGCCAGAAGCAAGTGAGGAAATATGAAAAGGATCTCAACTGGTTGAAACAAGTCTTAGCCAAAAAAGGGTGAAGGGCACACTTTAAAGAAACGCTGTTGATCCTGTGCTGAAAAACTGCCTGTTCTTTATAATCACTCCCTTACAGATGAGGTGGAATAAATCAAAGTGAAAAACTACCATGGCTAGTAAAGGATGAGAAAAAAGCCCAATAAAAAATGCAGGTGCAGCCGGGCTGGAATGGATTGGCACAGCTGGTAGGAAGACAGTGACCCTGCCCATATTTTAACAGCGCATTTCACAACTCAGCAGTCCACAGATCCTTCTCAGGATAGTACTTCTAACATCAAAAGAAACGTTAGAATTCCATTTGCAAGAAGCAGATATTGAACTTCCTTACCATGGAGCATCAATCTGCTTTCATTATTTTAGCCCCAAGCATTTCCCAACAAGCCACAGAGTTCAGCCTTCAAACTAATGAACTACAGAAAAAGAACAAAACTCGCTGCTTGTTAATGGTTTTCCTTTCCCACCTACCATCCAAAATCTCAGTTCTGACAATGCACCCCTGAAATACTTATTTCTCAGTTATTATTTTCATGCTAAGATAAACTGAAAAGGCGCAGGAAATTATGTTTGCACGTATTTATTGCAGCTGTATAATTTTCTTCCCCTTTTTCCCCTCTATTTCTGAAGACACCTGAACAAATCCTGCTCTCACCAGTATTCCTTGAGGTTTGATACAGGACATGGATGAAGGCAGAAATTAGCATCATGTCAGCTTTAGGGCTTTTATACATGGATCAGATAATGTGACTTACTGTGTATCAACTGAGCTGGAATAACTGCTGCTACATGTCCTTTCAGCTTGTCACAAATACAAAGCAAAATGAGTTAGCTAACACACTTCGGTTTGCTTTTGCAATGGCCTGGGAACGCGCACTTGTGCACTTACTGTCCTAGGGTAGTACATGCAAGTTGTCAGGCTGTTTTAACTCCTGCTGGTGTCTAAAAACCTACTAGGCAGATGTGATGGCTTGTCTCCCAAGCCACCTTAGAGAAAGTTATGAAGATACATTTTGTATCTTCTCTAGTTATATTTCTGTTTTCTCCGCCCTGCAACAGCTTTGCTGTCTCTGCTAAAGAAGAATATATTTTTATTTCCCTTCATATTGTCTCTGTGATCTTGACATAGGGCAGAAGTGGTCACAATAGCAGAACTTCAGCTGCATAGCAAATATTGATGGTTCCAAAACACGTTTTCATTCTGAATCAGTATAAAAAAAGAAACTCAGAGTTATTCTCCGGAAAAAATTCCCCAAATATTTTGATCTGAAGATACCAGAATAACAACATCTAAGTACACAACCATCCTCATTTTCAATAATATCAAACAATGTGACACATAATATGGATGTATAATATATACCATATTATTCTATGTATCTGAAAGTTCAAACAAGATGAAATCATAAGTTTTGCCCTTCAATTTTTGAACAACTAAAAATGTTTCACTCAAAACTTTCACTAAAATTTTGTTACATTAATGAATCATTGTGACAATATGTCCAGTGTATCTGAGCATTACCAGTTATTTCATTTAGTTATTTACTTTTTCAAATGCATTATGAAGTTATAGGAATGAAGCATTGGACAGAGGAACACATGGTGTCGGGTAGGCACAATGAACGCTCTCCTTGCCAACAGTTCTCTGACCATCCATCAGCCCCCACCCATCAGTGTCCCTTTGCTGCTCTTCACGCCTTCCCCGCAAGGCGCATGCACTTCTGCGGAAACTTTCACCAGCTTCACTTCACCTCTGGTCATACTGGAATCTGAATTCAGTTTTTCTGAGGAGAAAGACTAGAGTTCCTTGCCACCATGGCCTTTTGTAAAAGGCAAGCATGATGGTGTAATATGAGATGAGAACACGGTGGCTACCATAATGAATCTGACAGCATTTTGAGCTGTCTGTTTCTTCTTCCTAAGAGTTATTATAATAAAATACTATCTCTAGCAGCAAAGGCTCTGTCATTGTTTTCTGCTCTGGCCCTGCAGTTATGATTAAGTGCACTCAGCTCACTCTCTGTTACTCCAGGCACAAGTTAGCTTATGAAAATGAAGCTGTCTTTCTTACTTATTCATACATCACCACTAACAGCCAGACAACAGAAAACAAGGCTACGATTCTGGCATGACCACAGTGAAAAATTATCTAGCAGGCAGAATTACAGCTGGATTGTCAGGAACGGGGCTGTATGCTGCCTGGCTGCGGGACGAGACTTCTCCAGAAGGCAGCTGCACAGCTAGAGCATTTTGTGCCGTACAGCTCCCTGACAGCTCTCGCATGACGAGAAGTGCTTCTCTCCTTGCAAAAGCTAAGCTGTCGCTGGGAGGAGGTTTCCATGGAAAAACAGATACTTCTGAGCCTGACAACTCCATGCCTTTGATTCTGTTTTCACTTCATAGATTTTTGGTGGCTAATGGAGGGGAAAGCATGATCCTCTAATTCAGGCATTGAAGGGGACTCCAGATCTCATCTCAGCTCCTAGCTCACAAACTGATTTCTTGGGTGACACTGGACAAGTCACATAACAGCCTCTTGCTTGATTCTCCCTTAATAAAAATGGGGATAACGATAACTTTTTATGCCTCTCCCATTTTGCCTGTCTCACATATTGCAAGTATAAGTGCTTTGAGGTAATAGCTGTGCGTTAGTTTGTCCTGAAAGCATAACAGCAGCTGCATGGGGCCAGGCTGAAGCTCCATCCAGCACAGTATTGTGTCTCCAGCAGCAGGGAGTAGCAGCTGTGAAGTAATGGAGCACAACAGGGCAGCTGTATGGTGCTGCTTCTTAATAGTGGTCCTCCGGCTTCCCGTGACTTGTGGCACGTGACATATCTGAAAAAGTATCAGCTTTTATTTATGCTGAGCCTGGTATCTGCTACTTTCGTTTGGTGCTAAGTACAATTTTGGTGCCTGTGAACAATATTTTCCTATCCTGCCCAGATTTTTTTCCCATTTTGGAGAACTCTATCTTCTCTAGAGTCTTTCATACAAAGGGCCCTAACCTCAGCTCTTGCCTTGAGGTATTTTGTTATTAAAACCAATAACAGTAGTAGTAAAAAATTATAATTATTACAATTATTTTCGACATATTCTTTAGTGGAAGCCTTTTTCTTTTCTTTTTGTCTTGGAGACTACAGTGACTTTCACATGACTCCACTGCAATCACAGTAAGAGCAATGGGCCCTTTGGGTGAGTTGCACTTTCTGTGGTTCTCTAGACATCAGGCTGTTTCTGGAAAGGGAAAACAAAAAGGCATATTAGAGGGGTGGGAAGGGGTGGGGCGAGGTGCCACCTTTTGATCATCCATGGCCAGAAGGTGAGCTGATATAACAGGAGAGATCATTTTCAGCACAGCTCTCCTGGTTGTTACATTCACAAGGTTTAGTTGTATTTGGTATGGACCTCCAAAGTGAAAAGCGAGTGCAAAGTAATTTTCAGCCTTTAAAAACATAAGATATAAGAAATTTCTACACTGTGGAGGCTGTTAAAGGAAAACAGAGCAGAACTCTGTCTTACTGCTTTTAACTACTTCAACAGCCGTGGCTTAGATCATTAGGAATTTAATACAGACATGAACGCTGGAGCCACAGCCAAATACTGCCAAAGCAATGCATGTCTTCAGTGTAAGCTGAAAGCATAGGAGAAGGAATCAACAAGAATTTAAGATTCAAGCTCGGCAGGACTCAGAACTGCAGAGTTCTGCTCCCAAAGTGGGACACATAAATAGAGAATAAAAAGGTGACAGGAGGGAAGTGGGGAAAAGGCATGTATTCTGAATGCTGGAATAATTCTAAACTGGCCAGTGTCGAGTCTGATGAACAGAGTCAGGACCAGCAGAATCTATAGTGATACAATGAAGCTGGGTTATTTTCTGTATGACTTGGATTAATGTCCTTCCCCTCTTCTCGCCTTCTCCTGATTCTTTTTCTCTTATCTTTCAAACACCTGCATAAGACACCCTTCCTTTCTGAAATGTGTGAGGCTACATCCTTAGCTGCTACAAATCTGCATGACTTCAGTGAAATCAGTGTACTTATGCTGACTGATAGCTGCTGAATGTGTTGCACTTCATGTTAAGTCTTGCCTGAGTGACTGACCCCTTCTCTATGGCCTTCCAGTCCCTGTTCTTGCACCAGTTCATACAAAATATCTGGCTTCTAAAATCTTTCACTACTCCTGCCACATCTCTCATCCATCTCTTCAGATCACTGTCAAGTTCAAGCTTTTCATCCACACTATTGATGCCCTGTGCAATTCTTGCACTGTCTGTATCAATTCATGTTTCTTCCTGCTCCCAAAATCACTCCTCTCTTCTACTGCCATGTCCTCTCTCATCCCTGGAAGACTCTGTCTTCTCATGCAACAAATGCCCTGAGTTACCTCTCAAAAACTATTTCTAGCACAAAAGTTCTCAGCACTTCCCTCTAGAAAGTTTTTAGAAATTTTACCGTGAACCCGGTGTAAAATATGCACATGAAATCTTGTGTGTGCACTCTAACAGAAGCCTGCCTGTCCTCAGAAACACAGGATGACATTTTCTCATATGCCTGTACGGTGCAGGATACGGTACGTTCAACAGAATTGAATACCTTAACCTCTACTGTGCATTTATTTCACAGGTGTGCACACATGTAACAGATATATGCATTATATATACATGCACACATACACATGCGTATACATATGTACATATGCATATATACCTGCATAAATATATACTGATATATATGTGTGTTTGTGTATAAAGGCAGGTACAGGAAAAGGCATCCTCTACTGTGAAGAATTTATCTTTTACATGTGGAAAAATCAAGTTTCAGGGAAAAACGCCTCCTACACAAGTTTAAATTTCTATTTGATATCTCATTTGCACCAAATATGTTGCTGTTTCCCAACAGCGATTAGCCCTTCTTAGTGGACTAATTGCTCATAAAGAGAAACTGCATGGACAGTTATTAAAGAGCAACCTGGATGAGAAGGAGACCAAAGAGTAGCACACTGAAGGTACTGCAGGACTGTTTCAGGAGAGGAGAGGATGGCTCCATGGGAGCATCACATTGGATAGCACACTGGTGCCAGGAGAGGAAAAGAAGAGACAGGCAGTGAACACATGATAAGAAAGGAGGGTAGATTAAGTGAAGGAGAGGTAGATACACTACAAGGGCAGGGAAAGACAAGATGGGCCAGATTGACTCAGTGGAGGAGAAAGGAGTTAGTGAAAGGAATAAAGGAAGACACTAGCAATACTGGAACAAGGATCTAAAGCAATGGTATTAGCTGACTTCTGGATTTACTCAGAGGGGGTGATGCAGCCAGGGCAAAAGAAGTTACAGCAACTTGGGCCAGAGAATAACTCAGCGTAAGTCTATACAGAAAGAAACATGACAAGTGTTTTGTAGGTGGTAGGAGGGAGGATTCAAAAGGCACAATCATACACAAAAGGTGATCAAGAGGATGAAATACACAGAATTGGACTGAGAAAGGTTGGGGTAAAGAGCTAAATCCGTGATTCATCTTCATAAGGAAAGATGAAAGAATGATATCAATCAAAAGAAAAGAATATATTGGGTTTCCGTGCATCTTCTCCTCTCCTTCAAGGAGCTTGTTAGAAAATGAAGAGGACAGTGAGGAGACCAGCAAACGACAGCAAAGCTAGCATTAATGTTTGCAGCACTTTCATCTGCAGAATTTCAGGGAAATGGATTCTCAGCAGCCGAGCACAGAAGAGTAAGTGTAGAAAAAAAACCCGTTTCACTTTGAAACAAAACTTTTTGAGGTTTTCTGTGACGATGGCAAGACTTTGTGTGCCCACGACAGCAGGGCTCCGGTGTTGCCAGCAACCCAAGAAGTTGAAGATGTTATGATTTGGACATGCACAGAAGTTTTTGTTTGTTGACTACCTGGCAGGAAAGGATATGCCTGACATATTGCAGGAAAAGTAGTCTGGCATGGAGTCTGGGGAAGAATGAGCCTGACCACTGAAACAGTTGTGAAATTGTAAGCTTGACCAGAAAGGATGCCCACACCAGCTTCACATGCTGCTGAGCCCACCCTTCCTCACCTCAGTTTTTATGTCACTTTTTATAGCACAAAATGTCCCAGCAGCAGAACTTCTATCTAATTAACAGCAATTGGAGACTTGAAATGAACCCTTTCTCAGGTGATAGGTATTCTCTCCTAACCAGGCTGCAGGAGGTCAGCGAGATGTACTCGTTGCTCTGACTAAACACCTCACTATTTTATTCACACCAACGGCCGCTTCAAGAGTGTGTGCCCCAATACTGCTTCTTCCTCATGACGGTCTCCTTTTTATTTTTTAATTTATTCAACATAAACCCCCACACTCTTAAAATATCTAAAACTTCTTGCTCTGAAAGCAGAAGAATGTCCTTGTGAACACAGTGAATTCCAATCCACTAGATCTAATATGCAGGCATTGGTCTGAGAGAAAAGATATTTTTAAATGACTATGCTCAGTGTTTCGGGAACATACAAGCTATTGAAACCATGGCTTGTATTTGTGCTATGCACGAATATGTGATCACTGAACAAAAAATGCCTTCTTTTTTTTTGCTGTCAAAGATAATGCAATAAAACTGTCTTGGAGGAGTGTGTGAAGAGCATGAAAGTAACTGTCGATGCTCCACGACTGCCTGTCACAACCGCATCACTTTTATAAAGGGGCTAAGGTCCTGATATGCACATTTTGGTTGGCACAAACCCCATTTGTGAAACATCTCAGTAATGAGGAGCTGAGCAGCAGGCTGCAATGTGTAATCAATAATCTAACTCTTATGCAACCCTTTCATTAGTAGCGCTTTACAAAGGAAAGGAGAGACCTCCTTACAGCAGGAGAAACTGGGGCACATGATGATGGAATGACATTTCCAAGGTCACCGGGGAGGTGAGTGGTGATCTATGAACAGGTGCCAGGACTTGTGAGACCCAGAACTCTGCTCTTAGATACTAAGAAACACCGTTCTTTTTAGTGGCCTAGTGCCTAAACTGCCACTGCCACTTAGTAATAACCTAGAAATTCCCACTCAGCTAGTCTTTTGAGCAGCTGTCACCTTACTGGGTCCACTGATGGCGGAGTTTTTCTTGCCACATTCCTGAATGCTATGTTCTGCTCTGCCACAGATTTACTTTGGGTACATCCCTTGGAATTCCTGGCATAATTTTCCTCTTGACATTCAGGCAGCTGCCCATTTCAGCTGTAGCAATGTAAATCTTAAGCTGCCTCCATTAACTGAACAAACTTAACTCAGATTCACACCAGGGTAACAGAGGTTAGCAGCTGTTTGTTTGTTCATCACTTTCATTCTGTAAAATGAGGATAACACCACTGCTTCGCTACACTTCATCAGGTTTCAGTAATCGGTGTTTGAGGCTGTTGGAATAGTAAACCGTTGTTTATTAGCAATGAATTAAGAGACAGAGGGTAAGAGCTTTCTAATATTCCGGAAACTGTTCATGGAAACTGTGCACAGCTTCCTACTTCATATCCTTTTTGGCAGTTATCATATATAAACAGCAAGATATCAAACCCCTTCCTTTTAATTTAAAAGGAACAAATCTTCTAAATCGATGGACACACCAGGATTGTTTGTGAGCAAGAAATCAGTAGGTATGTATTGTAAGTACTTTCTCTGAGAAGTCCCAGAATGAAGAAGCAGTTGCAGAAAAAAATCCAAGATGAGCAAAATGAAAAGGATTGGTTTTCTGGTAAAAAGCAAAAAACCCAAACCAAACCAGAAAAAAATAGTGCCATGTTTAGTCGAAGAGGGCCATAGTCACTCACTTAATGTGAAAAAGGTTCCCAAGTTATTGTACGTGGTGCTGAAATCCTACTATGTTGACATTATTTTTTCCCTTTGATTCATTCTGTTAAAAAACAAAGAAGCTCTGCATTTCCCTTTGGCTACGTGGCTTTATCAGCCTATGCAAATTTTTTGGGATGAAAATTCAGTAGCCATCTCTTCAGTAGACACAGATTGCAGTAAGATGCTGCTACCTGCCTAGCACTTCTTGCCAATGCTATTAATGGTGCTTACTATACCGGCAATTGGTTTATGTAAACAGATCACCTTATGCTTTTAATTATGGGCTTCAAGACAGGTTAGAGCTCACAAACACCACAGCTAAGAATTATTTATACATCAGGAGTATCAGATGGTAAGATGACACAGCAAACATTTGTTCAGATCTAATGACTAAGCACAATTAGTCCTATATTGGGAAACATGATAGAGCTCTGATATCAAACAACAACCTGCTGTTTTGTATCTTGAGCCTACAGAATAAGAGATGCTTCTGCCTGATACGACAAATAGTGGCTGTACTAGAAGCCTCACGCTTTAGTGATGAGCTCGAGAGTCTTGGGATCTGTTCCTCATTCTAATGTTGACCGGCTGTGCAATCACAGATCAGTCACCTCTTTGCTGAGCTTCAGCCTCTCTAAGTAGGGCATGATTCTGCAGTCAGGCTAAATAGCGGATGTGCATATAAGAAGAGAAGAACAACCTGGAGAACAGAATGGAAAATTTTATCCTGACACAGTGTTGCAAGTTATTTTGCCAGCAAGAGACAGAGCACTGCAAATATCTAATAATCGTGCAGAGAATTGCTCTTAAATTTGAACACAACCATTCTTTCTCTATGTCCTTCTCTGTCTTTTAACCTGTACCCTGGAGACATCCGGATTTACAGGGCAAAGTGGTTGAGCTGTTCTCTTGCTGAAAATGTGTCTACTCGTAAACCCAACTTGAAATCATATATAGCATTGACTCAGTTTTGCCAGAATGTAATAACCCTGTCCAATACTACAGAGTCAAGATTAGCACAAAGATCAAATTATGAAGCCGCCACTGACACAGTACCTTGAGCTCCAAGGTTGAATAGTACAGTATGTCTCATGGATTGCTAGTAAGCATTAGTTATGGTTTACTTTATCAGTTTTCAGCTGTTTACTACATGTATGACATATTTTGCTAGCACGACAGTGAAGCGGTCCTGATGAAGAATCCAGTAAGGCTTGGAAAAAGCAATAAGAAAAAACCGTATTCTTCAGTCTTGTGCAGATCAGTCTTTGTGAATAGTTGCAGAGATTTTCGGGAATAAGTCCACCTCAGCACTGACATTTCCCCTTTTTCCTGTTTATTAGCTTAGCGCTGAGTGATTCCTGTTGTTCTGAAGAGAACCTCAGAGCAAAGAGCAAGAAGGCTGTCTCAGCCAAATAAAGGGATAAAAAGTGTTATGAAAATCAGCTTAAGCTTCTTCTCCCCCTCTGTTGTTTAATTATTTAGTTAGTGCAGGTCTGGCTTTAATTGAGACAAACAGATGAAAAATGTGAGCCCAATAGTACACAGAGAGTGCAGAATGCTATTACACAGCCCTGAGCCAGAGAGACTTACAAGTATTACAAAAGAGTTAAAGTCTAAAAGCAAAGAGGTGAGACACGAGTGTAAGGTGCCAGTTTCATTAAGTAGATATGTTGATGATAACGGGAAGAAAGGGCAAGACTTGCTGTCCACTGAAACACAACAACTCCCATAATGTATTCTGCACATCATATCGTTCAAGCCTCTAATATTTCATTCATTGATTTTATTGTCAAATGAAAAGGCGCTTGTTCCAAGTGGCATTTAGTGAGACAGATGGGGAGAGACCCAGACTTCATTACTGGCAGTTTGCTCTCTGGATAATGTTGACATTATATGGGTAAAAAGCAAAAAGAGTGCAAAAGCCTACCAGTCCTAACATTTAGAAAAGTATCTTTGGCTGTCTTCCTGGAAGCTGAAGGACTTTTCACCTGGTCAGACTGCAGCCTGGCTCACATGTCATCTGCATCTGTGAAAAATCATTGCTCAAACTTTTCACACCGGTGCTTTGAGACAAGCTCTGTTAGGATTCAACTTTTATGTTGACTGCTGTTTCCTGCTATAGGAAGAGAGAAGGTCAGAAGACAAGTCTATGAACTATTAAACTTTCTGGCATCCACTTTTAAGGAAATATTCTGTATTGTGCTTAAAACACAGACAGTTCCTTTTAGCCACAGAAATAAATGTATGGAAAAGCCAAACACCAGAAAGAAGGAAGCACACATCTGTATGGGAATTCAAAAAGCACACCAAAACAACCTCCCTGTTCCCAAATCCACCTAGTAGAGGCTAAGAGAATGCTGAAACAGTGTTGGTGAGAAAAAAGCCCTCTAAACCTTGCTCTTTTTGGAAAGAAGTAGAGGAGGAAAATTCAGAAAATACAAGAAATTTCAGAAAGAAAAAAACAGAACTCTCCCTCTTAGAGAAGTATCTTCTTCAGTGAATGACTGGATTATGATCATTCCTGCTTATTCTCCCTCCCTCTCTAGCCTCATTAATTTTGCATTCCTCGCGCACAGCAGCATGGCCTCACCAAGAAACTGCCTGCAGCCAGATGTTACAGATACTTTTTTAAGCAATAGGAGAAGTTGGTTCAACCCCTTTCAGGCTAAAGAAGAACCTGCAAGCAGGTCCCCCCTTTTCTGGCGTGTGCTCCTTCCCCTACATTAGCATATAAAATGTAGCACTAGCACCCCACAAACTCTCCTTTGTACTCTTCCCCTGTAACAAGGTCAATTTGTTTGGACCTCCTGAAAGGTTAGATGAAGGAGAGTCAAGATGCAAAACCGATTTCGGCTGAAAAGAGCTGGCAGTTGTCTGGCTTGACCAAAATGACAGCATCTGCAGGCAGGCACAGCAGCAGAACTTGTAGAGCCTGTGTGTTGTGGTTAAAAGGAAGATGCCCATCAGCAGCTTGGAAAAACTTTTGTGAACTGCTTCGTTAGATATGTGTATAAATTCCACCTAGATTTAAATTTTAGCAACAGTGTCCCTTTGTTAATCTGAGCCTAATTTAACTGCTTTTTTAAAGTGATTTTTTAAAGCAAGGTTTAGGGTGCAAGCTTTCCTTCAAAAATACTAAAGAGAAGAATCAAAATGAGCAGCTCTAATACTGAAAATGTCTAGATAAGATAAACCATACTTCCACAATAAAACAAGAGAGAGGCATGAAAGTATTAAGAATTGTGAGGACATCAAAATGCAGTAAGTCAGCTGTGCAACCACTACATGAAAGCATGTAAAGGGCAGGAAGTTATGGTATCAGTTAATCCCCTTAAACTCTACTAATGCATGAAATCTAAGCAACTTTTCTTTTATGAAGCAGTAAAATGCTGTTATGAGTTTTGAATCTATCTTGCATCTCAATAAATTCTATAATCAAAAGGCTAAGAACAGCAAGTCAAGTATGGTAATAATAATAAAAAATAAGGTAAATTTTTCTTTACTTATTTTTCTCTTCTTCCTTTCCAGGGACAAGACGGAAAACAATATAAAAACGGAAAGCTGTAAAATGGACTTGGCTAACTCACTCCCTCATAACCACAGACATTAGATGACACACTGTACTTGCTTTTAAAAAGAGAACAAATGTATGAGGTAAGTAAGATAAAGAAAATTATCCACAACCTATACCTATGATAAGCCTCTTGTGTGTTAAAAAAGGTATTACAAAATGAAGGGCTTTACCCTCTGTCATCCTTGGGAAGGAAAAAAAGAAACCCTTCACCCACCAGATGATCACAAGACAGACCCTTTACTGTCTCGTAGTTCCACGTAGTGGAAACTGATGCCACCTTTTTGTCAGTCATGCTGCAGATCTATTAAGCACCATAATAAATACAAATTAGAATAGAAACACGTTTAATACTTTAGCAAATTAAAAATGGATTGCCTTTCAAGTACTGAAAAATAGCAACAAATTAATATGCATTTGCAGATCAGAAAGGTAATAAGTCAAAAAAAGGGTGATGTAGATGATAATTTTGACAGTGTACTGGGAATATCATTAAGTCCCAGTTAAATCTAGTGATGAAATCTTGGCTTCCATTGGCTTTAACACTGTGAGAATCAATTCAGACCTCAGTCACATAAATGCTGTAGAAGCAAGCACACTAATTTGAGAAATTATCTCCCCATAGCAGGAGTTTCTGCCTACGTAGTTCATCTCAGGGTAGAGCCATCTGGATTAGCTGCAGCCCTCTTCACTGGCCCTCTATAATGGCTGTATGGAGAGTGAGAGGGACAATGAGTCCCCATAAAATCTGTTAATGAAGCTCATGGAAAAGTAATGAAGAGATGATGGCAACAATTTCTTAAATCACTCCAAGCAAAATTGTCAGGACATCAGTTTATGCCTCCAAAAGCATCCAGTAAATGGGACTTCCACAGTTAATCTGTTCTAATCTCTAGAAAAAGTAAATCTTTTGTTAGCACTGAGGGCAGATTCTACAACCTGGTAGATTTGTGAAAGTCTCCCTCCTGTATCTCACTTTAGCTTCCACCTCCACCCTTTTAAAAGGCGAAACTGATCTTCTTTCTCAAGGATTCTTTCCTGGAGGTGGACAAATATTGCACTCACTCATAAAATCTAACTGTGTAGTCCCAGACAGACAGACCTGCCTAGGATTTACTCTTCACAAAGAGAACAACATGTAGGTGGCTCCAAATCACTCTTGTGAAATCATCTGTGCACTGATTTTTTTTTCAAATGCACCCTAATTAAATCATATTTTAGTCCATCCAGTTCCAGGCTCTTTCTGTTACAATGACTTAAGCGTCCCCCTGGGGCATTTCTTAACTCCCCACTTCATTAGTGCTACTTTTAGCCTGGACCTACACTTGTTCCCTACCATGCCCTAAGGGTTTTCAGAAATGAACTTGTTATTCACGAGATCATTTTTTTTCTAATTTGTATGATTTTCTCTCTGTGTTCAATGCTGTAAAATATGGATTGTCAACAGTGCTTTGTAAATTAGTGTAAGGAATCTAGGGATCATTTTCAAAGGTACAAACATACTAAAAAAAAAAAAGAGAGTAAAATAACACAACACCCTGTGTACACCATGTGAAATGCCAGTTTCTTTCCTTCTAGAATAAGATGTGACCTTCTGACTGAATTTAAAGCTCTTACTCTGTCACTTAGGCTCAGCCCATTAATTGCATGAGGAAACAAACTCCAAGGCATAGATCAAATTCTAGGACAGCCTTCCATTTGTTATCACCACACGAAGAGGAACTCAGCTCCTGCCCTTCCATGAAAGGAAAATAAACAATTTCCCATTTAAGCTTATAAGATCAATGCTGCAAGAAGAGGAATGTGTGAGTATGCATGCACTGAAGGAAAGGAAGATTTATGTAAGATGTGACTTATGGCACAATGGCATTGGAAAGAGATCATTATCTGTTTTGGAGGTGGAGAAAAGATCTTCTATATATCATTATCAGATTCTGATCAGCTCAAGAAACTGAAAAGTACCAATGTTATTTCATTTCACGACAGATGGGAAGGTTCACCCCTCAGAAAGACTGAATGAGGGCTGACTCAACAGCAATCATAAATTATTAACTAATTTGAAGGATTTTTCCCCCTCCTCTTTTTCTCCAAGTCCTCTAAGCTGATTTTGTAGCTAATGCAAGGACAGATCTGAGGAACTAATTATCAAGCAGGTACGACAGGATTAAGTAAATGCTCTATGACAAGACAATGCTGGGCTTCTCTCACTGAACCACTACATAAATTACTTGTGGTCAGGATTAAAGTATTTAATTAAATCATCTTTGTATAGATGAAACATGAAAATTATTTTTTAAATTGCTGCAAGAGAGAAAAAACTTCACTTTGTTTGCTTCTTACAATGTAGTATTTAGTCTGTAGTTCAAAAAACAAAATGATCAAAATAGCAATGACTCACTTGCAAGAGCATTAGGATAAAGCAACACACCCTGAAAGTTATCTCCTTGCATACTCTTTTCTCCCAACCAAGATGATTGCAATGTTATGCAAATGTGTTACGGGACAGCTTCCAGACCAGAAAGGTAGTATCCCTCCGTGATCTGAGTGATTTACACACAGGAATTCTCCTTAATGTAAAGTTGTCAGTTACTTCAATGAGCTTTTACTAAACATTTGCAGTCTGCTAGCAGACTTTGAGAGATAAAAGGGATTGTCAATTTTGTTTTACACAACCAACAGTGGGAAGTAAGGACAGGCTTGCTGTTCAAGAAAAGAAGAAGGGTATGAGAAAAATAAAGGGGAAAACCCCATGAATTTAAGACACAGCTTTTCCTCCTGAGGTTTATTTTCTGCACTACCAGAAGAGAGAACCAACACTGTGGATAGAGTTGCTCCGTTAAGGTCAGTAGGTCCAAAACAACCTCTGCCTCTCCTATTGCCCACATCAGCGACTGTGAGACACAGCCAGCCTAGGACAGGAGAACTGAGAAAGACATACCTAGAGTTTTATGGACTGTACTGAAGAACATCTGAAGTCAGGGCTGAGCTGGGGTAGAGAGAAATTTCTTTCCTTCCACAAAAATGTTTTTTGAAGTTACATTTAGCAAACTGTTCTGAGAAATTAACATCTGAGCTTGGTTTGCCTCCATTTGGCTGCAGAACTGAATGAAATAATCTAGTTGGTGGATAAAATGTAAGGATTTGGACTTAATTTTCTAGCCACTGTCAACTAGGATGGAAGGACTTCAAGCTATTTCTTGTTATTTGGACTAGTATCTTGGCTGGAAGAAAACCCGGTGGGGAAGAACTGAGTTGGTTATTAATGCAAATCCTCAATATCTCCCTTCAGAAGATAAAGGTGTTGCCTTTTTTCATACTGGATGTCTCCTTCTTATTGCAGAAAGCAAATCAATCCTTTTGGGTTTTTCCTTTTAATTTCAAACAGAAACAAAAAGTAGAAAAAAAAATTTGTATAAAACCATTACGGATGCATCAAATAGCAAAGTACTGTGAACTGATTTTTAGGTCTAACGAACCTTGTCAGAGTCCCTTTAAGTGATAGCTAAGAGGGAAAATCTACCTCCAGCTAAACTTGATTATTCCCTCTGCTGTATGGAAGGTAAAATAAATAATTTTCTGAAGGGGAAAAGAAAGAAAGCTAGATAAAACAAATATTAAAAATTTTTGTTATTATGTTTTCTTCCCAAAATTTACTGTTTGGGAAACAGCATATGTATTCTTTGTTCTCAAGAATAGCAAAAACAAGTAACAAATGTTCTATTCGAAGTCATTATATGTGCAGTAAACACCATGACCTAATATTCAGTAATTTCAGCGAGCTTTGGATCACACAACTATACACACGCACATGTGCATATGTAGCAGAAACTAGATGAACACTGCTGAACAAGGTAACAAAGAAAGCAGCTTCTTTCAGTAATTCTAATAACTTCTGGATATACTCTATCAGTAAGTCTGCAACTATATCATGTACCAGTGCAGGAAAAAACCAGGAACAATCATATGGAACAGCTAATGGAAATCAATTGAATTCTACATAAGAATATAGAGCAGAGGTCTGAAGTAAGCTATAAGGTATGTGATACTGCACGTATTAATAGGTTTTCTCAGTATAATCCAAAAGTGATTTAAACACCTACAGCAGTTTTCATAAGAAGTTTGATGTATTTCTTCTGGACCACTTAACAATCATAAGCTGCTGCTTAATTTCCTTTCCCATCATTACTTACTGTCAATAAATGTGTGTGTTATATTTAATTTTTCTCCTTTGTAATTAGTCTGGGTCTACCTGCCTGAGATATTAACTATTCCACAATCTCACATTTGTGATATCAACTGATTTCCATGGTGACAGATTGAGATACATTCCTGAATGGGACCGGTAAGCGGGTCATATTTGACTGGAAAGAGGAGAAAAAACCCAGCCCTCCTTTATATATACTTGCTTTGGTTGGGCTAATCAGTAGACAGAGTCTAAGAAAAAAGTCTGAAATGGTATAGATGACGACAGAGGCTTGCAAAAAAGTTTTTTAAGGTTATTGTGGGTAATGGAGATTTTCAGAACACGTCAATCACTTTTTTGAAGACTGACTACTTTGATTCATAACTTCAGATTTAGTTCAGGACATAACTAAGTTCAATGGCTTTTTTATTTTGTTTATAGTAGACTGTTTTGTAGAAGATGACACTGTATAGGCACGTTGCAGCAGCTTTGATCATTAAGTTTGGCCTAGATTTGCCACTACAAAATCTCTGGTCCTTGTCTCTTTGCACAAGGAATTTGCTCTCTTGTCAGATTTATTTCTTTATCAACTTCAATTTGAACTGTAGACCATACTTGAGCAATGAAACTGTATTGCATGTATCTGGGTCTGGATTAAAATTTTACATGTTCTGCTGCACACGCACCTGTGTCCTTGGATGCTACCTGTCAAGGGTGCTCCAATGAACACCAGCACCGTCAAGCCCTTGAAACACAGCACTGCTGGCTTTAAAGGGCATCTGAATAAAATATACTCAACAGGGTGGTCTTAGACGACAGCAATAGCAGCTGCTGTCGTTCCTGATCAAATGGATTCAGTGGTGTGAGACAGCGTAACAGGGAATAAAGACCCTCTATTTACACATGTTGACTTGAAGGAGTCAGTATAGACATATGGTAAGCAGGTATGACTGCTTTCATATCAAATGGAGCCATTCCAACTTGTAGCAGGTCAGAATTTGGCTTGCTGAATTTATACTACAGCAAAATGAAGCATTTCTCATATATTTTCTCATAAAAACACCGGCTGCTGGTTTTGCTGCTGATTAACAACCTCCCACTTTCCCATTCTGGGCAAGTTGGTGAGGAAAGCTGTCAGACCAAGAACAGGATTTCTGGCAAGCCATCCTCTGGCCAAGGCACGCTCCATAGAGCACGCGGCTGCGTAGGAGAGGCTTTGCCATTTGGGAAACTGAGCTTCATGAATTCTAATCCATAGCAGCCCAAGTTTAGTTCCTTAAAAGAGCAAGCTAAATTAAAACAACTTTCCCAAATGCAAAGGGATCCAACCGCTACTTTTTCAAATGATACCTGGATGGCATAGCAGGATGTGTAAATTGCTGCTTGATCGCTTTGAGAGTACATCTAATTTGTTGCTTTCATGGGAAGAAACTGCGAGAAGAATGTACCAGAATCATGTGCGGCACTAAATGCTGAAATTCACAGGAGACAATATTTGCCCTCTGAAGTGTCTGACAGTTATCATTCAGGAGTGCACACAGTAGCATCTGAGCCACCACAGTGAAACCAGACAGCTATTAACTTCACGTATGCATAGTAAATCTTGCACAATTATTCCACTGAGACTAAACCTGAGTTAAATCAGAGGGAACTGTGAATTCCCAGTGTAAAAAGGGCTCAGTGTGGAAAATATTTATTCCTATGGACAATTTGTTGGTACAGGGGTAGCTTATTCAGTGCTCTGCAGTGGTAGGTGCTGTACACATACACAACTTTTAATGACTGGGCAAGACAGACAATGGGAAGGAAAAAGAAAATTATAATTTTGCCTGCCACAAACAGGACCCAGGAATGCAGAAACAGTAAAGGTGCCTGTGTAGGACTGTGGCAGAGCTGGGAAGCAGAGCCCAGACCCACACTGTTTCACCTGGTGGAACTGCTCTTCTCATTCTCAACCCTGCTATGGATTTTTAACAACTTATTTCACAAGCAATGAAGTTTGCCAATATGCTGACATTAATGTGCATAAATCACAACCTTTTTTCCTGTTTCAACAGAAAAGTCTAAATAGTTGTTAAGATTGCAAATTAGTTCAGCTCTGCTTAAAGGATTAACTTTTTAGATCTTTTGCAAATCAGAGAATTTGAAAGAAAAGAAAACAAAAGATAGATATATAAAGTTTTCCCGGAGGGTCTGAAGTAACTCCCCACCAATGCCGCTTTCAACTCCAAGTTCTGCTAACCAAGTGGCAAAAGTAAAGCTCTCTACACCAACTCATTCACGTCAGACATGACCTTGGGAAATGCTCTGTAACATGTCAGGACACAAAGAATATGTAATTCGGTAGTTAGCAAGCATGCAGAAAGATTATCTTCATGCTTTATGTGTATTAGTGGGTAGACAAATAAAGGAGGGACAGCAAACAGGAGTACTGAAACCATAGCAGGCTGGACAGTCAGTTTGATGAGAGTAGTTAAGAAGATTAATGTGTACTCTAAACTGAACTCCCCAGTTGGCCAGCGTTCAATAATTTAAAAGACAATGCCAGAGCCTTCCTTTCAAGGTGACAGAAAATTCTGATGATGAAAGAGGTAGCTGAAAACTTACTTCTAATTAAAAAGCAAACAGGCTGATGCTCCCATGTGCCTAACAGGAAGTAATACCATTTAGGAAACAGTGGGGAGGGATTATTATTTAGATAGTTCATTTTATTAAATAAAAGGACTTAAAAGAGAACCAGTAACAACTTTTCCGCCCTAGTATCCTTAATAATATAAGATGATTACTCATCGACTTAATGAGAAAAAGTTCGAGGCTAAAGAGAAAGCAATTAAACTGACAGATTTATTGCTACCAAGAACAGAAATGCAAAGCTAGGATGCACTGAATGACCAGAATAATTCATGAACATTCCACGGAAGCTGAATAAATGGATGACAAAACTCACATCTTTTACATGATACAAATAGGTAGACAGGTGACAAACAAATTGATAGGTGCATGTTTAGATGGACACAGAGGTGACATATTAATAACATTCATAAAAAATTATCAAAATAATTATACTAACAGCTTATGACAATGGGAGCTCAGAAATTGGGCAAAAGAGGCCAGATTAAAACTCAGTTTCTACGGAAGCTGGAGGTTTCCAGTTAGCTTCACTCTCTTCTACAAACGCTTTTAACCGGCTGAAGTTTAGTTGCAAAACTATTTTAGTATTAAGAACTTATAAGTTGTGGGCAAGAGCTTTTTTTTTTCCTAGGGCTCATTGAGCTCTGTAGCCTCAGGCATGCATCATCTGCTACAGCACATGCCAGTGGGGAGCAGTGGTTCATCATGGTCACCTGTGACATTTTGCTGACTGCTCCATCTTTTTCCCAATGCTAAACTCAATGTTCTTAAACTTCCGCTTAAATTTCAGCATCAAAGGGCTAATAGGAAGTTAGTGCATCACATCTTCCCCTCTGCACTTGGAAAGACCACATTGGCAGATACTGTTCAACGAGGGGGAAAAAAGAGGATGCTGGTGGAGAGCAACACTTGCCCCTAAATCTATTAGCCAGGACAGGCTCAGATGTTATCAGCCCTAATTCAATGCTGTATCTCGGTGCATCATCATTTTCAATCTTGCTGAAGTCAATGAGACTACTCATGAGCTTTTACACTTCAGCCTATGATTAAGTACTTCACTAAATAAGGTCATTAAATTTAAATTGTAGATGCTTGCTAGGTACTCCTGAAGGTTGTTCTCTCACCTGCAACCTATTCCCTTCAGGCTCATGGCTGGCAAAACAAGTGGCAAAATAACATCCCAATCTGCATGTCAGCAATCCTCCCACTAAACTTAAGACATGGGAAATTGATTGATTCAGGAGGGAGCTGTGTTTACTCTACTGCTGATGTAAGGGAGAACAGTAGCATGTTATGGTTCTCAGAAAAGAATGAGATACACAGAAAAGGAAAGATGTATGAACCTGACACATCACAGTGTCTCACAGAGATATCTCAGTTTGTTTGAGTAGCGGAAGCCATACAACTGTGTTAATGCAGCATTTTGCCACTGTTTATTTTTGCCACTTCTCAGTAGGACTAATCAGCCCAACACAGTGCTTTGCTAGTGCAGTTAACTAGCTCAGGTACACGTGCGTGTGTTGGCCCCCATAGAGAAATATCCTAAAGGATTAACACTGCACTTCCAGAAGCTATCAAGCTATTTTCACTTCTCTCTCCGTTCAGTGTGTAAACCTCAAAGCAGCCCTCTACCCAGCTTCCTACTCCCAAACAGGCTATCAATCATGCTGAAGTGTATGCTAAAGCCATAATGCAGATAACAGACCATTAAAAGCTCAAATTAGACTGCTAAACACATTTCATTAATCATAGCACAATCTAGTCTTGAACCAGAAACTACAGCTTTGGCAGGATGGTAACAGAAGGTTTCTTTCTACCCATTTCTCAGTCACCTGGAAAGGGAGAACAGCTCCTGAGCTGGTTACCTTAAACCTTTCACCCTTCCTCCTCTTCCTCAGGGGCACGTGGCCTGTGAGGGTTACAATCCTGGGGAAAGAGTGTGAGTAGCGGATAAGAGTGTGAACGCTGTTCAGACAGCCTGGATTCTCAAAGGAGGCAGAACACCCATAACTCACACCAATTTTAATAAGAGCACTTCTGAAAAACTGGTGACTCCGGCTCCCTCTCCCTGGCAAGGGGGGTCTTTATTTAGGGATTTGACAGGATATCAGAAAAAGGACTTTTCTTCGTAGGGGCCCAGACCCAATGCTGACTTTACCAGTATAAAAGCATAGCAGGTAAAAGCTAAAGGAAATATTGTGAGAAAGAGATGCCCCCTTTCCATCACTTATTGTTACATCCCTGGCTCATCTAGGCATCATCCCAAGCCCTTTCCAGGGAAAGTCTGCGGGTTACTAATTTCTTGCTAGGCAACTGGCAGGTTAACAACAGTTACCCACCAAGCACATTGGGCTGTTTAACCCCTCCAATGCCACATGCGTCTGCATACTAGCTTAAAGGTGGGGGGGAGTGCTTTTCTTTTTTCTCAGGGAGCAGGTTGGAGAAGGTGATTTAAGCTGAGGTAAGTTGTTTCCTTGAACAGCACAAAGAGAAGACACTATCAGTAAAAGACCCTACTTTAAGTGGAAGAGTGAACATGCCAGAACTAAAGGGACCTATCAGCACTGGGTTCAACTTTAATCCTAGTGGAGGATTTGAATCAACAAACTTCCTGTGAAGAGGCAAAGTTTCTTACCTTAGCTTCACCTCATTGTGGCCATGCTAAACTCCCCAGTTTAGACTTATAAAAAACTCTCCCAAATGAGTAAAGATTTCAGTTGCTGACATCACTGGATGGAGTTTACTATGCAATGTTAAAAAAAGGGAAAGAAGTGTTGAATGGGGAACAAGAGCTTTAAAAAACACAGCAGCAGAGGATTGATTATGCCAGACATCAGTTACTCTTATTTTTGAGCTGATTCTGCTCACAGAGGTATTTATTTGATATGTTAGCACATAATTCCTGTACACTAAAATTACGTAACTCCTACTCCAATGAGGTGTGTCCCAGGTAGGATTCTGGAGCAATACCAATTTAAAGTCACAAATAATTTTCTATTTTAATAATCCCGATTTCTATTCTTTGTTGGGAAAGAGTGGTATTATAACCATTCTGTTGTTTTTGTTGTTTCATGCTGCCTCTTAGATATTTTGAGATCTGCAGCACCTACTGCTCTTACTGTGCCCTCTTAAATGGAGTTTGGTTTAGAGGATCATAAGGTCCCTGCAATACCTGTGAAAGAACTTTGACCCTGTTGTGAAATTTTTTGAACACACTGTGCTTTATGGCAGGGGCTGGAAACCTACCCCAAAATTCAGAAAACGAAGTTCTTGTACAGTAATTCTGTTTCTACAGTCCAATATCATCCTTCCTCTGTGGGGCTATGCAGCAGGGGCCCCTTCATACCCTGTTTATTAGTATTGAATATTCTAGAAGTATCTAATAATGGGAAAAACTTTATTCTGCTTTTCTTTAAAGAGTACTCTTTTTGCTCTTATGACTGCTATGAAAAGCAAGGAAGTGTAACATCAACGAGCCAGACAACAAACAAGAACTATATACTTTCTTTTTTCTTTACATCATGATTTTTAAGTAGGTCTCCTACTGTTTGACGGTTTTACCATGGTAGGCTATCCCAATTAAAGCAGGTCTCAGGAACTAACCTCTCAAAGTCAGTATTTCAGGTCCATATATTCCTTCTCACATGGGATTTTTTCTCCTGTGTGCAGAAGGCTATGATGATACCTTTACTTTCTCTAGCACAGCTATACGTAACTTTTCCAATACCAAGGTTTTGCAGTGGAACTGGTATTTCCTTGGTAGCCATCAAACGCTCATGCAGCCAGTCAGGATACAAAAGAGATAAAGAGATACTAGTCCCATACAAATAGCTAGCTGTCGGAATTGTTTATACCTGTATTGTGTGCTAACCCAGTGGGCAGATAAGCACCACACAGTCAGTCATTCACTCTCTGTCCCCCTCAGTGGGGTAGGGGAAGAAGAAAGCAAGAATAAAAGCAAGAAAACCTGGGGGTCAAGACAAAACCAACCAACCAACAAATAATTGTTTAATAAATGAAGAATAAGTGGAAGAAGAGGGAAGGGAACAAACAAAACAAAACAAGTGATGTAAAGGCAATCACTCACCACCTCCTGTGGGTAGATCGATGCCCAGCCAGTTCCCAAGCAAAAGATGGCAATGGCTAACCTCCTAAAGCCCCCTCTTTTCCTTTTTATTGCTAAGCATGACGTTATGTGGTATGGAATATCTCTTTGGTTAGTTCTGGTCGTCTGTGTGGTTGTATTCCCTCCTAGCCTACTGTGGCCCCACAGTTTATTCACTGCAGGGGGAGGATGAGAAACAGAAGGCCTGGATGCTGTGCAAATACTGTTCAGTAAAAGCTAGAACATTAGTGTGCTATCAGTACTGTTTCAGTGAAAAATCTAAAGCACAGCACCATATGAGCTGCTATGAAGAAAATGAACTCTATTCTAGTCAGACCCAGTACAACCTCACATTAAAAAAAAAACCCAAACCACAGACAAACCAAAATCACTCATACACCATGAAAAAAACAAAAGGAGTGAGCAACCTGCTTGCTACTAGAATGTTGTTTCTGTCAATTTGGTAACTTAACTAATTCCTCTTACCTTCTGTCTAATAAGAGGGGAAATACCAAATGCTACAAGAGGGTAAGATAACTGCAAGCACCATTTTTGTTTCCCCCATTAAAAGTACTTTGTAAGGATTTGCCCAAATTCCAGCCACCACTGTCACTGTACCAACACAAAGCGCTGCACTAGGCAAAGCTAGACTGGCATAGTGTAAAACAACTCTTCGGTTTCAAGCAAATGCAAGTTGCAGATCACCTTATTTAGACTACAGACAGGTAACATCAAGTATTGATGACCAGACTTGAAGTAACTTCCCAGTGTGAGCAAGGTGAAATACTTGCAAATGCAAATCAGATTAAATAAGGTTGGTATACAAATGGGTTCAAGTCACACTATACACTTCAGATGGGAGAGTACCCAAAGGAAAAGCAGGTGAGAGCATTGGAGGTACCCTCTCTTGGACATTTTGTTTTCATTTGGGTTTCGCTGCAGTATGGCCTCTTCAGGAGACCTGCCAGTGTTACTAGGATCCAACATCTCCCCACTAGCAGCTGCCCATCTTCAGAGCTATGTCACCTTTCTCTTTCTGCAGGTTCTACCAGAGGGAAGGAGAGATTCCTGCCCCGTTTAGCCATCACAATCTACTGCACATGGGTTTCTTTGCTATTGGCTTTTGCCAGATGTTTCACAGACCCTCATGTAAATGAGTCCCAGGCTTTGAGTGAGGGAGTGAAAACGTTAAGGGAGGTTGGAAAAATGACAGAAAAATCTCACCGCTATAAGATTGCATGAGTCAGATAAGGTGTATCAATAATTAAACATTAAGAAGAAAGAAGCAGAACGAGTGTGGATTAGAGGTGTCTCCCAAATATAGGCTGGAACTAATGAGGCTTTTCTTTTTACCATCAGAGAAAGTTTATTACATGTACTTCAAAGGCAGTTGACTTAGTGAGCAGCAGAGGTGGGTCAGAGATACATCCTTTCCAGTGATGCTCAGCATAAAAGCAGAAGCATTCATAATGGAATGGCTGAACTGGCTACGAAAATAATAACCCATGACTTGGGAAAATTTTAGGAAGAGGATTAGACCTTAAAATAAAAAGAGAGAGAAGGGAGGAATGGCATATAAAATAAAAACAGAATCCTGCAGTTATTTCACAGCTACAAAAAGCGTGTGCTGATGCCATACAGGCCTCAGATTTGGAGCTCTGGCCAGGTCTGTAAATCCAGACCTGTGATACACTGGGCTGTCAAGATTCCTCTATTCCCTTCAGCTGAGGCTGCACAATTGAATGTTAACAGTACTGAAAGTGGAGTAAAAAGCACCCTGATTACCAGCGTAGGTGTCATTAGATTGAGAGCTACTGCACACACCACCAGACCAGAGATGTTACAGAGAGGCCTAGAGGGATAACAGCGAGGGTGGGGAAATAAGAAAAGGGAAAAATAATCTTGGAAAAAGCTAATGAAGTTAAGCAAGTTAATACATTTGAGGAATAGAAACCAAAACAGAAAGAAATAGTGAATGGGGTGGAAACTGGTGGAAAGCAATATATTAGAAAATACAGAGGAAGAGCTATGATCTGTTGTGCTTTTCAGAGGATCTGAGAGACAGAAACTGCTTGGTTCTTCTCTCATTTGTGAGGTTCCCTGGCACTGAGCCCCTGCTTGAGTTAGATCCCTCCTTCCTCTAATGCTGAGTCCTGCTTGAACTTTAAGTGATGTGGAAAGAGCCCTGGTCAGTGCTGACAGAGGACAGGCACAGCAAGAGCACCCATACAGTACTGTATAGGTAAAACACCCTTGTAACAGTGCTGTACAGCCAGACAAATCTAGCCGTTTCTCTTGCTACCCTGTAGCAAGATCTTGTGATTCACAAGGAACCACACCAGTTTGGCAAGTAATTATCAACAGCCGTTGATACTGCAGTGGTGTTTCAGGAACAGGGCTGTGCCACTATAACATGGGCTATAGTGTATGGAATAAACAAAGGAGACCCTTAAACTAGAGTTCAGGCATAAACAGATGAATGCCATGCTATTCGGAGCTAAATGAAAGCTATCGCATCATCTTGTCATGATGACCAAATTTATCTACATTTTACAGTTTCCAAAAGTTTGGTTCCTTAATTTTTTCTTGAATTTTAACAGAATTTCATAAAAAAAATCCCATATCTGGATCAACTGTGTTCCTGGTTTTATGCTGAGCATAGATAGTGAGATTACTTCTGGAAGACCTCTGCTGCTCACTGAAGTCTGCTGTCTTAGGAAAAAAACCCACAGTACATCTCACATATTCACTGTTTTCTAATTAGAAGCTGGATTCTCATCTCATCTTCACCAATTCAATCCAAGGATAACTTAAATGAAAGCAATAGAGTTACTCTGGATTCAGTCTATGGTAAATGAGACAAGGATCTTGGCCTCATCTCATAAATGTCTCCCTTAAGCTCTCCATTAGTAACACTGGGTTTTTAGTGAAAAATTCTTGCAAGATCCCCTGGTGGGGAAAAATGGTGTATTTTAGTACATTAATTCTACACAACTGCATTAAAACTTTTGGTGAGATCTCAGGGGAAATGGTTACAACGTCCTGCTATCTCAATATATTTCCTCACCAACAGCACTAAAAATACATAAAGAAACTCTGCAGCAACTCTAACATATAATTAAAGAACCAGTTTCAGTTTGTGTATATTCTAAGTCTATAAGGGGAAAGCATGATTCAACCACACCTGTTTTCCCTCATAAGTATCATTAGTACTAATTACTTACAACTTCACTCATGGCAATCACTGGATGATATTCAATTGCTTTCAATATATTGCTGAGAGATCCTAATTCCACTTGCGAGGCACGAAATAGGTATCGGTAATTGGTAAAGGTGCTCCAAGCTTTCAGGCTAGTAATACAATTGTGACAGTACTTTATCCTTATTCATATGGAAGAGTTTGCCTCCTCTTCGCCCTTTGACAATGGACCCACTATTAACAAGGTACCAGAGCTAGGAAGCTCCTAGGAACAAGCTCATGTTTTGCCTGACAGCTAGGCCAGACAGAGGCAGTCTTTGGAGAGTAGAACAAAAAGTACTAGCTATTTTGGATGCCTTAAGAAGCATATCCTCAGTGCATTTTTGCAGATGTGGACACGTAAGAATGACTTCTTTTCTTTTCCCCAAAGCTCTCAGCCTTAAATCACAGCTTTCCTGTCTCTGCATTGGACTCTAGTTGCAACTTCCTTCAGAGTTTATCATTGCTTTTTCAAGCACCAGTCACAAGGGGACAAAAATAATGAAAGGTGCTCTCCAGGTCTCAACACACTTTCCAGAGATTTCTAACCCAATCTTTAGTTCTTAATTTTGACAACCTGGAGACCTTACATATTGTTAGAGAAATGATTAAACATCTTCCTCTTCTACCAAGGGATAAATTAAGACTAATCATAGCTTTGGATCACTAAAATAAAATTTCTTCTACTTTAGATTCTGTCTCACAAGCTTCATCCCAAGAAATTAGCATTCCCACCTGCCTTCAGCATGAAAGTCAGAGCTACATAGCAAGGTACCCTAGAGCAATATACTTCGACAAAGTTAGTCCAAGCCTCGCTCCCATGATGGCTCTATGTTCATTAGTACACAGGATCTGTTCATGACTGAGTCACCCAGCAGAGCAAATCTGATACATAATGAAATGTGGGCACAGAATGACATTTCTATTGCATTAGCCAGAACACATGATTTGGAGTTTATGCTGACTTTAAGCATACTATGGAAAGACAGATGGTATCTGATACAGGGTAAGGTTTCTCAGAATAGTTAATCTATTAGTATTTTGGAACAGAAATGAATCAGTGAATTTATACCAGATTACCACTTAGTGCTCGGTGTCGGACATTTTGATCCAGTACCAAGATCTCTAGTTTTTTATTTACTCTATCACTGAACAGCAACTTTCATCAATAAGTCTCCGCACCTCATGATTTTGTGCCTTTCAGGGAAAGGTTAAGTACAGACCTGGTTAGCTGGTGAAGTGTGCCTCACCAGTTCAGAAAGAGTGTGTTCCAGCAAGGAACTGCAGATGGATCTCAGGTGTAGGCTGCTAATATTTTCAATGCTCTATAGAAAACACATGGTGATGGGAAGATAGGAAAAGGGTTGTAAACTGGAAGAAAGGTGAAAAACGAGGCGGCTCAAATATTGGTGTCACATCTCCAATGACAAAACAGCCCTGAAGCACATGAAGAACTACCGTCACTGAAATACACTGATATTCAAGTGTAGTGTTTGCTGCCCACCCTTAAATGGTACTGACTGTGCTGGCTAGGTCAGGCTAATGCTGATTATGTATCCTGTATTGCCAATATACTGAGACTCCCAAGGGAATACAGTGGATTGAGATAACTCCTCTTTTATTACAGGGCTGGTAAAGAGCATGTTGCAACCTGCAACTCTCCTTTACCTTTGCTTCACATTAAAAGGAAATCTCCACAAATTCTCTCTCTGCACAGGTACATATTCCACACCTAGATCCATCCTTGACATGCTCCCTGGGACTGCAATTTTGCTTCTTTATTTGAGCTCACCTCATACAGAAATCTCAGCCAAGTAAGACAGGAGAAAAAAAAATCAGTCATGAAACTGAAGGAAGGGTTCTTTGTTGATATAGAGGACTTAATTAAAAATGAAGCTCATATAAGGGGTAACAGCTACTGGGTAGTGGGTAAGGTAGAAGCAATTTTAAAAAGCTTAGGGTATGTCTATTACATGGGTTGATATTATTATATTGCTATCTTATTATATTGATTATATATTAATATATTTAAGAACCCACACATGCATATGTCCTGCTCAACAGTGGGTTTAATTATTAAACAAGTGGAAAAGATAGCAGCTTTGTGCATCTGTGCATAGTCCAGCTCTTAGGAAAATTAAGATCTTCTAATCCAGCCATAAAATCCAACTATGAACCACACAATTTACAGCAAGACTGGCAAAAACAAGAGGCTATGGCAGCCTGGTCTGCATTAGAGGTGGAAGCACTGTTCAGAGAATGGGTTTGTACTGAATGTAGCTAGTTAGTAAGATTAATGAGTAGAAATCACATTGCATGGTGGCCAGTCGTCAGTAAGTTAATTGGAACAGGAACTAATTTCAAGGTCATAAAAGTCCCTCTGAAGTTTAGCTACAATTTTATACAACGGAGCAGAAGTAAACACGTCATCAGGATGTAAAGGGAAAGGAGAAGCAAGTATTAACAATGTATAACTTTAAACTTTGACTTATTTGTTTGAAACTTCTTGACTAGAGAAAGGAATTGAAGAGGAGCAACGAGTGAATCATGTCTAACAAAGCTTGATTAGATTAGATGGAACAGGTCTCAAATGTAAACTTGAAGATCATGGAGGAGATTTCCAATACCATAAAAATGAAGGATAAGGAACACCCTAGGATGTCATGTCACTGAACAGGTTAGAGGGAGGCATTCAGAAAGCAGGAAGGAAATCCTGTTTCCCACTAATCATCACTCCTGGGTAGGGCTGAGAAATCCAGAAAGGAGCCTAGAGAACTGAGGGTCAAATGGGAGGAAGTAATAGCAGACTTGTCTAGGCTCACACAGGGCTAAGTAACCACAAAGCATGTCTGAACTTCATGGCATTCCCTGCTGCCTGCTTGACCTTGGCAAGGGGAACTCTTGCAGGATCCTAGCTGGAAGCTTTTATGTTCTTTAAAACATGCATATCAGGAATAAAAAGTTTTTTCATTACTGATGCAACTGATTAAAGGAAACTGATAGACTTGTGGCTCCCCATAAAATTACTAATCAATAACAATCTCTACAGCAGTCTGGCTATGCTTGTCTATCCTCTTTCCAAATAAGTTGTGTGGCTTGTCATAAAATTATGAACTGTAACAGTGTACTCTGCACTACAATGGTTTGCTGGGACAGAGTAAATGGTCTGCAACTGGTCCATAACTTCAATCTGAAGTTTGATAGTAAAGGTGCACAGTAATTTATCAGAAGTTAGGAGAGCTGATATGCTCCAGTGGTCCACTGCTCTAGGAGAGCTGAGTAACAAGTAGATGGGGATGCAGATTTGTGTAAGGAAAAGCTCTGTTACCATTCTTTACAAATCCAAGGGACTTTGCAGAGCACAGCTGCTAAAGATATCACACAAGGAGAGAGAAAGTCCTCAATATAGAGAGACCCCAAACAACTTAGGGATTGCCAGGTCTCAACCAATGCCCTGAAGCTCTCAGGCTATCAGTATGCAGCTGGAACCAGCTCTCAGTGTCAAGCAGTGCATTATAAGAGGGCTACCTCATTCAGCAGTTCCCACTTGAGCCTCTGAATAGTCTCAAGGAGCAGCCCCATGCAGAGAACACTAAAGTAGTCCTGTCTTTTGATAACTACAACTATGATGACATGTTGTTTTTATACTAACTCGCTGGTACATATTCTCAATGCTAACTCCTGTTTTGCTGTCGTTTCGTCTGAGTATTTACTCATGTGGACTGATTAGCCAGCCCTGCTCTAAGCTCAATACTTCTGACCTCCAAGTTAAGCAACAGGAATTTACTTTTACTCATTCTCTGTTCTCAGTCAACCATGACCCTAGATTTTATTCCTGGATTTAAGTATATGATTCATTTTTGTTGTTTATTACATCATTCTGACACTTTATGGAACCCCTGTAGTGTACTGTGATATACCTGCAAAAAGGCCAGTGTTAAAGATGTTACTTGAAAAGGAGAGAAAAAAAAAGATTCTCATAAAAACTGTCACCCTCAACAGCATGTTTCTATGGTAATACAGGACTGCTTTGGGTTGTTATGGCAACTAAACCTTTAAAAGCAATAGTATAAAACCAAAGCAAAAAAAAGTCACAAAAATGCAGCTTCATCACTGCTTTTCTCAATTGTACAAATCATTCTCAGCCCTCCTACCCCACACAAAGACTAGATTGGGTGTTACAGTGATCAAAACTCTTTAGGAAGGTGAAGAAAACCACCTGGCTTAACGGCAATGGTTGTGCAGAGCCTTCTTACCACTCTGTTTTAGAAAGAAGGACTAAAATCACAGAATCACAGGTTGGAAGGGACCTCAGGGATCATCTAGTCCAACCTTTCTAGGAAGCGCACAGTCTAGACAAGATGGCCCAGCACCCTGTCCAGCTGAACCTTAAAAGTGTCCAATGTGGCTGAGTCAGCCAATTCCCTGGGGAGATTATTCCAATGGTTGACTGTCCTCACTGTGAAAATTTTTCCTCTGGTGTCCAATTGGAATCTCCCCAAGAGCAACTTGTGTCCATTCCCCCATGTCCTCTCCATGTGACTCCGTGTAAAAAGGGAGTCTCCATCTTCTTTGTAGCTACCCCTTAAGTACTGGTACATGGTGATGAGATCCCCTCTAAGCCTCCTTTTCTCAAGGCTGCACAAACCCAGTTCTCCCAGCCTATCCTCATATGGCAGGCTTCCCAGTCCTCTAAGCATCTTGGTGGCCCTTCTCTGGACCCCTTCCAGCCTGTCCACATCTTTTTTGTATAGCAGGGACCAGAACTGTACACAGTACTCCAGGTGTGGCCTGACAAGCGCTGAGTAGAGTGGGATGATGACTACTTTATCTCTGCTGGTGATGCCCTTTTTGATGCAACCCAGCATCCTGTGGTCTTCTTGGCGCAGCAGCACACTGTCCGCTCGTGTTGAGCTTTCTGTCCACCAGGACCCCAGGTCCCTTTCCACAGAGCTGCTCTCCAGCCAGGTGGATCCCAGTCTGTGCTGCACTCCCGGATTATGTTTTCCCAGGTTGTCCTTGTTGAAATTCATATGGTTCTTGTTAGTCCATTCTTCCAGACTGTCCAGATTTTCCTGCAAAGCAGCTCTGCCTTCCGGAATGTCTACTTCCCCACTCAATTTGGTGTCATCTGCAAACTTTATCAGGCTACACTTGATCCTGTTATCTAGAACTTATGAAGATGTCAAATAACATTGGGCCCAATATTGATCCCTGGGGGACTCCACTTGTGACAGGTTGCCAGTTTGAAAAAGAGCTATTTACTACCACCCTTTGGGTGCGGCCTGTCAGCCAGTTCCCCACCCACTGCACAGACCACTCGTCTAGGCCATAACACATTAATTTCTCCAGGAGGAGGCTGTGGAGAGCCGTATCAAAAGCCTTGGAGAAGTCCAGGTAGGCAATGTCCACTGCCCGCTCCATGTCAATCAGGCGAGTTACTTTGTTGTACAAGGCCACCAGGTTTGTCAAACACGATCTGCCTTTAGCGAAGCCATGTTGGCGTTTCCCAATCACGTGCTTCATTTGACTTGTGATGGCCGCCAGGAGGATTCGTTATGTAACTTTCCCAGGGATTGAAGTAAGGCTGATGGGTCTATAGTTACCTGGATTTTGCCTCGAGCCCCTCTTGTAGATAAAGGTAACATTTGCCTTCCTCCAGCCCTCTAGGACATCCACAAGCAAAGCTCTTGCACAAAAGACCAAAACAAATAAAGAAGTGGTAGCAATGACAGTAGGACTAATTGCTGAATGGGGCCAAGTGCAGATGGTATCTGCACTACCCACCTCATGGGAGGGCCAGGCCAAAATTACACTGAATTACATGCTGGGTTAGTTCCTTAATGCTACTGTGCACTTCATTATTCCCTTGCCAAGTTTTTTCTTATAGTCAAATGCTGCTGCCAAGGAAATGAAGAAAATTTATACATACACTTGCTCCTATATAGCTTCACAGAAATTTACTGCAGTATATGGTGGTTTTAGTTAATCTCAGATAGGTTTCAAGACAAATAATCTTGACTAATGTGTTTCCACTTCTCCTTTTTCCTATTCTTTCTTTCCTGCTCAGTATCCTGTATATCCACTCCCACTTTCCAACTCCACACTGTTCTCTTATTTACCTACCAGTTATGTCCACTTCCTATTATTATGATTGAAAGAATTATATGATCATGGAATGGAACTGATAGTGTGCAAACATCCTCTGCTAATTCTGATGAGATGCCTCAAAACTCATACCCCAGCAGCGCATCCCTTTGCTGCCCTGCTTATGCGCTTCAGCCTTCATGCATGTCATACCTGGCTGAGGTCATCCAACTCTTTTCAATTGTGACCCACATCAGGGGTCTAGAGTTGAAAGGAGATCATATTTAAAGATTACTCCTCCAACTATTCTCATATTTTTTTTAGTTAGCCTATAAAAGAAGCCGTAAGTTCAAAGCAGGAATGTTTATGTAAATCAGGGAATATAGGAGCTAGACTTCTTTACTGATATAAGTCAGCGTCATCCTGTTCCCTACAATGTTCTATCAAGCTAGTTTATACTAGCCAAGATGTGCTCCCTCAGCATTTTAGGACACCAGTGTAGCAATATTCAGATCATCGTTCCTTAGTAGTACGGGAAAGCACCTGAATCTCCAAGTACTGCCAAAATGACTCAGAAGCAGGTTGGCAAAAAGCCTGTAGACAGCCCTACAGAATGCCACTTGGCATCTGCAACAATTGTATCCTGAAGCATGCAGGAAGGAAATATTATGTGCAGGAAGACATTGTAATGTCATGAATTAAAGAAGTTCAGGAGATCCTGAGACAGTTTCAGAGGAGATGTGCATTTCAGTAATTTTTTCTGGGCATAAACTGGCAGACGTTTTGTGTTGATGACAGAAGAGTGGTAGCATAGAGTCAGCCAAGGACAACTTTGTATAACAGAAAGTATGATGGCTCACTTCACTGCAGGGATCCAGTCCCACTCCAAGTTACCAGTGCCTCAGCAGGGAGGAAGCAGTAAGCATGTCCAAGGTCCTCAGCCTTGGGATGGTTCACAGTCTGGCCTATTTGTCAACAGCATCACTGAACATTACAACACCTTTGTTATACACCTCCACCTTTGTTCCCACCAGACAAATTCTCTTTGTGTGTCAGAATAGCACTTATTTGACAGTCCCCCTAGTCACTAAGCAGATAGTAAAAAAAACCCACCACATACCCAGTGTGGTATATGTACAATGTAAGTAGTTTCAGCATCTCACTTAGTTGTGCCAGTAGTTAATGGCTCTTGGGAAGCTGTTCTGCTGACATGTCCCAGCTCCAGAATGAGTCCCACAACCATGAAGATCAGAAGCAGCTGACTCAGGGCTCATCTTACACCCAGGCAGGAATAGCATCAGCTTAGATCTTGATATCCTTTTGAGCATTCAGGCAGTGCAAAGGAAACAAAAATTGGCCTGGGTCTTCAGCAGAAAATGTCAAATGTTCATCTCTTTTACTGACATGAACTTGCACACCATTTCCCGCAGCTATGAATTTTACACTTCAGGTCCAAATTATTTTCAGGACCAGCCCTTGTGCAATGGAGGATGTTACAGATCACCATACTTGACACTTAAGCCCAAACTATGAATTCCATTGCGACTAAATGCAGGAAATAAACAGAAGTACAGAAAAGTTATGGACACACTTGGTCCCTGAGTTTTAATGTACATTTATCAATCCCATCTTGGTACACATCTGGAAGGGCTAGGACAAAAATCTTTTTGTTGTTTGCAGTGTCCCAAAGCACAGAAAAGATTTACTTTGAGGAAAGGGTCAGAGGGAGAAAAGCTCCTTCATTTAATTGAACTGCTTGGCCCATGCTGAATGCAAGCTAGAGATTCCTCCCAAGAACATGGAGTAGAGCAAGCTTGAGATTTAAGTAAAATAAAGACAGTTGGGAGATGCAGAGTGAAGTGGGCCATTATAGATATACATACTTCTTTTTTTTAGCTTGGTTGTTAAAATAAGGGGTTCAAACATCCCTGATTCTCCAGACTGTTTGGAAGAAGGAAACCTGTGAGGTTTCTACTATTTCCACAAAACTGGACTGATTATTGATTTCATTTACATGTCTAACTCTTACTTCATGTAACTGTCCACTGTTTTTGCCCATGGTGCATTTGTACACAGCCTTAGTTCAGTTACATAATAAATAGGTTTAATTTTGTACACTCTTTTCCCTCTTCCCTAGTTGTGCAGAGAGCAATACCATGCAGTCATCCTGCTGATGGGACAATCATACCATTGACCTCTGGGCAACACATTTTACCTTCCAGCTTGAGCCTGTGAGTCAAATATTCCCTACGCCACTTTACCCTACGCAAACATATGTGCTGTCAAGGACAGTATTACAGACATAATTTGCAGCATGAAACCAAAAAGGTGAAACCTTGGATGAGAGCTTTGTAATTGGAAATGGGGACTTAGGTCCTTAAAAATATGGATTGCTAATGCAGAAAATGGTAGGCTCAGAGAATATGCCTGGTTCAGAGAGGGAGAAAACAGAATATCATGTTATTACAATGCATGTCACAGGAAACTGGGAAAAGCACATGTGCTTGATAGATTGCATGTGATTAGAATGAAGGCCATAGGCACGGAAACCTATCTATTAAATATCTTGCTTTCATTAGCCCTAGTAGTATAACTATGAAACCTTAGAGTAATCTTCATTTGTTAGGTGAATGACCTACGTGCCTCATCTGCTTGGCTTTTTCACACATGCAGAGGTGAATCATCATTACACATTATTAATTGGAATGATGGACAGGTTGCCACTCCCTCCATATTCACTGCCTGCTCATGCACTTGCTCTCCTTTACTGTCACCTAGGGAACACAGTGTGACTGGCCAGAGGGATTAGTACATGGACTTAATTTGTGTGCTCCACCCAAAAAGACTTGCAGGCATTGGGGTTTGGGCTTTTTTTAATAGCCCTCCATTGAAAAAAAAATCAAAACAACAAATTTTAATGGGCAGAGGTACTAAATATACCCTAGGGGGAGCATGTCTATAATTGCACGAGAAGGTGAACAGATTGCAGGAGAAAACAATCAACTTAAAACACTTATCAGTGGACAGCAACTCCTGAATGATTTCCCCTTTTTAGTTGGGATAGGGGGTTATTATTATTTTCCTCCTGAGTTTCTTCCCTCCCACTGTTCTCATAGGTTTTCATTTCAGCACAGCCTACTGGCATCTTGTTCCCAGAAATGCATTTTTCCTCTGCCAAGAACAAACACACAAAGCAGAAATGTTCCTTCTCCCAGTATCTACTCTCTGGGAGCTGGATCTTCTAGCTTCTGGAAAGTCACAGCTTCTGCTAGTTAAGGGAGATGGAGATATGCACTTTGCTCCTCTGATGCCACACTCTGCCCAGATTTCTCTCAATAAATATTTGTAAGACAATTCAAAAAGCTCTAGGTCCATTCTTCACTGTTGGAGTACTTCAGATTAATAGAATTAAAGTCTCTTTAAATCCTGAAGAAAGAGCTCAGAGGAGACAGGAACTTTTTTTTGCTTTAACACTGTGTGAGTCATACAATGTTTAGCTTGTGTGTTTGATACATCATAGCATCTAAGCCAAAAAGACAGTTGTAGAATGAGTGGCAGGTTAACAAAGACTGGAGAAAAATAATGCAGAGAAAGCACTAGATTGATGTTGAGAAGGTAGAAAAGAGTCCTCAAAATTTCAGTGTTGCCAACAAGTTTTTATTACAAATCTTGTAGTATGTAGTGGGTTTTTATTCTGAAAACTCCGGTTGTGGAATCAAAAGATGATAAAAGAATATCATCTTTCATTTTTAATTAAAACATTCCTAGCCCCCATAGGAAAAAGCATGAAAACATGACCAAAGGGTATCCCTTGGAAATCAAAATGGAAAAATAAAGAACCCAGTCTTTTATTTTATTTAGCTTTATTTTAGAATTTCCCACACCATGAGTTATACCCAATTTCTATGCACTGTTGGCCTTTTACCTCTAAATATTTCTGGCTGGTGGCAGAAACAGACAAAGAACCATTCAGCTAAAAAAGAGCTACAGATGTTTCAGAAACTGCAGCCATTCTATTTTGGCAGCAATTCATAATCAGAATTTTCTGATTATGTCCCTTGTCACATTAAAACCCATAAACTAGAATGTGCACATGCTGATCCATATAATAACTCTCTCCCCTGGAGCTCATTTACTGAGGTCAACTTTCTTACATACTGCCTCCTCAATAAAGGAATACCATAGCAAAGCAAACTGCAATTAGAAAAAAAAAAAAGAACTTCCAGCCAGTCAGTTTATCTGACAAGTGGAGACACAGAATTGTTTTCCCCTAGACCCACAGACCCACAGAATCAGTAAGTGCCATCCCTTTGCTCGATCCCCTCCTAATTAAAAGCAGCAAAATTAACCTCAGTCAGTTAGAAACTTGCCTTTTCCCCGAATATCCTAAATTCTTACTTTCTTTGGCTCTTCACCAACATAATTCAGTGTTCACTCCTGTAGTTTCACACACAGATGATAACAGCATCATGAGACAGAGGAGCATGACACACCCCAACATTTCTATCAGCTATAGCTAACAAATAGGATTCTTTATCAACGAAGCTTCAAAGCTTCTGCAGCAGAAAAGAAGAAAACACCATGATATAACAATCGGGAATAAAAAATCTTAAGCAGATAAAGTCTCCACAGGGACCTTTTTAAAAAGAAAATGTATTTCATTTGTGGAATAACCCTAGGATGAGCTATGTACCGTAGTCTAACCATTAAACACTTACACAAGTCTTTCAGAAACTAACAGATGTTCATTTTATGAGCAAAGACAAGTGCCATTTGGCCCTTTCAGACACCTATAAAAATTCAGAAAATTTTAAACTATTTTAATAGCTGCCTGACAATTTTATTAATGCACTCTGCTACAACGTGATCCTGTTTCCTTCACAAAAAGACTGACTCATACCATGGATTTTTACACACACTAAGGTGCATGTTGCTAATGCCTTCCTCTTGATTAGTAAGAAAAGAAAACCTATTGTACTGACCAGAAGGAACAGAAAGATCTCTGCGGGATTTAACACAAACACTGTGTCAGCCTGCAGAGATCCTGTCTCAAAATGATCCGTGGAAGCTTTAATGATTTACTCAGTGTAAACTGACAGAATGAACTACAGAACCTGCCCAGAATCAATTCTGGGGCTCAAATCCTGGCTTCAGCCATAGGTGGCAATGAATTTTAAATCTTAATCTTGGCAACAACTGAATATTTTACATCATCACAGAACAGCATACCTATAAAAAGTATAATATTTGCAGAAGAAGGGCCTAGGTCTATGACAGGTATAGTTTATTAAAAGGGGGCTTCACTGACAGAGCCAAATTTGGGGAAATTTATACAGCACCTGCTGATTCTGCCTGATTCTCACCGGTGCCATCAGCATCTCACTTTCTGGCACTCTAAATTCACACACAAATGAAAAGTTATGCATGCATTTGGTATTACAACCTTATGCATAAGAGTTTCTGTAGGAATATCATTATTAAACCACCTACACAAGATGTTGAATTTTGTGATGGTTGTGATATTTTGTTTGTTTGCTCTTTTTCCTGAAGAAGCTGCAAAAATAGCATGAACCTAGATTGTTACCTCAGGCATTCTGCAGAGCAATATGCCAAAGCACCCACATACTGAGTGTTTGCAGATTTTAAGTTTGGGATTGACTATGTGCCAATCCCCTCTTCAGCTGTGGGCACTTGATCCTGCACCAAAATCGCTGTTGACCTTTTCTGGTATTTATGATGTCAGTATGGATATTTATTATTGTTTGAGCTCTTGACACAAAGCAAGCAGCTTCTATAGCATGTTTTTCTTCATGCAAAGTATGAATATGGGAATCTCAGACTTCCTATCGAGCTTGCCATTTCTCCTACTGGGATGCTTGTTTAATAGAGGTAGGTGATTTTGCCTTATTGCTTTCATCAGCTTTCCAGAGAAGACTTACTTGCACAGATGAATGCTAACTCTATCTTATATTCTCTGGATGACTTAATCTCTGAGTACAGTTATTTGAAATACATTAGTTATGTACTATCCAGTCTCTATTGTTTAAAAGTACTTAAAATATTAATCATATCAGCTAGCTGGATTGTGAGACTAACATGTAGTAGTAGGACATCACTGTTCAATATATCCTCTGAGCTATGATTTGTACTTAGAAACATCATAATGCCCTTAGATGTGACATTCAACTTAACAGAGTCCCTCAACACTGATCTCAACAGGGGTTATTCAGGTCTCATTTGTGGGTCTCAGCTGAGACTCATACATAGCAATGGCCTAGAAGAACCAGGCAGACACTAGAATTGTCACCTGACACTAGGTAAAGCACAAAGACGGTATCTTGCTATTTATATATACAGCATCCAGCACAAAGTGGCTGTGATCCTGACTGAAACTGCAACCTGCAATGCAAATAATTATGATGACGGTTATAGTCAGGTCCCAAATAAATTCACAATACCATTTACAATGAATGCTCCTGAGAAACCATATTTAACACACAGTTAAAGTAAAAATCAGAAGTTTGGAAAAAAGAACCCACATTTCAGTACCAAGAGTTTGGGTTAGCAAGAATAATAAAACAATTAGCTGATGTGCCCCTTAAAAGAACATGAAGACTGATGGAAAAGAGCATAGCTTTGGACTGGTTCTTTTCTCAGAAGAATTCACACAATTTCTGCAATAAAATCATATTGGTTACACTAATCCTTGCTGTCTGAAACACTGCAGCACTTCATCCAAAAATGCATACGATCTACAGTCCCACTCATCTGCCCATAGGCTAGATACTTTCTCAAGTTTAGAACTGTCAAAATCCAGTAAAATATGAATAGAAACCATAATCAATGTCAACTAAGTCACAGAAAACATGCATGACAGGTTATCTTCAGCAGACTGGCTGCCGACTCACACCTTTGAAGTCAATATTTTAGATGTATCTATCTGTCCTAGAGAAACCAACTGCTTATCTTTGGGAGAGCATGAGAGAATGAGGCTAAAGCAGAAATGTCCAAATCCCATCTGAAAAGCTGGATCTGACTCTTGAAATTTAAGTTACTGGTTCCCAAAGACATATTTATGCATAGAGATTGAAGCTTACATATAAAAGGAATAATAATTATACAACCCACAGTAACTGCTAAGAGAAATTTTTAAATGTTACATTGCTTGAGAGACACTTTTTCAGGCTACCGAAGAGAGGTGTGAATTTCTCCATAAGCCTAAGGTTGCCACTTCAAAGAAGAGATTTTCAAATAAAATCACATATGTACAGCCCTAATTTGTGCACTCAGTTACAGAATAGTTGGATCATTTATTGTAAAGGTGTATGCAAAGAGCTTATGAGAAAAGGGCAGAAGAGCAATAATTTACAAAGGAATCCTACTTCCTTTTTTTCCATCTACAGAGTGAATATAATAGTAGCTTTACCACCTAAAATATTAAGTTACTATGTAAGGGTCTGATCTTTTCAGCAACATTTAAGATGACAGGAAGAAGAACCTTTGCAGAACAAGGATACTGGGTATTGCAGGTGCTATTTAAAACATACTGTGGGCCTTTCTACACGGCAAATTGGACCTTGTTGAATTGCAAGACAATCCTGAAACTGAGCTTTTTCCAAGTGTGGCATCCTACAAAAAAGGAACCTGAGCTACTGGTCCCTCTTTGTCACTATTTTTGTTGGGGAAAAAAGTCTTCCTGGGCACAGAAAGAAATGCAGACTCCAGGACCTTATCTCTCTTTATCTGTGTGACTGTAAATTGGAAGAGGCTGTGCTGGACTGTCCAATTGGTTATCCTGCAGCAACCTGCAGAAGGAAGCTCTTGCCTTTCCTGCACTGACATGAAAAATTCTTCTATTTGCTTGAACAACATCCTGATGCAAGCAGGTTTATAAAGGCTGCTTCTAGCCAACAACTGGGCGTTTGAATATTTCTAGAAGGAGAGCCTGTGGTTCTAAAGCTGCCCTCCAAGCCAGGGTTGGGTTTAGTGTTAGGTTCCTTTGAGAGTAGAACTTCCCTTCATAGGAGTTTTATTTCTCTTCTGCTTAAGTAGCATTTCAACAAACACACTAGATTGTCACAAAGAAATCTTCATAAACTTACTTGGGACTTCTGAGGGAGAAACAAAGAGGGGATTAAAACATTAGCTTAAAAACAGATCCTTTAGAGGAATATTTGGGGCTAATGACATGAGACATCCTTTGAATCTTTTGTAAGGCTGGCAAGAGAAATAAAAAGACACTAAGGACAAACTGGGAATCACCATATCATTTAAACCAATTTTTTACAAAGCAGTAGAAGAGCATCAGCATCTCTCCAATGTACTTGCCCTTGCTTTCCAGGATGATCCACATCTACTGAGTCTTTGCCTAATGGGACTGCACCCTGTGATACAGACTGGAGCACAATCCTGTGCTCAGACACTCATTTCTCTCTCCTCCCCAACATTTAGGATCACTATTTTGAGTATACATGCCTTCCAAAGTCCTTTCCCACTCTGCTCAACTCCTGGGGCTATGGGATTTTCCCATTAATTCTTTCTTTGTGCATGACCATCTGGGAGATGAGCAGAGGTAGACACTGACCGATTTATTGCCAGAATTAAAAAACTGTGGAGAAGCAGGCGGTCAGCTGGAATTAAAAAGACAGACCGGACAACTTACAAAATCATACATTTGGGAATTGTGATACTTATGTTATGAGGGCTGACAGTAGCACAGCAATTTTGTCTCCATGTGTAAGCTAGAGCTTTTCAGAGCTCCAATCAGCTGAACAACCTTTCCTAGCTCTATCGAGACTGACTTATGCCCACTTTTTTACTTCCAGTAATTATTCTTCTCCATGTTTCCATATTTTCTGTATTTTTTTCAGTCTTAGGCCTGCCTCTGCTCTATATTCCTTTCTTTACAAACAGTCTTTATGCTTGGTTTCTTTCCCCATTAAAAAGCAAGGGACATTCTTTAAACTACAGCAGAAAATACAAGGAAGGAGATGATCCCCCTCATTGTCTCAATTCAGATTTTGCAGTCTTTGACTATACAGTGCTCTATGCCCAAGTTCAGTTTATACACATTTCTTTACCTGCCACATCATGCTATTCAGTACTGAACATTACCATATTCAGTAAAATATTACTATTAATGGGACAGTAGCACACAGCGAGACAGTCAATAGCACAGCATTACTCCCTGTGCATACATTTATGTAAATTATGGTTGTCAAGGTATATGTTTGTATGAAACTCAAGGTTCAGTGTAGGGAAAGTCTTGGTGAAGAGGTTTGAACCATACCTGAAGAAGAGGAAAACCTTTATATTCCTTAATGAAGCAAGTTTGTGAATAGTTCCATTAAGTAAAAAGGCGATTGCTTCTGGCCTGCTGAAGAGACATCAGTATATCCAGAGAAGGCAAAGGAAACAAATGCACAGAGAAGCAAGCGCTAGAACCCAGTCCTTGACTGTGGAGCTGAAGATAATAGTTCCTGCATATTAGCTGGGTAGTGGGAAAGGCAAAGAGGCCTTGTGGATTTCAGCATGGGATAAGTACAGTAAATGTGCTCTTTTTCCTGTCACCTTTCTAACAGAGTGGTTTATTTTGGCTTCTGTAAATAAATAGTCCCATTTGCTTAGGCTGACTTTGCTTGAGGTGATTTTATGAGAGCTGATGTTATGCATCAAGGCTCCACTTTTACAGGGCTGTAAATCTTCAAACCAGGATACTGGAATGTCTCTGCACTTACCAGCACTCCAATACATATTCTGAGGGCAAGAGGAGAACAACAGGGCATGTCTGTGACTCTGAAAAGCTGGCAACACTGGAGCCTGGGAGAATTAAATGGGTTTAGTAGAGTATTAGCCAGGAAAGTGCTCAGGTTTGTGACAGGGTAGTGGGGAATGTTTTTGTGATTATCTCCTTACGCAGTTACTCTGAAAGTGTCCTTTCTTGGTCAACCTATCAAGGAATTTTTCAAGGAGCTGTAGGAAATGGGTACAAGTAGAGAAAACTACTTTAGTTGGATACTTCAAATCCAGAACCCTTTGTAAACTCGTTAAGAGGAGCAAGCGGTAACTCATTTCTATTCACATATATAGATTTGCCCCCTTTGTCCACTTCCCTGGCCCAAGTATGATCCTAACTTTATTCATTTTCAGTGGTAACATGGAGAAATTATACTGAAAGTAACAATTACGTTTTATTAATAAAAAGTAATATAAAACAAGTTCTTTCAGGTACTGAATACCAACAGATGCTTGAACGGTAGGTCACTACAGCATCCTCATAGTTCTTTATCATCTACATAATTAGACCAATACAACAAACTACAGAGATAATCAGTGTAGTCAATCATTCTATACAGAACATTGTTCAGGAAAGAGCTCACAAACAGAACAATTATATTCAAACACCAAAGGCTGAAAGAGTGAAAACATTTAAAAAATCTCAGATAGCCCTTTTACCTCCACTGCACTCTTTGCTTTGCCATTCTCCCGCCCACCCAAATAAAAACAGTAAAAAAATCATTAGAATACCTTTGAACTTGTGAAAGACGGCCCATAGCTCAGCAATGTCGGTGGCAAATGTTATGTCTGTGTCGAGGACAATGACTCGCTCAAGATTGGAAGGTAGAGTCTTAGTCAGAACCAACTTCATCAGCCCGTAAATCCCAGAGTAGTGTTTGTTGGGGATCCAAGACACTTCCGACTGACAGGAAATGGGAAATTTGAAAGAGGAAGAAAAAATAATCTTCATTAGAGAGAGAAACTCTTCCTGAAATTAGTTTCTTGTAAAAGTGGGAGGTCTCTGAGTACCAGCAATACAACAGCATAAAATGCCAGGTGGAAACAGCCAACTAAGATCCTGCTTGTACGTTAACTTCAGAAGCTCTGAAATACACTAAGGTTTCTGAAAGCTTGGAAAAAAGAAGTTCTTTGAGGCAACCGCTTTACACGTTATAATTAAAATTAATTGAGCCTTTCCAACCTGGTACAATCCATTCTCAGACATCCATATACCCTGATAAAACTGAAATATATTTTTAATCCAAAACTTCACGTGAATTGTACATTGCTTTAATTTTCAAACAAAACAAAAAGTTTGTGGTTGCCACTCCCAGAATTTTCTGACTTTGAATTAGAAGTAACAAATATAAATCTCTTTTGTTTTGTTTCCTACAGATTTGCAGGTCACAATTTCAAAAGGCCAGACATTTAGAACAGTGGGCCAGAAAACTGCAAAAATTTAGTTTCTTACAAATTCAAATTTTCCTTAAGCCTTACATCTTTAACTTATAACTAGTGACATCACACAGACATACTCAAAAGTGGAGAAAGTGGGAGAACATTTTTAGCCACATTTTTTTGTTTGTTTATATTGAAAAGGCAAACATGGTGTGCTGGTTTTGGCTGGGATAGAGTTAATTCTCTTCACAGTAGCTAGTATGGGGTTATGTTTTGGATTTGTACTGGAAACAGTGTTGATGATAATACAGGGATACTTTAGTTACTGCTGAGCAGTGCCTACACAGGGACACGGCCTTTTCTGCCTCTCACACTGCCCCACCAGCGAGTGGGCTGGGGGTGCACAAGAAGCTGGGAGGGGACACAGCCGGGACAGCTGACCCCAACCAAAGGGATATTCCACACCATGTGATGTCATGCTCAGCATCTAAAGGTGGGGGAAGAAGAAGGAAGGGGGGGATGTTCAGAGTGATGGCGTTTGTCCTCCCAAGTCACCATTACACGTGATGGAGCCCTGCTTTCCTGGAGATGGCTGAACCCCTGCCTGCTGATGGGAAGGAGTTAATGAATTCCTTGTTTTGCTTTGCTTGTGTGCATGGCTTTTGCTTTACCTATTAAACTGTCTTTATCTCTACCCACGAATTTTCTCACTTTTACTCTTCTGATTCTCTCTTCCATCCCACTGGGAGCGGCTGTGTGGGGCTTAGTTGCCAGCTGGGGTTAAACCACAACTCCCAAACATTTACATTTTTTCAGGGCTAAATAAAACATTTCTACCACTTCTAAAATAAGTTGGGAGACTAAACTCAGTATTCCATTGCACTATTGGCACTAGGATGATTTATGAGCTATGTTTCTTTTTCTTTCTGTGAGATTCAAGCTCTCAAATATCAAAAGTCACTGCTGAAAGTGGGATATAGAAGTTTTTGAAAAGTTCCTATTGCCCTGTCTAAAACTCCTCTTGTTTAACATTTTAAAGGGCATGCAGTACAATTCCCAGATTTTAAGTTTTCCCCTGAGTCATGCTCCCATTAACTTCAATTAGTATTTTGTCTACAGGGGACCTGAGTGAGACAGACTTCAGGATTTGCCCTGGCATGTTATACTTCAGAGAAAGTAGGCAGAAACTAAGTGCATTCATAAACCTGAGATTTATTCTGTTGTTTAACTGTCTCATATCTATTCAGTGGCACTCTAAAGTTTATTATGTGAAACAGCTTTTGCACAGAAGAGCTCATTTCCTCCAAAGTCCTTCAAGAAAACCTTCTCATAGTAGAATGGGTTCCTAAACTTTATTTGGAGGTGGGAAGAGTGGTTGAAGAAAGGCTAATAATAGCTGCTTAGAATGCATTTCTTTTTGAATATAAAGTAACAAGGCCTCTGCCGATGTAAGCTGACCTGCTCTTTTCCCTTTAAAATGGCAAACAACTTTCTTCTGTATTCTCAGGGTTCCTGTACCAGCACAGACCTTTCACCCACTACTAAGTTCTTAAAAAGACTGAGGGTACTAGAGCAAACCTCTAAGGAGAAAGGCAAAATTTTAAAGGGGAAAAGCCGGAAAACCAGACTATATTAAAACAACCCCAAAACAGAAAGTGCAAACTGAAGTGTGAAGTCTTGTTTGTCTTTCGAAAGCTATCTCATCCTGGCAATCCATTTCTGTGTTCCCTTTTCTGTGCATATAATTCATATGTAATCACTTGCATACACAATCTGGCCACCTACACACATCTATGCAGTATTTACTTGTGCTCTCTATAGGATTTGCACTGTAGAATGCCAGAAGTAGCACAAGCAAGGAATGCCAGGACTCTGGTATAAACCTCTATGAAAGATATTAGAGTGAAGTAACACACAGAATGGTTTTATTTATGGGTCTAAAGAGCCATCGTTCTTACTTCATTTTTTTCTTGCTTGGTCTGTCTTTAATTTGTATGGTACTTAGAAGAGAAATCTAGTTTCTGCCTCTGAGATATATGCCAATATTAAGTTTCTAGGTATATAAAAATGAACCTCAACGCTCCAAGAAATTTCTTCTCTGTGTGTAATAGAAATAATTTCAAATCCACACCCTCAAAACTCTAGTTACTTATGGTCCTAGCCCTCCCACATGATGGCCCTAAGCAGGGACCACCACATCAAGGTGTCAGCAACGCACTATTTACCCTGCTTCTCCAAACTCTGCATATCATTCTGAATCTGCCACTTGACATCCTTGTGGTAGACCAGACATGGAGATCAGCTCTCTAGTCATAATCACATAGTAAGAGTTAAAGTAATTTTACAGACTTGAGCTTGCTTTTATTATTACCCATCCCTATGTTATTAATTTTGGATGGCATATCCTTCATTTAATTAGTCTAAATGCAGTACTACTCCAAAATAACTCCTAATATGCTTATGTAAATAAGCCTAATAAGGCAGGGATTCAGATGTCACATGGATAGCCTCAGTCAAGAAGGGAAAGTAAAAGGTGGCTGAAAAAGTAAGAGTCAACTGCAAGGAGCTGTTACTTTCTTTGCTCTCAAGATTCCCAATATCTAACATCAGTGCAATGTTTCACTGCAGGGAAGAGATCCTTGCCTGGCTGTTCCTTCTGATCTGGCACAAGTAAGCCAAAAGCCTGCCATCCTGAAGCCTGATGTCTGAAAGGATCGCTTTTGAAAATGAAAGGAGCAATCCCTTTTCCAAATGGTCCATCACAGCTGGCTAGCATGTGTTTGATTTGAGCATATGTAGAAGCTTGAACCGTCAGTCAGTTCAATGTATCTGCAGTTTTCTCTTCTCTGATGCAGAGTTGTCTAAGACGTAAACAGGGGTCCTAATTAGTCCCCAGCATAATTTCTTCACTGCTTTGCTATTCATGAATAATGTAACCATTCCAAATTCATGCCAAGGAGAACTCCTTAAGCTACACAACAGCACTGTGAAAGCTCACTCTCTCTGGGTATTACATATAGTCTTACTAAAAGAAATACAAGAACGCTATGGCTGAATAGGTGCTTAGTAGTTAAGCAGGGGCAATTTAAGATAATTAAGATGGTCTAAGGACAAATTCTTGCAAAATTCTGCAACGTCCAAGCTGTCCACTTTGATATAAGTGGTAACATTTAGCCATTTCATTTATCTAAATATTGTCCAAATATTTTTCTGTAAATCTTAATACTTTTTTTTCTCTAGCATAGTTAAAATGGACCATATATGGAATGTTTGTGAATCATTTGCTTTACAAGCTAGTTCAGAGTTGCCTTCAGAGAACGAATATTCCTAGAAGATATGGCAGGAAGAGAAAAAAATAGTAAAAGAGGAAAGTGAAACACAATAGGATAACATACTTTGCCATTTGTATAATTCTCAGTTCAGCAGAAATAGCACACCTCGGATCTCTAGCTCTCAAGATCTGGATTTTTGTTCATGAGAGGAGAGTAAAGAAAGGCATTTAGCTGGTGCTGACAGTGATACTTTTAAGTAAGCTAAGTGAAACAATACCTTCTCACTGAAGATCTTTTTTCAGAACCATCTTTATTCTTTCCACAACTGAAGACTGAAAATACACTAAATTATCTAAATTATTTGGTGCATCTGGCTATGGATATAGAAATCACATGCCTAGGAGTCTGCATGCTGTACACATTCTGTAAATGCCACAGAAGCATGAGCAACAGTCCCCATGTCCAGTGACACTTTACTACCAAGTTATCCTCCCTAATGATGCTCTGACTATCTTTGGGAAAACCTGGCTAAAACTGCAGACATACAGCCTAGAACAGGTTGTACACGGCCTAACTCAGCTTTCTCACAGTTGTTACCGCTGTAAAAACATTCATTGGTTAGCAGAAGTGCGCTTTTTAAGGAAAGAAGCCTAATATAGACATACAGCTTAAAATCAAGCTTCCCTGTTTCTATGACAGAGAGAGGGGAAAACAGTGGCTCCTTCTCTGTTTGTGAATGAATTGTATAATGACTACATTCCCAAGTATTTAGGTATGTTTGTTCTTAAAAACACGTGAGTCTGGTTGCCTACACATAGAGATCAAAGAGCACAACTCTTCTACCAAGTCATCACAAATATATTCAGCCAGACTTTGACTCTTATATCACACTTCTTTAGGGAACTGTAGTGATTTTTTTTTCCCTAAGTATGCTATTTTTTTCTCCGCAAGTGGGTGATGGGAAAATTTGCCCAGGCTTCCCAGGTAAATACTGACTGCTCTGTAGCTATAAGTGAAATCTGTACGTGGGCAGGTGCCTTGAGCCTCTTTGAAAAGGGTGGAGACTTAGCAAATTTGGAAAACACTACCAACATGAACAGAATGACAGCAGGAACAGTGACCAACAGGAAAGGACAAACAACTTACGGCTGCCTTTACTGTGTCAGATCAAAAGTCCATCGAGCTCAGTAGCTGGCCTCTGATAGCAGGTGGTGGCAGGTGCCTACTGAAGAATACAGCGATATTCTACAATTCTACAGTGATACCGTGCCCATATATACTCCCATCCTGTAGGATTTTGCACCAAATTTTGGAGCTAGAGGTGGTATGTTTTTCATTAACAGCTTTTGATGGATTTTTGATCTGTGATTTTGGTTGATTTTTGAAGTCCTGTAAGTTTTTATCAACCACAACATCCTGCAGCAAAGAGTGCCACAGGTTATTGACAACTCCTGTTTGTATGGACACGGCTATCTACCACTTTAATTTGGGTCACATTCATTTTCACAGAACTACCAGAACAGCAAAGCCATTTCACTGAGTAGTTGTGGCTAATTCAGAACCCAATACTGTACACCTGAAGTTAGCATTCTTTTTTCTCATGTGTCTTACTCTGCATTTATTAACAGTTGGCACATGATCCTCATTGGGATAAAGACAAAGAAAACAGCCCTTAGAAAGACATATGTGGGAAGTACAGTGCAGGGATGGGTGCCAGTCATGAGCATAACTGTGGAAAAGAACAGGGCAGGTGTTCTAGTTGAGTCAGGAGAAAAATGCACTTTGAAGTTACATGCCAGGATGAGATAGTTTCGTATTTGCTGAAAGCCAAATTAATTGAATTAAATTATTATTACATTTTTATTTAAAACTCGTGCTCTTAAAGGTCATCAGTCTTACAGGCTAAGATACTTTGTTTGCAAGTATGATTTTGCTGCACTCACCCATCTCTTTGCTACATTACTAAAAAGATGATAAATAGAGCAGTAAGGTGAAACACAAGAATAGAGATAATGTATTTGCTGTCTTACTTAGTGCTGGTTTATACATACACAGACTGGAGCACAAAGACAGTAGCAAGCATAGAAGCAGAGGAAAGCCAACCTAAGATTCTGTAGGACTGTACATGTTTCTCTCATCACTTACCATCTTCCCTTAAGTACTGGTGGTTGACAGAAAACCTAACAACCTGGCTTGCTATGTGCTTCTTGGGACTATTTAATAGACTACCTCCCTACCAGAAGAAAATCTATCCTGACTTTTCCTGATGAAGAGGTTCCAGTCCATGTAGGATCACAGAATGGTAGAGGCTGGAAAGGACCTCTGGAGGTCACCTGGTCCAACCAGGCCAAGCAGGGCCACCTAGAGCTGGTTTCCCAGGACCCTGTCCAGATGACTTTTGAATATCTCCAAGGATGGAGACTCCACAATCTCCCTGGGCAACCTGTGCCAGTGCTCAGTCACCCTAACAGTGAAAAGTGCTTACTGATGTTTAGAGGAAACCTCTCGTGTTTCAGTTTGTGCTCATTGCCCCTTGTCCTGTCATTGGGTACCTCTGAAAAGAGCCTGGCTCCATCTTATTTGCATCCTCCCTTCAGGTATTTATATGCATTGATGAATCCCCCCTTTGCCTTTTCTTCTCCAGGCTAAACAGTCCCAGCACTCTCAGCCTTTCCTCACATGTGAGTTGCTCCAGTCCCTTCAACTCTGTGGCCCTTGGCCGGACTCTCTCCAGTGTGTCCATGTCTCTCTTGTACTGAGGAGCCCAGAACTGAACCCAGCATTCCATGTATGGTCTACCACTGCTGAGTAGAGGGGAAGGATCACCTCCCTTGACCTCCTGGCAATACTTTGTCGAATGCAGCAAGGTTACCATTAGCCATCTTTGTTGCAAGGGCACACTTCTGGCTCATGTTCAGCCTGCTGTCAACCAGGACGCCCAGGTCCTTTTCTGCCAAGCAGCTTTCCAGCTGGGTAGCCCCCGGCATTTTCTGATGCATGGGGTAGTTCCTAGGTGAAAGACTTTGCATTTCTTCTTGTTGAACTTCATGAGGTTCCTGTCATACCCTCTTGCCTGTTAAATAACATTTTTTTCATTTTCTTAACAAAATTCCTCACTGTGCCACAGACGATATAGCACTGTAGCATGCCCTGAGCTTCAAAAAGTGCTTCCTGTTCAGCATGACTTGATGAGGGAAGTTTGGCTGATGAAGTGTTTTCCCTGGCAGCATGTCCTTAAACACTTCTCAGTGGAAAAACGCAACCTTCAATACTGTATTGATTTTCTCACTACATTCACTGCATCTTCCCAGATATGCTTGGAAAAAAATCAATCAAAATAATGCTCAGCTATGACATAATATCCTCAACCCCACTCCAAATAAAAGACACCCTTTCTGCTCAGCTGACTTCACAAAAGCACCACTACAGCCAGTATCGTGGAAGAGCCTGAAGGTCAGACTGGCTGGGTTGATGCACCAGGCTGAGAAATAGCAAGCCTGGAGGCAGAATGTGCCACTTGTGTACACCCCTCTCAGAGGTGGGCTAATAAACGGGATCAAATATACCCAAATCCCACCACCACCCAGGCTTAATGGCTGCAGATTCACTGTGGTGGAGAAACAGCTAGCAACAAATACGAGGAATCAGAAAACAGAAAAGGCTGGGGAATTTGAAAGGGCAGTCTGTAGGTAATTCTGCCTTCCTAGAGCTTTCACGCCAGCTTTCACTATAAAAAAGATTTGGCATCTAGAATATACTGATTGAAATAAAGAGAGATGTGAATTAGGCTCTGTAATGAATGACCTGATGGAAACCTGGATTTTCAGAAGAATTCAGCATCTACCTGCTCTCACCAACTTCAACATAAGCACCATCTTCCTGACGATTGTATCAGTCAGGTGATAAACTAACTTCAGAACCTTAAAAAAAAGCAAACAAAGCAAAACAAAACAAAACTACCAGGTCACAGCACAATCACAAAGAGTATTGTAGGTCTGCACAAATTGTTTCCGAATTGTTCTGAGTTGTATCTGACACTGATCTGAAAACCTATGCAGTCTACATGGTGCCAGAACTTTGAGCTGGAAGGATCTCTCTTAAGGAAGACCAGCCAAATTCTTTGGTAGCTGCTGTCTTCAGTCAGCCCTTACAAATGGCCCAGGTATAGGAAACAGCCCTGGAAGTTCTGATGTGTCAATCAGACAACAATAAGAAGTGTTATTTCCTCAGACTGGATAAGTAACTTCCTAGACACAGTTGATAACTTGTTTCCACAGCTTTTTCATTTCTTGTTTAGTGCTTCATGCTTCTATGAACACTAGAAGTAGCAAGATATATATTTTTTTTAAAATCATGTAACCTTTATTTAAGACAAAGCTAATAGAGCTGGGGCTTTCGTGTTGTTTCTAAACTGGAGGAAAATAGTGTCACCATTATAATGACCATCATATTACTAAGTTTTTTTGCAACACAAAGCATAAGAAGAGGGGGGAAACAATCAGTATCTTATCGCTGGCAGAGGACAGGGACTTTTCTTGATGCTTAGTTTTTTTTCATCGCTGTTCTTCAATTTCACACAGTGAGAACTTCATCCTGCTGTGAATTTTTGCCATATATCTTCTCACATTCATGGAAACGGAGTCACAATTCCAGCAACACTAGCACAGATCAGTGTTAGTTTCAGGATAATCTTCCCCATTTCACATTGACCATATCTCAAAATATCAACTCTTTGCAGGGACATCTGGCTGATCCCCTTTCTCACTTGCTTCCAAGAGAGCAATATCAACATCTTGTTGCTGAGATTGGGTTAACTGAATCATTAAGGAAGAAGAGGAATAGCAGGTTAAAATTAAATATGGGTAACACTCATGCCTGTCTTGAGCACACTGTATTTCCTTTTTTTTACAAATGATAATAATAATAATTGTAATAAAAATAAAAAATGAAAGAGAGAGACCAATTCCAAGTGACCAAGGAGCCTGAGTGGAAGAAGGTGACTGTCAACTGTAGTAGCTTCTTCAGGAGGAATGCCAAAAGGAATCTCCTTGCATCTCACCTGCCTTTGCTCCATTTTTGTCATGTATCCAGCAAATATTAGCAGAAAGACCTTATTTAAATGAAAACAGACTCTTCTGTTAATGTTTTCTGGTTAACTTGTAACTTCAACCTTGAATTTAATTTTTTTCCTAGGTGATTCACAGGTTGCGATTACACTGATATTCCTCCCCCCACCCACCCAATAACATGTCCTTACTATCTATATGAATGGTTGTCAAGGAAACCAAGAATCCAGCAAAGCTGGGTAACTTTTCTAGGTTCAGAATTTCTGGTGCCTGAGTATTTAAAAAATTGATAATAAACCACACTGAAAAACAGCGGTAAGGAGATGGGAATTTATACATTTTTGCTAAAATGATTTTTCTATTTCTGCTGGCCTTTGCTGTTGTTATTCTTACTCATCACAGAAGCACCGGTGACTTTAATAGAATTCTGCCTCATCTCTTGCTTTATGAACAGATGATATCTTCCACACACACATGCAACAAGTCTGGATAAAAACAGCAGTAAGCAAAAAGGTTGAGATAGAAATAGATGATTATATGAACCTCTGGGTCCTGGATAATGTAGAGCAAATGCAGAAACCATGGAGCAAGCCACAACTGGAAAAGAAGATTAGATATTAAAAGGCGGAACAAACAAAACCTCCCAAATCAGCATCAGCATACTGCAAAGAAGAATAACTGCAAATTAATTCTCATCTCTGTGGCAAAGTCTGTAACTTAGTCTGATTGATGCTGATGCTTTTCTTTTATTTCTTCTTTCTTTCCAAGTCTCTCACCAATACACACATATACACAAAGGGCAGACAAGAGGGAAAAACCATGATTTAAGAATGCTTCTTCAAAATAACTTCCTTAATAAAAAATTAACTGAGGGTGCCAAGAATTAAATCATGCTCCATGTTTGGAACCAACACGCTTTATACAGATGAAACTGCAGACTGTTATATAAAGTAAAATGAATGTTTTTTTATCTCTGCCATTTAGGTAACCAGATATTCAGCCATACAGCTTCTTCAGAAAAGAAATGACCAAATAGTAATTCACATCCTGGGATCTTTGAGGATTATCTTCCTCCCCTTAGGTCTTTGGCTGGCTTTCTTCTACAAGGTTTCCATTCCTACCTCCTTGCTTAGCTCCACCAACCTCAAACGGCCAGTTTCCATTTGACTCTGAGTCCTCTTCTTTCCTCTCGTATGAGACATTCTTAATTTTCTCCACTGTTTCATGCTATCTCCAAAATGCTGAATGCACTGATTGTTTTCCTCTATTGATTTGTACAAGATGAGTCTGCAGAACAGAAGAGTCTAGCCAGTCTCAGTTAGTGCTATTTCTTGTTCCTTTGGGGCCTCTGGCCTCAACTTCACCTGTTTTTCGGTGTGGCAGTCAAGGGTGGAGGACCTACAAGAGTCAGAGCATCCTAAAAGAGGTCAGTGAGAATAAACCAAATACCAGCTTCGCAGTCCTACCTCTCTGGCAGAGGCAAAAATGCAAGTCTTCCCTAGAAGATAAGATAAAGCCTTTTTTTTTCTTCCTGTCAGTGAATGAGTGAAAAGAGACACACAAGCTGGACTAGATAAAATGGCTGGAAGCCAGAGCTTTCCGCTAAAAGCTGACTGACAGGTAGATCTAGCAAGAATTTGGCCAGTGGTCAAAAGCAACTCCTGGCTGCCCTTCTCACTTCACCTGTATGGAAAGATAAGAAAGATCAATTGCACGCTTTAATTGCTAGCGAACTCAATCAACAAGCTCTTTGTACTAATCCATCAGGGAAGATATAAATCCATGAAAATATTATCATTGCCAGCTTTTTAATTTTAGTAACTATGCAAATACATGCACATTAGCTGCAGCCATTATATGTTCTGGCAAATTTCCATGCAGCTCTTGGGGTCAAAGTCCAGAGGCATCTAATCTGTATTTTGCACAATGTCAGGATATTAAACAGGTATCACTAAGGCACACTGCCCAGAATAAAAAGCACCACCATCTCCTGCACAAACACATGTATCTTGCATAGATAATAGGTTCAGCTCAGTGACAAAACTGTATCTGAAGTTGGACTTTTTTACGTACTGGATTTCGGGCAAGAGTCCTTTTTTTAAGGATGATGAAAGAAGGCAGCAGAACAGTTACAGTGACTACTAATAACCAAGGAATGCCTGACAGGAAGCTGCAGGTCTAAAATATCAGTTATCATGTGCAAAGAAAACCCCAACCAAAACCAAAAGGACTTCTCACCCTCTTAAGGACTGAAAGATCTAGTCCTGTTTGCATGCAATACAAACCAGAATGTACCTCAATGCAACAGCCAGAGTTGCAGAAGATGATTTGTGGAAAGGATGGGGAAAGGCAGCTTCCACCAGACCTCTGACATCCTAATATGAGGTCAAAATATAGCAAATACGTATGAAAAAATAGGACTCGTTCTGCTATTCAGAAGGAAAGCACTGACTACTATCTGGCATCTCACCAGTAAAATCACCTCTCTCCAGAACTAAACTTTTACTGTTTTACCTTCAGAGCAAGAATGGTGAAACAAGAGCTGAAAATGCCGCACCAAGAAAGAGGCCCTTAGTGGCTGGAACACCCATTCAGCTGGTGGAATAAATGTCATATCCCATAAAGAGCTATTAGCTCTCTTATTTTCAGCAAAAGCCAAGAATTTGCAGGAAAACAAATCATCCTCCATCCTACAGGGTTGGAGGTCAGGTGAGTGGGAACTTCTTATATTGCAATTATTGCTTCAAGAGAACAAAAATTACATGAAGCAGTGTTCTTTTCTCCAATGGTAAGTATTATAATAGATCAAAACTCCTGGAGACTAAAAAGCTCCAGGAATACACCTGGGATAGAAAGGATAATAAAGGATAAAATGCATTACAATTATGAACAAGCTATACTAACAATAAACATAGTATAAGAAGCACTGAATGCAATGGGGGGTGGGGGGTGGGAAAAGTAGTATTCTTTTTTAGTAAAAAGAGATAAGATGTCTCTCAAACAATGCAGCACTAACTTGAGAAACAATCTGAGGAAAATAAAGACATAACTGGGAAAGCTGGGCTCCTCCAAAGCAAGAAATATGGAGCCTGATTTCATGACACGAGTCTGGCTTCTTGCCTAGGTTCTGGTTATATATTGGTCAAATACTTCAGATAACACTGAATTTGCATGAGTGGTGTTTAAAGGAAGTGTCCACGTAGCAGGCAAGTATCTCTTACACTTCTTGAAACTTTTGGTGTGAGGGCTAAGGCCACTGGTGACACCCTAATGGCATGTAATCTGGTAGTTTCACCCTAAGGACCATCAGATAAAAATGCAGTCAGATAGACAAGAGAACACAGATCCTAAATGGCTTATTAAAACAATACAGCTGGAACAATTTTATAAAGGCTTTCAACTGTATCAGCTAAAAACTGTGGAATCCATTCAACTGTGAAAGGGGTCAAACCTGAAATAATGGAACAGTACATGGGAAAATTATCAGGGGATTGAAACACTGCTGAATTTTCAACCTTGTTGCTGAAAGGGTGAGACCTAGACACCATCGTCTTACCTCAAAAAATGAAACTTTTGCAGGATAAAGTCAGTTTGATTTTAAAAGTTGTATCTCCACTGACAGAAATGAAATTTCACATTTCAGAAAATCAAATGTTCTCATATCAAGTTGATTCAAAAAAAGGTACCATCAGTGGCATCTAATTAATAACCTTATTATATATCTCCCCTTTGAAGCAGGTACTCAAACTCCAAATTAGCCTGAATGCTCTTACCCAGGCTGAGATATTTTCAGAAGACCTATGAGAAGAGTGACTTCACCGTGTGCTCGTGCTACATCAGTCACAGCATGGCTTGTAATTTCCAGTGCTGTGAAAGTATCATGCAGAGAGTTGTGCCCAGGTAAGATGAACATCGTTTTTCGCCACAAGAATGACCACTTCAGCCCTAGTCCTTCAGAATACTTTCTGCCTACACTGTCTGCTGGACTACTCCGTGGGAAGGAGCTCACATCTGAACTATCATGCAACATGTCCCTGAATTCCAGCTGTTTCTCAGAAACAAGCCAACACCAAGTACTTTACAAATTATGAATTCTAACAATTCCAGCTCCCTGGTGGTGAATCAAGAATATTCTTGGAGTCCTTCCAGCCTGCTATCTCTTTTTCAGCTTATCAGTCAGACATGGAAATATATACACTTCAGTTCTTTGTAAATTTAAAAGCAAGGATCACTAAACATTTTTATAAGATGCTCACATCAATACCAATCCTGAATAGGAACGTCTTGAACAGTCACTGCTGTTCTTCTCTGAGTAATCGAATGCCCTATGACAGGGAGGTGCCCTTATGAGCAAGTGAAAAGCCATTCAGATCTAAGACCATAGTCATTACATGTCTTTCCAGCTTTTTATCTGTTAGTGCCAGGAAAAGAAACTGTGCTGGAATGCAGATGACCATTAACTCTCCCCAGCAAGTACAGGGGAAATACAACCTATACCCCTTATGCAGATCAAAGTGCTAAATAATTTCCATACAGCCAAGGTTAGGACAGCAAAACGCTTTCATTTCTCACTGATGGATGATAAAGTTCTGAGAAAGCAGCTGCTGTAATGGGGATACTTAGCACAAACAATAGTTGCAGCAGTCAGTTTGAGGCACTCCGTGTTTTTAACTTCTTTTTTTTTTCAAGGGCACACTGGATACTTTTTGTCAAATGGAATAATTTTTTTAAAATCTCATGTACAGTTATTAATCTTTTCCTCATTCTCTGCTAAAATAGCCTTCCCTGGAGGTGCAGCACATGTTGCTGCAATAAGAGTGACGTTTAAGGACCTGAATGCCAAACAGGAATCCTTGCTATTGAAATGTCACAGTCAGCTACTATGACACAAATGAGGGTGATGGCAGTGGAAGAGAGTTGGATCTTTATTCCTCACTTCACATATGTTAAAAAGAACAGCTACCCTGGCTTCCTGGTGGAGGTAGTACATAGTGACTGTACTGCTTTTCCCTATAATCAAGAAAAAGGTGGAGATACAGAGAAGCCCACAACAGTTAGAGATAAATTATAGAATTAACAAAGAACTCCAATGTTTCCAAAACACCAGCAACAGTAGGAAAGTGTAAGGGGTTTATAAAGCCAGGCATGAGACTTTCTTTTGGAATAGCCAGTTGTGCAGTAGATGCATGCACAATATAACACAATTGGCAGACTGGGACCCTTGAAAGAGGCCCAGGAAATACTGCACCTTCTTGCATCACCCTGGGCTTCATCCCAGTATACCAAATTCTTACAGTTCCAAATCTTAAATTAACTGACAACGTTTGTAAATCCAAGGAGGAATTACACAAAATTTGCAAAAAGCTATTCCACCTGTGGTATCTTGGCTCCCTCCACAGACAAAGTCAGAGGTGAGGCTGCTCATGAAAGCTAGATGTCACTAAGCAGATGACAGCTGCTGGAAGTCAGTAACGGCACCATGATTCCCACTCTCATGACCAATTTCTGACCAGCCTCACTGATTTCCATAGCCCTTCTTTCATCACCGCCTGTTTTGAACAGGCAGAAATTTAAGATCCAGTGTGATTTTACATAAAACTACTTTTTTCCTAGTCTAGGCCTGAATAATAACAGAAAACACATCTAATAATGGTTTGTAATGTTGCATGGCTTTTTTTTTTTTTGAGCAGAAGAGGGACCAGGAGGGCAGAGGAAGTACTTCTTAGGCTACTCAGTCTGCACGGATAGATTCTGACCACTTCACAAAGGTTCCACTGTGCTGGGGAGTTTGAATTGCTATCTGTTTCTTGGTGGATACTCATTTCCTCCCAAACAGTCTGAAGAAAAATATCTTGGCTTACAAAACCTGGTCTGTTAATGTCTAGTTATCTGTACTGAAAACTGTGGATAAAAGACCCTGTTCTTAGCATGGTAGCATTGTGTCACAACCACAAGCATATTTTATCACCTGAGGCTTCATGTCCCTAGTATTCAACATGCTCATTACTGAATACACAAGATCTCAATTATAATGTGGAAATTCAAGTCTAAAATAAGCCATCCAAGTTATGAAAATCTGTACAATGTTTTTATTATAGACTTTGGTTTTCAAAATCTTAAATCTGCATTTTAAAAAAATCATTCTTTAAAAGAGAAAGAGAAAGGGCAAGAAGAAACAGCAGTCTATGCTTATTATTTCACTGACATGTACAGTAGACTAGTTTACAGGAAGACAAAAGGCTGGTGAAATGCAGGAGCATTACATGCCGACCATAACGTGTTACAGTATTTGACCAAAACCACAGTGCTGTAGAAACACTTTAATTGAATACCTACGACTGCGTAAATGAATGTAAACATATACAGATGCTGTGTTTCAGATACTGTGTTTCACATCCTGTACTGCATTAATAGCGATTAGATCTTGCATATGAAGTAGAAAAGAAAGGAAGGAAAGTAATGTACATCTGCTTCATACCTTTGCGTGTCGGTCTCTGAGGCATACAGTGAACTACTAAACAGATAAAAAATCATGCACTGCCATTGAACAATATATATTCTGCAGGCAGTGCAATGCAAATACAGTCTGTCATAATCTGTGATACTTAGTAGCCAGTCACTAGTCCTGTGAAAATAGATTGCTAGGGATGGCTGCTTCTGCAACATCCAGTGGAACTGCTTGACCAGAAAGATGGTGGAACGCAAGAGAATGCTGGCCAGTTTTCTTGTTCATGGCTTTATCAACACTGTTACCATTATCACCCTCTGCAGTTGATGTGACCAACACTGAGCTAATAATCTGTTCATCAAATATCATCTCACATCTTCCCAATTGTCAGTTGGCTCCCTCCCTCCCATGTTCAGCCTGTGGTATCTGCAGTTCTGTTGGAAGTACTTGCTTGAACATGCTTCCAAAATTGGTATATGGCAACATATGATACATACAGCCCCACCAATGCTATCTTTCATTGGAAAAGCTTCCAATGGTAGGAAGAACATTCATGGCATTTGATTTGCTTTTGGGGTCATTTGTTGCACAGGCACTTACAAACAGAGCATATGTTAAAAAAGCTAACATTACTGGCATATTGGCTTAGGGTAACTCTTGCATGGACAACATAATTTATCAAACAGGACACTTGGTTGCTGTCTGGATGGTGACGGGAGTCTCCATGGTAAGGGCCCTTGCAGAGGCATCTTAGTTGGACTGGGTGAGACTTCCTAAAACACGGTTCTGTCCAATTTTTATAATCCACCTGGCCTGTGGTTCTACTGCAAGACATCACTAATCCATCACTATAGATTATCTTAATCTACATATAAAACATTTCCTAACTATCTGAAGTATGTATAAAAGACTGTCCTACACGATCATTTCTACACATGGAGGAACTGTTTCTATTGACTGTCTTACCCTTGTACAACTGATGAACTTTGCAGCAGGAACTGTCTGGAAATCTCTGGAACAACCAGATTCTCCACCCAGGATGTTAATCAATACATTTAAGCATACGAATTGGTCTAGGCACAGCAGGAACTGCCTGGGAAATCTCAAGAACTGTCTGAAATTCCCACTGGGACATCTCCTGTAACAATCTGTCACATACTTCTTGTACAGATGGACAGCAGTTCAATCACTTAGTTTCAACTTGGTCTGCTGTCTCAAACCAGCCCTTTATCTCAACTATGCAGATGACTAGCCTGGGAGTTCCTGGGCCACTCTGGGAACTAGTAATTTAAGTGCATTAGCATTGCACACAGGCACAGCCCTGAGACCCAGTTACACTACAATTATAATTAAAGAATATCTTTATTTTTCTGCTTAAATCTCATAGTCCTTGCCCATTTATCTGACCAAATTATGTAAACGTCTGACCTAGTGAACCACCTTCACTATTCAGATGGAAGCAGCTAAGGAGTGACTCATCTCATGCTTAAGTAAATGCCTAAAGTTAGGCGATATTCATGCCATGCCTTATCCCAGCTTGGTCTTGCTCTCTGGATCACACCACTGATTTTGACTGAGTGTGCAGACTACATCAACACTTCTGATAGGAAATCACCTAAGGCAGCAGTGGTAATGAGATTTATGGTCTATTGTTTCTGGGAACAGCAAAAGCTGGAATATTGTCCATATATGCAGCAAAGTATGGAGCTTTTCACATTTCACTTTCAGGCCAAATGCTCATCTAGAGCAAAAATCTATTCATCACCCCTACCTTCAAGTTCACAGATCAATTGTAGCATGTTTGTAGGCTGAGTTAAAGTACATGCCTCTTCTGCTTTACCAGTGATGAAGACACTACGTTTATCTGGGCCATCAAGATTCACACACAGCAGAGCAGGCAACTGTTCATTCTACCTTCTGCTCTCCCTCAGTTCACCTGATGTTGTTGGCAGTCTGTCAGGCAACATCTGGGAAAACAAACTCGCCTCATCTGTATTCCACACATCACACATACAGTACTGCTTTATCAGCTGCTCCTTCTGCTCTGAGCCAATGCAGATCACAATGTGTTTGATGCCTATACTTTCTTGTGAGTGAACTGACATGAGATTCCACATTGGATAATGAAGTGTGGAAGCTAAGTGCTCATGTTGCACATCTTCAATAGTTAACTCTGGAGTTTCTTCATGTAAGACTGGACTGAAAAAACCACAATATCCTGTGGCCTGATATTTGTAAGCAACAGCTGTAATGGGCCTTTTTCATCTATGTTTCTCAATTATGTTTTTTTTTTTGTTGTTGTTATTTAATGTTCAAAGAAGATGATTTTCAGTTTCCAGTTATTTTGTGGGATGCATTGCCATAATAGCTACATCTACTGCATTAGGACCAAAGCTGGCTAATGTCATCATATGAAATGAATCTATATTGCCAAGTAACTTTACAGTTTGTAGTCACAGCCATATGTGACCACATAGATTTGGAAGAGTTATATGTGGGCCATACTGAGTAGAACAAGAATGAAGTCTGCAGCTATAGAATGGCTTGATTACTGGCACCATTATCAGCTGCCCACACTTCAAGAATGCTTATTGCAGATTACTAACTGCATGTAGCAAGCTTAGTTAATGGGAGAGAGTTGCACTGGCAGTACAATTCACAATCTGAACAGCTTCTAAGTTGAGGGAGAGCTTTTTAAGCACAGATATCCCTTGTGGTTATTGGCAAGGCAATGAGGAGACAGGTCGAGTTATTTTGGGGGAGGTTACAAGCATCTTCATAGAATTGACTGTTTCAATCATCAGACTAGCTGTTTAAAAGAAATATATCTCAATTGTGTTTGACCCTCTTCCTGGAAATGCTGTTATCTTGGCTCAGCTCCACAGCCAAGTCTCCTCCTCTTCCTCCCCATCCCGTCATGTGCCTCAAGGTAAGACAGACCTCTCCCTGGCCATCCTTTGCAAGGCTCCATCTCTCTTCCAAGTAGGCTGGTATTAGTTTCGCAGCACCCACCTCTAGGGAGAGAATGAATGTAAGCTCTTTGTAGTGCAGGATGAACATGAATGCCTGTGTTACCTTGCAAATGGAAAAATAAGTCTTCTCTAAATTTTAAAAGGAACATTTGACATGCTTAATTCACAGCAGCAGACAAAGTAGATTTGTCGGTTTGCTGGCCCTAGAAATTCTGGGATAATCAGTAGTACTGTGTCTTCCCTTTCTTGCATTGAAGCGTCCAGTTCTCCTCTAAAACCTGAGAGAAAACAATACCTACTGCAGAGCCTTATTTTCTACACCTTCCTTCAGGACACTGGTTGCTCTAACTCTAAGCTAAACAGCACATATTTTAAGAACTGCAGGACATGCTAAGAAACATTGCCAAATATTTTAGTCTCCAAATTCTGCCTTTTAAAAAATTAATACTCTAGTGGAAAGTGTTGCCTGAATTCTAAATAGCTACTTGAAAACAAAAAAACATCTGTACCTATTTATGGAGGACCTAACATTATGTTCATCCTCCCACTGTTCAAGCAGGAACAGGAGCAGAGGTGGGACCAGAAGCAGGACTTTTCCCAGGGCTTAAGGGCTTAAGCTAACATGCCAGCTCCTGCTGCATTAGAAGTAAGAGGCTGGAAGCTCATACTTATCCAAAGGGGAAAAACCAAGCATGAAATGAAATGTTTTCTTTAGCAGCTAAAATGTGTTCCAAAACAATGAAACATTGGTGAATGAAAGCTAAGCAGAAAATTCTCATGCTATTGTTCAGTCTAAAGCCTTTTAACTGTCAGCAATTGGTATTGATTACAGGTTTAAAAAAGAACTATAGAGGGTCGTTAAAACTGAAACATAGTATGTACTGTAGCACTAGATTCATAGATCACTTTAGAGAAAGGTACACTTTCTAGTAAATATTCCAGCATCAGCTCTACATTTTCCTAACACTGGACAGCATTATATAGCTCCCAAGTGTACAGGTGAAATACATGAACCCAAAACAATCATTAAATCCTCTCTAGAGGCTATGTAGGAAACAAATGAGGTGAGCTCCTACAGCTGTCTGTAAACAGCTCCTCTGTCTTCTCTGCTAAAACTTGCAGAATGATCTGGATGTGAGCCAGCATCATACCTGGCTTTTTAAAACTCCATTTACAGCTCTTTCCTGTCCTTTGGCAGTGTCTGTCACGTTCACCTATGCTGAGTACTACTTTATACTGTGTTTTTTGGCTACAGAAGTCAGGGAAATGGCTTGGTATGCAGTATGATGAGCTCTGAGCAAGAGTGGCAGACCTGGAAAGATGTGTTTATGCATCAACACCCGCATCCAGTAAGAAAGTGATCCCCAACCTAAAGCCTACGGCTTACATGCAAGACAGACCAGTGCTGCTTTAGGTCAACAGCCATATAAAAATTAAAATTCAGTGAAGAGTGTGGGACAAACAAGACTTTGCTCTGTTGCCTCATATCTGCACAGTGTTTTGCCTATAAATCAGCAAGTTGGGGATCACTGAAGTAAGCTCTCTTGGTTATTATTTACTTAACTAGATTGGACCATACCCAAATGACCAGAAGGAAAACACTAAGAAGTCAGTCTTGCCCAGCTGAGAGGCTAATTAAGCACTGTAAGATCCTACAGTTTGCAGAAAAGCACATGTAATATAGACACGTACAAGATTTACAAGAACAACCTCCTCCTTGATATAAAGCTACAAAGAACAGAAGGGAGATGTCTAGCTAATTAGGTTAGTATCAGCTTATGGCTTCATGTAGAAGGACCAATAAAACAAAATAAAAGGCTAGAAACAAAATATTTTTCTCAAGAATAATTTTTTCCCTTTTCCATCTCTTTCTACAAATATTTTACTCAAGATTCTACAACATGGTATGCTTTGAATTTATCCCTTAATTAGCACAGCAGTTTCCTAAATTTTGTTTTTTTCCTTGTTTCAAGGTGCTGTTCAGAACAATCTGGTAAGTCATACAAATTGTTGTCACCAACTCCAAATGCTAAAATCTGAATACTTCATTCTACCTCTAAAGCTAAAAACCATGCAGCTCAAACTCAATGCTGTGCCTTTGTGATTTAATTTAAACTATGAAAAGATAATTACTTTATGCTTTGAGTAAGTAATTTTTTCCCCTTTGGAATTCTCCTTTTTAAAACAGCATATAGATAAAAAGGCAGCTATTTCAAAATATAATATTGATAGCTCATCAGAGTGTGTGTCCTTACACCCATGCATAAGGAATGCAGGGAAGTTTAGTGTTTCCAGTAACAGGCTTGGGCTTTGTGAACAAGATACTTAAGATTCCATCATTGCTACTAGAAAGAGGTATCCTTAGTAAAACATAATGTGATCAGACACAATTCAGCCTTGGCAAAAAGAATTCTCTTGATAGCAAGTAAAATTCTAAGCTGCTAAACACCATATTCCATTAGCGGAGAAACTTTACTGATTTTAGCCATTTGGTGTCTTCTAGTTAAGTGTAACTAGGTGTACAATCATGGGTTAGAATTAGTTTTAGCCAGGGAAAATATTTTAGCCAGCAGTTCTCCCCCAAGTCCTCACTCCAGAGAGATGAATAAAAAAGGGATGACATAAAACCAGAAGTGTATGAGTAACATTTGTGTTTGTCTTTCTTTACCTTGAGCTCATCTGCATCATAGAAGTCTATGCGCACAGCAGGGACCATCCATGTCTGGAACAGAGTCGCCAGGATCTGTTTGGCAATTGCATCTGCGATGAGGTGGAAGTGGAGTGGGTTTCGCCTGATATGAGAAGGGAGAGAAATGCATTATTTCAAAGGTTTCTAATTCCTGTTGTAAAGGGACAACATCAAAACTTACAAAGCTTTATCCGTGTTTAAGGTCTCAAGGTAAAGTGTACAGCACGTTCAGTGGAGCCCTGCTCTGTGGCCAAAATGCTGAGGGGCTTACAATTTGAATAAACGTGGCAAGAATAGAAATATAGGATCAGTTTCTGGGTGGTTGTAAATAAACGTAGTTCCTTTGACTTCAGTGGAATGTGATGATTTATAACAGCTAAAGATCTGGTCCCTTCTACCAGCTCCTTAAAAGAAGGCCAAGTTAATCCCCCTTTGGGGACTTGAGCTGTAAAAGTGACTGTTTTCAGTTTTCTAGGTCAAGGTGGTAATTTATCTTTGTGGTAAGAACCGTTGAATGTGGAAAAGTGGGAGGGGAAGGGAAAGTTAAAAATAATCACCTGAATGAGGTGAAATTGCAGGACCATTGAGTTTATTCACATCTTTTCGACAAAGCAAACTTGGGGTATCAACAGCTGTCCTACGGGAATGCAAAAATAGATCTTTCAGGTGAGTGCCTTTCAGCTACTGCCACAGTGAATAGAATGGATATTGTAAATCTCCCCATGCCCTTGTGCCTAAGAGGGACAGAGGGTTGAAGAAAAGCAGGAACAAAGAAAATATTTTACTTCAAAACACTAGATTTGGGTTCACCTCTGTACTTATAGGATGCGGACTAAGTGAAAAGCTACTAAACAAGATGAGTGAAGCCAGTATCAGCAAGACTGGCAAGGTTTGACAAAGCGTATGGATTTTTCTATAGTAAAGAGACCTTGGACATTACAAATACCACGTTTAAATACCTTAATCTTGCTTCTCTCTTTAAGGGAGAGTAAACAAAAAAGTTCGATCTTTACTTAACTTCTGTGTTAGGAGTATGTAAACCTGCCAGTGGAAGTTAGCCATAATTTGTAGTCTTCCATGTTTACCCCTAGCTTAGCAACCTTCCCTGTTAGCAGAGAAACAGAGTTTGCAAAAGCCACTAAGATAGATGATTCATCTAGACTTTATCATTGGCTCAACCATTCTTCAATCCCTAAGGTGGAATAGTGGAGTCTCATTTCTGTTAAATTTATGAAAGTAAATGGGTATATTTGTTAACTGATATTTTTAATCTAAAAAGAGGAGCACTTAGTTTCAGATGCTCGTTAAAGTGCAAGATGACTGATGCTACTACATTCTGCTGTGTGAATGAGAAGTGAGGAAATCTATGTTAGTTCAGGCCAATGTACTTCCATTATACTTTTGGGCTTAACACAAAAAATAAAGGTTATTTCTTTCTCCATTTCCTGCATTAATGAACAATATGTGCTTCTCTCATTGATGCTACTCTTCTTGTTTTCATGAGTAATACTGTTTCTCACTGAACAAAGTCCAAAAGAAAATGTAAAAATACATATAATGGTTCATAGAATCATAACAGACCTCTCAGCAGAAACAGCAGATTGTTCACAGAATCATAGAAAAATTAAGGTTGGAGAAGACCTCGAAGATCATCAAGTCCAACTGTCAACCCAACACCACCATGCCTCCTAAACCATGTCCCAAGGTGCCACGTCTACACATTTTTTGAACACCTCCAGGGATGGCAAATCCACCCCCTCCCTAGGCAGCCTGTTCCAATGCCTGACCACTCCTCCTCCAGTAAACAAGTTTTTCCTAATATCCAATCTAAACCTCCCCTGATGCAACTTGAGGACATTTCCTCTCATCCTATCACTTGTTACCTGGGAGAAGAGACCAACACCCACCTCACTACAACCTCCTTTCACGTAGTTGTAGAGAGCGACAAGGTCTCCCCCCTCCTTTCCTCCAGGCTAAACAACCCCCGTGTTCCCTCAACCTCTCCTCATAAGACTTGTGCTCTAGAGCTTTCACCAGCTTCACTGCCCTCCTCTGGACATGATCCAGCACATCAATGTCCTTCTTGTACTGAGGAGCCCAAAACTGAAAACAGTATTTGAGGTGTGGCCTCACCAGTGCCGAGTACAGGGGGACAATCACTTCCCTACTGCTGCGGTCCACACTATTCCTCATATAAGCCAGGATGCTGTTGGTCGTCTTGACCACCCGGGCACACTGCTGGCTCATATTCAGACAGCTGTCAAAAAGCACACCCAGGGCCTTTTCCACCAGGCAGCTTTCCAGCCCCAAGCCTGTGGCATTGCGGTGGGTTGTTGTGACCCATGTGCAGGACCCGGCACTTGGCTTTGTTAGATGTCATACAATTGACCTTGGCCCATCGATCCCGCCTGTCCAGATCCCTCTACAGAGCCTTCCTACCCTCGAGCAGATCAAAACTCCCTCCCAGTTTGGTGTCATCTGCAAACTTACTGAGGGTGCACTCGATCCCCTCATCCAGATCATTGATAAAGATATTAAACAAGACTGGGCCCAAAACTGAGCCCTAGGGAACACTGCTGGTGACTGTCTACCAACTGGATTTATCTCTGTTCACCACAACTCCCTGGGCTCGGCCATCCACCAAGGTTTCTACCCAGCCAAGAGCACACCTGTCTAAGCCATGAGTCGCCAGCTTCTCTAGGAGAATGCTGTGGGAGATAGTGTCAAAGTCTTTGCTCAAGTCCAGGTAGATAATATCCACAGCCTTTCCCTCATCAACTAGGCGGGTCACCTGGCCATAGAAGGAGATCAGGTTGGTCAGGCAGGACCTGCCTTTCATGAACCCATGCTGGCTGGGCCTGATCCCCTGGTTGTCCTGCGTGAGCTCAGTCAAGACGAACCGCTCCATAATTTTCCCTGGTACCGAGGTCAGGCTGACTGGCCTATAGTTCCCAGGATCCTCCTTCCAGCCCTTCTTGTAGATGGGCGTCACATTGGCAAGCCTCCAGCCATCTGGGACCTCCCCTGTTAACCGGGACTGCTGATAAATGATGGAGAGTGGCTTGGCAAGCTCCTCCACCAGCTCCCTCAGTACTCTCGGGTGGATCCCATCTGGCCCCACAGACTTGTGAGTGTCCAGGTGACTCAGCAGGTCATAACTGCTTCCTCCTGGATTATGGGGGGTTTATTCTGTGATCTGTCCTTGCCTTCCAGCTCAGGGGGCTGAATATCCTGGGAATAACTGGTCTGATTATTAAAGACTGTGGAAAAGATGGCATTAAGTACCTCAGCCTTCTCCACATCCTTGGTGGCAACGTTCCCCCTGTATCCAGTTGAGGACAGAGATTCTCCTTGGCTTTCTTTTTGTTGTCAATGTATTGATAAAAACAGTTTTTGTTATCCCTTACAACAGTGGCCAGACTGAGTTATATCTGGGCTTTTGCCTTTCTAATTTTCTCTCTGCATGATCTAATGAGATCCCTGTACTCTTCTGGAGTTGCCAGTGCTGTGAGAAGCAATGTATGGCTGGATTTTGCAGTGTCAGAAAAACCGCACCTAAGATCCAGTGCAATACCCAGGGGTGTCAGTGAAACTGTTTTATTGGCTTCAAGGGTACTGCGGATCAACTTATATGCTTACAGGAAAAGCAGAAAAAGGGCTGGTTAGAAGCCTTATATATGATATAGTCATGATGGCGGAATAAACCCACAGCTGATCTGTGTTTAACAATATCCAAAACAATAGCCACAACATGTTTTCCAAAAAGACAAAGGTCTTTCAAACGCCAGCTTGCCCTGGAGTGAGGAGGAGAGTGGGAGATGCGTAGGCTGCCTGATGCTGAGCGTTCCATGACCAAGCTAAAGGGATCACAGCAATTATATCTGCTTCACCAGCCCAGCAGGAGAGAAGAGGACATCTTGGCTCATACAGACTCTGCAGTAACCAGGCACCTTGCCAAGAAAAATTGCAAAATAGCAGTGATCAGGAAATACATTTCATTAGCAGAGAAAAGGCCAAGAGAAACAAAGTACACCACCAGTGGTTTTGGGTAGAGGCAAAGCAATATCTCAAGGCAAAGCAATATCTCAAGGCACACAGGCGTTGAATATCAACACACACATTCCACATAAGGCCCTCTACATAGCAGGGGCTGAGTCTGGTATCAGGTAGGACTATTTCTCAGCTGGTGTTCTTTAGTAATTTCTTTCCCTTTTTTTCAGGGTCATTTATCTATATATTGCAAAGTAGAATAAGAAGAGAAAAAAAATCAGTTAAAACCAAGAAAACTACATCTTCTTTCAAACCACCATTTAGTCAAATGGAACTGATATAAAATATTTGAAGATGAAACACACTAGTTGAAAAGAAAAAAATCTGATATAAAGACACTCAGATGTTCAGTAGCAGTTTATACTTATCTGAATGACCCAGAGTGTATGAAACTTAAATGGGAACAAGTGGGTGACATTTTCTTAAGTTCCGCTCCTGCTGGGAAAAAGAAAAAAGGAGTAGTTGTACTCCTACACAGAAATCTTTCAAGTTGTTAGCCTCATGGTAAAGATTCAGCTGGAAGGAAAGTATGTGTCAGAGGCAAAGCAGAAGAGTATCACTGACAAAAATATATCCGCAAAACAGAATAGTGACCCGCTGACATCTACAAGTAAATATGTATCAGCCACAGAAAATTTTACTCCAGACGAGATTTTAGTTATGTGAAATGTGAGGTTTAGCATGATACCAGAAGCCAACAGAGCACAGACTCAAACCTGGAAGACCTTCTGAAGGTAACAGTACTAGCATACACACAGATGACATCTTTTACCTCTTCTGGTGTCTGCAATATGCAAAGCCTAAAAGATATGGATTGTTTTGAAGTGTTCATGAAACAAGTTCAGAAGTGTAAAGATCAACCAGCATCCATTGTAAAGGATACAGAAGAGATTCTGTAAGATGAGAAATCTTTCTCAAGAGATATGAGAAAGGGATGTCATCTTTCCTCTTAATTATTTGCCAACCTGACTGAATCACTGGCTGTAAGAATTAGGGGTGACAGGATATTGTGAAAGATCCCGCTGAAAGCTACATTTCATTAGACTCAGATTACCATTTGGTGTCAGTGAAGGCTATTCCATTCTTCTGACTGGACTTTTTCCAGACACAGACATTTCAGGATATGAAGTTTGTAAAACTGAAATCAAACTGTACGGCTCCTCCGATAAGTTAAGGGTTAGCCATGTGGAGAGCTATCCTTCACAGGTATTTAGCAGGTACAGTTTATGAAGTTTGGGAGATACCTGAGTCTTCCAGAGGGAGGTTTGAGAGTTCCTCATTTGGGTAACAAGGAAAAGTGCCATGGCCTTTGAAGAATTTTAATGAGCAGCTGAAGACACTAAAGTTTGCTAGAGGAAGCCGAGCGACATGAAACTGGAAAAATACAACACTCTAGTTAAAGAAAAACCCAACTTCTTTCTGATGTGAAGGTAGATCAAGTTATGAAAAGGATTTCAATTCTGTGGTTTCCCACAATAGCAGAGGAGTTCAAGAGATGAGCCTACGGGTTCTTTCCAATTCCCTGAGCCTCAGGACTTCCGTGCAGCATGTCTTTCTTGGATTGAAGGGAACCTGGAGTCAAGTCTCAGAGGAAGTGATGACCAGCACAAACCTCCTCTACCCTCATTCCAAATATGAGGTGGATTCCTCTGACTTCAATTTCTCTAATCAGCTCAAAGCACACCTGTGTGTTGTATATATTTTTAATATATGTTATCCCTTAGAAGTCATTTTTCACTGGGCACATCAAGAGAGCAAAAGAACCACACACAGTAGAGCTTGGTTATATCTTGTACTGCTAGAAAGCACTGTACTGTAAATGGTGACGGTATATGCAACAATGGAATAATATAGGTCAATATATGACAAAGGTGATAAACTTCTCTTACAAAATTAATAGGTTTTGGAAAATTCCCAGTATTCATGTGAATTCGTATGTTTGGAAGTCAAGGTTTCTAGTGTCCTAGGTTTCAGAACAGACAGCCCTTGAACTCTGAGCCTCAGGTCTTCTAATTTTTCACTACAGAAGCAGGCATTGAAACAGCCAGAGGATTTCCCCCAAGGTCCAGAAATCACTCAATCTCGTTTACCTCAAAGATTCTGAACACCTTAATTTTTACCAACTACAACTTTTCACAGTTTCTGCTACATGGAAAATGCTGATGTGCTGTCTTAATGCAGAAGAATGCCATTTCAAAATATGGGTATTTCCCATCAAGTGGAAATTTAAGGTTTTAACCACTCTATTTAGAAAACTGCAAATCTTCATATATTAAATTATTTTCACTTATCTTAAGATCAGAACACTATCTGACAAAGTAAACCATACGTAAAGAGCACGCATTCATTTTCTTAAATTGCTTTCCTCAAAAGTGAATGAAAAGAGATTCTGGCCAAGTTTTTCAAGCATGGATGCTTAAATATAGGTTTTTAGGCCCAAATATAGGAGCTTAAATGAATGCTCTCATTTTCAGAATTGCTGAGGTCCTATAAAGTTTAGTAAAATGAAGTCAGTAATTTTAAAAGTCAGGCTGTGAATTTAGAAGCCTATTCCGAGGTACCCGTTTCTATATATATTTTTATAATGACGTCTTATTTTTACATTTCAAAACTTCTTATTCTTCATCAGAGTTTAGATCTGCTTGCTCAAGCATTTGTGGCCCATTCTTTTTGAACAGCCACTGCTGCAGAGTTAAATACAAAAATCTACAATTGAAAAAGGGAGTAGTGAACCAAGACTCACTCTTCCCTTCTGTATTATCCCATAGCTCAATTGTTAGCAATTCAAAAAGCAGCTGCTTAGTTGCACAGTTCTCTCTCTGCAACAGAGGAATTTTATTTTCTGAGAATATAAAAAGGTCAGTAGCCCAGGGGGTTTATTTCCAAAACCTATACTTTATTAAGGGAAGCACAACAAGGTAATACCTTTTATATCTGTAACAAATGGTTACAAGAACTTCAAACAGAAATTATAAAAGGCAGCTTGGGATTTTTTTTCCTAATGCCCATATGACAATCCCTTTCTCACACAGGGAGAATTTTAATGTGAAAATCATTACAGATTTTTCATACCCCTTCACAACCAGCATTGATTAAAATGCTCCCCAAACTACTGGAGGGATCCTAAAGATGCTCTATCTGCTCATTCATGGATCTTCTTGTTTTGTGTTAAGTTATAGAAGCACTTTGGGAAATAATAAGATATTTCATGGGCAGATTTTTTTAAACATTGCTTTCTCCATTATGCCTCCATTGTTAGGACAGCTAGAAATTGCATAAAGAAGTGTGTATCAGTGATGCATGTATATGGATCAAAGAAATCAGTTCATGCTTTATATTTTTTGCCAGAAGAATCTCCCACAAAATAGACTGACATGTTAGAAAAGTTGGAAACAATGACAGAGGTTTTAAATTCTCAAATTAACTCCATTAAGGCAAAGTGGTCTCGGTGGAATACACCCATTAGATTACATAAGCTTTAATTACCAGGCAGTGTTGACTTGTGACTCTTACTTGGAAATTGCATGTAATTCTTTTTATTTAATTTAGATTTTCATTTGGTTTGCCTTATTCTACTGGCTCTGAGAAAGAAGCTTATTATTCATACAGCAATCTATAACACAGTTTAATATTCTAATTTTAAAAATGCTTAGACATATGCTCAATTTTAAGGTTATAAGCAGCCTTCTTAAAGCAAAGAAGCTACTTTGTATTAGAAAGCATTTGTCTAGTTGGCTGGTTTTGTTTACACTACGAAACCCCATCACCATTACTATGCCACTATTGCTGTTGGATAGATGGAGCATACAGCTAAAGAAGTAACCACAACAACTTCTCCAAAGAAGAGGTACTAACGGGGGGGGGGGGGGGGGGGGAGCGGCAGGGGAGGGCAGTATTAGCTGGCACAAAAGAGAAGTTAATTTTTCACAGATTCTAGGCTGACCTAGCTGTCAGCAACATATTATAATTGTGTAATTCAGGCCTTTCCATGTTCCCACATGAAACCTGGTGTTTAGCATGTCTTTGGAAAAGAGTACACTGAAAATCATTTTAGCCTTTACTCAGGTTAAGACTTACCTAAGTAGAGACAGAAATGATCTTTGCAATATGAAACTATAACTAGCAGGCTGTTTCTGTGGCACTCTAAGCATTACAGTTTTCAGAACCGGAGTAAAACATTGAAAATGACCAACGTAACTTGGATCAGTTCTCACAAAAGTTTGAAGGAGAGTTATTATCCACAGGACACTGCTTCAGTTTTGAAAAAGAAATGCAGATGCTTTTTGCATACTAGTATACACACTGTTACCAAAAGCACTTGCATTTCGTTTTGCCCATTTGACCCAAGATCTTTAATTTCTAGTGTTCAGACTTTTGCTTTGAAAAAACTAAGGTGAACCTGCACTTAGGACACAGTGATATGAGCTTGGCTGTGTTAAACTGGCTCAGAGAGATTTTTCAGCCCTGCAACATCTATAAAATCTGTCATAATTAGGAACTTGATGCCCAAGAGAGGAAAGCAGGGAAGCAGAGTAGGACTGAGTACTCATTCTACAAGCTTCCCTCTGTGCAGCACTGCCAATGCATATTTATCACAGTCTGCAAACCCTGCACTATCCCAGCTCTACTAAGTCTCCTCCTGAGAACAGACTGTCAGTTATATCAAACTGGGTGTTAAAAGCTGCTGGGACTTTGTGGCTTGAGCATACGTTTTCTAAAGACAAAACTGGAATCAAGCTCTTTTTCCATTGGGAATGAAATGAATTTCTGAACTATGGTGTCCTTATACGGAATCAGCTACACCACCCCTTCCCTCTCCTCTTCCCACTCTCTGGAACCCGAAGACAGAGATAGTTTCACACTCTCAAATGGTTTGAGCGAGTAGCTTGCCTAAGTCTCACAATATATTTGGTATGACTAGAATCAGAAACTTGCTTTTTTAGACCTGGGGAGAGCTGAAATGTTCAATATGCAGCATTTGCTGTACATTCATGCAAGAGCAAAGAGACAGCACACCCCATCTACAGAAACTCCTGTAGTTTTTGTTCTTAATGACCTAGTACCCCTGCTGTTTTCTGTCTCTATCTAGCACACTAGCTCAAAGTTGGAGGTATAACAAATACATTAGTGCATGGAGGGAGGATGATTAGACTGACATGGCCTCTTTTTCTCAGAATTTTTCTGTTATAGAAGTAGGGATTCCCTACAGAAGTAGGGAATTTAGGTCCCTCTTTTTGTATCAAAATGCACAGCTAGAAGGTGCTTTAATTACTAAACTAGATGGAAATACTAATAAAAGTACATGACAACTCCATGAATTCCAGAAGGATTCACTGAAATCAGTACTCTTACAACAAACACCAAGTGATGTGCAGCAGGAACAGGTGAGGTTATTAAGTCCAGTTGCTTTGAGGGGCCAGTTGTTTTACCAGTAGATTGTATTCAGGGTGTTGCAGGGCAGGATTGAGGTCTAAAGGTACTGTTGCCGAAGGAGAACATACACTATGCCTGACTACATAATAGTGAAAGCTGTGATTTCTACACAAGCATCTTTCAATTATAAAATACACTCTTACACTCTTGTTACAGGCAAATTCTGCACCTGCTGTATCAGGTTTGACTGAACACTGACCATCACAAACTTCAAAAAAGAAAAAAAATCTCTTTGACAATATGTTTCGAGGCATGTTCATTCTGTTTTTGCAAAATTATATTTGAGATTGAATGTGATGATCCTACAAATGAAGGAGCAGTAGTCTAACTTTAGAGATTAGGATAAAACAAGCAAACTTCTCCACTGGAAACACACAGTCCTTTCAAATGTCCGTTTTGCTTGGCTTACTGGAAAATGCCAGCTAGGATGCATCCCCTGGTGCACATTTAGAGGTTAGAAGAAGAGACATTTCCATGTCCATTTTCACTGATGACCCTCAGGTCAGATGGTGAACTTGCCACTGATGTTATAAAGCATCCACCATCTGAAACAACTACCTCCAACTTTCCTCATACCTCCTAATGCAGTTATCATGACCGTCTCCATCCTTCTTTCCTACGACTGAACAGGTCCTAGCAATTAAAGAAGCCTTCTTTGCAATCATCATACTTTTTGAAGTGCGTAAGAGTCTCCAAGATAATATCGTTTGTACATGGCAACCAGTGCAAGGAATCTTTGTTCTAAACCCATTTTCAGCTGAGTTTGTTGTTAGTTTGTTGTTTATTTTCCAGGCTTCTTCACCTTTGCCACTCCAAAGATAAAGATCCAAGAAAGGAGCGTTTCTGAGGCATGGACCTCTGCACATGCAGCTATAGCATCAACAGATGCTTAAGAGGCCTGTGTTTCTAGAAGATAAGGAAGAAATGTCTGCAAGAAGCTCTGTCCATTATTTGAGAACATCTTTCCTTTCTAGCAAACAATTTAATGCCTAGTGAGAAATGCTAGTTCTGGGCAGGAATGGACTTAGATTTGTCTTTAAGTATGTTCTGAGCAAACAAGTGAGACAGGTTATCTTGAATGTAACTAACTGTACTAAAGTTTCATTAGCTATACTGGACTTTATCTTGATCGCCTCTGCTGAGCTAGACAACTCCATTGAGATCAGCAGTGCTGCTAGACAAACAGCAAATATGTCTGTCTCAACAAGGGCAGAATCAACCAGGCTTAGAAATACCAAGTTACTTCCCTTTGTTTTGGTTTCATATTTTCAATTAAATATATTTCCAAATCACATAATTCTGCCATATAATGACAGTATTGTTTATAAGTTTGCTAACTGTTCAGATGAGTGGCTTATGTAAAACAGGGACATTTCCTTTAAAGTAACACAGAAAGAGACTGTTTAAACCTTTGAGCTGTGAGATTCCTATTATTTAGAGCACATTTGGAAACCTACAGAATATTAAAAGTCTTCTCAAAATGGATGCAAGTATTAGGAGAGAAAAACACCAAGCAGCTAACCACTAAGACAACTCCCATCACCATAAAAAATGCTTATTTGCAAGAAACCCCTTAGGAACAACAACCAAAATAGACAAAACACCCCACATCTTTGCAATATAAAGCCAGTTTACACAGAATAATTCAGAAGTCTGGAAATAGATACAGTTTTAAAACTTAACAGGATTTTAACATTCAGAAAAATTCTGCACAGCACATGAAACAGGTTTTTACTGGTATTTCATTATATTTATTTTAGCATTGTCTTTCCTGCTCCTAGCCCTCATCTAACATGAACATGCTAATTCTGGAAAGACATGCAACAGGCTATCTGCTGATAGTGAAAGTTGCTCACATATTTTGGAGAATTTCTCCTCTTCACCTGTACTGTAGCCAACCTCTTAAACAATATTTACGGAGGCTTTTCCCACATTCCCATTCACACAAGGTGAGCATTTACATTCTTTTATGAAGCTTACCAAAAATGGGTAATAGGTAAAATGGTGTACTAAAACCATTGTAAAGGAGTCACTAGTAAGACTGTTCCAGCAGCAGATTGGAGGCAAACATAAGGAGCATGGTGGGGTACCGGAATGCCTGCTTCCAGCTAGCTCTAAGAAGATATTAGCACATGACATGGACAAGAGTCATCCTCGCTGGTATAAAACATCATTCAGTATAAAGTAGTGCATTGAAACTGCCTCCTTAGTAAACTCTTTATGCATGTTTTATTAGTCTGTTTGTCCTGTTTGAGTCAAACAGTCTGGTTAGTCTCTCAGGCTCCCATTTTTATTCACTTTCTGCAACACTGTTGGAAAACAGCTCTGGGAGACATTGCTAAACTGGACAAGGGATATACGCATATGCCCATACACGGTTTAATATTATGTCTCTTTTTCTGTAGGTGCTGTTTATTAAGTGAATTGGTTGTTTTGTCTTCATTGTACATTCATGCATCTCAATTGTGTGGTCTAACTGTGCTCCATGTGCTAAAACCAGGTTGCAAAGTCTTCTGAGGGGCTGCACGTAGCTTGTCCAAAGCCAGAATAAATAATGGTACTTTAATGAAATAATACTGACTATAGTAACAGGTTTACTTATGAAAAATGAATGTCTAAATGGGAAGCTGGGATAGTCAAGTAACCAGTGTGTATTTATGTGTATGGCTTTCTAATTACCATCTACACCTGTGCCATAAACTGACACCTGAAATAGGCTGAATGAATACAGTGGTGGTATTATTATTATTATTATTATTATTTTACAACATTCAGGAGTGTGCAGATGCTTTACAGTATAGATAGATACTGGCACTATTCTCACAATGCAACAGGAGTAGCAAGTGGATCTCTGATCCCTCTAATTCACTGCAGAAATCTTTATACAGGTGACTCTATTTGTGGCTTTAACATAGATTTTCTAAAGACAAAACTGGAATCAAAAGCAACCAGGGAAGGGAGTCTGACTTTCTTTTGAAGTAAGACAGTAAATGTAAAAAGAGCTTATTTAGCCATAATCAGATATACGATATACAAGAAAAGAAAGCTACCTTTACCTGTGAAATAAGACAGACTTGACAAGTGTGACAACATCCCGACTGGCATTGTACCCTGCGCAAACAATGGCAACGTGGATGGTCTGTGGGAGAAAAGGAACAAAAGGAACAAAAATTAAAGCCTGCTCCTGTGTTCTATCATTCATTAAGGAAAGCACATACATGTCAGTGCTATTATTTAGTGTGGCGATTGTTTAGGATTTGAGTGGGCGTTTTGCAGCTTGAGGCAGTTTGTTAAAAACATCTTAATTGAGTTATGACACCATCATCATTCCAAAGTCATTACTATCCCTAAATTACATCAGATGTCTGAACAGAATTGCATTTATTAGCTAAGAGCATATGTGTGTGCATGTGTACACACACACATACCTACTCAGCAGCACACAAAATTCTGAGTATGCAAACATGCAGACACTTTAACCTTCTGAACTGAAGCTTAAAATTATACCTGATCATTAGAAGCAGATATACTCTTAGAAATTTTGCATCCTTTCCAACTCAAGTACAGCTACTATGGAGAGGGAGAGCAGGCTCTGGTGGATGAGCATGAGTGAGACAATTGGTTTGCCAGGGACTGAGTGCATCCCAGTGATAAGACAGGACACGAGCTACGAAGGCAGGTCGTCACTTCCCTGCCTGTGACTACCAGTAAGGGCTGTACAGGCTGTACTGGGCAGTGTTAATGTGATGTTAAATACAATCCACACACACACATTCTCCCACCCCAGCACCTTGGAGAATTATCGCTTATTCTGTGCCTTCTTACCTCCCTTTTAATATGAGGCAGAGATTTACTCACCTCTTCAAGAGGAAAGGGAAAATTGAAAAGGCGCTACTAGCCTTTATTATTAAGGTAGCAATAATTTGAAAAATGTTGTTAAGTTACTCTTCTCTGGTTTTAAAATTAGCCATTGCTATCCCCTGGGGACAAAGGAAAATTAATCTTAGCAAGTTTCAACTCCAGCTTCCGCATTTTTCTGTTTCTTAGGGGTCACAGAAATGAAGGAGAGTTCACCATGCTGGCAGCACAAAGCTGCGATTGGGGACACAGCTGTGAAACTGCAGGGAAGCCTCATTTGGCTTCCATTTGAAGCTTGGTTAGCTGGTTTCTCACACATGCAGCTCTCATTTTCCACAGAAAGCCCACTACGCAGAGAACAAATGAGGAATTCTGCCTCCTCACATAGTCATAGGTTCCCAAAGTCTGGCTTGTAACAGAAGCAGATTTACACAAGAGGTGGCATGTGTTGGGCGCATCTAAAGAGTCCATAGCCCGATCCATTAACATCGCCTGGTACAGGGCACAATCTGAATCATATAATTGCCAAGTGGCTGTGCCATTGTGCGACCCCCACATAAATATTGCAGCTACCTCAAGCCCTAGTGTGCCTCACAAGCTGAGGCACACTGAAGATCTGAGGTTTTAAGAGGCCTTGAATTAAACAGGGCAACTGTCTGTCCAGAGTGGTGTGAGAAAAAAAAGATATTGCAGTACACTTTGCTCTGTGAGGTATTCAGCACTTTAAATTTCTGTTAAAGTCAATGGGAGTTGAGCATGCTCAGCATTTTGCAAATTTGATTGCATTTCTCTCTTGTGATAACAATAGGGGAGAACAGAGGCTGCTTATTGACAACTTTTATTGCAGCAGTGGTTTGTACCATACTTGTTGACGTGGGCTCTTGTGGGTGCACACATTCCTGACAGTGCACACACTGCCTCCTCTCTGGTTGCCACCTGGTCTCTCTCAGGCTCTTGGAAGACCTAAGATCCTTCCCTTCAATGCCAATTAAAATCAAATTATCTGAGAATGGTTTCATGCCTGCTTTAAACACTTCACCTGAAGACACTGAACCAGACATAAACATTTAATGGGTTTTGACAGAACGGCACTGTCCTATCACCGTCAGCATCATTTTATAATACCTCTACTTGTCAGAAAAGCTCTCCTCACAGCCTCTCTCTCTACCTTTCAAATCCCCACAAAACCAGAGCTTATTCTGTCAAGGACTTCCTGCATCTGTTCTTCTTTTCCTAAATCTCTTTCTTTCAAAATTAAGAGTATGCTTTCCTTGGTGTATCTTAGCAGGTGCTGATGCCTTGCATGCCGTTTCAGCCAGGGCACAGCGAGAAGACAGCACTTGTGGCTTTTCTGAATGTCCTTCTCCATTTCAGAGACAGAGGCATGCATATACCTTCTGCTCAGCCCCTCTGTGGTGACTGATCCTATTTAGTACTTCTATTCCTGCCTGCAATCAGCTATAGGAAAGAGCAATAATCCTCAAAGACAACAGAAATCTAGTCCTTTTTTTCCAAAGTTTTTGCCTGCAGCATGCTGCAAGACTCAGCCTGTTCCTCCTTTCCTTGATTCACTTTCCTCTCCCTCATTGATTTAACTGTTAAATAAAATAGTGGGAAAATTTATGTCAACATGAGCTCAACAACCTGAACTGTCTGCAGATGTTTGCATCCTAACGAAGAAGTTTTATTTCCAGTTTTCTCCATGCTTGTTCCAATTACATGTTTGGAGAGAGAGCAGCTGGCTGTAGTCAAATCCTGGCAAGACAGCACAATAGTGTCTGGAAGAAGGAAGTGCTTCAAAGAACTTGCATCCTCCTGAGTATACTGTAAGCATCAGCTCCCAGATTATGAAACTGGTCAGCAGCATCATTGTTCTCTCAAGCTCATTTTCCATCTATAGACAGCTAGTAGATTGTATCCCACCAGAACTGGCCACTGTGGTTCAAACAACCTCCAGACTTGGTGACTGCAGCTAACACCTAGAAGTGAAGCCAGATAAGCTGAGAATGTTCCAGTTTCCACACCATGCAGCAGCCCGTCTGCTTGGTTCAATATGTCCCTCCAAGCATCTCACACCAAGGCTTTGCGTGCTACACTTGCTCCTCAGTGTTTACAATCCATGATAATTCTAGTTGTCAAACTCTAGCCTGGATATTCAGAAGTCACTGTGGGACTAAACTGAGCTCCTTGAAAGTGTCCATCCTCTGAAAAAAACTCATTTTAAACTCAGTGATAGGCATGTTCATCACCAGTAGATATTGCAAGAAGTCTGGACACAGGCCATTCACTGGAGCTGGTTTTAGACAATGGAATTAACTGCGGCAACAGATGAAATGATGATACAGCTTGCTCTCCAGACTCAATGAATTCTTCCTCCGATTATACAGACAGATAGGAATAGCTGATCGAAACACTGTGGAAGTTAATCAAGCTGTTCTTCCTATAGGCTGGGGATCAGGGACACAAAGAAACCATTCTTGATTTCAAACAGTTTAGGGAACGCTTAGGCACAGGTACTGAAGGCATTTAAGAAAGTTAAGCTTGTTTAGGACAGGGAGTTTAAATAATCCAAGGTGCAGGCTAACATGGTTTAGAAACTATTACTTTAGCCACTACAGACCAGGAAAAACTTCTGACAGCAGTATTTCATATAAGTCCCACTTGGGTAATATTAATGGGAAGAAAATATCCAAAACCACATGAAGAACTGGGCCTTTAATCCCATGCTGATGAGGAGTATAAGGTGCCTAGATAAACAGATGGGGTTTTTTTCCTCCTCAGGCTACTTTTTGGAATGGTGAAATAATGAGCTTAACAAACTCTAATTAGTTCTTATTGCTAAAAATAATCTTTGGTAAAGCATTTCATACTTCAATAATTTTCCAGTAATACTAGCCAGGCCTTCTATTGCAGTTACTTAATCCTTCATAAATAATTTTTGAATGTGGTTAAGAGATATTGAAAGCATGTTATGAAAATGTAAATATGCTACAAATGTTTTCCAAGGCAGGTAACATCTGCTTTTCCTGTGGTTTACAGTGCTTAAGTTGGTGGGGGCCTTTTGCTTGTGGCTCTGGAGCACTACACACTTGACCCTATTGAGCAACACCACTGAGAATAGTAACAATAACAAATACGCCTGCAAAAATGCTTCAAATGTTAAGTATTCTGCTAACCTACTAAATGCTGTGTTGCTTATTAACCATTTTCTAATACATAATCTCTTTTAAAAATATTTATAAATGCACACTTAATTCAAACTAAATGCCCAGTTTATGGAGGCATGGGCTGAAAAGATACTGAGGTAACATCGTAAGAAAGAGTCATATAATTCTGTTAGCTTCCATCGGCATTATCCTTTTCTTCTGAAGCCTGTTATTTGTGCCTATGTCTGTGTATGGACTACTGTTATTTATATTTCCAAGGTTTGTGTTAAAATTGTCTCCTATGGGGAAGGCATGACAGGGATCTGCTCCTCCAGGGAGAAGGCCCTTGGTTGGAACTTTTTTCCTTGCAGTATAATGCTGGTCCATTTTACAATATCAGAACAACTCTCCTTCGATGCAACAGAGTAGGAAGCAGTGGCTGGAATGCAACAAACCCGCTATTTATTCATATAGATCACAATTATTATCACACAGATTATGCTTTATCAGATATTTAATGTTCATTCATTGTAACTGCATCTTCAAATGTTTGAATCATCCCAAATTAGATTCTGAAATGTCAGCTTCAGTAAATCTCAAAGAACTGCCTTAATGAAATAAACAAACTATTCCCAGCTCTCTTTGTCTCCCTCAGAGCTCCAATCTTCTTCTCAGGACCCTTGTCTCTTTCTACCTAATTTGTTGACTCTTGCTGTGATATATTCCAGGGTCAGAGGCTAAAAAAAATTTAGTTTACGCTGCTGAAACACTGAAAACAGAGGGTGAACACGGTCAAGATACCACTCACACATACATGGAACCAGAATCTACAATAATAGGATAAATGATGAGACCTCTGGCAAATCTGATAATAAGGAAGTTTAATTTTAACTTCCATTGCTGTTACTGAATTGCTGAGTGAATTCCTTAAGAAAAAGAAGAAAAAGCTATTTCATTATCAAAATAGTGTGCAGTGAGATAGGGAGTTGGCAAATAAAGTGAAGTTTTGTGTTTTATATAACCCTTGCCTCCGGCACAATGCTAAACCCCACTGAGCAAGTAAATTTATAGGCAAAACACATTATAACTGGAAAGGCCACTTAAACTATTCCTCCTTTAAGCTGCTATTTTTGTGTCCCAAATTGGTTGGTACATTGAACAACCAAGAACTGAGATTCAGCTCATCACTGCTTGGCATGATAATAAGGGAGAAGCAAGGTTTGCTTATTGACGGCCTGAACCTTCCCTTATTAAAAGAAATGCCAAAATGCTTACAGGGAGGAAAATCAGACCCTTGTTATCGGGAGGAGGGAAAATGAAAAACAGGCTCCTCCTTTTCCCTCTCCTTAAAATAATGTCGGTTCCTTTTTCCACACTGATGGACAAAGATGTCTGATGGGAAAGCAATAACTCATTTTTAAATTATATTTGCCCATTAAATAGGCTTTATGTGAAAAGATAATTAGGACTTCCTTTTCTCTTCCAGTTTTCTTTCAACTTTTATCCTCCAAGTGGCAGAAAGTAAGATAAAAGGTGATATGGTATTATCCTCTTTGTAGAAATAAATGGAGGAATTATTTTTCATATCTTCACCATCTGGGATTGGCATAAGGCCTTTAAGCAAGACTTTCTGTTTTGGATCTACCCATATTCGGAACTGTCATCATTCAGATATCTGAAAACTAAATAGCTGGATGACATCCACAAAACTACAGACGTAAAATGGGGAAAACCAAACCAAAACAATCCCTGAAAACCTTCTTAGAAACAGATCTCCTGTTCCCTGAAGCTAACCACACCTCTTGTGCACAGCTCACACAAAGCAGGTGGTTCCACAGTAGCATCTAGATACACTCCAGAAAGTGACTTAAAAGCACAGGCTGGCTCCAGAAGCCACGAATTAATTCATGGTAAACCCTGAACTGTTCTAGTACAGATACACAAACAAAACAATAAGGCTTTTCAAAGCACTGTGTTGCTTTAATTAAATTTAGAAACATGAGGCGAGTTTGCCACAGTTCTTTTATCAGCACGGCTGTACTTAAGTCAGCTTGGAACAAGGCTTTGATTTTTACACCAGGTTTGAGGACACAAGAATGAAAAAGATAGTAAACTCTGATTAAATAATAACTCAGAAATATTCAGAAAATTAAATGTTTTAAAGTTTTTAGAAGAATAATAAAAAAACTATCTAAAAAGTTGTGCCCAGTAGTCCTTTAAGAGGCTGGATTCAGAGCAGAAAGTTCCAGGGGGACGGAGATTGGGAACTGCAATGTCCTTACAGGATCAAATCTATCAAACTTTGTTTCTGGCAGGTTTCTTTTGTTTATTTACCTCACATTTTTCCACTGCTGGTTGCTGCCCACACTCGGAGCTGTTCCCCGCCACAATGCCAGCCCGCAGGCTCTCACTGTCGCCTGTCCCCTCTTCCATGGAGTAGGTTTTGGAGTGATTGCCGCGGTGATGCAAGGGGCTGCGACTCTGTGCCAGGCTGAGCTGCTTGCGAAGGACGCGGTTCTCCTCCTCCACCTCCCGTACGCGGACTTCCAAGCTCTCGCGCTCCCGCTGGCTCGACGCCGTGTACCGAGGACTGTGGGGCTGGGATTCAAGTGGAGACAGCGACACTGGCTTCCCATCTGCAAGAGAAGGAAACAAAACACTTCTGTCAGAATATACTTGAAGTCTCATTTTCCTTTAATGTCAGCATCGTGAGGCAGGGATGTGTTTCAAATACAGCCATGTTTTACACAGACTTGGCACTTCAAGGCAATGCTTCAGTGCATGATAAACTTGGACAAATGCTGAAGTTCTATGAGCTACAGGTCCTACTAATTTTAAAACCACACTGAAAGATCAGCACATGTTTCTTTTGTTCTGGATACGGCTGCCTGCCAGTCTCTACTCTGGGAAGACAGTCAAGAACAGAAGGATTTAATTCAAAGACAATTAATATATAGTTAAATATATTTTAGAAATGTATGCAGGACAAAATGATTTTCCTATTCCCCATTTCCTCCACAGTCGAGCTACAGCATTTTGGTTACCATCTTGTGCCAAAGAGTAGCCCCAGCTGATTCACATGTGAGGAGCAGATGGTTCTTATTCAGCAACACAGTAGTATGTGCTTGCTGAGAAATAAGAGGTTCAGAAGGACAGAAACATGCAATACACATGCGGGTCAAATTCTGGAAAGCATTTTGGCTGAAAAAGACAACAAGGGAATTTTGAAAAAAGCAAAATGGTTCAGTTCAACACCTTTAACTGAAAAGTTATATCCAGAAATATGAAACACTTAATTCTCACATTTTCAAAAGGTATCCCTTTGTTCAAAACAGCAGTTAAAAATGAGCTAGATATAAAGTATAAAAAAGATAAATTAACCTGAAATCAAGGTCTACAATCAAAGACAACAACTGCAACACACTCTACCATCTCTTTCCAGTACATTATTGCTAACAGACTTTAAGGGAGCAAAGAGGGATGCAACTAATGTGTTTTCAAAAGAGACATATTTTCACATAACTTTAATAAAGCTATATATATACACACTGAGTACAAATGCTTGAAAGGTGGTGAAAAACCCTCAAACTAAACTACTGTTCAAAAATATTCAGTTGAAGTAAAATTGAAACAAAGCAAAAGACAGGAAGAGTTTCCACAGTGTCATAATTAGCAAGACATACTTTTACTGTGAAGATATGTGAGTATTGTGTACTAGGGTATTCCTCTGAAATAACTTTCCACCTGCACGCATTTAAAAACAATTTGCTGTTTAATAATTTTTCCAATGCAGAGAGTCCCTTTGGCTTTATCAAACAAACACCAGCTTGAATGGTTTAGAAAATGGAAATCATGCAGTTACTGCTTAGCACTTTGTCTTACCATTTCTTACCCTCTGACTCAAAACTATCGCCCTGCTGTAAAGACCTCCTCACTCCTTGTTCTCTGCCATTGTTTCACATTTACATGAATGGTGAGCAGTCCTCTAAACTGAGTTCACGAAAAAACAGCTACAGAAATCAAAACCTCAATTCTGATTTTCATTGTTGAGTTATACAGGTGTACACCCTTGCTGTTACCTACACAAATAGCTATCCTGGTTTTAATAGACCATTTGGATAGAATATCTTGCATTTGCTTACAGACTTTCCCCTTCAAAAAAATTCTAATTTATTATTTTTACCAATAGCAAAACAAATCAGAGCTTGAAAAATGTCTCAGGACAGAATCTGAAGTTTGCTCACTGATATTTTGGAACTTGAGCGCTCAGGCAAATAGTTATTAAAGATTAAATGACAGATTTGAAAAGCCTGAAAATCATGGGTGCAACAACAGAGAAACGTCAACAGACAGAGCCACACTACAATTAGAAGTGCAATAAAATACTGAGTTTCTTTCTCCTTTCAGCTTGGAAGGCATGGAACTCAAATTGTGTTATTTCTCAGCTGCTGATACCCAGGCTAGGAAGACTAAAACTCATTTGGATGTGATTATATTGCATTCTTATTACTGGACAGCAAGAGTAGATTGTGTAGACACCCTCAGACAAAAATAAAAAAGCACCCCTACTGACACACGCAACAATCAACCTGTGTTATCACCAGACATACAATTACAATGCAAATCTAGTCAAAGACTTCTCTGGCAATCATAACTCCCGACTTGGTGAATATCCAGTATGACACAGATGTTACTTACCTCTTCCTATTCTTGTCATTGGATTCTGCTTCCTTCTCAAATAATTACCAGAAAAGGTAGGAAGTTATGGGAGTGTATCTCAGAACAACATTCATCAAAATTTCAAAATATGGAAAAAATGTAAACATCTCTTTAGTTATTCTACAGACATAAATCAAGAGGTCATAAATGTTGTTTTACCAAAATTAAAAACTATCAAAAAAGCTATAGTCATGAGAACAGTTGAACTGTTTCTACACAGTATTTAGAAGAAACAGCATAGTCTGAGAAAGAGACTGAAAGAAAATATCACCTCACTGCCTCTGACTTGAAGTTGCAGCAACTAATGAGACCAGCTCAGTGTTTATTCAGCCTTAGCTTTAAATAGCAGTAAACTCCACTACTGTCTTATCAGTAGTACATATTTCTGCTGGTATGCAAAAGGCAGTAAGGAAATCATGTCAGGAATTATACAACCACCTAGCTTCTTGATCTAAAATATATAGCTAGTTGAAATGTATTGATTTACTATGAAAATTATCCACGGTTTGTTACAAAGTCCAAGACGTTTTCTGGGATGATCTCCTCAGAGTAGGTACAGCTTGGACAAGTCATGTTTTGTTACTAACACTGCTCATTCTTCTCAGATGTATCTTGATGTATTTGGTATATTCATAACACCCCAACTCCCTGCTGCAAGTGATAATGTGACCATTCCAGGATCCATTTGGAATAAAAGTATAAAATCAAGAGTGAACTGAGTTTGATCTTAACACTCAGAAATCAAATTATTTTTATCATAAATGTTAAGATGGACCAGCTCATAATTTTTTCACATCTGAGGTTGGCAAGGCTGGTGGCAGGATTTAGTCCTATTACCAGATCGGACATATGAAGATGTTTTTATGTCAGTGAACATGCAGACATGGCAAAATGCTTCTTGGGAGCTACCCTCTAGCAGGTAAATACCAACACATGCTACCCTGATCTGCTTCCTATCAGTTTTCAAGGCAATGCAAGGACTGTGTGTTTCACCTCATCTTTGAAGAAGTAGTAATTGGACTAATGTAAGGGACCACTAATATTTGATTGACTTCATGTGCTGCTTGGTAGAAGAGTTAAACTGATTGCACTGCACTTGAGTTTTATAGTTTTAAGTAACTGGAAGAGTGCTCTGAGCTGACGTCTAGGCACTTTTTATCTAATCTAAATCAAAATAAAGTAGCAACATGTAACGAATTCTGTGTGACTTTGGGACAAAAGAGCTCCCAGGGGACACTGCAAGCAACATTATTGTGCTCTGAAGCAAGCATTACACTTTTGAACAGTGAGATAAATAATAATAAAGCTATTATTTTTTATTCTTCATTTAGGGTTATTGCTCTATTTTGGGGCTTCGGCAGTCTCAGATATAATGTTTTATTTTCTACCCGTGTCAAGCCTTCTACTTCAGACTTTCTGTGCTTATACCACTGTACCAAAGAAATAAAAATTACCTACAAAATTCCACTGTCCACAAAACAAAACCCAAAACACAAACTTCAATAATTATTTCATGGTTGACAGCAGTCAATGACTTATCATCACAGTAAGTCCAACAATTCAGAAAAGTTGACAATAGACAAGTTATTAATTCTATGGATTATTGAATGCTTCTGCATATGTGGAATCACCTCTATTTAAGGCAAGAGATTTAATTAAACCTTAGTTAAGCAGAGCACCTTAAGACACTGGAAGAAATAAAGCCTATAGAAAGCAATCCAGCACAGTTTATTTGAAAGGAGAGGGACTGAAGCAGTGACATTTTCTTACATACAAAACCTAAAGGATAAGCATTAACACCAAGTTCCTCGTTTTGTCGTTATCAGACTTGGAGAAGTGATAGTCCCGAAAGGGACCCAGCAGCGCTGGAGGTTTGCTGGGGGAAGAGCCACAGAGAAAGCAAAGTTTAGCCCAAAGTTAATTGCAAGGCTGGATAAGGGAGAAAGGAGCAGAGTGTAGCAAAGAAAAAATCACTCTGACTTAGAGAAGACAAGTGCAGAAGTAGGGATCCTGAGTTTCTCAGACGACCCTGATCTGAACTCAAATGCTTAAAATTTTGTTAGGAACTAACTGAGGCAAGCACATTTATGTAGCTTCTTGTGGGATTTTTTTCCCTTAATTTTTTACATTTCTTTTGCTATCTTCAGTGCAAACTACTGATTTTTTTTGGCATCTTTATGAGGTCTAGAGGTTTCTATGTGTTTTAGCTATTATTCATCCCCTGCCTAATAGTGTGTAATGCCTTTATAATGAATTAACTGATGACAGTGAACTCTAGGCTGCCTCTGAGATAAGAGGAAGTTATGCTGCTCACAGATAATGTTTCAGTCTGTCTGACTACAGATACAAGAAAACACCATCCCTCCATTTCACATTTGTTCACATTTGAAAATGCACATTATCAGTGCACCCTCTGAGGACTAGCAGTGTAACAATTTTAACCACAAGCCAACATTCTGCAGAAAGAACTGTGATAGCAGGCAATCACCCTCATGAATTTCCCCCTGTTAAGGCCACGAGCAAAATCATTTGAAGTTCATTCCACAATTATTTTTCCCCCCATAAGGGCCATTGTACAGAACTCCATGGACCCTAAAGGAAAAGAAAACTAAGACGACTGCAGTCAGGACTATGGAGACATAAAAGCTCTGTGTAAGCAGATAAACTATGCCTTTTCTTTTGGAGCTCTAGCTCAGCTTTAATCATCTAACGCCTTAGTACTCTATGCACTTCTGCTCAGCTGGATGCTGGTAAGTATTGGTTATATGGGCAGCTACGAATGAAGTCCTTTTTGTTAACAATTTGGTACTTTAAGATATATGCCTCCACAAGTAGGTGCTAAGGCATCCCAAGGTGCCTATTCTCACACTCATCAAGTCATTTTTTTCTCCGATGCCTTTTTGTGAACCACTGCAGTGTGATCTCAGCTGGAAGCAGAAAACCTTGCCCAAATAACCATCTTAATAGTGGAATATAGTCTAAGCAATTTACTCCAGGTCTGTGAACATGGAACTTCTTCATTCTAACGTGACATGAGGCAATTATGAGCTTACGCTTCCAAGTTTCAGTGTCAGAAAGTTGTGCCACTGAAAGATGTCACAGTAAGAACAATGAAGGCTGATGCCCACTAGACAGAGACAGCACAATAAATTACAACCAAGCCTTTCACTTGGCCCAAACGAGTTTCCTCAGGTCTGACAGAAAAGCTGCTGCTATCAGTATTAAGCACAAAGCCATCTCAGGATTTGGCATGGGCAGCATATGTCCTAAATTACATGTTCATTGGTAAGAAGAGACTCTTTCCGCACGAGACGCCAATCAACCATCAGCTTGGACTTAGGCAACAGTAACTGCACGTAGGCACTACAGCGTGTCCCTTAAATGCTAAGTCTGTGTTCACTTCCACTGCTGTTAATGGTACTTAAACACACTAACATGTTTTATTGAACCCAAACCTGAACCATTCAGCTCCACTGCAGGCCAGCCTTACTTAAAGCATCACATTACTGCCTGCTGCTCACATACAGGCACATGCCCTCCCACTGCCCTTTCCTTAAACAAAATAGCCCTCTCCAATCAGTGGAATCGGAAATCAAATGAATCATACACAAAAACTCTACAACCACAGAATATCAGGTTTGCAAAGTATATTGGGTTTGCATGGCAAGGTTTTGGTAGCGGGGGTGGGGGCTACAGGGGTGGCTTCTGTGAGGAGCCACTAAAAGCTTCCCCCATGTCCAACAGAGCCAATGCCAGACACCTTCAAGACAGACCCACTGCTGGCCAAGGCTGAGCCCATCAGCGATGATGGTAGCACCTCTGGGATAACATGTCTGAGAAGGGGGAAAAACTGCTGTGCAACAGCAGCTAGAATAGAGAAGTGAGAATACATGAGTGGAACAACTCTGCAGACCCCAGGGTCAGCAGAGAAGGAGGGGGAGGAGGTGCTCCAGGTGCCAGAGCAGAGATTCCCCTGCAGCCTGTTGTGAAGACCATGGTGAGGCAGGCTGTCCCCCCTGCAGCCCATGGAGGTCCATGGTGGAGCAGACGTCCACCCGGCAGCCCATGGAGGACCCCACGACGGAGCAGGTGGATGTGCCCAAAGGAGGCTGTGACCCCGTGGGAAGCCCATGCTTGAGCAGGCTCCTGGCAGGACCTGACCCCCCACGGAGAGAGAAGCCCACGCTGGAGCAGGTTTGCTGGCAGGACTTGTGACCCCATGGAATGGACCCACACTGGAGCAGTTCGTGAAGAACAGTAGCCCGTGGGAAGGACAGCTTGGTTGACAGACGTTAGAAAGACATTGGTTTTATTTCTCACTTTATTTCTCATTACCCTACTCTGATTTGATTGGCAATAACTTAAATTAATTTCCCCAAGTCGAGTCTGTTTCGCACGTGATGGTAATTGCTGTGATCTCTTTGTCCTCATCCCAACCCACGAGCCTTTTGTTGTATTTTCCTCTCCCCTGAGCAGCTGAGAAGGGGAGTGATAGAGCAGCTTTGGTGGACATTTGGCATCCAGCCAGGGTCGACCCACCACAAAAGTCAAACACTCAGAAGTTCAAAAATGCGAGAATGACGGTCTCCTGTCCAATCTTTGCTGTCATTCCCTTGTGCCTGATGACAGGATCATTAATTGCATGATCTCCACTTTATTGCCAAAGAACCTCGGCATTACAGTGTGCACAGGATGGATAGTGCTCACAGCTGTTCAGTAGCTTGTTTCAGCTCATCATTCAGTTTGTGACCACACATACTCGGCTCTGAAAAAAGACTTATTTATTCCCTCACTGGCCTATGATCCTCATAACTGTAATACCTGAATGCAGCACAGGGATCAGTGGCTTATTTTTTGAAGTTATTTGAGGGAAAGGTGGTACTATCAGTCCCTTTTTAGAGGTAGGGCAGAGAAGTTTGGAGTCATTAATGCCAAAAGAAAATACCAGTTTTGGATGCATAATTAAGATGGTTCTGATGTAGTCTTTCAACAAATAACCACCTTTTCTGTGCTTCATTTTTTTCCAAGGACAGACCTCATCACCTGCACATGCAACAGTACACACTGAACATTCTGTAATGCAAGCCTGCAAGCTGGAAACCCAGAAAATGGGAAAAAAATAGTTAGCGGTCACTTTTAATAGCTTTTTTTTTTTTTTACAAACATCATGTAGTGAACTCAGTGGTAGAGACAGAAACAATTTTCCAGGGCAGCTTCGAACTCATAAACTACAAAGCTGTCCCTTTTCTTCCAACGCTCCCCTGCCTTGTTCATGACACACCTTCCAGTCTCTTTAATTAACTAAATGGAGTCATCCAAGAACGACTCACCACATTTGCTCTGCACACAAAATGAGGAAGGGGTTGTGTCTTGGAAAGAGTTAGCAATTGTACCGTCTATGATGGCATCAGGTTGCATAGCTGCAGAGAGCTATGTTTGTTTGTTGGTTTTGTGTTGGTTGTGTGTTGGTTGAGTGAATGTAATTCTGGCGCTTCTTTCCTGGTTTTGGCTGGGATAGAGTTAATTTTCTTCATAGTAGCTGGTATAGTGCTGTGTTTTGGGTATAGTATGAGAATAATGTTGATAACACACTGACGTTTTAGTTGTTGCTAAATAATGCTTACACTAAATCAAGGACTTTTCAGCTTCTCGTGCTCTACTGCTGAGAAGGCTGGGGATGCACAAGAAGCTGGGAGGGGGCACAGCCGGGACAGCTGACCCCAATTGACCAACGGGATGTTCCACACCATGTGACGTCATGCTCAGTGTATAAACTGGGGGAAAAGCTGGCTGGGGGCTGCTGCTTAGGAACTGGCTGGGCATCAGTCGGCAGGTGGTGAGCAATTGCATTGTGCATCACTTATTTTGCATATTCTTTTAACATAATTATTTTCCCTTCCTATTCTGTCCTATTAAACTGTCTTTACCTCAATCCATTAATCTTACCTTTTTTTCCCCCCATTTTCTACTCCATCCAACTGCATTGAGGAAGTGAGCAAACAGCTGTGTGGTGTTTAGCTGCCTGCTGGGTTAAACCACGACAGCTTATAACAGGGATAATAGGGATGGTAAACAGTAAAAGATTCTTGGTAAAGAAAAAGCCTGTACCAACAGAATGCAGGAAGAAAGATGGAAAGAAAGTCTAAACATATCATCTATCCTTCCTGAAAATGGATGTGGCTCTTTTTAATGGTTTGTTTTTTAAAATGAAATATTAGTTTATTAGCTAATACTATGAATGTTAGCTTATTAGCAAATTTAAAGCAAGAGCCTATAAGACTTAAAATGATTTGCTCATTTCCTTGTCTAGAATACAATGACTTTTTTTATTCTTCTGTTGTCTTCTCATTTTTCTTTCCCTGCCTTTCATTGCCTTGGCAAAATATATGCCTCTCCAAGAAAAGGACTAAAAATAACATTTCCCCCTTTTCCATTGGGAGTGGAGATGTAAGAAAATAATGTCTTATCAGAGTAAGCACTGAGTGAAAATAAGATTTTATCATGGACTTGGCTTGACAAAGATAACATGCTATCAAAAGGGGAACTTGGCAAAGATAACACGTTATCAATATCAGGAGTAAAGCTTGGGGAAAATAATGTTTTAATACCTATTAGATTCTAAATAAGCCATCTGTGCTCCTGATGAATTGTTATTTTCTCCAAGCCCCATTCCTGTAACGATGCTGATTTTTTGGCAAACCACTTCTGTAGCAGTTGGGGAATGCAGGGAGAAAGAGGAAAAAAGGAAGCTCTTCTTCCACAAACCCAGAGGGATACTCTTTCTTTTCAAAAGCTTTGCATGCAGGTAAAGGCTGCCAGTGTGACAGCTCAGAAGACTCAAAAGTTCAGACACCAAATGGGTACTGCAGGGAAAACTCCTAAAACCAAGCTCTAAAAGTATACTGTAGAGAATCCTGTTAACAGGAGAAGCAGCTCAATACCCGTTTTGTCCTTGACCACCCTATCCAGACTCAGAGGTGCTGCCTATACTATTTTTGGCAGAAGCACTTCTTTACAGAGCCAATGACCAGCCACCACTTAGCAATGACTTTTTGTCATAAATGACCACATCACAATTAGCAGTGGCCACTTGGGGGCACAAATAAATGACCCCTTTTAGATCAGTTGCAGACATTATCACCACTCAGTTACAGGTCACCATTCCCACAGCTGAGCTGACCCAAAGGATCACACAACCTACTGCAGTGCAAAGTATCCAACTCAGTTTAAGCAGTCAGTGGAGCTGGTTTGAGCTAGCCTGGTTGCCTCTGCCCTGAAGCATTCCCCTCTACCACCTCCAATATGGGGGCAGAGACAAACCACTGTCTAGTTGGTGTCTGTGCAACTCAATTATAAATCTTCAGAGTTACAATCCAGATGAATTTAAATAAATAGTGGCACCTCCTGGAAAATGAGAAATCCAGTTCATAGTAGGATGAACTAACTGCCTTAAATGGCAAAATGTGGGTGAACGCCACTGGTTGTTCATAGGAATGGGCAAGCAGGGAATAATTAGAAGGGAAGCTGTGGAGGGACTGTAGGAGTGTGATGAGAATAATAAAGCACACTTAGGAAAAGGCATATGAATGATATCTGCAGGGTAAGTATTTGTAGCCAGCTGAATCTCCCTGGTGTACGGCAGGAGTGGGAGGGAAGACAATGGGATCTGTTAATCTGAAGATTTCCTATGGAGAAGCTGCATCTCTTTTTTCATTAACCATTTGATTATCTCACGCCCAGAGATTTTCCCACAATCAGGTGTGTGCTTGGTGTTAAGGTAACTTCTGAGGCACTGACAGAGCAGAACACATAATCAACAGCAGGCAGCCATTACAACTCTCTGAGGTAAAACATGTGCCCAAATGCATCCCTGCAGCTGTACACAGTACTGTGACTGTCATTCATGGCAGTGGGATGTAGAAGACTGAAACTCTTCTATGTTGGCTTCTGCTCAGTAAACACTGTGGAAGAGATAGGAAGGGGGGAAAAAATCTAAAATAGACCATTTTAAAGTGTTTTTAAAATACAGTGTTTTTTTAAGAGTACAGAAAGTACAAGCAATAAATATCTATAAGCTTAGAAGAGATTATAAAAATACCTATAGGTTTCTACAATTGCCACAGTAACCACAAGCACAAGACAAGTATGCTCAATCAAAGCCTAGTAGTAGTTAACTCAGATTCTGTTGCTGATGATTAGCGTCAGCTGCTCATCAATAGAGACTCCAGCTGATAATTATTAAGTTAAACTTCTGAGTAGCATTTGCATATGTAAAGCACACTTTTCCTGCTGAAGCAACAATGGACGCTATAATGCATTTCCTGATTGTACAGCACTTGGATTTCAGGAACCTGGGCAAGAGTGTCTTGCTTTGCATATCCTTCCTTACCCTCATCAGGCCAACCATTCAGAAGAAATGCACTTCCACATACTGACATCTACAAGCTAATGCATAAAACAGCCCTAACCCTGTATAACAGTAAAAATGTAACCATTAATTTCAACAAAAATATCTCCACTAAGAATAATGTAAGACGGAGTTTTGCATATCCTTCCAAATGTTTATCTAAGCTTCCTTACAGCCTGAAAAATGTGTAACAACTGCTCTGTCAGATGACAGCCTGGTCATCTTAAAAGTCATGCAGAAACACCAGTGGACAGATTCAGTCAATTACTTCCTAGTGACCTCCAGATGTGGCCCCAGACTCCAAAGGAATATTGAGTATCATTATGTTATTTTCTGTTTTGCCTTTTCTCATCTCACTTTTTCCAGATGAGAACTTCATTTCCTCAAAGTGATTCTTGGTCATCAGTCATAGCCAGGCCCCCCTAGTTAACTGTAGTATCAATACAGATACACACACAGTGTGTAGATTACATTTATGTGTAATCCCCATCCTTTCACAATTACATGGCAGACAAAGCATGACAGGATTTATTAATACCAGAGAAGTTCATAGGCACATTTCCCTTAAGGATAAGAAAATGTGAAAATGAATTGGGAAGATCTTTATGGAATCCGTAACACAAGTACCCGCCCCCATGTAGCAACGGTACCACTTTGGTTTAAGACTCCATCATAAGCATACTATTCAGATATCAACGGCTTTTTTATCAGACCTACCCATGATCAAAAAACACAAAATTCCACTGATGGCACCAGCCTCTGAGCCATGTGTTAATCAGGTGGATTTTCCTGTTCCTTTCCGTGTTCTTCCCTGTCACTGACAGGGTTGAGGAAAACACTACATGTGTCCCGATCCTTTAACAAGTTGCCTCAGCGCCCTGAAGTCCCTTGTGATCGCTCTTGGACTTCTCTCCACAACCTCATCACTGCCCACCTGCATAACCAGTAGCGGGTAATAACTAGAGGGCCGTACCAGACCAGGGAGGCTCCTAGTCATATCTCTGACCTGGGCCCCAGGGAGGCATCAGACTTCCCTGTGCGATGGATCTGGTTGGCATTTTGGGCCCTCTGTCCCCTCAGAAGGGAATCACCTACAACAGTTACCCTCCTTTTCTTCTTAACAGAAGCAGTGATAATGTGTGGGGCTGACTGACTCTCCCTAGGCGACCCCCTAGATGGACCTTCGCCTACATGCTCGTTTGCCTGGCCTCAAGTTCCAGAGCCCCATATCTGTTGTGTAAGGGCAGCTGGGAAGGTGAGGGCAGCCAGGAGGGGATTCGCCTGCCTCCCTGAGCAGGGACCTGTTTCTGTTCCCCTCTGTCTCTTAGGTCCGCTCCTTCTGCTTAGTGACAAGAGAGTAGGGGATCCTCTGCTTCTTGTGGAGCTTCTTGTGGAGCCTCCATCTGCTGCTTTGGCCCCAGGGTGTGGCTCCACCAATCCATCTCCCCCTCACACTCCCTGATGCTCCTTAACCTTTCACTTCCTCCCTCAGCTCTGCCACTGGGCTGAGCAGGTCATTCACTTGGTCACACCAAAAGCAGCTGCTCTCTCTGCTGCCCCCCAGTACAAGTGTCAGGCTCAGGCACCCCCTGCAGCCGGAGGCCTGGGCAGCTGCGTGTTTGTGCAGGGGCTCCGCCCGGGTGGCCACATTCTTTCTGGCAACGGCTTTTGGGTGAGTGGAAACCATGGCCGGGTCCTCTCCTGGGGGGGTGATGGCCAGTAGTTGAGGTACCCTTTAGAGCAAGGAGAAGGGCTGTGCCCTGCCTACACAAATGGCCACGGAAACTGCCACGCCCTTCTGCCGTGCCACGCCTTGTTCGCCTCCCCTGCTGCATGTGTACATGAGGGGGTTCGGCTGCCATCACTCATGTCCCTGTCCACCCCGAGTCAGAGCTGCTGCTCCTCAGGAGCTCACCCGTTCCCACTTGGGGCTGGGGAGGTTGGGGACCTTCTCTCTCCCTATGCTTTTGCCCTTGCAGTTTTGCCACTTTAGGAAGGGTCCCCCGGTGCAATCCTCTGCTCCGGAGCCCTTTTTTTAGGCTCCTAAGTGATAGTTTGAAATTTAGCTACAGGAAAATTCATGTGTATTGCTAGAAGTCACCTGGTAGCACTGTTACACACCATCTCAAAAGTTGATTCTCAACACATCTACAGAAATGCTGCAGTATTAGTTCAGGCTGGTTGCTGCTGCTGAAACCTGCTGGAAAGCTTGTTATATCCCTTAATCTCCCTTGGCACAGAGATGCCATCGGAGAACCATGTACTGGTATTTTGATTGAGGCTTCTGGAAAAGGAGATTGTCTGAATACTGACTGACCATAAAGGATTGTTCAAGGATAAATGAGTAAGTAAATAAAAAAATCCAAATTCTGCACCATGTCACTTCTTCCTTAGCAGGAACCAGACCTGTTAGAACCTTCAAATTATACAAAGCTCTAGCCAACCATAAATATGAGCACGTATATATATATAAAGGCAAGTATTAAAGAAGAAATTTTCAAAACAATGATTTCTCTTCTTTCTAAATGTATCTGAAGATTACATATGCAGACAAAATTATTGCAAGTTTATATTTCTAGTTTAATATGATGTTAGGAAGAAACATCAGTGTTATTTCGCTGATGACATAGCAGTGCATAAGTTATTAATATCTTTCAGTACTGAGTCTTCTATTTTCCCCACACATTCTCAGCACTTTTCATTTGCTGCACCTGTCATTTCAGCCACTTCAGTCCTGAAGAACAGAGAGGGGAAAATGCAAATAACTGCACATTCAGAACACATGAAGGCTGATCAGTGTTATGACATTTATCTTCACTTATGACAAGAGATAAAATAACTCATGAGTTAGTTTCCCATCCTCCTCATGAAGAAAAATGTCATAACAGATCGTCATGTACTATATACAGCAAAATTTCTAACACACCTTGCAGAGAAAAAAATATCACAGCAGTGATGCAGATGGTAGGTTACATGTCATGGCTATGACATCAGAAATTAAGCGCATGGCATTTTAAAATAGTACATATAAAAATAAGTCATAATATGAACAAAGTGCTAGAACAACAGTTCACAAATTAGCTAAAGATAACTAGTTAGATTATTTGCAAAAGTTATCACTGCATTAAACAGCAATGAGTTGTCCATACAGTTCAGTGGAATCCTAAATAGATTTTCACATTTTCTAGCTTTCCCTGCATTTTGCAAATGGAAAGCCACAGCTGGCCAATATATTGTGTTTGATAAAATAATACTTTTCTATGTAAAATATTAAAGCCCCATAATATACACAAAAGGGAGTAATGAAATCAAAACAAACAAACTAGAGTACTCTTAATTCTCATGACAAAGGTAGTACCTTTATCCCATGGAAATCAACAGTGGTTTCAGAATTATCTTCAGTGTGGCCAGGTAGCGACCCAGGACTACAGGCTGATTTTGGTGACCAGATTCCACTGACATGTAATATGGAACGTCTTTTTTGCATTAACCTAACATTTAACTTTTTAAAAAAATATTTAGCTATAATATATTAGACATGCTCCTTTTACAAAGATAGAATAAGTATGTACAGAACTGATTTTATATCAGGTAGATAGAGATTTCATTTCAATCGGTGACCTAGGTTTCCTATAAAACATGAGGAAATTACTCTTCTTTTTGAAAATCTTGTTTTGTTACAAAAGTGAAGAAAGTGCATCAGAAACATAATCCTGTTTCAAGTGAGTCAAAGGGAAAACTCAGTGACTTTGATGAAAACAAGCATAGGTCTAGTATTTCATTATATTCTGCATGCATACAGCATGGTGGTGTTAGTCATTTTTATGTTGTACCATAAACGTACACAGTGTTGTACTGTGGTAGGTCAGGATGTGGGCCATATCCCCTGTGCCCCATCACAAACCTGCTGAGCTTCCTGTGCAGCAAGCAAATGAAAATTTTCATTTTTGAGCAGCCACAAGTTTATTAAGGTTAAGTATCATCAACTGACAGCAAGATTTAGATGTTCTGCCTACTAAGATTTTGACTTGTAATAGATGAGGTATGTCTCTGAGATGAATTCACATTTCTGCTCCAGTGCACAGGAACAACTTAATGTATGTTAGGATCCTAAATAAGGATCCTAAAGAATATGCCTATTCTTGTGTAAGACAACACTGAGGTTAAGCCCTGCTGACATGCTTACTTACAATACCAAAATAAAGTTGCTTTACTTGATCAGGGCAGCAGTGCTCAATATTCATGGGATCTGCGTGCATTTAAATAAACACTTTCTCTTTTTTTCTCAAGTAGATCTCTTGTTTTCTAAGTTTTCATTATCTCCAGGAATTTCCCTCTACAGTAGAATATACTGTGGGAGACCTCTTTAATAAGTAAAAATTAAACACTACAGTGCAGCATTTTTAATGATGCTTTTGTTAGGTAGCCTGTGATCAGGGCTGACAGCCATAGGCTTTCTACAGCGACGTATGCTGTGAACTAATTGATGTCTATGACAAGTTTTGTGTTGGGGTAAAGGGAAGAGGAAGGTGGGGGCATTTAGAAAAATTCTTGTGTTGTGTTTAGGAGTAAACGGGTTGTGCGTAGTGGTCAATTTAAGTCTTGCAATTGCCCTTCATTTCTTTTGATAGACTTAATTAAAATATCTATTAATCTTCCTTTGTTAGTGTAATTATAGAGGTATTAATTTCTATAATTTGAAATAACTTTTGTTATCTTAAAGTCTAAGAAGAATAGATGGAGACATTACCAAATTGTTTCATATTAAAAAAACCCAAATCAACACCCCTTATGCCTAAAGAACAACCAGACATGGAAAAAAACAATAGGTCACTACATTAAAAAATGCTACAACTGTAAAAGTCCTTTAAAGGCAAAGTTACAGAAGAAACAACAACAGCAAAAAGCCCCCAGCAAAACCAAACTAAGAGAAAAAAGTAGCTTCGTTCCCATCTACTCCCACTTTGTTCTAAGAAAAGGGAAGGATCTTTATCATTATTTTTAGTTACATATTCCATATTAAGTTGAATAAATCTAGACACAGGAATCAGCTGTTAAGAAACGACACAGGATAAGAGGTTGAGGAACGAATGCTAGAAGGACATTGCTTACTTCACCCTTCTTATCCCTCTGAAAACAGGCTACTGCAATACGTACTCTTACAGCAAATAAGAAAACATGGCCTTCTCCCTTCTAAATTATGACCTTCTGCCCAGGAAAAACTGAGGCAGACAACAGAATAAAAATACTTTATTGTGGTATTACTATCAAGTTTACATTTCAAATTATGCCTTCTTCTGGTCTTACCTTTCATTAAAATAGCACAGATACTGAGTTATACCATCTCTGACTTCATGTGCTCCTCTGAAGAAAATGCTACATTTCTATCAGTATATAATACATACTTTGTCCTTTATGGTAAAACTCCACTCGGCAGGACATTTGAATGTGAGTTCTTATGTTTTCAGAGACAGCATTTTTCTCTTTCAAGGAACTGTAACTTCACCAGGTATGTATTTAAAATTCATACTAACACCTTCTATGGAAATGATTTAGTTTCTTATTTGACGAGCACAAATATTTATTGTAAATTCTGTCAGACACTGCTGTTCTTTCTTTTTCTGAATAATCTGACAATCCAATCAACAGGGAAAGTGAAATTCCAAACTTGCCTAAAGACCACATAGGTCTATTCTACTCTACTATTATGCGACAGTCATTAAACCTTGTTCCAACTTGGAACATCAAAAAGCAGAGAAGGTGTAAGAGTGAGCGAAGAATTTGCTGCCTGTGTTCAGTATTTCCAGTTCTTAGAACTGTATTTGAAGTCTTGCAATATTTTATATTTATTAGAAAGTCAAATCCTGGAATTACATGAGAAAATATCAGTGCTTTTTGCTTGTTTGTTTCCTTTGCAGTAAGATCTCATTTTCATCTCTGCAGGAGAAAGCTGAAAAAAACATGATCTGCCATGATGAAAAAATCAGGAGAAAAAGCTCTTAAAAACTTATAATTTTAGATATAGTGAAGTATGACTTTTGAACACTCTGAACTAGCAATGCCAGTTTTTTATTATGACTGTGTGCTTTACTATGATGGGTACATTCTGTAACAGCAGACACATCAGCTCGGGTGGGTAAATGGATGGGCCAGCACCTGTGACAAGCTTGGGATAGCTATGGTGCAGCCATTGGTTCAGCCTGAAGAGCGCTTACTAAGACAACCGCAAGTGTTGCTGGGCATTTAAAGGAGCACTAAATATCCTGTGGTAATCATCAGCAGAACTTTCAAGACAACATTATTATACCAGACAAATAAATACACAAAATTTACAAGTATTTATCATCAATCATTTGAATTACTGCTTTTTCAGGTATTTTTGTTGCAGTTATCCTTGAGAGGTCTCTGCAGGCAAAGTTTTGTACTGAAAAACATGTTATTTTCACTGATATCTCCCCTGTACACATAACAGGGTCTTCTCCTCCATACTGGTCACTCAAAAGGTGTCCAGATCCCAATAAAAAATGCTAGAAGTGATATCAATTCCACTCTGTCACACTACAGCACTTAGAAAGCAGAAGTTTAACTCTGCCAAAAATATAAACCTCTAAATCTGTTAGATATCAATTACTATGTATTTAATTTCACAGCTGTGCCTTTTCCCTTTTAGATTTTTCCCCCTTTTTATGCTTCTCTTGTTCAAGCATTTTGGACCTGGTTCTTAATCTGGTCCTGATGATCCTTAATGCCTTCATTTCAGAGCCCAGCATTCCCCAATTCCCTTCTTCATTTTGAAATTTCTGCAAATTCTATATTCATCCTCTATGTGGCTGTGCAGCCTGTAATCCCTCATAATAGGCTGATGCTGATCCTGCTCTGTGGATTAACCAGTGTAAAATGCTTATATAATGAATTTTCATCAATTCATGCCTTCCAAACTCAGCCCCGAGCAGCCCAGGTATATCTAATCTAACCAACTGGCTTTTATCAGCTGCACACAAGAGATGTGAAAATAAGCTTCATTTCAAGCCTCAATCGGATAGTTACAACCATGCTATTATTTATTTTATTTATCAGAATGAGTCTATGTGAGGAATTCTAAGGTACACTCTGTAGTTATACATCACTGGATTTGGTACGGAATGTGTTTCTTTGAAAATTGTGAAATGACAATGTTTTCATGCCTGTTTTTGATTATTTCTCTTAAAAAGAGAGAGGAAAAAATATAGCTGAACTTCAAGTGTAATTCTGCTGCTTTCTTCTTGTGTAATCTTGTGAATTCCCATGCCAGATGGTGTCTGAGTTATCAAAGTTATTACCCTAAACTCAATTAGGGAAGAATGAAAGTAATTAAGTAGGGGATGAAGTGACAGAAGTATTCAAGATATAAAGCATGTAGTATAGGTGAGGGTTCTCTAAATTAGATAGAAATTAATCTATAAATTCAGCCAAAGACATAACAGCTTCAGCCTTCATTTTCAAATACGCTAAGACATTGTGCAAAATTCAGTACTTGCTCAAGTAGGCACAATTCCCAGTGAAACAGTGGTCTATAAAAGGTGGGAGTCGGTTTTGTATTCTGGAGGGGCTATTACTAGCAATCACCAAACGCACTCCGAGACAGTTATTGTTCAAATGTTCCTGTATCTGTTTTTTCAGGCTGTTGTGTGACTTCAAGAATGCTTGTTTCCTTTCTTAACCCTGGCTGCTTTGTACCCACCATGGCAAAAAAACAATTAGAATAAATACTTTTTACCATAAAACCTGCAAAGTAGACACACCACAGAGGTGCTGTTAACACCCAGTTCATTTTATATTTCTTTTTTCTTTCTATATTTGCTTTTCCTTTGGTGAAGTAATTCTAAACAAGTTGGCACTGAGCTACAGGCATCACTGAGTGCTACAGCTACAGGTTTTAAATGCAGTGGTGAAGCAGCCAAAAATTATTTTTTAATCTGCTAATGACAGTCTACTTATAGAAGAAATATCTAAACAAGCCTAGTCAAAACAAATATTTTTTTACTTAGCAAAACTAATTTCTGCATAGCTTCTATTGACAAGAATCATGCATTTATTTATAAAGTTTATCAGGATAATTTGTTAGTGCTCTGCAGGCTGTTCACTCATTTTCTCTTTAACAGAGATATATATACTCAAATTCTCAAGGTATCTGTAGGTGAAGAAGGACAGTAAGGAAAATACCATTATGCTCTGGAACGCTCAGAATTGGTGCTGCATGGCTGAAAGAAAAGAAACACCTACCACTTTGGAGAACAGGGATGCAGCTTGTGCTACTGCTACAGGCAAAATCCCTGGCCAGAAAGGGAACAAATTAAATCCTAAGAATGCACACATCTTTCTCCTGCACTGGGGACAGAAGTGCTGGGAGGGAAAGGGCCTTTAGGAACATATGCTGATTATACCATACCATACCATACCATACCATACCATACCATACCATACCATACCATACCATACCTAACAGTACTTCTAGAGAAAAAAAAAATCTCTTCTGGAACTATTAACAGTTCAGCTGCAACATTACTGAAAATACAGTAATGATCCAAGATATTTTCAGGACCGTTGCTGGTCAGGACAGGTGAGGCAACGGCGCTTGCAAGTGGTGTGTGAACACTTTCATCCTACGCCACTTGGGGTAGCGTAAAGGGCAGACTGCAAATTGTTCCCCCTTTGACCACTCTTGCCCTATCAATTAAAGCTACCAATAAATCACAATGAGTATATCTTGCTGATTGAATTTCAATGCATGAAGAATTTTGAACCTAGGACACGGTACAATGATGGGCTTATATATGTCTTCAGGAAAAAGAGCTTAAACTATTAGGGCAATGGAGTATGCAGAGAGCAGTGAAGCGCTGCTCCAAGCAACATGAAAATCAGTAATTTGAGGTCACATTTCATATATTACTCTGTAAAATGAAAATAGCAAAAGAGACGAGAGGCACAAAGCCAAATTAGAATAGAGAACACATGAACCAGAAAAGAAGGGTAATGAAACCCCAGAAATGGAGCTGTTAAGGTGAAGATGTCAAAAACATCTATCAAGTTCAGGACAAGCATAGCATACACTGTCCTTAATTTAAATTTTACTAAGGAAAAACATATCTGGTAGACTTCTGGTTAATTGTTGAAGAAAAAGAGATCACATACTCTTAAGACCAACAAATTTTAGGAAAATCTATTACTCTTACCAAATTCACCTATCTTAGATTCAGTGGACAATGAAATCCTAGAGAACTAGTAAACTAGTTCCTAGTACCTAAAGCTTTTGTAATGTTGACTTACTCAGAGGTATGAGAAATAAATCTAAACAAATGGATATATCTATATAAGAGCAATTCTCCATAAGCAGTGACATATCCACCAGCACTTTCTGTGAAAGAAAAACAAAATTACTAACTTCAGTAAAAGAAGCAGTGGTGATTCCCTTTATAATTCAGATGAGGGTGAATCCTACCACTCATCTAGCAAGCCTAAATTATTAAGACAGTTGATTGAGAACTCTCCCAGAACAGCTTGCTCTACCAAATCTATTTTTTCTCTTAATTTGAAATTAATTTATTCCCCAGCTGTCAAGAAAAGTCTAGCAATCAAAAACTTTTTAATTTTCATTTTTCCCTGTTTCTCATTCCTATTTCCAGTGTAGACTGGGGGATGGAAGAATACGGAAATAGAAAAGCACCCATAATTATTGTTTTCATTTAGGTTATGAACAAGATGAGTATTTAATTAAAAAAAACACCTGTATTGATACTTTCAATTGAAATTCTGTTCTCTGGATTTTTTGTATGTCTTTCTACAATTTTGACAAAAATAAGGTCTTAAAGATCACTTAGATGATTTTGAAGCATATTCCATTAAAACGAATAGTCACTGAGGAGCCTAAGAGGCTTGAGAGGACCAGATTTTCAAAGGAAAGTAGGTGTCTTCAATGCAGGATGGTGCAACTTTAGGCATCTATCCTTATTCAAATTGCTTAAATGACTTTAAAAAGAAAGTCCTAATGGACTAACTTCATCCTTGAACATAAGACTTAATATTCTTCTGAAAATGCTCTCCCAAGACTAATTATAAATCCATTCTGGCAGCCAGATACCTGCCAATGCTCTGTAAGCAGACAAACCTCAGGAAATGCAAAGGATGTTTACAGGAGGAGGAGAAAACCCACAAAACTGGAACATGCTCTGTATGTCAATGGCTGCTACTACAGGCTTTGACCATGTCCAGTTCTAATTTTTATGTTGTACTGCAACAATTTGGCTCTGAAGATGTTAACTTCTGCTTTACGTTTATTATATTGATAACGAAAATGCTGGCAAAAATGAAATTTGAATTCTCTTTTGCAGTTCAGTAAATGAGAGAGGGTACTGCCTTGACCTACATAGTGATGATTGGCATTGTGCAGGTAACAGAACAAAGCATTTCAGTCAGCTCTTAAGTCTGGGTTTTGATAAAGGTAGCCTAGTTTTAGGCTGCTCAGTTCATCGCCGTGACTCTGAGGTGGTCCGTGCTCAGGAATTTCAGAATCAGAACAGAACTTCTTGTGCCACTGATCCAAAGCCACTGTGCAGCAGTTAAGCCAAATTTGAGAGGAGAATACCAAGCAGCCTCGCAAAACTGTATACATCAAGCATCTTTATGTGGGTGTGTAATGTGGGTATGGAAGACTAACAAAAAGATTTCTGGAAGAACAACTCATTAATTTTTTCTTAAGTAAGATCATATTAATTAAAATGAAAACATTCCTGATTTGCTTCACCCGCTCCAAATAGAATAGGAGGTCATAAGAGTACCTTTTTCCCAGCAGAGATCAGGAAAATTAAAAAAAGAAAAAAAATACCCAAAAACCACACAGAAAAAAAAAAAACCAAAAACCAAAAACATCTAATGGTTTTATATTTTTATATTAAAAACCCTATTACTTTGGTAAAAAAACTAACAACCAAATCGTTGTTCAGGGGATTCTTCAAGGCTTTCAGGCAGTACACCTAAGGTTCTGAGGAGACTTCTTGAACCATGAAATGGGGTATGAAAATGTTTAATCCCTGACTGAACTGTTATCCTTGTGGAAGCACTGTGAGTACATACAATTACACCAGAAAAAAACTCGTGTTCACCAGCAGTACACTTCATTGTTTGGAAGCAGCTTATTATATCAAAACCAAGATTTTTTTTTTTACTGGTACATTTGCCTCCGTGCTAGAAATGCTTGACCAGTATAACATACAAGCGATTGAATACTGGTAAAGTGCTCTTAGAAAAGACACTGCAGTAGGGTGTGATTCCTTTATCACTTTCCTTCCTTTACAACTCTATAAATAGCATTTTTTTAATTACCAGCAATTTAACATAAATATAAAATGTGGGATTTGGAATGGGATCTTCAGAATGGGATTCATTAGTTGTAAGAACAAATAGGCTGTGCTTGTCTTCCTAAATCTCTTGGATACTTTTGAGCCTGTCATGTAGGCCTATCTCCCTAGCTCCCCAATCACGTAGGGACAACTGAAAAACATAATCTCAGTCAAAATAAATTGTCTCCAAGACTCTCAAAATGGGACAGCTAAGATTAAGCTTTTAAGTTAATATTTAAATTCTGACATGAATTAAAAAGCTATTCAAAATTATTTAGCTGGTTTAGCTTTCTAAACATTTCAAAATGTAATAAATAATTTTTTTGTATTAACAACATTTAATCCAAGAACTTACAAAAATGATTAGATACTCAAATTCATGGATCTGCTTTTTTCTTCACATTATAAATTGTGCAAGATATTTTTTGAGATTTTAAAATTTTTCTTCAACCTTTCTGTGTCGGGTTTGCATGGCAAGGTTTTGGTAGCGGGGGTGGGGGCTACAGGGGTGGCTTCTGTGAGGAGCCACTAAAAGCTTCCCCCATGTCCAACAGAGCCAATGCCAGACACCTTCAAGACAGACCCACTGCTGGCGAAGGCTGAGCCCATCAGCGATGATGGTAGCACCTCTGGGATAACATGTCTGAGAAGGGGGAAAAACTGCTGTGCAACAGCAGCCAGAATAGAGAAGTGAGAATACATGAGTGGAACAACTCTGCAGACCCCAGGGTCAGCAGAGAAGGAGGGGGAGGAGGTGCTCCAGGTGCCAGAGCAGAGATTCCCCTGCAGCCCGTTGTGAAGACCATGGTGAGGCAGGCTGTCCCCCCTGCAGCCCATGGAGGTCCATGGTGGAGCAGATGTCCACACAGCAGCCCATGGAGGACCCCACGACGGAGCAGGTGGATGTGCCCAAAGGAGGCTGTGACCCCATGGGAAACCCACACTGGAGCAGGTTTGCTGGCAGGACTTGTGACTCCACAGGGGATCCATGCTGGAGCAGTCTGCTCCTGAAGGACTTGTGACCCCATGGAATGGACCCACACTGGAGCAGTTTGTGAAGAACTGCAGCCTGTAGGAAGGACTGACGTTGGAGAAGTTTGTGGAGGACTGTCTCCTCTGCGAGGGACCCCACTCTGGAGCAGGGGAAGTGTGAGGAGTCCTCCCCCTGAGGAGGAAGCAGTGGTAGAGACAACATGTGATGAACTGAGCACAACCCCCATTCCCTGTCCCCCTGTGCTGCTCAGAGGGGAGGAGGTAGAAAAATCAGGAGAGAAGTTGAGCCTGGGAAGGAGGGAGGGGTGGGGCGAAAGTGTTTTCAAATTTGGATTTATTTTTCATTACCCTACTCTGATTTGATCAGTAATAAACTAATTTCCTCAAGTCAAGTCTGTTTTACCCATGATGGTAACTGCTGAGTGATCCCTCCCTGTCCTTATCTCGACCCAAGAGCCTTTTGTTGTATTTTCTCTCCCCTGTCCAGTTGAAGAGGGGAGTGATAGAGTGGCTTTGGTGGGTACCTGGCATCCAGCCAGGGCCAACCCACTACAGTTTCTTTTGGAGGTGTGAGGACTACAGGCTTTTTTTACTTCAGTTAAAAAAGGCATTGGCGAACAACCATATTAATCTATGAAAGTATCTTTTTCCAATAAAAGCAAATATTAGAAAAAAATGGGTGTACACTGATCTTGTGGCTTCAGACAGCCACATGAACAGTACAAAGGAAGATCATTCTTGCCAGGAAAACAGCATGGCTTTCTGGCATTTTTTGTTATTACTTAAATGAACCTATTTTATAAACAAAACTACAAACAGTATAGAGATACCAGATTCTGTAAGGCTCAGGTTAGCATTAAAACAGTATAAACAGGACACCTTCTATACTGTCCTTCCTTTATTGTTTTTTCTCAGGAAGTTCCCTGAAGACCAGCAGTTCAAATGCATATGAGAATTCTGGTTACTGTATAGAAGAAAAGCTGGCAGAAGGACTACATTAAGCACATGCTATTTTGCAGCAAAAATAGTATTTAAAAAGTTATCACAGATGTCATATACTTTTACTCAGATATTGCAATGTAGTATTTTTTTGATTATGTGGTCAGGTGCCAAAACAAAGATTTGGAAGACTAATTGGAGAAAAAAACACATCAAGAAGTGTGGGTCCAAAATTTCCTGTTGCAATCCACTTTAAAAAGTTTTCTTAGAAGCTACAGTAAATACAGAAAATCTTCCTTTGATATAACTGAAAAAACCCAACCAAACTTTTCTCATTTTTGCATATTCATGGTGGTGGGCTGTGGAGAGGGGGTATAAGTAATACTTGGATTCTCAGCTGTAATTGTGAAATTCACTACTTATGAAATCAGAGTACACGGAGTCTCATTTTCTTGTAATGAATCAGCTACAAGTACAATACTCCATATTTTTAGTTTAAATGAATTTCATGGCACAATTGGACAATGCCATCTGCTGCCAATTGTCTTGGCAACTAATAGCATTGCTGCTGGCAGCTGCCAAAGAACACATTGCCATACAGCTGTTGCAGTCGCTATAAAACAGCTAGCTAGCTTCATTGCTCATCTCCATTACTTCTTCCTCCCGAATCCCTGAAGGCTAGATCATGGCCAAAGTACCACCGGCGTGTCAGAGGAGAACGGAAAAGGCCTCATAGAGGTGGGAGACCCCATCCAGAATTCTGGCCCTACTGGCGAGCATGCAGCATCTCTCTCCTAGCTTGGTCCATCCCCCTTGGCCAATGTGAAGGGAAAAAAAACCTGTACTAATACGCCCAGCAGGCATAGCCTCCCTTCCGGTGCTTATCATTTCTTGATATGCTAAAAATTCATAGAGCAAGTTCAGATTGCCAGCTATGGTCTGCTGAATTTAGGCAGTGTGTCTTCCTCCTTCAAGGAGCTGTACAGGAAACTGTGGTCAGGTTGCCCAGGCTGAAGATGATCTGAGCTGTTCATCTATCTCTCTAACTTAGGTGTTGCGATTTAGGCACCTAGGCAGCTAATGTGAGCTTAGCTCATGTTTTTAATGAGGATTTTGATCGGCACCTTTTGAAGCGTGCTGAGAAGACCCTTGGAAGCTTCTTCAGGAACAAATCCATGTAATTTTCATTTGCAGTGCAGTCGAGAGTGGGAAGATACATACCCAGTTCATGAGTCAACCACTGTCAATCATTCAGGAGAACCAAATTATAATGAACTGTCATAATAGGAAACAATGGTGAAGCATCTAGACATTATAACCACTGACATGAAATGCATATCATGAGCTTCAAAATACTTCCTGATGTTCTCCAGTCTCTCAAAACTGCCATAATAGAGTTATGTAGGATCTGAGGTTCTAAATGAGTGCAAAAATACACTTAGCACTGTTAAAGGTAGAGAAAGACTGAAAAGTAGTTCCCTAAAGTTTTAAAAATAAAAGAGTAAATAAACCTTCTCCTTCACTAGCCATCAAGATTTTCTGAAAGAAGTCCTAACCCACTGATACCAATGGTAAAATTTCTGATTTTCTGTCTCTTTCAGTCTTTTCTAAACCACAAAAATAGATATGAAAAATAAATAATAATAAAAAAGAAGCAACATGCAGTCACAGCTGCTTCTTAAAACACCACATTTACTAAATATAGGCAAAGAGGCCAGACTAAGTTCCCTATATTTTGCTACTCTGGTGTGTTCTTAGAGGTTGCACAACAAAACATGTATTAGAAGAAAGGTCACAAATGACATCAGGAAATACCCATTTGTTCTCAGACCATCCATGTTTTAAAAAGGAAAAATAATTTCTTACTGGTTAGGCTGATTTGATGGATTAAAAGAAAATGGAGTTCAATTCAGTGTATTTATAAACTGGCACACTAAACATGTCAGAAATGAACACAACAATATGTAGGCCTTGTGCTTAACAGAGAATAAATCAATCAAGTGGGCACAGATTATTTTATAATACACTCACTCAGAGCAGCAAGGGATGAATGGTAAGTTAAGGAGAGAGTAAAAAACCAGAAAACCTATCACCTTTTATTACAAACTACTATGACTAGAGCCAATAACCACTTGGCAATTGTAATAGTAGGGACATCAGCATTAGATGATCTACAGGTCGTAAAGACAGCATTAAATGAATTAATTGGATTCTTAGCCAGTATTAACTATTAGCTAAAAGGAAAAATATCCAGAGAGAATCCTTGATCTCCTCTGCTGCCCAAGATGGGGAGTTCAGGAATCTGGAGCCAAACTGGCAATAGCAAGAATCTTAATCTAGCTTCCCTGAGACAGAAAATGCACTTTGAGAAGCAGGTGGAGAGGGAAGGAGGTACGGCTACTGTCTTTCAAGAAAATGTGTAGTGCCTTTCAAAGTCACTGGGAAGACAGCGTATATCTTTGCACCTTGCAGCACAAACAGAACTTGCTGGTGACCACAGAGGCAGTCTTTATCCCCATGGGATCTTCCCTCCTTCTACCCACACATAAGGTGACTTGTACAGCTACCTTGTTATAATCCAGTGCCCCTTCCCTCACCATGTCATGGACCAATGACTCATGCTCTTTGCCTTGCAGTTTCACATCTAAGGGTGACTATCAGAGCCACTTAAATTAGTTATCCTGGGAACGCACATTGCTCAAGATGCATTTACCAAGTTCCAGACAAAACACCAGCGTTGCAATTTGTCTGTGCACCAGAATTTTTAAAATCTTCTTTAGGCCATTCATCTTTATTTAGGGTTGACAGGGCTCTGTCAGACCCAAAGTCGGGTGATTCTGAAAACATACCAGCTTCCGCTCTGCATAACATGTTCATTTTTGTTTCTTGGTTTACATTGTTTCTAGCATGCCCGGAACTAAGCCTGGTAAAAACTTACATGCATGTTAACCACATGAGAAGACATTACAGCAGGCAGTGTGGTTACTTAGACGTTTGAATTTATGTAAGCACTTAAGTTTATGCAGAATCAGCACCTTGTAGCTTACAACAGGACATAATTCATTCTACACCTTAAATATTCAGTGGGAAAACAGCTGTGACTGAGTGCAGTCTTGGGGTTCTGAATTTAACGTCCAGAAATTCAAAGTCATACATGGTTCCCACAGCATCCATTACTCTCTCCACTAGCACATATGTAGTATTTTGCATTGCTGTTTATGCTAAGAAATTTATGTCCTGAAATGTACGTAAAACATTACGAACTTATGTTTCCCACAGCTGCTGTAACTCTCAAATTCTTGGCTTCTGTGCATTTAAATTAACAGTTACAACAACACACCAAAGTCTCTTCTTGCACTGAAACTCAATTCTAGATATTTTTTTTTCAGTATATAACCAAAACACTCATATTGATCTCCTGCTGAAACAGCTCTCCTTCTCAGTATGTTCTGAAATAACAGTGGCAGGTCATTTACTGCTGCTCCTGCATAACATCTGAATTTCATACCTAACATTTTCTCAAATGTATGTCCTTTTTTCCAACGTCATGGTCACTTCTCTCATGAAAGGTCGTATTCATAGCATGCGTGAAGTTTCCCAGTTAAGCCTCTTTGAAACCACCCACTCACAGAAAACAACATCAAAACAAGGCAGTTAAGATACTGTTTTATCCCCCATCCTGTGTCAATCTGCACAGATTTTAGGTGACCCCTTTGTACCTGTTCCTCCTCACCATGAAATAAATAAAATTATAAGCAAAGAAGTACTGGAAACCTCAATTCAGTGGGTGACTTCCGTAACGTCAGAACTGGCAAAAACAGGGACAAAGAATGAAAGTGCTTCCTGTTACAGTTAAACAGTGATTGAATAATATTTGCAAGGTGAATTAACTTCTAATGGAAAATTAGCAATTTTCTCAAATAATTAAAAAAATCTTGCACAGGGTCTGCATCAAAAATGCAAAATTTGAGCCTGAACACCCACAGTCATTGAAAAACTGTAAGCCTCTAAAGGACATTTAGAATGGAAATGTCGACAGTCTTAACTCTTGACACTTCAATATTGTGTGTCTATACAATATACATACATGAAGAATATGGAATACTGTTCTGTTGTGGTGATCCTTATTAAACACGGAACTTGATAAGAAGGATTATGAGAAGAGCTGCAGAATGGTCCAAGTGCTAGATAATCTATTTCAGAATAAAATGCTGAAGGACAGAAATCTATTCAGGTAAACAAAGTATGGATAAAATGGCAATTTGCTCATATCCTTAAGTACCTATGAGAAATATTAAAATTAATTTCAAGAAGACTCTTCCGATTGTAAGAGAACAGTACAAGAATCAGTGGCTGATAACTGGATTTTCAAAAATGCGGGACACAAACAAGGCACAAATTTTGAGCAAGGAAACTAATTAAGCATTGAAATAACTCGTAAGAATCACTAGCAATTTTCTGTCTCTGCACCTTTTAAAATCAAGAACAAGTTTTTGTAAAAGGCAATAAAAAAAATCCTGTGGCCTGTGTCTTGCAGAAGACTGCAACTGTGTTTTTTTGCTTGGTGTACTAGAAATTCCCTTTATATCAGTGATTTTGGTGAAGGACTGAGAGCACTATCAGAGATAAAGAATGTGCAACCCAGAGCTGAGTGACCTCCACTGCACCACCGCCCCTGCCTGGAGGACCACACTTCTGAAATTTCAAAAAGGAGTTTGGATGTGTGAGAATTCAAAGGTTTAGGGCATGTGAAGTAATGCAGTTCTACCACACATCTGTTGTGAAGCCAGCCAAAGCCAAACTCTGCATTAATCTTCTGCCATATCTCATGGCACCAAAATGGGCAGGTTTTCTTTCAAAAATCTACTAAATCATACAAACCTTACACTTTAATATTATTGGCTGCAACCAAAGAAAGAAAGAAGCAATATAAATGTTAATGAGAATATGTCTATTTTACTTTATTTAAAAGCCAGACTAATCCCATAATCCTAACAAACAAACAAACAAAAAATTAGGCTCTCCACAATTACAACATAACAATGTCCAGATGGTGTCTGCCTGTGGGAAACAAGAAGAACAAGGGGCTTTACAAGCTAAATTCCGGTGAAAAAATCCAAGTCCCAAGAAAAACTAAGACTGACCTACTAGTGGAAGTGTTGAAAGAGTGACTTGACTGCAATAGGTAGCACCTATTGCTTAGAAAGGTATTCCATTTCATTTTTAAGAGGAATTCTCACAACATGGTGAACAGAGGAGTCAGGTGTATATAGTCTAATGTTGTAGGAGGAAGAACAGTTACTGTAACATAGCTTGAAGATTTTACAGTTTTCCTTTCTAAATGTGGCGTTTATTTATTTTAAGAGCTATAAAAATTATAAATCAGCCATTGAGTTCTCAATGATAGATGCAAGATTTAAAGGTATGCATTAACAAAATAGAAATATGGAGACCTGGAAAGACAAAGAAGATTAGAAAGAGTTCATAATTTTTCCCTTGTGAAGCCTCATTGTGGTGCATAGTTGGAAGTGCCATTTTAGTCATAATAAAGTAGAATTATCGCGCAAAGATATACCCATTCAGTTCTTTGTAATGCAATACTGCTTTGTGTAAACTCAGACTGTGATGCTCTAATACAGGCTTAACATGGGGCTTCGGCAAAATTTCAAAAGGGGTGTTGAAGCTGGACGACTCAAGTTAGAAGGATATTCCCTCAAGCAAAGCTTTTAAAACTTAACTGAAAAATATGAAGGAAGCTAATATGCTGATGGGGAAAGAGGAGAAATATGTCTACTCATCACACACACTCAAGTCTTAGAAAGCACTGCATGCTTTGAAAACTAAACGTACTTGAAGTCAAACTGAATGTAACCTTTTTCCTTATTTAGAAATTTTGGAAGATCTGTAATTTTTTAACACAATAAGAACTGTGATTTTACATAATATAAATAGTTGCATTGCAGACAATTTTAAAACTTTACTTTTTTTAACAGGAAAGTAAACCAGGATATCTCCTATCCAGTGGTCCATACTAAATAACCAGGGGAAGACAGTGTGCTCAAGCATAAAGGCGGGAATTTGCCCAGAGAACAGCCAAGAACACTACATAATACCTATCAGAAAGGATAGGCTGTTCTATTGACTTGGGTATTTTTTCTGTGCCAGTACTCAAAAGGGGAAACAAAATTATCATGATGACTCTTGGGCCTGTTACACTGATGCCAAAAGCACTAAGTGCACTTAAAGTAATGAAAAAGTTAATCCAGAAATCAGTAGATAGAAAATTAATTGATACAAATATAATTAAAGATACACTGCTTTTTTTTACACTATTGATATGCTCTGATCAGACTGATCTTCATCTTTTGATCAGTTTTGAAGTTGGCAAATTAAGATTATGCACAGATGTAATATCTTAAGGCATCTGCGAGGTGTCTGATCTAGTAACAAGTTTTTGTGTTGAAAAGATACAATACCAGGACATTCTATTTTATGAACTAAAAACTGGCTAGCTAAATAGACTGCGAGCAGCAGGTGTCCATTACTGAAACAGGAATATCTGCTGGGACCTCAAAGGAGTCCGTACTCTACTGCTTACTATTTAACATTTCATTGATGCTTTGGAAATAAAAAAGAACTTTATGCATGACCCAAAGTTAATACTGTAAATTATGCTAAAGACAGGGCAATCCTGTCCCACTCGAACAAAACGCAGTTCAGCATGTCTAATTGCAAAGTTATACTTTTGAGAACATACAATGCAAAGCATATCTATAAAATAGAATCATGTGTTTTGGAAAACAAAGATGATGGAAGGGATTTAAAAGTCAGAGTAGATAAGCAAGCAACTGAAAAAGAGCTTCAAGAGCTCATGCTATAAAAGAAAGGGGGTGTAACTAATTAGGTCTTTGGAAGTATAATTGGGGGAGTAAAGATTAAGAGGAGATAAATATATGTAGTACTGACAAGAATTACACTTCACACTGCTATGACTTCTGCAATGTGCATTTTTAAAAGCATGTTGAAAATCTGAAGAGGGTTCAGAGGAGAGCCAGAAAATTAGTTCAAGACTAGAGATAATGTCCCACAATTGAAAGAGATCAACCTGTTTAGCTTATAAAAAAGGAAACTGAGAAGTCAGTTGATTGAACTGTATAAGCTCCCTCACAGGGAGAAAACAGCAGGTGCTGAAGAGCTCTTTAATCTAGAGGAGAATGATACAGCAAGAACCAGAGATGGGAATCTGTACTTGGACAATCTCAAATTAGAAATTGGGTGCACATTTTTGTCAAAGAGCATGACTAATCATTCCACAAGCTTCCCACGACGACTGATAATTTTCTATGTTTTCAATCATTACTACATTTCTGAAGGATACGCTTTGGCTTCACAGAAGAAAGACTACAGTAAAACCTAAGTACTCTGCCTCACTACAATAAATTTTGGGTAAATACAATGATGTGATACAAAGACCAGCTCAGACAACTGGGATGTCCTTAATGGCCTTGAACTCAATGAACATATCAAGATTTATAATTCGTCCTGAGAGATGCACACCAACAAAATTCATGGAAGGTTTTTCTGCTGTCAGGATCAGTCTCTACACTACCTACACCGCCACTGCATGCAAGGTCTAATCTAACATATTCCCTGCTGTCCACCCACAAGTGGGTCTTTTGCCACATTTTAATTGGAAGACAACCTACAGAGAGAGGAAGCAGATATTTTACAACCTCTTTCCTAAGTAAACAAGCAGGCAATTGCCACAAACATCTGTGGCAAAGTTCCGTAGAGCCTACCAAGCTGCCAGATGTTAGTGAGAACATCGGTAGCTGCACATTGCAGAGCAGACGCTAAATTCACAGAATCATAGAGTAGTTCAGGTTGGAAGGGACCTCCAAAGATCGTCTAGTCCACCCCCCCTGCAATGAGCAGGGACAACCAGGCAATCAGGCCCAGTCAACATGGGTTTACGAAAGGCAGGTCCTACTTGACTAACCTGACCTCCTATCATAGGGGGACCCGCTCAGTGGATGAGGTAAAGGCTGTGGGTGTTGTCTACCTAGACTTTAGTAAAGCCTTCGACACTCTTCACCACAGCATTCTTGTGGAGAAACTGGATGCTCATGGCTTGGATGGGTGTACTCTTTCTTTGCTGGGTAAAAACCCGGCTGGATGGTTGGACCCAAAGAGTTACGACAAATAGAGTTAAATCCAGAGAGCTGTGGTGAATGGAATTAAATCCAGTTGGCAGCCAGTCACAAGCGGTGTTCCCCAGGGTTCAGTATTGGGGACAGTCTTTTAATATCTTTATCAATGGTTGGGGTGAAGGGACGGAGTGTACCCTCAATAAGTTTGCAGGTGACACCAAATTGGGCGGGAGTTTTGATCTACTCGAGGGTACGAAGGCTCTGCAGAAGGATCTGGATAGCCTGGATCGATGGGCCGAGGTCAGTTGTATGAGATTCAACAAGGCCAAGTGCCGGGTCCTGCGCTTGGTTCACAACAACCCCATGCCACACTATAGGCTTGGGGAAGAGTAGCTGGAAAGCTGCCCAGCGAAGGACCTGGTAGTGCTGGTTGACAGCCGGCTGAGTATGAGCCAGCAGCGTGCCCAGGGCAACAGCATCCTGGCTTGTATCAGCAACAGTGTGGCCAGCAGAAGTAGGGAAGTGATCATGCCCCTGTCCTCAGCACTGGTGAGGCCACACCTTGAATCCTGTGTTATTTGTTGGGCCCCTCAAAACAAGAAGGACACTGAAGTACTGGAGTGTGTCCAGAGAGCGGCAACGAAGCTGGTGAAGGGTCTAGAGCACAAGTCTTACAAGGAGTGGCTGAGGGAATTGGGGTTTTTTAGCCTGGAGAAAAGGAGGCCGAGAGCAAACCTTATCGCTCTCTACAACTACCTGACAGAAGGTTGTAGTGAGGTGGGTGTTGGTCTCTTCTCCCAAGTTACTAGTGATAGGACAAGAGGAAATGGCCTCAGATGGCACCCTTTATTGGTTTAGATTGGATGTTAGGAAAAATTTCTTTACTGAAAGGGTTTTCAAGCATGGGGACACCCTGCTCAGAGAAGTGGTTGGGTGACCATCCCTGAAGGTATTTAAAAGTTCTGTAGATGCGGTGCTTAGGGACAGGTTTTAGTGGTGGACCTGGCAGTGCTAGCTTTATGTTTGGGCTTGATGATCTGAAAGGTCTTTTCCAACCTTAATGATTCTATGATTCTATGATCTTCAACTAGAGCAGGTTGCTCAGAGCCCCCTCCAACCTGACGTTGAATGTTTCCAGGGATGGGACATTTACGACCTGTAGCTGTACGCTTCTACGGGAGAACTTATCTTGGGCCGCATATCTCCGGGACACAGGGCTCTACCCACCCTGGGGACAGTGATTAACAGACATCAATATGATGGATACAAAATGTCCATTTGTTTAGCTGCATCACACGCTTATATAGCTCTTGCGCTTCCTGTTCCTGCCACTCCTATGGGGGGGAGTCTATCTTTCCGTCACATCCCGTGATCTTCCGGTCGCCGATCCCTGTCTATTCCCCTACATCAACCTCTCCAGGACCTGTTCCAGTGTTTCACCACCTGCATCCTAAAAAATTTCTTCCTTACATCTAGTCTGAATCTACCCTCTTTTAATTTGAAACCATTAACCCTTGTCCTATCGCAACAGGCCCTAGTAAAAAGTTTGTCCCCATCTTTCTTATAGCCCCTTATAGCATTGAAAGGCCACAATCAGGTCTCCACACAGCCTTCTCTTCCCCAGGCTAAACAACCCCAAGTCTCTCAGCCTCTCCTCATAGGAGACATGTTCCATCCCTCTGATCATTTCCGTGGCCCTCCTTGGACCCGCTCCAACAGGCCCATGTCTTTCCTGTGCTGAGGGCCACAGAGCTAAACGCAGCACTGCAGGTGGGGTCTCAGCAGAGCAGAGGGCAGAATCACCTCCCTCCACCTGCTGGCCACGCTTCTTTTGATGCAGCCCAGGATATGCTTGGCTTTCTGGGCTGTGAGCGCACATTGCCAGCTCACGCCCAAACAACCCAAGAATCAAAGGAAAGCATTAGAGACAGGGAATAAATTTTTTCCCTTCTCAACCCCTGCTCCCAAAGGAAAAAATGCACTTCAACCCTTGAACAATTGCTGCACGTTACCACAGAATTTCCCAAGAGCTGCCATTCCCTGGACCTCTCATCTGAAAACTAATGATTCCTAAGTCTACTGTGGAGTTAGAGAGAGATACGCAGCACTCAGTGCTCCCATGCTGTTGGTAGTAAGGACAGTGAATAGGAAAAAAAGATACACATCCCAAGTACTACTTGAGATGTCATAATTCTTCAACAAATCCTCTTTAGGGCTGTATGGCAGCTTAAAGAAGAAAATTCAGCAGTTATTTAGATGACAAGCCCGCATGCCTTCCTTATGAGTACTGCTTAGATTATACAATCTCCACTCACATGAATGTACATGTTACTCAGAGAAGAGTCTTGGTTTTCTTTTTTATAGCAAGTAGATTTCGTGTTTTATGCAATGCCAAAGCAAAGCTTGAAATTTTTATCTAGTTATAAATTCTGATCTAATAATTCATAACCCAAAAGGCAACTAATGAGGACTTTTATTTTTAGGAGAACAGATGCAGAGTTGCTTTAGAAACAAAACTCAAAATTCAATGTCATGATTTTTGTGATCCGGAACTCATGATATTAGGACATTAGGGATTGGCAATACTGTAAATCATATTTTTTCTAGCCAAAGAGACACCGAAGTTTGAGGAATTACATCCATTCTTTTCTCTTCCTGCCTGTTTTTGTGATTTTACTATTAGATTTTCTTATTTTACAGACTAAGATAGACAGATATAATCTTTATTTTTCTGATGTTGAAAGTGGGTATATAACAAAGCTTTCCTATGGGTAAGTTTAATTCATTCTGACACTTACGTATCACCTTGTCTTGCAATTTTTTTAACATATCCCCATTTTTTAAAAACTCAATTAAAATAAAAAACTCTTTAAATTGCCAGAGATAACATTTATCAGCTTCAAGCTGGGATTCAACAAGAAGACTGAAGCTCAGTTAAGTATCCATCTTCTTATAATTAATAAGTTTTTTTTTTTCTTTTTTTAAAGGAAGAAAAATATCTACAAAATGGAAAAAATGGATAAGACTTAGAGAATAATTACCCTTGAAGGTTAGAGATTTTCAAATACTCATTAAAGAAATGAATGGAATTGTTTAAAAAAAGTACTGAACTTTCTTTTCTGATAAATTTCAAGAAAATTGAGAGGTCCACTTTGATTTATGTGGCAAACTGTATCTCAGTGTCCTCCCTTCTTTGCCTCCAGTGAGCGAATAACTCATTCCCTTCCTGAAATGTTACTCATTTGATGCTACAGACTCAGAAAAAAAACAAAGTTACATTTTTACAGCTACTGAATTGTGAAAACCTTAGTTGCAAATACACAGATATCGGTCATCTCGGTCTACAACCTGGTGTCTTGGCACGTGTCTATTTTTGGCTTCAACATCCCAAGAAGAGACCCAGAAGAAAGCTGCCAGGGTTCCGTGGGAAGGAGGGGGATCCTATGTCAGGCTCTGCAGTAAAGCGTCTCATCCTGCGGTGCAGCTGGCAGGGAGAACTTCCACTATAACTAAACCAGTTCTCAAGTTAGGAGCAGACTACGGCCTTCTGCCATTTCATATGCAGTGCATTTAGGTTTGTTTCCTACCTATCCATAGTATCTACCTGTTTGCAGCTGTGGCATAACATGCATACAGCTTTGCTTGCCATTTATGAAGCACAAATTGCTCATTACTCCTCAGGTAAAATGCACTTTTGTTCTGGATAGACATTTGACCCACAGGCCTTATCTGCAAATCAAACAACCCAAGACTCAAAGGAAAGCATTAGAGACAGGGAGTAACATTTTTCCCCCCCCTCAACCCCTGCTCCTAAAGTAAACTGCGTTTCAAACTCTGATGATATATTTAAACATCCATCATTCAAAAAGATATTATTTTTGTCACTGCAGAAAAATGGACATATCTGTAGGTTCTCCACTGATAACAGTTATTTAATTATCTTTTAAATCAAATTGTTTTTCAAACTTTGAAAGTTCTAGTTTGATTACAGATACCAAAATAATGCCCAGTATTTACTAACAGTAATTGCCGCAATGTCACTAATTGATAATTTGGGAGTTCCATTGAATCTTTTGCCCCAAAGCTTTGCAAATTTCTGACACAGGGAACTAGGAGGTAGGAGATTAATTTCCCTCACTGTGCCTACCATCAGCAGATCCAAACGTCCCTGGGAAGCAAGCTGGTGCTGGCTGAGAGACCAGACATAACTGGATGGATCAGTGGCTCAGACCACTTTGAAAGGTCTGTGTTCTCCTCCACTGTTTTTTTTCAGTCCCTGTACTCTTAGGCTCCCTTCTTGCCCCTACTCCTATCACATGAACCATTATGCCTGTAACTTTGGTGACGGGTCATGGCAGCTCTGAAGTGCAGACGCACCAGAGATGTTTCCATTAATGAGTTCAGACACTGACACCAGTGAGACTGTATCAGCTCGGGCTGCACGTGGAAGCCCAAAATATCCATTCTGCCATGGTACCAACAGCAGTGAAGATACTGGACATGCAACAACAGTGCTCCAACTGTGCTTTTAAATGCAATGTAGATGTACTTTGAGTTTTGCTACCCTGTCAGAATGAATTGCTTTGCTTATTTCTATAAAACATCAAAACATCTCTTCTCCTTCCTCGCACCTCTCCCCCCCCAGCCCTCCCCAAGTCTGGGATGCTATCAGAAATGATTGAAAAAGAGACAGAGCTTCTTCTCTTTATAAAGGAAAATCATGTCTTGCCTCTTACTTATTCCTATTTGCATCAGTTACAGTGAAATAATGCTAAAAACGTCTAGTAACTAGCTAACTCTAAGTACAAACACCCTCCAACACCACCACCATTTCTGGCAGGCATTAGCCTAACATGCTAAATCATGAACACTAAGCAGGGAGAAGCAGGGCATGGATTTTTGATGAAATTTTCAACTATCTCAAAATCTTGTACTTTTCTAGTTACTCTTGGCTGGCCTTATGATTTCAAATCACATTTTCTTCAGTGGAAGCCCTAAATATAAATGCTCCTAACCAGCATTTAAGTTTGTGCAAATAAACCAGATGCAAGGCAACTATACAGCTGAAGCGTATGTTACAGAAAAAGAACAGAAAGCTAAGTTGGTTTGGAGAAAGTTACTCATAAAGGGGATAATTACCATATAAGAACAAGTACCAGTACAGCAACAGAAACTGCAGTCAGCGGGATGTTTTTGTAAAGGATAGCCAAGCAGGTATTTAGATAGTAGAATATCCAGCATAAAAAAGCAATAGACAGGTGAACTGTGCACAACTGATTTGCATAACTTCCTCATTCTGAAATGAAACCTTTGTACAGGAAGGAATGTCTGAGCCATACTGGATCTTGTCTTGTAACTGGGAGGATGCAACACTGTTCTCTTTTAGCTCCACTTCCAGGCTCTGTAGGACTTGTACACAGAACACATTATAACTTTGCTAAACAATATTGATGGTTTTGTAACTCCAAAATAAACTTGTTTTCCTAGTGAAAATCAATTTTAAAAAGAGGAAGCAAATGGGATTATATATTTAAAAAAAAAAAAGAGAATTAATGACGTACATGTGGAAGGAAACTAGCACTGGTTAAGATTTTCTGATCACATCATCATTGGTGCTGAACGAGGAGCATAAAGACCATTAGAGAAATACTAGAATAGCAGCCCTTATTCTCGTTAGGCAGCACTGCAAATATACCCCTGGGAATTCAGTGATAAAATAGAGAAAATTGGACATGTGTGACAGAGCACCACCGTGAAATGAAGTACGAAAAAGAAGTGCAACACAAAGGCTTAAAAGGGCTGAAGGTGTGAAAACACTGAGGAAAAAGCAAGAGTGTGAGGGATGTGTGAACCAGTGCAAGTGCAAGAGGAAAACAGGAATGGGATTTTGAGTGAGTGAAGCTGAATGTGATAGAGGGTAACCAAGCATCAACATGAAAGAAAAAACGGGTACGAATGAACGTACAAGTGAGCAATAGAGCATGGCAGAGTGACAGGCTGTGATGCAGTAAGAGACAGCAAAAGCAGGAAAACCAGATAGAAGAGAGTTTTAATGATGAATTCCTTTTCTTTGGTTTTCTCCCTTATGTGATGAACTGTTCTTGTCACAGTCTACTGTGAAGCCAAACATACGTATAGCATCACAGTAAAAAATCTTCATCAAGGAATTAGGGGCAGAGAAATTAGGGACTACAGACACCAGCCACAACTGTTTGTAAGAGATGGCTAAATAAAAGTTCTACCGCACTGCTGTTGTTACATAAAAATATGAAGCCAGGAAATATTTATCCATTCATGTAAAAGACACTTGAAAGAAACACAGGTAACATCAAAATTCTCTGGATAACAACAGTTACAGTGCTCAAATTACCCTGTTTATCCCAGTAACAGACGTGACAGATCTCCTGCACTTTCTTTCATATCTAGACTACAGGATGCCTTTTTTTAACCTAGCATGCTCTCCAAGAGTTTCAAGAAAAACACCACCTATGTAAAATGTCAAGTAGAAGAAAGAGTGAGCTATTTCATTTTGTGTGGTTAATGACAGAAAAACTACTTGTTTTGGTTTTTTGAAGACAGCCTTAAGTTTATTGGAATGTAGGAGTATTAAAGCCAAAAGGTTAGACAGCTTCCCTGTAAACATTCAAACTCTCAAAAGCACTGATTTCATTTAACCTTTCTACAGTCATATTTATTTTTTAAAAGATTCAATTTGCCATATTCATGTCATCATCTTGAAAAACTATAATAAGAGATTCCTATAGATTCATTTATATCTTGAAGGTTATTGAAGGTCTAAGTGGTGAATAAATACTTTATTTGTGCTTATCCAGTCTCAAATTTGGATCTCATGGACTAGACTTCATTAACAGCTTTCTAAAAAGCTACATACAGAATATATTACAAATAATAATGAAATAGACAATTAAAATAAAATTTTTATTACCCCAGTTTTCAATAGGAGTGACCTTTTCTTTCAAGGACGACTGGACAAACCGGAACATGTCTTCACATTTTACACATACATACTTACACAGACTTTTATAAATGCCTTTTGATCTCCAATTATTGTTTCAGCAATTTGATTTACATGCAAACTAGTTTCAGCAACTAGAAATACCCAAAACTCAAGGTGCATCACAAAAGTGAAAGAATCCTTTTTCTTTCCCCAGCAACAATAAAAATAGTTCTTTGTCAGAATGTTGCTAGTAATTAATTCTGTTGATATTCAATTCAGAATAGTTTTCAGCTCGTACTCCTGTACATGGAATAGCTTTGTAGTGCTAAAAAAAATCATTTGACAAGCAATAGAAAAATCATATGAAAAAAGGAGGTGAGTCCAAAACAATCCAATCACTTTCATACATAATATAAAATTATATTTCAAAAAGACTACCTACTCCTTCTGTTAAAAATCTATAGACTTGGACAACATAAATTTAGTACCGTAAGTACAAAAAACATACAAGAAAAGATGGGCCTGAGTCTAGGCTTTAGGGCCACTGACTTGCATAAGCAACAAAATCTATGGAAACTGCATCAGTGGAGAGGTGACCTGTATCATAAATGCAAGTTGGGCCAAACAGGACACAATAGAATTCCACCTAAGAAAAGCTGTATGTACTACGTGAGAGACCCAGTTAGCCACAGTATGTTCAGTCACCATGACTGAATGGGGTATGGGCATGCTGTGAAGAGAGATCATAGCCACTTAGCAATCTCACTGCATTTTTTGCAGGACTGGGCTTTTTGCCCCTGCGTTTTGGTCAAATATGAATATAATAACTATACTCATCTTTAAAATTCCTCCTTCTGTCTCAGTGTGTTGTAGTGTTACTCCCTACACCCTAACCTTTCCTCTTGTGCAATGCTTCCAAGGGGCTTTTTATGTTTGACAATGATGGACACTAACTCCCCACAAATAAAATCTAAGTCATTGGGAGCTACAGGTTCTCAGCACCTCTCAGGATTAAGTCTGTATTTTGCAGAACACTTCTGTATCCTTCAGGACAGGAAGTACAGCAGGAGAAAAATCAATGTGCCAGGCAAAGAAATAACAGGTGGATCAGAGCTTTTTCAATACACACTGTGTATTTTTTTACAAATTGCATTCCCTGAACCACCCACTTTGAAAGAAATCCACTTTCCCACACAAATGCTTTGAGTAGTTCAGGTTACACAGAGAGACTGTCACTCAAAAGAAGACTTACAAGCAGCGTTCCCAGAGCTTAACAGCATTCCTTTTTCTCCATCAACACTTCTTTTCCTTTGTCTATAAAGGTTGGTGGGACTAATTAGTCCTCAACACTCCATTATAATAACAATAATATTACCTAGCCTATATAGTGTTTTTCATCAGTAGATCAAAAAGTACTTAGTAAAGAAGGCAAGTGTCATTACCTCATCAAGTAATACCCACTAAATAATCAGCTCTGCTGCTGCTTTAATCCTTAAAAATGGTGTTTTAAAACCATGAAGAAGCCAAAACATAAATCTCCAAATAATACGCCTTCTCTAGCAAAGGAGATTACTGCCTGTTCAGTGGAACCCAAGAGGGTTCCGTGAAGCAAAAAGGGAATATATTTGCAAAGATACCACATCGGATTAGAAGGGACCTTTTCAGTTATTGAGCTAAGGCCCAGTTGTCCCATGCTGATATATCATATAAGCCTTTTCTTAAACAGCTCGAGTTTTGCCTAGAACTAGTGAGAGGTTTTTGCCTTTCATTAATCCCACTGAGAGACTGTGCCAGAAGTGTACTGATTTGATGAACAGATACTTTCCTCCAGTTTCTATCCTAAATGCATTGTTGATCTGATAAAAACCATTTGTCTTCGTATTAACAGTATCTGTTCATCTGAAAAGCTCTGCCCTGCCTTGTGCATTTAGAAAGCTCTCAATTCAGTAAAGGAATGGAAAAATACAATTAAGTCTCCCATTCTAATAACTAGCAAGCTCTATCAAATTTTGCCTGTGGCTACTGACATATACACATTACCTACTACCTTCCAGTGTCAAATTCAGCTTTCCTAGGAATATTTATGAAAAGTCCAAGATCTAGTTCCAGAACAGTTAGAATCACCTAAGAGTCCACTATAGTATATTAAGATTATTCTTTCCCAAGGTGCCTTACTATACACTTACAAACACTGAACTTAATTTGGCATTGTATTGTCCTGCTTTAAAAAAATCTCATGGTGGAGATTCCACAACTGTTCGTGATCTGTTAGGACACTTCACACTCCTTATATGTAGAGCTGCTTTTCCTCATGGCAAACTCTACCTAAATCTCCCATTGCTGCAATTTAAGGCTGTAACTTGTTATGTGCAGATCAAATCCACTTCTGTATGCAATGAAAAGTCTAGTGGGCTTGAAACATTGAATACAAATGTGCAGTCCACATCTTCCCGAGAATTTCACTGTTTATCAACCTTTCTCTCTTTAAACAGGTATAAACACCATATGCTTTAGGACAGTACTAAGATACACTTCTTTCTCAACAAACATCTTCAGAATAATACTTAAAATGTCTCACATTACTGCATTTGTGAAGTTCTGATTTTTTTACCCTATTTTTGCTACCTAAAGGAGCAGCAAAGACCTCCTCCTCATACACTTTTTTTCTCCTGCATCCTTGGCTGACATCTCCATCAACTTGGTAACAATATTCTGCTGTTTTCTTTGGAGATAAATAATCAGTAGTATTAAAGTAGGAATGTATCTTGCCTGTATTCTGGATTCTCACAGCCATTATCTCATGTCCATGTTCAGCCAGCCATCTGGAAATAATGACAATGTTGACTCTTTCATTCTCTTCACTTTTCTTCCTTTTCTTCAGTTTCAGCATCCAGAAGTGTACCTGTCCTTTTATATATGCATAGAAGATAATTACGCAAAACTTAAGTGTTCTAATTACTTCTTAAGTTTATTATTTTGTGATACACTGGAACTGTTGATTAGAGTACAAAGGCAGAATAGAACTTCCTTATCAAGTTCCAGTCATTCCCTTTCAGTTATTTTAGTCTTCATATTATTTTTAACCATATAACCACCAGTTGTCTTACTGTGGGGTTGATGCTCTAGGGCTGGACTGATAATAAAGAGGTGCTGGGAGGTCTAGAGAGACCTAAATTAGCCTTAAATAATCCTTGCACTGTCCACCATCACCAAAACTACCTCACCTGCAGGATCACTTTTCTCTTTCTCTTCAATATATTGTACATTCAATGTTGTATTTGCTCTTGAGAATTCTCTTTTAACAATTCTTAACTATTTCCTTCAACACCACAACACTGATTCAGTTAAATCCACAAACACACACTTGATGAGTGATCAATTTGGTCAACTGATCAATTATCTATTTGCAAGTTTGACTGGTAGCTTTCATGTTTAGAGTGAATTTCAGATACAAAAAATCCCTGTAATTTCAAAAGACTGAAACCTAAAAGAATAATTTGGAATCAATAATAACATACATATTTCCCTGATGCTGAATCCTTTCACGCATATGTGATGCTCAAATACAACAATGAGGTTAGTGTGAGGCACAGCGAGGATGCTTTTAGTAATATCGCAAATGATGCTCTCATAACAGAATGCGGTGTCTTCCTGAATCCTCAAAATAATACCCTCTCTTTTCCATATGAATCGGCTTTTTTACTACATCCCACTACTTGCAATGCATGCACATCTTTTCCTTTGTCTTCTCTCCCCATTCGGATTATTAAGAAAACACCAGCTCTCAGCACTCCAGCTTCCTACCAAGAAACTGCATATGACAAGTGACAGTAACACCTGAGCATGGGTTTTTTCCTAACTCTCATTCATTAGCTCCTCCATCCCTAGTTAAACCCTCATGTCCTCAGGTTTCACCACACGATTAGAACATCTCTTCTGTGAGACCCACTAAAAACACAGCTCCCAACCTCCACCTGTTCTTTTTGCAATTCCCACTCTCACTCGCTGAAAACCTGGTTCTTCCAACAAGCACCACTTAAAATTACCATGGATAATCTTTCCACAGGTAGAAGCTTTCCATTTCCTGTCTGCCTCTGAGCAGTCTCTATTCCACCACAGCTCCTAAATCAAGTATGTTATTTTTGTGCAACCGAACTCTAATTAGCACAAAAACTTCCCCTGTTCAGAAATGGCTCAGATTTTTCCATAACTTCTGTGCAGCCAAACTATAACAAAAACACCAGGACCTTAGTACAATATTTCTAAGCGGTATCAAAATAATAGAATATCATATATTCCTATTCCTCGTAATTTACTGCTGGATATATAAGATAAATAATCATTTAGTTATTAAAAATTTAAGTCTGTTCAGTGATGCAAATGTTTTCCCAAACAATTTGTTTCCAAGGGCAATACCTTACCCTTAAAAAAAAAATAGAAGGAAGTAAGATCTGTCATCCACCTCTGTACACCAGATATGTTCTTAGATTGCCATCCAGTATGCTCTAAACATTTTTTCCCAAAGAAAATACTATTATGCTTTGTTTCATATGGACAATATTATTCTAGAACTGCCTTCCTTGAGTCAACCTGTAAAATAAATTATCATGTCAATTAAAAGAAAAACAGTACTAATTGTTGTAGATCTGTTGGGGGAGGGGGGTTCTTGCCTTGCTTTAGTGTTAGCAGTTGCAATGGGCAATAGCAATTTTTTCTAAGCTGATGTCATTTTGTCTTGATTTACTGGCCTATTGTGTTTTCAGTCCCCAAGATGGAAAAGTGGCTATTGTAGCAAAAAAGCTTTTTTTAAAAGGCCATTTAAAATAAAGCTCAGGAAGGTTCCATGGCTAGAAAACTTAGAGGCCTGCTGCAGTTACAAGGCTTATCCCAAGTGAACAGTGTAGACAGAGGCCTTTTTGGAAGCTAAAAAAAATGTAGTGATACAGGAGTCTTCCTGGCAAGAGGGAATAAATCAATCCCCCTAGCACAGCAAAGGGTCCGGCTGGGGAGCTGACTTTTCTGCAGAGATTTTAAAAAGTAATGACTGATTCTGGGTTAAAGTTCTCGGGTGCTCAGCTTGAGCCTCTTCAAATTTGAAGGGGCCTAATTTTTAAACAGGAGAAACACTAACTCGCAATCAGGCATCCAAAACCAGTAAAGCAAGCACAATATCATTCACAATTGCAAACTGCTTAAAATTTTACTTAAGTGCCTTCAGAGCATGTGCTGTACAAATTAATCAGTTACATCGCTGTTCAACCAACAAATCCACTATCTAATAAATGAGGTCTATCTGACACATACAGAAGACTAACCATTTTGCTTTTGAATTCCCTGTGTTGCTTTGTCTTAGTCTGATCTGTTCTTCTTGATTTACAAAACTCTAACGTGGTGCTCCTAATGGAGAGCTTCTGCTTTTAAAGCTACTCAGAAGCTGATAAAGCAAATACCCAAATAGGTGGGACGCACAAATTGCACTTTAAAACCTATACAGACAGTACTTCACTGTCTTATTGTACTTAACAGGTGACAGTAGTAGCATTATCTCAGCAAATAATTTTGTTACGTTTAGGGCCTCTCTATAAGATAAGCTTGTGTGAGTCTAAGATGACATGCCATTTTAAACAGGTATTGCTATGTCAACTGGCGTAGAATTCTGCATGACTGCTTTTATTGGTACATATGCCAGTTTGGAAGCTGTTTAACTGAGCTGGCAAAAGCCATTCTTACACTGCAATAACACTATCCACAACAATGACATAGGCCAGTATAATTGTACTGGTGTAATTTATGAAGTTTTCTATGCGGATTCTTCCTTGTCATCCTGATTCGGTGTGCTCCACATCTGTATTGCACCACAAACCTAACCATACTTCTAAGGCACAAATAAATAAATGAGTAAAAAGAGGAGCTGGAGACAGGGAAGAGATAATATTTTTGAAGGGAACAGGTAGTGAGTCACATAGCAAAACAATTCCTATAGCTTTCAATGTCCTAATTTAACCCATCTTCCTCCTGAATACAATAAAAACCATGAGTCCCTGAAGTAGCTTTGTTCAAGGAAGAATTTTCTCCTGACAGTGGTCCTCAATTAAAGCCTGCAATGATGAAACTCACTGAGATTGACAGAGGAAATAAAAGGAGAGAAACCACTGAAATGCATCTTCAGACGCAGATTATTAAATGTCCCGCAGACATTGGTGCGAGTGACAGCTGCCAGAGCTTAGTGAAAAAAGAGAAGCGGAAAATTAAACTTCTCATTGGGCCTGATGATGATTAATATCTCTTCTCTGAAGAGCTGAGACTGCTGAATCTTTGCTAGTAATACCAAATCACTGAGGTGCAAGTATGGTAGCTAAAGAGAAAGGGGGCATGTGAGAATGTATAACATTGGAGAGAGGGGAAACACCCAGAAATAACTGAGGTATATTTTGGTCTTAAATCTCCTAAAGCCAGACACTCAGAAGGAAGCTGAATGTCACCATCAGCATCTCTGAAGTCAGGTTACTATGAGGCAGCTCTTGGGCAAACAACATCGTACAATTTAAAGGAGATCAATAGTAGATTTAAATCGTCTGGTCAAAGGTATTTGCATTCTACAGGAAGACTACTTAATTCATCACATCTCCATTCAGGTGTACGTGAAAAAGCAACTAATACCTTCACCCAATTCAAACATGTTAGATAATTGTTATTTTCAGATTTACTTAGCTCTGTGTATATTGGCAAAGCTTTAAAGAGAGTTAGTTGGAGTTCCTTGGAAACTAATAATTACGTGTAGCTGTGCAGACAGATTTTTGTACTTGGTTCCTATAATATTCTACAAAATGTAACCTCTCTATTGACATTTTTCCTTAAACCCTTGGGCTTGTAATGCACTGAAGCAAGAGGTGAAATAACTAAATTCATTATAGTTAATACTCCTAGAAAACATTCTGTGTGTATTATGTTTTCAAACCAAAAGAAACCTCTGTTAAAGTCAGTGTAGATCACCTGAGATACATATTGTAATAGTTTGATTAGTAGAGGATAAAAAGCAGACTTTTATAGCACTCATTCGTCTGAAAACATTATTCCTGATAAAGTTAACAAGCAAAATCACTGAGTCAGGTTAAATCAAATCCAATGATAGGCAGGAAATTTACTGATTTTGAAATATTAAAGCTGTGGTATTAGTTCAATACGATTCTGGAATACTGAATGCCTTAATGCTATGAAAAAAATGAAAGAGAAATCTTCCATTTCTTACTGCTGTAAAGGTAATTTGTAAACACTGTACAGTGTTTTTATGTTTTCTTTGGAGAATCGAGATTACAAGATTGATAAAATATAAGTTTATAAGCCTCGATCTCATGAATAATTGGTTGCCAAATTAGTGCTCAAATAAATCTTGTTTCCTAAATTTAATAAACTGTCTTAACTTGCAGCTGAAACAGTGTTTGATTTGATCCTTTCTGAAGGGCTATTTTTCACAGCTGAAAAGGTACAGTGTCCTGGAGCCCAAAACAAAGAATCTGCTCGGGAAATTAATTTTTCTGGCTTGGGATGGCAGCTGATCATCCTGTTAACTACTTTCTATTAGGTATGATAAGGTTAGTAATTATCCCAGAAATTTATCTTTTTTTTTTTTTTTTAAACAGCTATATGTTGTGGTAACTGTAGCATTCTCAGTTCTCAAGGTGATATTTCTTGCAGTGCACTTTATGTACTGCAGTATCTCATAGTCATGATCACTTATTTTATACAAAACAAACTGTTAAAATGATCCCTTTTTCATTATTTTTCCCTCATCTACTTCTCATCTTTCACTTCCTACCTTGCAGCCAGAAAAATCTGGACAAGGATTAAAGCAGGTATTTTTGAACAAGGTGGAATAATTTATTCAAATATGTGCTAGAATCCTCCACCAGCTTTAAAATTAAGTTAAGAAATCTGGCTAGAAGGAAAGTTTTGTTATAACTAGAAGGCATGGGTCACATGCAGGAATTACCAGCCAGTGTTGTTTTATCAGCTCTACAGCATAATACAGCCTGCACTATGCAAGATATTAGAGATACTGATTGTTAACACTCCCTCCGACTGTAAAAATCTAGAAATCTTCACAAGCTAACAAAACTTCACTAACTGTTCTCTGCGATTGTTTTGGAGAAATCTACAGATTTGTCTGCCAATTCCATTTTGAAACACAAACAAAAGACTGCTGCAACTTCTCTAGAAGAGATGTACTGACATGTGAGGAAGGAAAGATGAATGACAAAATAGGAAAAACAGGAAAGGAAGAAATGGTGGGGAGGAACGCAAATACTTTTGGATATTTTTTTTTACTCTACTTAATCACATAATAAACAGATAGCTCTTTTATGCTTTTTATTCCAACAATTTCTTCAAGCCCTTTCCAGCATATAAGAATTTTTATATTTTATTAGCTATGGCTTTATTTCAGCTCCAGAAATAATCTTCTAGATAATACACAAATGCTATGCAACATTCTTTGATATTAAGCTAAGCCATGACAACCTCCATCCCATCTCTAGAGAGCCAAACGAAGATGCTGTTGTAGCACCAACAGTCATAGACGCACTGGTTTTAATCTACTTAGGAAGAACAATAATCACTTTGAAGATGTAGGCGCCAAGGTTTCACAGCCTAGAAAAACGGTGTACAAGATGACCAGGCTGCTTCTGCTTCTCATACTGGCCTATCTCTACCCCTAACAGTATCTGTGCTCACTCAGTCACAGCCAACACAAGCGGGTCTGACTGTACGACAGTCACATCTTCAGTTTATTCTGTAGATACACATTTGGAGTTTTTCAACCCATTACCTTAATGTGTTAAATCCAATCTTGTAAACTACTCGAGGTATCTGAAGTATACATTGGTGATGGTGATTTCATTGGGCATCTACAGGAGTTCAGGCATCAGGATGCAGAGCGCACATCAGGATGCAGAGCGCACATCATAAATTTCTTCTTGAGAATAGGTACAGACCTGTTATTACAAGCTCACTGAAAAGTATCTCATTATGAAACACTGTATTTAGACAATAAAATATTTTAAATAGGCCCATAACTTGTTATCTTTAGGGTTTTTTTTTCAGTAAATGTACCAAACAGAATCACATTCTGTATGGATTGTGAATTTAACTTAGGAAAATGTGATGAATCCAACATTTTTGGTGATTTTAACTTCACTACTTTTAGTTCTCCCCCCCGATTACTGATCTCTGCAAACTCTATCATTTAGCAATTCAAAAGCTAAACAGAATTATACAGAAAAATATTACAGCAGCATAGTTCTAATGGCTCGAACATTGTTAAATTCAAAGAGAATCTCAGGCTAAAAACATAATTCTCTTGGTCCACAACTTTTCCTCCTATTGTTGGTATCTACAAAGTTGAGTGTACCAAGATGACTGCTGTCAGCCCATGTTTTTGAAGTTAGCTGTGCATTTCACTCAATCCTCCAAGGATATCTAGAAACATTTAAAAAAATCTCTTAGAGTCAAGTCTCACAACAAGAATTGCAGAAGGCAAAGCAGCGCAAGAGAGATAAAACATCAAGTGAGGGAAATAACTACTCAGCTGAACAATTCAGTGGTTGTCATGACTGAAGAACGTTTGAAAAGGGTAAAGAGGGAATAAAGAGATGTGTTGAAGATACTGGTATTCTTAAGCTAAGCATACCTAAAACACATCAATCCAAAATCGGGGTGTTAACCTTCACACTCAGTTGCTTTTCCTAAACTATGCCAGAGCATTATCTGCAGAACATAAGAATGACCATACATGATGTGTGAAGTACTTGTTTGAATTTATTTTTAACTTGACTCCTTCCCCTTCTGGTATTATATGCATTTAAATAAATATTCAAAATATAACTTTAAAAAGTACTTGAAGACACCACAAATGCAATTTGTTGTCTAACATGAAAGAATTTGATTTCATACTTTTTCCTGATCTGAAAAAAAAACCCACAAATTTTAAACACAAAAACTCCACAAAAATCAAACAGCGTAAGCCAATTGTTCTGAGCTAACTGAAACAGTCACCAGAATAAAAATGTTACATTTTCAGTTCAATCCTTTAGAAACTTTTATATTTCAGGTATTTTTTTCATCCTGAACGTGTACATTTGTTGACCTGCTTGACTGTTTGCCCTCAAAGCTCATTGGCTAATTTCAAATTACATTGTTAGAGGGAAGGAAGTCAGAGGTAAAGAAGCTTCTTCAATTGCAAGGAACACAGAGAGGGAGATGAGAGATGGTATATGTTTTACCACTGAGAAATACACTGCAGCATGAGCTCAAGATTTATTTAGATACCAGGAGACCCATGTGGGAGCTAGATTTTATAAATGCCCTAATTGTGGGAAAAGCATCTTCAACATCAATCAGCTGCATGACATCAATCACAGCAAGTCAGGCTACATTAGTTGCAGCACTCAAAGAAGGTCTGGTGCACTTTTAAACTACACAGTTTATTTCAAAAAGCCAAGCATTACTTCTTAGGGGTTCGGCTTTTTAAAAACAAAACAAAACAAAAAACCAAGACATCTGAGCATTTTCTGCAGAAAAACATTTTTTGTCTATGAAGTTAGCAAGTACCTATCTTTGAAACAGAGAAGGAGGAATCATCAGGAAATAGCTCTCCTACTGCTAGTCCTCCATGCAGCTTCAGCAGAATTTAAACATCCAGATGTCCCTTGCTCTTGGAAGGAATTTGTTCACCTTTGTGTAATTCAACTTTTATAGACTGCATTTTGCCCAAAAGTTTGTTCAAAGAATGAGGAACGCAAAGATGAAACAAAAACGTTGACAAATCCCACAGATTATACTGAGTGTAAGCTGCTGCTCCAAAGAAGCTGGCAACTTATTCCTGCTCGAAGAATTCCTTTCATTCTGATTTTTATGTTTCCACCAGAAATTACAAACTAAAAGCTGACTAGAAAACGAAAGCCAAGACAAAACTGGTAGACATATGTTTAGAAACACCAAAAATTCCATCCAATAAAGAGATGTATAGAGAGGAAAGGTAAGCCTACAGCCTACTATACTTTTATGAAAGAATAAGCATGTACTTAAAAAAATGAGTGTCAAAATAGAACATGTGTGTCCTGTACTGGAATTCAAAGAGCAATACGTACTTGCTTTCATTTGGCACAACACACTGACAAAAGAGGGGGCTGTTGCAAGATTCATAGATTCATCTCATTTCCTGAGATGGTAATATATTGTTTTAAGGACGTGACCTCTGGCAAACTGAAGAAGAAACAGCACTGACCTCAGTATTGAGGTGTTGAGCTATTCAGTGGACCTTATTAGTTAAGGATAAAATTGTACTGCAGGATCGTATTTAATCTAATTGAAAGAGTGCTTGAGAATAAAAAAAAAAAAAAAAAAAGCCATGGTCCACACTAACTCCGCAGTTTGACCCTCAAAAGCTTCTCATGACCATGTTGTATTTTGGCTTACATTCTTTATCTAAGGTGATTCTCATTTTGCCACAGAAACTACTTCAAATTTCTAGTCACTGCTCACAAGCAGACTGTTTCTTTACTAATGGGGAGTAAAACTCTTCTGTTTTTTCATGTTCATTTGTTAATTTTATTTTCTTAGATGATGGACAGATAAGGGTTCTCACGTCTGTAAAACAAAATCTAATTGTGGGGATACTGACTTGCAACCTAAAGATGATGAGTAGAGAACCAGACTCGGCTTCCACTGCAGGGACCTTCTGGTCAACAGCACACTTGAACCAAACTCCATCAGTACTCTGTGTATCCAAACCACAAGGGTTTCACAGAAAGACAAGTTTTCCAGGATAAAGCAACAAAACTTGTCATAAGTCTGAGGTCTTTACTATCATGGCTGATTTTATTCTTGTAGCATCCCCAAGTAAAAACTGCGGACATACTTGAGAAAGCATCTTGATTGCAGCTGAGATAGAGGCACTTAAGTGACAGTTCTCAGCCTATTTCCTGAAAAAACAAGAGGGGAGTAATCCACCACCATTTACTCTAGAATGGAAATGTACACAGAAGCGGCTTTTATGAAGGGGTTGCTATGAAGCCAATCTTAACTAAAACACATCTCCTGTAAACCTGTTCAGGCACCCATCACAGTAACATCCTTACATGCAGGGGCGCTCTTTCAGGACCTCTTTTCTCAGAACTTTATTAAAAAGACAGCATCTATACAGAGGTTGAAACTTCTACTTTAAATGGACACTGGATTAAGTTTTCTTGTTTAATCCTGTTGAGACACACAGCAGATAAAATTCAGGCAAACTGAACGAATTGTAATGAAAAAAGCAATTTCAGATTTTGCCCCTTTCTGATTACATTGTCTGTGAAAGGATTATTTTCTGATGTTTGTTCATCAGTTGCAAGTGTCTGATAGATATTTTAGCAATTAATTATTTGTTTGCCTCTTCCTCTGAGCAACTCATTGCAAGCATTAAAAATTCAGCCACTTTTCATCACGCACATGGATCATGTGATAAACTTTTGGCACTTAACTGGATAAAGCTGAACTCCCAGAATCAGTTTTCTGATTCAAGTATTCACAAATATGATTTCAAAATCTGCTTCTCATGAATATTAAAACTGGATATTCATTGTTTCTGTAGACAGTCTTCCCAATTAACATATTCATTAGAATATTTATGGAAAGCATACACAAAAAGAGTGTGAACAGCATCAAAGTGAATCCATTTAAATACTGAGATGAATATTTGCAGCCTTCCTTCATTTCACTTTATTGTATTTTATGAGGTGTTTGCCCAACTCGCTTCAATCATGTCTCTACAGATTACTTGGACTAAAACGTACTGCCAGAAAATGATAGTCGCCCAACACTGGAGTGAAAAGAGGACAGTTGAAGAAAGCAAGTCCCAGGAAAGAAGGGAGGGTCTGGTTTTAAAATGTACCCTGCCAGTTAACTAAAAACAGAGTCAACTTCTTGCTCTCTCGCTGACTCCCTACATGATCTCACACAACTTCTACAGTTTTCATCTTAAGGTTACATTACTGACTCTTCCTTTCCTATGAAATATGTTCTACACAGGAGCCCTGCACAGATACTTTGTGGCTTTCAACCTCAAGCGGATTCACCGTGCAGTAATGGGTAACTCAAGTGTATTTTCATACTGTCAAAACAGAGGTGACTGTGAATCTGCTGAGGCCACATAGCCATAGTGGACACTTTTTTGAAGAATCGGTAATCTAGAGAGTGTGTGTCAAATTACAGTTCCAAGCCTCCGTTTTACATGACCTTCCTGCCTGGATGCGTTCCTGTGCCCCCTGCTCTAGGAGTCCCTGCTCAAGCAGGGGGGTTGGACAAGATGACCTCCAGAGGTCCCTTCCAACCCCTGCCATTCTGTGATTCTGTGATTCCGTAAGGGGGATAAGAAACTGCTGCAGATAGCTTGGAAAATGACGCTATTTCTGGAGCTACTGTTGGTTAGTGAAATTGCTATTTTCTTTCTAATGAAAATTCATCATATACTATTTGATTATTTCCCTCTTCCCTGTTTTAAATGCATTCCACCTTCCTACTCTATTACCTTGCCTTTTGAATGTAATTTAAGAATGTTGGAACAATTAGCTTTTTCATTCAAAGTAACTGATAACTGAAATTATGCTGTCCTTGTGCATTATTAAAAACAACAACAGTAACCGGGTACGTTCAAAGGCTATACAATATTCAAAATCCTCTTTAATATTCCAGTTCATAACCTTAATAGACATTTATACATGATTAATGAGGCTTTTAGTAGCTGTTGCTGTCACAGCTTGAGTAATGCCACCTCCAATGAATATTCCAACGGAAGGGTCTTACTGGCAGTGTCTGAGTGACAGCTGTGAAGTAGCAGGCTGCAAAGTACTTTCTGACAAGAGAAACAAAACCCAAAATGAAACAAAATTCTGTCCTATAGAATTGCAAACTATTTCAAAAGCAGAACATGGGAGCTGATTACATTAGGGTGCGTTTTATATCACAGATTCACTAACAAAGACCTTATAAAGGGTTTCTAAATGTAATTTGTAAATGTAATTTGCCACTGCCATGCTGTGGCAAATAAATAACTTAAGTTCTTAGATATGAACACCTGGATGAGTAATGTAATTCCAAATTACATCAAGAACACATAATTTTAGGACACAGCACTGCAGATATAAGTACCAAAAGAGATATGTAGTTCTGGAGCCCTGAAACATATAAACAAACACAAAACTGCAAAAGAATTTAAAAAAAAAAGAGCACAACAATTTCTGCTCTGACAATTCAGCTAGCTCAACTTTTTTAGCTTAGTGAAAAAAAAAAGACTGAGAAGTTATTTGACTACTATATGTAAGTACCTTCAAAGGGAAACATATCCGGGCCTGACAGGGGAATAACTAGCATGGATTTACCAAGGGTAAATCATGCTTGACCAACCTGACTGCCTTGTGTGATGAAATGACTGGATCCGTGAATAAAAGATGACCAGTAGATGCAATCTCCCTTGAATTTAGCACAGCTTTCAGTATGGTCTTCCACAGTATCCTTGTATTCAAGTTGATACTTTACAGTCTATATGGGTGGACTACTGGATGGGTGAAAAACTAGCTGGAATGTTGGGCTCGAAGTGGAACACGTGGAGTTCCTCAGCAACTGTTCTGCAACCAGTCCTTTTCAATATTTTTGTCAATGACTCAAAGGAGAAATCAGAAATCATCAAGACTGCAAATTACACCAAGCCTGGGGGTTGCAGTCAATACACTCACAGGCAAGGATGCCACCCAGGGGAGCCTAGACAGGCTGGAGGAATGAACAAAGCAAAGCCCTGTACCTGGGAAGAACTAACCCTCTCATAATGGCACAGGCTGTGGACTAGTCCTGCTGGGAAGGACCTGTAGTCCTAGTGGACACAACAATAAACATGAGCCAGCAGCATGCCTGGACAGCGATGAAGGCTCATGGCATCCTGGGCTGTATCAACAGGAACATAGCAAACAGACTGTGGCAAGTGACCATTCCTGTTTACTTGGCACTTATTAGACCACATCTGGAACACCGTGTCCAGTTTGGGGTCCCAAATATAAGAAAGCCATCGATGAAGTTCAGTGTAGGGCTATCAAGTTCTATATGGGGCTGAAGTGCTTGCCCTGGGCTTGTTCAGCCTGGAGAAGAGAAGGCTCTGTGGGACTTACCAGGAGCCCCCCGGTACCTACAAGCAAGTTGCAAGAAGATGGAGCCAGGCGCTTCACAGCAATACATTCTGAGGGGATGAATGACATCAGACATAAATTGAAGCAAGGGAGGTCCAAACTAGATATAAGGAGAAACTCTTCTACCTGAGAAGAGTCAAGCAGTGGCACAAATTGCCCTGGGAGGCCATGTGGAGCCTACCCTTGGAGGTTTTCAAGACATGACTGATAAAGGCCTACGAAATCTTGCCTGACCCCAAAGCCCACCCTGATCTGAGCAGGATTTTAATCAGAGAACTCCTGAGGTCCCTTCTACCCTGAATAATTGAGTCTATGAAGATACCAGGTACTGACAATTTTTTTAATTCAGTGAAGAAAAGTATAACAAGAACCATTTATTTGAATCTAAAACGAGATGAACTGAAAAGAAAACTTCTAGCACTCCCTGTGATTAACCAAAAAAAAAAACTAGTGCTGGAAGACAGACAGGACTCTTCACTGCTGCTGATTTCAAATCAAGGCACAATGCTGTTGTGGGACATATTTTACTCAAGTGTACACAAGGAGCTTAAAACATAAGTTAATTGTGTGAACCATAGTGGAATACAAAACAAGAAGTCAGATAAAATGACAAAATGTCTTTAGCTCTCTGCCCGTAATACCTACAAATTAAGGAAAAAGCTAGCTATTGTTTGGTTAAATAAATATTTTAACTGACATTAGTTTTTAAGGAAAAAAAGATTAAATCACACCCCATCCAAAAATGAAAAGAAAAAGAAAACAGATACAGAAAAATAACAGAAATAGTGACTAACTTTATATAATTTCCAGTCGTTTTCCAGTGCAAGGCTTAATAGGTAATAGGCTTTGCTCCCTGGTTTGCATTTAAGATTAATTCACACTGAGAGCTTTAAATCACTTCAAATACTACGTAGCAGCAAATTTCAAGATCCGTATTGAGCTCACTGCAAAAACAAAGGATTCTACACACACAAAAATTTAAAGCAGCATGCCATTATCAACTGTGGACACAATTAAAATAGTCATTATGGCAAGGCAGCATAATATTATTCTAAAAGCAAAAAGGTGAGGCCTGCATTTGCTCAGCTTTTAAAAAATCAAACAAAATCAGTACTGTGTTGCCTGCCAGATCATTAGTTTTCAAGTATGCAGTCAGTACCCCTTATATTTCCGAATCAACATGAATCCCAGAAGTGTTTCATTCTAGAATGAGCTCACAGAGTTACTGCCCATTAAAGCAGAATTTTAAGTAACCAAATAAATTTGCATAAGCAAATATTTGTACTGGGCATGTAACTAATTCAAAAATGTATGTAATAAACACCAAGAATCTTTACATGTTCTTACCTGTAATTTAACTTGGAATCCAACTTTGTTTTGAAACAAAGCACAAATTCATCAGCCAAGGTTACATGAAAGAAGCCTGACATTTCAAACAATGCCTTTTTAAAATTATCAGACTGTAAACTAGTGTTTCAACTGTTTTTAAAAGGCTGAAATACCTTTCATTGTGCTAAGATAACTACAAAGGCCGAACAGCTTTTTTTACTCTTGCCAAAATAACATACCTATGGCCAAATATAAAATGCTCTATCTCAAACATACAAAAAAAAAATTTAAAAAAAAAAAAAAAAGAGATCCAGCATCTTCTAACCTCACCTAACTGAAGTACCACTGCTGAACTCCTTTAAGGCCAGAAAAAAAGTTCATCAGAGAGACAGTTTAAAAGGCAAAGTAGTGATTAATCCAAATTTGATTACAAAAAGCGCTAGTTATATAGCTGCAAGTCAATGCACCTACAAACTTGAGGATCTCCACCTGAAGAAAGAAGAGGACAGGAAGATATTCCAGCTATAACAACCCACCACTACTCAGAGGGTTATGGATTCAAACTGATTTTATATAAAGAGATTTTATATAGGAATCCATTGATTTTCTGTGTTCAACTTTCTAGCACAATAAGCATAGAGGCAGTGGCCAGAACTAATAATCTTCACACAAGAGCAAGAAAAGACCCTCATGTGTTTGCAGGTTTGGGCCATGGAGGCATTTATATAACTAAATCAGGAGCCCATAAAGCATTTCACAGAATTCTTTGCTGCTACATTTATGCCCCATAGAAGAGAGTCCCACCACTGCCTGACATTCCACAAACTAGGTACCACTATGTGTTCTCTGGTCCAGTGTGCTGCTGCTCACTGGACCACAGGACAAGAGAAAGCCTGCTGCTGAGTGATCATTACCTAGCAGAGCCCACTATGCAAAGAACCATGCCTGATACCCATTTCTCTGACTTGTACTGTAGGCCCTCCATGCTCCAGTAGCTAGATACACTTCCTACTTCATGTCCCAAAATCAGAGTCAGTGGCCCATGTCATCCACATGCCCGGAACACATACAGACGCCTTTTAAAACACTTTTAAATAATATTAAGGGCAGATCTGAAATAAGACATTAATTTTAACTAAAAGTAAAATCTTAAGGGGTGTAGAATAGATCAACTTTTAAAAATTAGAAAACATGGATAATAAATGAGTAGGGTGGGTTTTTTTGTTGCACTTTTAAAAAGTTTAAAGACGAGAGGAAAATCAAATAACTGGGGCCAGCAATTACCTCGTCCTCAGCAGTGAGCACATGGTAAGGGAGGCCTGTGGTTGAAATCTGCAACTTGGGAACTATTTCTATGCAAGCCAAACCAGATTTATTTAAATAAAATCAATGAGGATTTATCTGCATTTGTCTGCCCTGACAGAAATCATTCAACACCCCACTCCCAATCATTATTCCCCTCCTACCTTCAAAACTCCCAGCAAACAGATAAATCCACGTAATGGCTGGGACGAAAAGGACGGTCAGAGAGGCAGCCAGGAATTTCCGTCGCCCTCTGCAGATTCCCAGCATTCTCTCAAGAGTGCAGATTCCCAACCCAGTGCTGTTCCTATGTCGGAAGCAAATAGTCCACAGCCTCCCACATACTACTCCCTGAAAAGGAAAGGAAAAAATGTTTTAACAGCTTATCTCATTACAGAAAGGTAGACAACACCAGTGTTCCTAAAGAGTTAAAAGAACAAGGCTAAAAACAGGGTTACCACAATTGCAAAGCAGTACCCATTTCGACATTATCTATGACTACTTAATAATAAAGCAAGTTTTAGAAGTCACACCAAGACAGTAAGTCAATAAAACACATCATATCAGCTAAACACACACACAGCTAATCTTACAAAGAGACATTACCTTTATTTGTTTTTTCACCACCCTTTTACTCTACAGAAGCTCTGCGTTCTTTGATGCCTATGTGTGGTGGTGCCCCTGGGCAGATAAGAGAAAGCCACCTGTATTTCTTTCCCTGCTCCCAAAGAGCAAAAGTCACACCAATGAATCAATGAGCTGGCTGCAGGTGGTCATGAACTCGATAGGGTGAACTGAAAAATTAAAGGTAAAGGTTGGGGGCAGAGGGATGTTATTAAAATGACCCACTTTGGTAATCAAAAAGCAATGCTGATGAACTGCTATACAAAAGGGGAGAGGAGAAAGAGTAAAACTGGCAAGGAAGTTTCCTTAGGCATAAAAGGGGATATCAGGAGCTTCAGACAGTAGGCTATGAGAAAAGGAGAGCATTCTGGAGAGTACCACTGTTTCCATGTTTTCATGAGAAAAAAAAGTAGAATCTTAATGTGTTTAAATTATTGTTCTGCATTTCACAGAGGCCAAGATTGCAAAATAATCTGATTATTTTTATTCACAGGAAAATGAATATTCCCACACCAGTGCAAGCATTCAGGGCATAAAGATAATGTTTCTCATCTTTTGATTTTTTTTTTTGAAAAAGGGAGGAAAGGCTAGTGTTGACTAGAGAAGTTGGAGAAGGAAAGGGAGGTATCAGTCCATGCATATATAGTTCAAGCTTTGTGTAAAAGGGCGTTACGTTTTCTAATTTAGAAAAAATAATTGGTCTACAAGAATGATAGGGCAAGAAACACAGATTATGGTAGTAAAATGTGTTTAATAACAGTGCCCTTTGGCTTGTGCTTAAACTAGTACTAGAGCTGAAATCAGCAGTTAAAGCATTTCTACACTGACATATTAACAATGGCTACTGTGTGCCTTGAAAATACGTCTGAGCTCTACAACTCCATGTATACTGCAAAGTCAATTCTGAAATCAAATTACAGCAAAAATGAGAATTATAAACAAGAGAAATGGGTTCAGACAAAGAACTCTGCTGCTGGAGATACCTGGCTGGAGTAATCAGGCAAACTTACAGCTGTTCCTCGAACGTTCAATAGAGCCCGCTTTACTACACTACAGTTTAAGAGCCATGATAGTACTCCTGACCTTGGAACTGATAAAATGGACTACAATTTGTCCAGAGCCAGCACAAAAAGCATTCCATTGTGTCAGCTTTTCAATGCAATGAATGCCTCACCACAGAGGTTTTGCACAAAATATGTGGACAGACTTTTAATATTAACTACTGTGGTATTAGAGTCACTGTGTTAGAGAGACACACACATTTGGTAGATAAATTGTGGAGAACTCTTATCTTTATTCACTGTATTTGGATAACGATTACATTTCATTTCTGTTCCTTACATCACATATCTTGTACAACTATTCTGAAGAGAGTTCTTTACATGCCTACTTGAAAAACAGAGATAATTCCCCTGGCTTACGTGTTCTATACTTGCTATATGTGTGTATATTGCAAAGAGCATATAATCACTTACTTTAAGTAGGAGTATTTTTTTTTTTTCCTGTAACATCATGGTGTGCACCACTGACATCAATCTGTGCATGTAAAAATGAATCTTTCAAAAAACAAACTCACAAACATGGCTATTCTCCAGTAGCAACATCCTGTAACGCAACATGCATTAGATACATACTGCTCCTGTCAATGATACCTGTAAAACCTACAGGTAGTGAAGTAAGAGTCAACACTACATGTTTCTGAAATCATGCTGTTACAAGTACACTGATACCAGTTTTTGGGATAATGACACCCACACTCCGAAGCTTGGGGTTATAGTGCTGATAGTGGATTAATTAATCCTGACGCTGCATCTCTAAGAAATAATTCTTTTTTTCCTATATATATTTTTAAAATACCCATGCATACTAAGTTTCTGAATAGGTCAACATGGAGGATAAAATCCAGCTTTTTTACTCCATGAATGTAAAGTACCTAAGTACCCTGAGAAAGTATAAGGAGCAACACCGAACAACCAATTCAGCTACAAAGGAAAGCTAGGAATGTGGCAAATTCAGCTTTCTGCAAATTGTCATCGTTCAGACAAAACAGCCAAATCATTCTGCACATTCATGCACATCTTTTATCTCACCAGGAAGACGTTTGGGAAAACCCTAGACAGACAAGTCAGCTTGTGATGGATCACGCTAGAAAATGTTGAGATACTTCTTATAAAGGTGCTTTAAAAGAGGAAAGGGACATGAACTATTTTAAAGGAAGTTTCTACTGTCTTCCCACCTCTCCAAAGTCGTGAATAGCTTCCCTTGAGTCTCAAATATTCATTTTCAATGTATAAAATCATCACACCTGCTGAACATTTTTTTCCAAACTAGACAATGCATCATGTGCAAACCCTACACAAGCAATCATATAGAAGTCCCATGAATGGTAATGAAGATGTTTAGCTTAAAGGAAAAGCGTTGGACTCAATGATATATTATTGGTTTTTCTTGTAAAGAATTTTACCTAGCGTACCATCGTCAAATAAATCAAAAGAAGATACTGCAGTTCTTTGACTTGGTTTTCCTTTCAATTCAGCAGGTGCCAGACTGATACCTATCATGAAAGGAAAGTGACTGACACTCCCTGGAGCAAGGGCTGAGTACAGAACAGGAGAGCACTGTGGACATTTCTGCCAGATAAGCTTGCCATTGCCTTTCAGACTTAAGCCACAGCATCCGCGGCTCCTCAAGCCATAGTCCTACTGAATCAGACTGTCACCTGCCTAAAAGGACTTGGAAAGCAGTTTCATGGTAGAGGCTGAAAACGAAGCTACTTCGGATGTGACACTGCTAGCTATATTCACCTTTTCAGTAATAACAAACACTATAAGATGGTTCGCTTTATTTACACAAATCCATGTAGTGTTCCTTCCCATAGCTTTCGGTCTTAACAACTGTGCTAACTAAACACCTGTAGTCAGAAATACATAGCATGAAATATGTTGGGGAAAAAAGAAAAAAAGATAAGGAAGTAACTGGCCAATTTAAGCACAGGACCTAGGTGTGATACTGCAACCAAAAAAACAGTCAGTGGCTCCTCTTAATCTGTTGCCCAATGTTAGTATTTTCAGATACACTGCCTGAGCCACACTGAACGTCTGCAATGTTAGCCACCTGTATTGGATTTATCTCAAAGCAAGGGAGATAAAAATTAGAGTTTCTGGTAAGGGGTTTGCAGTTTGAAACATGGCCTTAGCTTCACTCCTCCAGACACAATCAGATTTTCTGCCTGTGCCACAGATCCAGAGAAGGTGCATGCATTTCAAGATATTCTTCTACCTTGGTCTTCAATCTTTAATGTAGTGGATGTGCTCCAAGAGTATCATATAATTATATTTTAGAAATCCGATTAAATAAGTAATATCCACAAAAGTTAGCTGTATGTACATCGTGCATGTATGTCTTGCTGTCATTAAGTCAGAATCTCTATAGTTCTAAATACACCCTGTTCAAGATTTATAAAACCTCCTGCACATGTACAGATCAACAGACTTTAATAAAGCAACCTTAGGCCAGCTCATGCTTGATTACTGCTAGTGGTGCTATAAAAGGCAACTAGCTTGGACAATGCCTGTGTGAAGGGTCACAGTAGGAATTAAAATAAATTGGGTTTCTCATTACAAAGACTTTCTCATAACCTTCTTACCACATGGCAACAGTGAATGGAATGACTTTTGTTACCTTCACATATGGTCAAATGCTCCCATTAACTACACTACCTGTCAGAGTGGTTGCTTTGTTCTAAATCAAGGATCATCTTCCCTGCAAAGTATGAAGCAGCTCTCAATGAGTATGAGCAGCACATATATTAAAGTATGTAACACAACACTAATCACATTGGCATTCGGTTTGGTACCATAAAGGCAGGGTGTGGAATAAACCCAACATTATGAAATAAAAGATGATAGAATGAAATGGTACATCTTTATTTAAATAAATATCCCTTTGTTAATATATTCTACTTCTCAAACTATTAGAACAGAAATAGCATTTCAAGGAAAATGCCATCTCCTCCCTCATCAGCCTCTTCTTCTCCCACAAAGAAGAACATGCTACAGAAACAAATCTAAGGCTCCCTTTGCTCCCAAACTCTGAGTTTTCTTGGACTGGAGATCTTCCCCCCGAATCAGACTTCTAAATCCTACGGCATCGTGACTTTAAAGAGGGATTTGGAGTAAACTTAGACTCAGCATCCACTTCAGAAGTTCTGTAAAGCCACTTTAAAGGAACAGATTACAGCAGAGTTTCCAAATACTACCAAATTCACTCCTCAACTAGTTACAAGCAAATAGTCCTATCTGTAAGAGAGAAAATAGCCAGTAAGTTGACAGCACAAATTAGTTCTGCCTTGGAACTGTGCTAACTGCTCCGAGGGCACACAGGATTGATACCTTCTTTTATATCTTCACTCAGTATGTGCCATGACTCAAGGAAAATTCTATCAGTGCCCTGTTAATCAAAGTTTTCTAGAAGGTTCCAGCTGTAAGCAACATCACCACAGGAATGGGGATTTATCCTGACAGTAGACAAGCCACAGACGGAGAGAAGTAAATAAATAATACGCTTTCACATTTTTCCTGTTTCATTCCCATTTATTTCTTTATACGTATGTACACACACACACATATATATATATATGCATTTTTAATGGAATTTCTTTTTTTCTTTCAGGCATAGACTGCTCAAAAGGAGGAAAGCCTCCAACTTTAAAAATTATCAAGGAATGATACAATTTAACATCAACAGGATAAGAATCTTTTCCTAAGTCTCCACTAAAGTGTCACTGATAGTATGGGGGGTGGGAATCTATCAGTTGAGAAGAGATAGCAGTAACAAAACACAACCATTACAGAAAGATCAATCTTGCCTGATATTCACATTTCATTTGCAACCCAAGAATGATACTTATTTTCAAAGCAGCTACTGACCTTGTTTTTCAATGAGTTCTCCAAACTCTACTTATTCTACTGCCTCACCTATATGGGCATACAGCACCAGCACTTCCTGACTCCCCAGTTTATCTCAGGTCTCACCACAGTTCAAATAAAGTGAAACAGAGCCTGACTTGGTTTGTGTATGGCAGAAGTCTAAGATACTACATATACCTACTAAGAATACCTTAGAGCTTGAGATCCCAGTGTCATTGAATTACAAACATACTAGAGACCATGGCCAACCAGCAGTAATAACTGATAGAGAATCTTTCAAAAGTAAAGCAATTTTGCTCCAGAATCACAGTTTACACTCAGACAACAGCATTATTACATATCTGAATTTCAGGCTTAAAAAAAGGACAAGGCTCAACATCTTTCCAAATCCAGGTCTCTCCACCTGAAATAATGGCAGGAGGAAAAATAAAAAGGAACATACTACTTGTTCTTGGCTGGAAGAAAACATCAGTATGTTGCTGCATCATTGCTCTCCCTGACTGTATACCAGGGCATCTTTCTCCTTCATAATCAAATACTGAAGAGTCCTGGGTTTGTCCATTCATTAATTCCCTTTCTTAGGTATTGTGTACATGCAACCACACAGAAAACAAAATGGTCTTTAAATCAGAAGTCGGGCGGTACATGCAACACACATAACAACTCTCAAGAATTTTGATGTTAATACTTTGCTTCTCAGCTAAAGTTCTTGGATGCTTACCAAAAGCAGTGTTTACCTTCATTAGAATCCTCTACGTACAAAGCTGCTCTAACAAGGAAATTGATTAAAGATTCATAAGAAAGTTTTGCCCAGGAGAAAACAATTATTGCTTGAAGTGTTCCTCCCTGACAAAAGAATCTATGTCCCTCTAAGAAGCAAAGTCCTATTATTAAAGAAAAAAAAAAAAAAAGGAACCCTTTTTTTTACTGCATAGATCTAACTACAAGTTAGTTTTACATGGAAATTTGTAACATGCTTACAGCAGCTATTTACTTGTCAGATGGAAATACAAGTTGGCATCGTACGGGCAAATTGCTCTTTATTAAATACTCATATTAAATTTAAAAAATAGAGAGAAATGGGCCCAGGTGGCTCTCTCCTCAATCCTGCAGTAAGGAGGAAGGAGCCGAGGAGGAGTGGATGGATCCCCTGGGTCAAAAATTGGTTGCACAACTGGAATTGACAAGAGATATCTTGATTTTACATCCATAGGACCCTCTCTGAGAATGCAGGACTGCTAACAAGAGACAGAATCCATCTGACCACACAGAGCAAATGTGTCTTTTCCAATAGGCTGAGGCAAAACTGGTGAGGAATTAATTCTGAGTAAGAAGGAGGGAAGTGAAAACCCACCAACAAATGAGATAGTAGTGGATTGGATATTAGGAAAAATTTCTTCCCTAAAAGAGTGGTCAGGTATTGGAACAGGCTGCCCAGAGAGGCGGTAGAGTTTTCATCCCTGGAGGTATTTAAAAGACATGTAGACGTGGCACTTCAGGGCCCGGTTTAGGAAGCATGGTAGCATTGGGTAACGGGTTGGAACTGATGATCCTAGAGTCTTTTCCAAGCTTAATGATTCTATGATTCTATGGGCTGGCAAGCAACGGATGTGGAGTGATATGGACAGGAGATACCTGTCAGCAGCATAGAATCACAAAACAATAGAAATGTTTAGGTCTTAAAAGGCCTTTCAGATCATCAAGTCCAAACATAAAGCTAACACTGCCAGGTCCACCACTAAACCATGTCCCTAAGCACCGCATCTACAGAACTTTTAAATACCTTCAGGGATGGTCACCCAACCACTTCTCTGAGCAGGGTGTCCCCGTGCTTGAAAACCCTTTCAGTAAAGAAATTTTTCCTAACATCCAATCTAAACCAATAAAGGGTGCCATCTGAGGCCATTTCCTCTTGTCCTATCACTAGTAACTTGGGAGAAGAGACCAACACCCACCTCACTACAACCTTCTGTCAGGTAGTTGTAGAGAGCGATAAGGTTTGCTCTCGGCCTCCTTTTCTCCAGGCTAAAAAACCCCAATTCCCTCAGCCACTCCTTGTAAGACTTGTGCTCTAGACCCTTCACCAGCTTCGTTGCCGTTCTCTGGACACACTCCAGTACTTCAGTGTCCTTCTTGTTTTGAGGGGCCCAACAAATAACACAGGATTCAAGGTGTGGCCTCACCAGTGCTGAGGACAGGGGCATGATCACTTCCCTACTTCGGCTGGCCACACTGTTGCTGATACAAGCCAGGATGCTGTTGCCCTGGGCACGCTGCTGGCTCATACTCAGCCGGCTGTCAACCAGCACTACCAGGTCCTTCGCTGGGCAGCTTTCCAGCTACTCTTCCCCAAGCCTATAGTGTGGCATGGGGTTGTTGTGAACCAAGCGCAGGACCCGGCACTTGGCCTTGTTGAATCTCATACAACTGACCTCGGCCCATCGATCCAGGCTATCCAGATCCTTCTGCAGAGCCTTCGTACCCTCGAGTAGATCAAAACTCCCGCCCAATTTGGTGTCACCTGCAAACTTATTGAGGGTACACTCCGTCCCTTCACCCCAACCATTGATAAAGATATTAAAAGACTGTCCCCAATACTGAACCCTGGGGAACACCGCTTGTGACTGGCTGCCAACTGGATTTAATTCCATTCACCACAGCTCTCTGGATTTAACTCTATTTGTCGTAACGCTTTGGGTCCAACCATCCAGCCGGTTTTTTACCCAGCAAAGAAAGAGTACACCCATCCAAGCCATGAGCATCCAGTTTCTCCACAAGAATGCTGTGGTGAAGAGTGTCGAAGGCTTTACTAAAGTCTAGGTAGACAACACCCACAGCCTTTACATCATCCACTGAGCGGGTCCCCTTATGATAGGAGATCAGGCTAGTCAAGTAGGACCTGCCTTTCATAAACCCATGTTGACTGGGCCTGATTGCCTGGTTGTCATGCCATGTGATGGCCGTCAGGATGATCTGTTCCATAACCTTCTCCAGTACCAAGGTCAGGCTGACAGGCCTCTAATGGTCTGGATCCTCCTTCCAGCCCTTCTTGTAGATGGGCATCACGTTTGCTAACCTCCAGTCAACAGGGACCTCCCTAATTAGCCAGGACTGCTGATAAAGGATTGAAAGTGGCTTGGTGAGCACTTCTACCAGCTAGCTCAGTACCCTCGGGCGGATCCATCCAGCCCCACAGACTTGTGTGTGTCTAAGTGGTCTAGCAGGTTGCTAACCATTTCCCCTTGGATTATGGGGGCTTCATTCTGCTCTCCACCCCTGTCTTCCAGCTCAGGGGGCTGGGTACCTGGAGAACAACTGGTCTTACTATTAAAGACTGAGGCAAAGAAGGCATTAAGTACCTCAGCCTTTTCCTCATCCTTTGTCATTATGTTTTCCCCCCACATCCAATAAGGAATGGTGATTCTCCTTAGCCCTCCTTTTATTGGTAATGTATTTTTAGAAAGATTTTTTATTGTCTGTTACAGCAGTAGCCAGATTAAGTCCTAGGTGGGCTTTGGTTCTTCTAATTTTCTCCCTGCATAACTTCACGTCTTTTTCAATCAGGTAATGAATGAATACAGGCTTTTTGGGAAGGACTAGCCAAGAAGGCAAGGAGGAAGAGCCCTCTCTGTGAGAGCAGCAGAAATGCATGGATCTCTCCTTAGGATTCTTCCCCTCTAGTCATGACTGTTGAGAAACATCTGGAGTTCCGTGTCCAGGTCTGGGCTCCCCAGTGCAAGGATATAGCCAGAGAATTTGCAGAGCCTTCATCCTCGGAGACATCCAAAACCCATCCACAACACAGCCTTGAGCAACCTTCTGTAGATGACCTTGCTTCGAGTAGGGGGTTGAACTAGACGGTCTCCAGAGGTCCCTTCCAAACTCAATTCCATGATTCCGTGATTCTACAATTTTGTACCCAGTCATAAAATACACAGTAACCATTCAATTTAAATAAATTTAAATAATGCACATAAACAATTATACCAAAACACACAGATAATCCCAGGTTAAACTTCTAGCTAGCATAAATCAATATACCATCACTAAGGTCAATTCAACCTGCATCAATTCACAACAAATATGGACTAAGTCTCTCATAATTAATGAACACTAAATTGGATTTTATTTAAGCACCTCATCACTACATATTGCTTAAATATTACTAAGTCCACAAATAGTTCTATCAAATTTATGTAAAAATAAAACAAATGAGTAATGAACATTCCGAGAGTTGCTCGTAATTTCAGATTTGAATAATCCAGGAGCGGCAAAGAGGAAAAAAAAAGTGATATATATATGGCCATGATCGAAAGTGGAAGACAAATCCATCGCTATCTTACAGCGCTACTTTACTAAGCACTCTACAGATTCTCAATAGTTCTTTGATGCTACTACAGACCATCAAATAGCACCATGAGTTGTGAGCTACTTTTTTTCCTAAGTTTCCTGCTGAAATGCTTGTGTGTCAAGGTCCAGTATTTATTCGTTCTTAAATATTATACCTTCCAGGCAGGCTACAAGGACTATCCATTATCCTAGGCTTTCCCAGGGCTGAGCGGGCTCTGTACAAGTTGATGGAAAAGGTGCCTCCCTCACATACTCCTTCTTTTTACCTGACATAGAAGCAAAGCTCTTGCAGAATAATTTGGTGTCAGGTACTTTTTAAAGTAAGGAACGCAGTGGTGGATTTAGGTTATTTCACATAGGACTATTCTTGAATATTGGAACACTGGAAAAGGGCTTGATAAATTGGAATTTATAAATATAGATTTCTTGTGGCTTCTTATTTGGCACTATACAGATTAATGTATGTATTAGACAAGAATGGCATGCAAGTTTAATGCAATTACAAAAGGAGTATGAAAGGTGTTATCAAGCTGAACAAAGCTGTAGAAACTAGCCTCAAGAAGAGACACTGACAAAAGCACTTACTAAAGAATCCAAATTTTTGCTGTTTGGAGTTAGCATTTCAATAGAATCATAGAATCATATAATAGTTTAGGTTGGAAGGGACCTCTGGAGGTCATCTAGTCCAATCCTCTGCACAAAGCAAGTTGAATACTGTTCTTTCAAACCAATCTGTAATTTAGATAGCTCTTTACTCTTCATTTAAAAACTATCAACTGAGGGAGGGTGGTCTGCCTAGAGAAAAAGGGCAGTGGGGTAAGGGTTTCTATGTTCTCTCCCCACATTTCCTCAAATTGTAGTGATTTTCACTGAATATTTCATTGTTCCTCCACATGAGAACTTCAGTCTTTATAATCTCTTACTGATCTCATTATCATCATCATTGTTCTCTGAAGTTCCTATAATTCTGCAATTAGATGAAGGTGCAGAAATAATAAATATAAAATATTTAGCAAGTTCCTTATAAAGAAAATTAATATACTGAAAAGAATGACCTTATTCAAATGCACATAATTAACACTTCCACTTTAAATTTTATTATAATTCATCACTTTAGGAGCAGAGGGGAGATTGCCAGATATTTTCTAACAAAAGGAAAAGAGGATAATGATGATGCTGAGGACCATCAAAGGATGTAGAGGACTGGGCAGTCATGGACATGTCATATAACACAAGAGCATGCTTTGCACTGGCTGGTGTTTGAGATGAGGGGAGGGTAAGAGAGGAAGAATACCTCTTACTGTCTCTCCTAACTCTGCTTTTACATGTTAGTATCTTTTAAGACAATTAGACTCTTTCTATGTTGTACTGACAATCATTACTATAAATCCAGAGCAGAAGTAAAGCTAATGTCTAGTAACTTCAACAGTGAGTCTTCTGAGAGTAGGACCAAGGCTGGATAAGAGTCTGGGAGAATAATTGAAGTGAAGGAGTTCCTCACTCTCTAGTCTGAGACTGTTGTTGACTGGATGGAAGTACTTCACCAGAGTGAGAAAATCACGTAGGAATGACTGGAAGTCATGTTATGAATATTCACACCTTTAAAGGGAATTCTGAAAGACACATGAGCTTTCTATACTGAAGACTTACTTCTGCAACAATTCTACATATTAGATCTTAGCAATAGTTTAAAAGCAAAAGATCCTTAAATATTTCTTTATACAAACATTTGTACATAAACACGCATCAATAAATATAACTTCAATGATACCAAAGCCAAAATAAATATGTTTTAAAGAAAAGACAGTCTAACCAATGGAGCTGCAGTTAAAAGAATGACTTTGCTACTTTGCTTGTTCCAGATCTGTGATCTACTATGGTTTTCCACACACTGCTTGGATCCTGAGCCTTCTTTCAGAGTGAGCCAGCTAGGTCTTTCTGACACAGAATCAGGGGAAGTGTTGAAGAAGATTCACTACCGGGACAATTCCTTACAAACAGCACGGATGAGACTGCTCCCTGAGCACTATAACAGACCCCCAGCGCTGCCTCAAGCAGGTCTGCTTTGCTGCCTTCAGGCAGTGCCATCATGCAATGCCTCTCAAGAAATACAATATATAACCTTTGCATCATGTCATGACTTGGTTGAACTGCAGCAGTTTTTTTGAATCATATAAAGAAGGAAAAATAACAATGTCTTGGGACTCAAAGAAGATCTAAGTAAAGCGTGTTAGGCAGCATGGATGCAGTCAGGCTGCTCTCCAGGGGCCAAGTGCTGTGAATGACGGCTATTCTCCACTTCTTGGCATGCAGATCAGGCTGGGATCTGTGGAGGCAATGCTATAATGGTCATTGCTATAACATCTATTTTGTTATCTATAGATGGTCTACCCTGTTCTTGTACCATAAGCATTATCTTTTATCATAACCACATGGGGCACAATGTTTAGAATCTATGGGCCATGTAAACTGCACATACACAGCAGATATAATGATCATAAACTAAAGGGGGTCAATGCAATTATACCAGTACAGAAACTGGGATCATGATACTGATCCCAAGGCCAATGTTTCACCAACAAGGTAAGACATACCTCAATATATATTGTAACAGATAGCAATAATCACTGTAGATCACTGCATTTTATGCAGAAGAATTTTCTCAGTTGCTCACAGGGAACTGTCAGTAAGACAGCATGAAAATACAATGATCGTGAAAACAATTCTAGAATACTTCTAAAAATAAAACTTTTTAAAACTTATTTTGTTGCTAGGATATTGTGCTGGTTTTGGCTCAGGTAGAGGTAATTTTCCTCATAGTAGCTAGTATGGGGCTATGTTTTGGATTTGTGCTGGAAACAGTGTTGATGATAATACAGGGATGCTTTAGTTACTGCTGCGCAGAGCCTACACAGGGTCAAGGCCTTTTCTGCCTCTCACCCCACCCCACCAGTGAGTGGGCTGGGGGTGCACAAAAAACTTGGGAGGGGACACGGCTGGGACAGCTGACCCCAACTGACCAAAGGGATATTCCACACCATGTGACGTCATGCTCAGCATATAAAGCTGGGGGAAGAAGGAAGGGAGGGACATTCAGAGTGATGGCGGTTTGTCTTCTCAAGTAACCATCACACGTGACGAAGCCCTGCTTTCCTGGAGATGGCTGAACCCCTGCCTGCCGATGGGAAGGAGTTAATGAATTCCTTGTTTTACTTTTCTTGGGTGCATGGCTTTTGCTTTACTTATGAAACTGTTTTTATCTCTACCCATGAATTTCCTCACTTCTACTCTTCCAATTCACTCTCCCATCCCACTGGGGGAGAGTGAGCAAGTGGCTGTGTGGGGCTTAGTTGCCAGCTGGGGTTAAACCATGACAGAGATGCAAAAATGTAGGGCATAACAATTCAGTTATTTGAAGGGCAACAAAAGTAGTCCACAGTATTATAAAAAATGTACCACATTATTATTAGCTATAGTGATTCACACAGATTGGTTGATTTTGACAACAAATTACATAATATTGTTTTTCCAAGATTCACCCATAGCTATGAGGATACATGTTGGTAGGACAAATTCTGCTTACTGCCAAGATTATACTAACTACTACTTCAACTGATGAAAAGATTTTTAAAAAAAGCTGAAAAGAGCTTGGGATTCTGGTTTTTTATTTTTCCCTGCTGCTGAAGATTAAAACTGCAGATATATAAAATACTTGCAGTGATTAACTATTATTTCACAGCTGAAAGAGAGGGTAAATACTTTATTTCTAATGCAACAATGAAATGGCATTAAGAATATTTCAAAATGTAGAGAACATGCTCAAATCAAATGTTTTGAACTTTAATATGTCATAATTTGCATCATTTGAACTTCACATTACTAACGTAATTTATTCCTGAGGGTTTAAAGTTGATAAAATGCTAAATATGGATGTTAATTGCTTGTATTTTGAAAAGTTTATGTATTCTTTTAGCATTATGTAAGAAAATGGAATAATGTTTCACATTTGAAAACTTGTGCAGTGTATTAGTTTCTTGCACACCTGCAGTAGTTAGAAGAATATTTTACGTCTTAAACAGACCTGAATTGATTAAAGAAACGTGTTAATATTGATTGTTACAGCTGACCTTAAAATTATATTTCATTTCTACAGGTAAAGACTTTTACAAACTGATTTTGAAAGAGAGAGACAGTGAAATATATTGAAAGAGACAATAAGTACCATTTTAGATAAGAAATTGAAGTTTTAGATAATTGGACAGTAGGGCTGAAGACTATAAAAATGTATAGTTGAGTGAAAAATATGCTAGAGAAAATGGTGTTCCTGTAAAATGCCCCTTAAACTATGATAAAATGTCTTATTTCTGCCTAAGTGGCCATTTTAACAACAAGCATTAGCAGTCTGACAACCTCAGGTGTCTCAGAATTGGAAAAAAGAGGCCTTACCAGCTGGGGGAGGGGAAGAAAGGGCTGCTCTTCTCATTTTCTTAAATAGCACCTTCAGACTGGAAGGCTTTAAAAGTTCATATCTTGAATTATACTTGCAACTACGAAACCCAGGAGTTTTTCCATTTTTTTAAACAAAAGCTGAAGTTATATTAGAACTTCAAGAACTGAAATTGACATGAAATGCCTGCTTCTTATGGCTCGCAAGAAAGTCGTAGAGGTCAGCAATACTATTGTAGGCGTTACTGAAAATGCACTTGCCTGTTGGAAGAGAGTTCAACCACTACTGGATACCGATCACAAATTAAAGCTGTTACAGTGCAGCTCTTGAAGTTTCTGAGTCTGGCTCAGACAGATACACGTCAGTTGGGTCTGCTAGGCTGCACTGTCCTCCCAACACACACTGTGGTGACAAACTCTTTATAAGCTTTAATAAAAGATCCCTGGAGTAGTTTATATCCAATTAAGGTAGAGGACCTTTAATACTTTAACTGCTGAGAAGACCTTACCAAGTATTCATATGGAAATATGAATCCGTGTTAAGACCTTTTCAGATTAATATTATAAACAAGTAGTAAAGCGGATCTTTGTAGTTTGAATCATGTCTTTCTGTGTCTAAACACTTCAGAAGAAGTAATGTTGAATGGGCAATACATCTTAAGGTATTTTTTGCCATCTTCAAAGCTATATTCAGTAATATTATCAAACACTGTACATGTCATTTTTCTAATACTTAAAGTGATACGGGCAAATAATTACACAAAAGAGTTCAGGAGGAAAACTGGCTTTTGCACAGAAAAGATAGCAGGGTTTTATCAGGTTTGAAAAATTGTCAAACACTGAAATAGTTCTTTGGGAGAATATAATTTTAGTACTTGAGATACTAAAATACTTTACCAGTATAAACAGGGGGTTTTTAGCTATTCTCAGCCTTCATTTGAAGGTCTCAACTTTTTTTTTAGCGTTTCTAACATTCCTGTAACGTCCCCTGATACTAAGATACCACTATCTCTAAATTAAATGTCATAATATTTACGTGTCTTCAGGAGTCCTCAGGTCTTTAAAGTGAAACATTTAATAATTTAAGGAAAATTGAGTTTACTTGTTACACAGCAAGTCAATGATAAAGTCAGGAGAAGCATCCAAAAAGCCTAACTGCATTGAAAATACCCATCTAAGAAACACCTCAGTCCTCATTAATATTTTACCATGGTAGCTCAATAATATTGTCTAAGTGCCACTAACAAAGATTAATGAATCAGATCTACGCATTTGTGGGTTTTTTTTTATAATTTTTTTTCATAACGACATGCTGGATTTTCTGTTCAGTTTTTAGCGCCATCTGTGAGGTTAAGAGATTTTGGATAAGAGTACCTATAAAATTGTTTCATGATGTGAGTAATATGAAAGACTGGGAGGTATACAAATTCAGAAGTTTATGGGGAAAAAAGTTCAATCAGCATGCTAATAGCAGTAACATTATCAACTGAAACCCTACAGCTATCATGACATATGTCCCAGAAATTCGATCTCCATTCCTTTTGGTGAATCAATGTGGAAAAGCAGGGAAACAGGCAGTTTGAGGTCCAACTGACAAAGAAGTCAATGACTGAGTTTACATCAGCATTTTAATTCAGAGAGGGAATACCTTCATCCATTTGACACAATCTCCCCAAGCATTCCTGCTTACTCTAGGCTGAGCTACATGATTGAGGAGTGTGAGAGGGCACAAACTCAATACCCTTAGGATGAAACAAAACCAGAAGATGCATTCCAGAGCGTATGCTAAAGGATGCTACGGATGCTCAGCTGCTGGGACAAGAGTGTAACTAGCCTACTGTAAAAACCTTGAATGAATGCAGCCTGTGTATCAGGTCCTCGGCACCAACTATTTCACTCTACAAATCCACTCCTACTGGGCCTCAGTATTTGCTAACATGGACAAAGCTGTACCACATCAAGCTGCAGAAAAAGCGAAAGCCACACAAAATGTGATGTGAACTGAAAAAAACCACTTTCATATAGCTGTATTAATGAGGAACAATTCACAGGCTGTGGCACTGTCAGGAAAATCAACAGCTGTGATCAAATGCAAGTTTTTTTTCATCTGAAAATTAGGCTATGAAAGAATTCCTTTTTTGTCATCCCATTCATAACCTGTCTTATGATGAAGCGTAAGAGCTCAGCTAATTAGGCACTTGATAAAGGTAGCTTATTTGGGGAATTTTCCTGCTTTTGCACTTACAGGAGGCAAAGGAGGTAAAGATAAATTACTTATTTAATGTCAACACTTTTTTTCCCTCAAATCTACAATTCTAAGCAGTTATTTCCTCAAAGGTGGCAATGAAAGGAATTAGATGTATTCTAGCTTTCAATGCTTCAGAGAAATTTTTTAACTAAGACAGACTGAAATTACACATCCTGATGCTGTAGTTCTAAATGCTTCTAAGAAAATAAATGAGTTTCAACTAAAAGGGTGCTCCATTTGAAAGTCAGCTATATAATTCCATAAAGTGCTTGCATTTTTCAGCAACGCACACTGAAGTCTTGCAATGCCACAGTCAGACAGCAGATGTCACGTTGTTTAGCAAGATGACTACAAGAGGAGAGTCATCCCTGATGCCTCAAGGAAAGGGGAGAGGCGAGCGAGAATGAATTAATCTCTCTGACAATGGTAGGCAATAGAAAGTAACAACACACATTTGCCAGTTGCAGAAAATCATACAGTAGCCCGGCACGGGAAAAAAAGTCCCACTGAATCCTGGAAGTGAGTGGCTGCTTTACCCACATAGTGCAAATAACAGTAATACTGGGCGAACAAAATCTTACTTGCAGTCAAAACGGCTCATTTTCTACATTCTTCCTCCTCACAGTGCAGAAACTTCTTCTTGCACAATTATGCCTATGGGCTTTACCGTGGGAGGACCACGTCTGACAAGGGCTGTGCAGACACAGGAAGCTGTTGCCCCGCTTAGGGACATGGTTCAGCGGTGAAGTTGGGAGTGCTGGTTTACGGTTGGACTCGATGATCTTAAACGTCTTTTCCAACCTAAATAATTCTGTTATTCTATAGAACTTGCAATCTAAAAATATACAGAAAGAAAATATTCCCACCTTCCATAATATAGGGAGTATCAAGGCAGACTAATCAAGTACCTTGGCTATAATAAGACTAAGTCTGAATCGGGAGCTGAAAAATGAATTCTGAAGATCAAGTCCACCACCTTAACTGGAAGTTACTCCTCTTTAAAAACATTATTACCACTGAACCCTTCATGTCAGGGTCAGACCCTCCCTCCCAGCTCACAACCGAAGATGACTATTTTGGGATTAATTTTTTTAGGAAGATCTCAGTGTCACACTTGAAGCATCACTACGTATTTTTCCTCTCAAACACTTTAAAACATAGGAAGGTCTAAGGCTTTTTTCAAAAGTCTACTTTGCAGTCCTATGATCTGGCATGTGACCAGTACTTAGTGCTGAATTACAGCTCTGGGAAATAAATGAAACACCATTTCCAAAAGAAATTACAATTTTCACAGCAGTTTACAGATGTATTGAGGCATAAATTCCAGCTTTAATGAGCTGGTCAAAGTCCATCCCAGACAGGAAACACTAACACTATCCTATACTTGCAGATGGAAATGGAAAAAGGAAAAGGAAAAGGAAAAGGAAAATATTCTAATTCTGTCTAAGACAGAAAACACTTGGCAAAACAGCTCTGTATGATGTCATTCAAAAAGCAAAAGAAACATTCTTTCTGTGCTGGAGACAGGCAGGATTACAGCCTCTACCCTAAGGATCATGAAGGTCTGACCTGTTCTTGTCCATCTTGTCTTTACTTACATAAGAAGCCAATGAAGACCTGGATTTTACCTGCCTACTCACATCCTTTCTACTGACAACGCACGTTCTTATAATATTGAAAAATTGATACTATAATAATAATCTTGTTCTTTCCTTCCAATTTTATGTGGATTGATTTAAGTTAACACTGGTCACATTATGCATGTGAGTAGGAATACAAGCGTGTTCCTGCTTATGTGCATGAGGAATTTAAAGAACTAATAAAAACCAATTTGTTTTTACATTTCTGCTTTACAGGCATGGATGTAGATGATTCATGAGTTATGGAGCTGACTTTCACAATGTAGGTCTTATGAAAATACACACAAATGACCCTTTTTGGTTAAAAGTCTCATGTTTTTAGGATACAGCAACAGAGCTGTGATGTGGGATTGTGGTCACAGAGGGAGCTATGTACAATCCTAAACACTCAAGCTAACATCACTTTTCCTGAGATAGCATCTGACTTTGCTCTGCAGAGAATTACAGAAAGGGAGATTACAGCCTGAATAGGTGTTAGGCAAATAAAACAGTAGAATAAGGTTAGCACTATCTTTCATTACCCAAATAGGGTGATGGAAAAAGGAACAAGGACACTAACAAAGCTGATAGGAATGACCTTATAAGCTGCTCCCAAGTCAAAAAGATCATCTTTGTAATGCCCACACATTGTTAAAAATCACTGTTTTCCTTGGTAACTGGCAACCGCGAAGCAGAGAGATATCCTTATGTGCTAACTCAGTTCATATTTTTCCCCCACTCACACTTTGTCTGACATTATGATTATTAGTTTAAACCCCCTTAATTCTCACATTTAGGCAGCATGAAGATGTTATCTGACCCAGTGGGTGCATCATTCACCTTCAAATCCTTCATGGACAAAAGCAATGGCTGAGAGATAACCCACTGCTTTTTAGGCAGGCAGCAGAAAAATCAAAATCCAAAACAACGAAATAGAAGAAAGATGGAAACCTAGGTTCAAATTATATAAGACAGACTATTAGTTATATATTGGAGACAGTCGTCTTGTTATCCTTTATCAAATCCCTAAAATATAGTACCTTAAAAAAAGGTCTATTCATTTTGTCATTCTTCAGCTTTGCAGAAACAGGAGGTGGTAATAATAGTTTAGGAGCAAAATGAACTATTTTCAAAGGCTGTAATCTAGAGGCAAATACCGTCTGAAGTCCAAAATTAAATACTTTTTTAAAAATCTGCTTTGCCATTGTAAGCATGACTGGACAGGTTGCTAGATAATCTCATCTAGGCTCCCTTTTCCACAGAAGGTTGAACCAGATGATCTTTCGAGGTCTCTTCCAACCTGGGCTGTTCTATGATTCTATGAACAAAAATGCCCATTTTGTATTAAATACCAAAAGTTCTAGATTAAGACTTTCAAATAAGTTACGTGTGCTCAATACTTTTGTAAAACAAGGATTTACAATGTCTCAAATTCAGAATTAAAATTAATACAGCTAGAATTAGCAACTAGCTTCAGATATGTAGGTTCTAAAAAGTTACGACCCAAATTATAATGCAAAAATAGGCTCCAAATGGAAAAGGGCAAACCAGCAAGCCACCCCTTCTCTCGGTAAAAAGAAGACAAAGCTCGTATAAGCATTAAAGATATCTTCTACCATTTTATTTTAATTTTAGTATTTTTTCCACAAACCGCTTTCAATCATCTCTGTATTGGTTTGGCAAATACCAAGAGTTTGGGAAAGGAAGTGGATGACCTTTCCCCTACCTGAGCTCCAGTAAAAGAAAGGATGCTCCATCACTTGCTAGCTGTGATCTTAGCCCTGGGAAAAGCAAAGGCTAATCATATTATACAAGATTCTGTAAATAGAAAAGAAATATAACCTACTATTACTTTCATATATTAGCAAGAAACAAAAACCGTCTATGAAAAGGAACATAACTTTAAATGATCCCTCCCCCCTTTCTTTTAATTTAAGCAGCAATTCACAATTTATTTCACTTCATCATCACAAATTTCTTTAGAAAAACAATCAGCCAGCTCACACAAACCAACTGAAGACACAGAGCACCGACAACCTCAACAAAAAGCCAAAGCCAAAAAATCACATCATTGTAGATGGCTGAGCCAGCTACTCTCAAAAGATGAGCTGTTATTGCAGAATAGGTATGATGACTCACATTTCTAGCACCGATAATGCCTCTTAGGAAAATAAATAAACAACCTCCAACCTCTTTACATGAAAAAGCTATTTTTTCCATACAATACATTATCTACTCTGCTTTATTATGTATGTAATACACACTTCCTCTGTCTCTCAGATCATTTAATTACAATATAAGCTAATGAAGTCAGTATCTTCTAGTTTTTTCTCAGTTCGTGATGCTTTTACAAAGAGCAAAAAGGTCCTGTTTTTCAGGCAAAGATTCCAATTCATAAAGGGCCAGAAAATATAAACATACAAGGCACAACATGGGAATTTCTTCAAGTGCAGTGCTTGTCATAAGGCCACATGGACTCTTCAGTTCACTGGATGCTCCACACAATTAAAGTGGTATTTTATACCCGGAGGGAGGACAGGGGAGAAGGGGAACGCTGTAGCAACTCTTCATGCTGAGATACAGCAAAACAGAGCATATACCTACAGTTTTTATGATATACCTCTTCTTCTCAAGGACTAGAGAATTCAAAGGGATTATGGAATTCGCTTGTACTTTGACAAAGGATGTTGTTGTATCCCATCAATCAACTAAATGTGTAGAGATCTGTAACAGGACTATGAAGAATAGTTTGAATGAAGTATGAATGGAAATGTATGTGTTGTGAAAGCACCAAAAGAAACAGGCAAAGAAGGAATGAGAGATGTCATGCGTTGATGGGCACCCCCCAAATACACCAGTAATCGATGGTACTTCTGTATGTAGTTTCTTAAGAGGTCTGGTTTTGTGAATTAAAGGACAAAATAAAATCATTAAGAGAAGGTGACAGGAAGACAAAGAATAGGATTAGAGCTATAAACCACCCAGAAAAGGTGGCAGGCAGAAGACAGTGGGGAAATCAGCAACACTGCCTACTGACTTACAGAGATGGTACAGGATGAAAAGCCTAAGATTGCAATCACTGCCAACTCCTGAATGGTACAAAAGGTACAGTCAAAAAACACCATGTGACCACCAATCAAGAAAAAAAAACAGCAGATATGATGAGGACTTAATAGCTGGCATGTTTTACCCTTCCTGTCACTGTAAGTAATCCTAGCCCCATCACTCAGCCCCACGTCATGGTGCTTCTGGATATGTAAGAGAGTGAAATCAGTGAAAGAATGAACATGAGAAAGAAAAATGCATTTTGTGAAAGCAAAAATCATCTTCCCCTTCTATAGGGTTTCCACATTAAATTTTCTTACGTTAGTTGCAAAAATTATGATCACTTGTGGTCCCAGGCCAAGGTACTGAAAAAAGTCATAGGATGCTTAGCTCACAGCAATAAGCTTAGTACTGTCCCGTGCTGCACAAACCAACGTGCTTGGGGATGCTGAATCATATGATGCCATTCACAAATGCAAGCTTACTGCAAAGTCTGATGTGAAAACAGATGCCACATGATCAAAAAACTATCCTAAAGAATCTTACATGCTGGGATTTTAATAATTAGGGAAATCTGTTCATAAACAGGAAAAAAGAGCCATGCGTCACTCAAGTATCTACACCCCTGTCATGCAAGTCTTTTCTTGCTGTCTTCTATAAAATGAACCACTGAGGCCTTAAGGATAAAGGATAATGTCCTAGAGCCAATATAAGCCACCAGCTCTATTGTTATTACTGACACTAATATAGTAATTAATTGACTTTTCTCACACATGGTAGTCTCCACTAGTAGAGCCCCATACATGAATACCAAAGCCAGGCAGAGTCCTTCCTCCAGTGGCAACAGGCTGAGATTTGTGATGCATGCAGATCCAAGCCCAACCCCTGCTGTCACTGTGAAATTCTATATGGTCATGGTGAACGACAGAGTGACAACCATGAAGCAGCTGCAGATTTGTTACAGTTCAGTCCCTCGTTAACAGCAATCCGAGAAACATTTCCACTTACCCTTCCAGTTCACACTCTCCACAGAAGGAACCGTGCTTACAAATATACCATCACACATGCACTCAGTGTTATTATTTAACTTTGTCCTGCTGTAAGCACCTACAGCAAATGGATGAATTCTCCATTGCATTTGATGGAACAGTAATGACTTCAAAGCAGACAATAACGCTGGCCCCAAAGAGCTTGAAAGCTGAAAGGCACAACAAAGGGAGTCAACTTTCTATATCTGAAAAGCAGTAGTACGTAAAATTGTGGAAGCATTAAATGGTTTGGGTTGGAAGGGAACTTAAAGATCATCTAGAGCCAACCCCTCTGCCATGGGCACGGACACCTTCCACTTGACCAGGTTGCTCAAAGCCCCATCCAACTTGGCTCTGAACATTTCCAGGGATGGGGCATCCAAAAGTTCTCTGGGCAACCTGTTCCAGTGCCTCACCACCCTCATAATGAAGAATTTCTTCCTTACATCTAATCTAAATCTACCCTCTTCCAGTTTAAAGACATTACCCCATGTCCTATCACTACATGCCCTTGCAAAAAGTCCCTCTCTAGCTTTCTTGTAGGCCCCCTTCAGGTACTGGAAGGCTGCCATAAGGTCTCCCAGGAGCCTTCTCCTCTCCAGGCTGAACAACCCCAACTCTTTTAGTCTTTCTTCATAGGAGAGGAGCTCCAGCCCTCGGATCATCTTCATGGCCCTCCTCTGCACTTGCTCCAACAGGTCCATACCCTTCTTATATGTTGGGTCCCCAGAGCTGGATGCAGCATTCCAGATGGGGTCTCACAAAAGTGGAGTAGAGGGGGGAGAATTACCCCCCTCCACCTGCTGATCACACTTGTTTTGATGCAGCTCAGGATAGGGCTGGCTTTCTGGGATGCAAGTGCACATTGCTGGATCATGTTGAGCTTCTCGACACCCCCAAGTCCCTCTCCTCAGGGCTGCTCTCAACCTATTCTCCACTGAGCCTGTATATGTGCTTGGGATTGCCCTGACCCATGTGCAGGACCTTGCAGTTGGCCTTGTTGAACATCATGATTTTCACATGGGCCCACCTCTCAAGCCTGTTAAAAGTCCCTCTGGATGGCATCCCTTCCCTCCAGCATGTCGACCACACTGCACAGCTTGGTGATGTCAGCAAACTTGCTGAGGGTGCACTCAACTCACTGTCCATGTCACCAAAGACGTTAAACAGCACCAGTCCCGATACCAACCCCTGAGGAACGCCACTCATCACTGATCTCCACTTGGCCACTGAGCCATTGTCTGCAGCTCTCTGATTGCAACCATCCAGCCAAATAAAGCACATTACACTTATACACTGTAAATACTTAGTACTTTAACAGCATGCATGCTAAGTACTACTCTTTGAAGTTTTAACTCAATAAATCACAGCTCCAATACTCTGCCTCTTTAAAGAGGGTTTTTTTTTTTCCCTTTGAAAAGTATTACAGTGTAGGGTAAGGCAACATTTCATTAACATGCAAGAGTTGAAAATAATAATAATGAGCCAACACAGTCACAGTTTGCAACACAGACATTTTTATTTTATTTAAACAAAAAAAAAAGTTGGATGAGAAAAAAGAGCCTTAAGAGAAAAGAAGCAGACTATGTTTGCTCTAATGGGAGGTAAAGAAAGAACAAAGGAACTTCTGACCCCAGGCACAGCCAAAAATAAAAGGAGTAATGTGGCTTCTTTCCTCACACAGTTGCTGACTCTGTATTCGCTTATTCTCATTACATATCATTCAGATACGCAAAGGAGCTGGTAATTTCTTCAGGGGAGATTTTTGCCATGTTATTTATTAGCTAGGAAGTATTTCCTGACACATGCTGAATTTTTGACAGACTTGCTCAATTTTGACTCAGCCTTTTGATAATTACACAGCAACAGTGCCTATGAATACAAGTAATTTCTGTTTGCTTCTTATGCTGTGATTATTCCAGAGATCTCCTGATAGCACTTACTGAGTCATTTCAAATACTATTCATTTTTTTAAAACTTCTACCTATTCACACTACTTGGGGTTTTTAAGCCTGTTTGTTTTGTCTTAACCTCAAATAATGGTTAGATTTTTAACATCCATGAAAATGGCTGCGTAGTGATTAATGGTATTGCATAAAGCCACCATAAGCAGGAATTTTGTGTTTTATCATGTGTTATACCTCAACTAGCATACCTCTGTCTAATCTTCAATATTCTCTGCTACTTAATTCAATAGAGGAGAAAAACACAATTCCTAAGGTGACACGGCTTTTTGAATTATTGAGAATCTAACTTTAGATGTCCTAGTGTGAGGTCCCACTTCAATAAAGTAGAATTCAATATTCCATGAAACTCAGGCCATTTTCAGCCTTCCTAGCAGCAATGTCTTTGGATGAGGGAGAAAGAAGCACATACTGGATGAGAAATGGGCATTTAAGTATGTTATGGTACAGTACTAGTTCTTTTAAGGGCTTTCTGTTTCTAAATCAGCTAGTGTAGGTCAACCCGAAAATGAGATTATCTTGACATCTTTTATGCCTCTTCCGGATCTGCTTATCTCAGTCTTAAATACAAGGCTGTTAAGTAGCTTTTCGCAATTATCCAAAGTTCTGGTAACATGTGGCATTTTTGTGGAATAGCAGCTTGCCTTTTCCCACTTGTGCCAGACATCACCAGTTGGTGGGTCCCTTAATTGGCTGTGTTTAGTAAAGGAAACTAAAAACTTGGACACTACACTACACGTGAGGTAAGTCTGCTGCCAGTGCCCAGGACAACACTGCCAGAAGAGACACTGCGCACTTGCTACCTGGGATTGAAGCCATTCTGCCAACTCTAGTAAGCTGACATGAGCGCTCCATTTTCACAGCAAGACATGTACCAGACAGGCTGCACATCACACAACTTGACACAACAATCTGACATGGTAAAGCCTAAGGCATTTCAGTCAGATGTTTGTTCTTAAGGACAGAACGTAGGGACTTCAGTCTGAATCTGAACTTGCATGAACATGAGGCTTCCTGTGGTAAACGTGCCTCATATGCAACTGTTTAAAAACTAATTTGACTATGACTTTTTCTGCATGTATCTCAAACATGAACTCCAAACGCTAACATTTGCATTGATTCATTACCTAACACAGCACCCAGTGGATCTCTAGCAAAGCACTACAGTATGTAAGCTAACTGATCAAGTTTGTAGCTCTAGATCAGGCTTAGTTTAACTCATGTGCCTGACAGGATAAAAAAAACAAAGTGCAAGAAAAATAGAGCTCTGTGCAAAGCAAAACACTTGCATTGTTGATGACAGAAGATGCCTGGCACCTGTAACATGCTATGCCACTAAACCTAAACTACAGTCATAAAACGTTGAGCCTAAGCCCCATGATTGATCACTTTAAGTCTCTACGTTGCATATCTTCTTTGACCTCTGCTTGGTTTCTTTTGCATCAAAATTTAATTTACTGGAGAGCATCATGCATATAGATATTAAAACACAACAGAAGAATCCAAGTTTCTTTTCAAAGCATCACTGAGAAATCAGCATGGAAACCTGAAGGAAAACGAAGTACTCTAGGAAGCAGTTACGTAATTTAAAGGTTAGAAAAAGACTGAAAAAGCTGTAACCACCTGGTCATTTGCTTGAGAACAACCTTATAAACAATCTAGTTTGTGGTTTGTTTTTTTTCTTTTTGACATAATCAAACATTTTTAGAGTCTGCTAAGTTGTATGGTGCAGTGGAAGGTAACACAGGTGAGAGAGCAGTAAGAGAAAATGGAGAAGGAACTGAAGAGGAGTAGGACACTGAAAAGAGGCTTGATAGATGCTCTAGCCCTTTGCCAGCACTCCCACTTAGGTACAGAGACTGACACCCTAGGCGTGACACATAAGCACCACTGCTAGCTTGAGCATCGACAGAGTGACTTTTCAAACAGTCAGTCTTCTATGATCTCCCAGCAAATAAGAGATCGTTATCAAAGGCAGCTCAGCTCCCTGGGAATGCAGAAGCACTGACAGACCAGAGCTATAATGATCCCATTCTAGTTGCCTTCATTGCGATAGGCGTAGTTGCGCCACACAGTGTAAAGAATAAACTGGAACAGACCAGCATATTTGCTACTCTGACACAGTGAGTTAAAGGATTAACTATTCCTCCTATCAGTGGTGAAATCTTTGGCAACAATGGCACACAGCAGACTTCTTTAATGTCACTGAAATTATACAACAATATCTCCCAGTGTTTAGTGTTGGTAAGCTTTAATGAGTCAGAGTTTACTGTGTCTGCATGCAATCCATCCACACGTATCTCCTGCATTTCTTATTTATCCTCCAGTTCTATCTAGCCTAAGCAAAGGAATAAATTACATATTATCTCACAGTGCTCACGGTGATGTTTAGCATTTGTATGATGCTGATGCATGATGGTCATATGGTAACAATCTCAAAGGGCAGACTTAAAATCATGTTGCAGTGGTGGCAAAAGTCTTAACATTAAACTTTAGAAAGTCACATCTAATACTATGTATTGCAGTTATACATTATGGGGTTAACTTGCAAGATCCATATTTTTAGAAGGCTGGTTGCATCATGTTTATCATGGACATTAAAACAGCCCCAGCTAGGGTAACAGAATTCCAGACAGTTATTTTTAATTTGTTCCAAATTCTTTTTTAAGTGCTGGGAAGAAAAATGGGTAATACAGACAGTTGTTTCAACTTGCAGTACCATGTCTCCCATTATGCCAACTGCAGTGGGATCAGCAGGCAGCTTTCTGCATGGAGCACAAGACACCTGCCATCCCTCTTCTCCTTCTCTGCACAAGCTCTCTGTGCTGAGAAGAAGATGGTGCATTTTGCTGCTGGCAGCTTCTGGGAGAAATTGTCTGCTGCTTTGTGTGGGACAGCAGACAGTACAACCATCGTGGAGATCCGATATCATAGATACCACTTCTGCAGCTACTGAAGTTATATCACTGTGATTAAAAGACAGGGTGGTAACTGAATACAAATCTTTTTTGCTTAAATTTTTGGCTCATTTCCAGCTCAGTTCAGTAACTGCTGGAAGGCCATACTTCTAACAGCTGTTAGGAAAGAAAAAAAAATAATCTTTTTTAAAAAAGCTTTCAAATAATGTAACTACCTCACATGAGCATTCTGACTACGGTATGCCTACACATCCTGGGCAGCGTCTTCTGCTAACAAAACCAGTGACTGCAGCTACACTAGTGAACATCAGAAGAACTTCTTGTCCATCTTTACCACATGTTTCCTGTGCTTTATACCTTCCCTCTTGCAAGTAGCAGCAATAAATGTTGTAATCATAACTCTCCTTGACAGCACCATATTTAAGGTTGCACCCTTTCAAAACCTGCCTTGGAGAGATGATATATTAAACAAAGTACTTCTAGCACGGATGGACCTCTCTGTCCTTAGTCAAAGGAATAGAACAGCATCTGTAACAAACCCCTGTGAGCACAGGAAAACCCTGTTTCTGTATTCCATGATGAGACAGGGAGCGTGAACCATGAAGTGCAAACCACGGGGCATGTTGTTGCATCACAGGGGTGTGCTCAAAGAGGATGATATCACAACATGCAAGAACACAGGCGGTATAACAGTGGAGACGTTTGTATTTAGAGTCTTTGCCCTGGAGAAATACCACACCAGTTTAATAAATTATGCATCTTCTATATGAGGTCCATAATCTTGCATTTTCAAATTGATCCAACCTACCTCCTATGGCAATTTCTACCAACTACTCTTCAAACTTTCAGTGGAAAAAGCAACTACCACACAAACGCCGTCAACACAGTTCAGAGTGTTGGCCTTGAACCTGCAAATAAAACTGTGCATGTGTTTTCTCCACCTCCTACCTAAAATAAAAGGCTCAGTATTACCTATTGTCAATGCATCCCTTTTCATCAGCTCTGAAAGAAGAGAGCAGACCTCCCCATGGATCATCAAAACAAGCCTGCAAATACACTAGATCTGGTTCTACACAGACATACTTTCCCACAATGCACTACAGATTGAGGCCAGTCCTTGAGAAAATGCTTTCTTACCACTGAGGCAATTCCACCGCTGTAGTAAAGCCAAGTTAAAGAGGAAAAAAAAAAATGGGGGAGGGGAACCACACAGTCAGGGCAAGAACATGCTGCTAAATCCAAATTGCACTGTGGTTTATCCCAAAACCACGTTTGATATTTTATATGGTTTTTACAACCATGTTGTAATACAGTTTGGAATTTGTTTGTTTTGTATAGATCACAAACCTTAATTAAAAAACTAGATTCTTTTTCCTCCACTCTTAACAAGGCTGCCAATTCTAGAACAGGATTTAGAAGCAGGTACCCCCACCCCAATATCTCTAGTGTTATGTAGGATAATGAGCTGGGTCCTTCCTTCACAATCTTGGAATTGCAGCAGGTACCAGAATTTTATTTTCTTCATTTTATACAATGTCTTATCAGTTCTGATACTAAGAAGCAACTTCTTTTAGAATAGAACTACAGTGAGTGGGTCCAAATCCCAGGACAGGCCCACAGTTTTGATCCACTGAAAGTGAAAGAGAGAAACTGTTGATGCCTTGACCAACCATCAGCATATATATAATCCACCTAGAGTTCATGAGATGTGTTTGTTTCAGTCTTCAAGAAAGTATAAAGAAATATCATACACTCCAGCTGATTTACTGAATGGAAATGACACGTCATAACTATTGATATGTGGCCACAAGAACGGCCAAGAGTCTATCTACATGGATAATTGCTGCAGTCAGCTCCCTGTCTAAAGAGCAGATCAAATGGGATACAAGCTATCGGTGATCATTTTGTAAAAATGTTTACGTGGGTGTTCAGTCTGGAAAAACTGAAAACCACAGCTTTCTTGGCAAAGGTTTCCGTAAGGTCCCAAAACCATGATGGTAGTATGGCACAACTGCCAGAGGCAGGAAAGTGGAAGCCCTCTCAGACAAAAGGATAATTTTTCAGTTTTTCTTTTCATAAATTTTTTCCAGTTGGAAAACATGGATTCGTATCAATAAAATTCTTTGCAAGACAGGAAATTCATTCATGACTGTGACTTACCTAGTTAAAATTATTTTTACAAAAGCTTCTAAAAATAAATATAAATACATATAATGTATACATGGAAACATATTAACCTTAATTTATTTTTAATACATGTATTTTTGTCCCCAATAGAATAGTTCCTTCTCACACCCTAATGCCAGAAAACTTCTAGGGCTTATTTTTGAGAAGGTGGCAGGGGAGGAGCGTCCTCCTTCAAAAGGATAACATCCAGAACAGGGGAGGAAAAAAGACCAACTTGCCTGACTCCAGCGGTACCCTTCCACCACTAACAGAAGGAGGAGAGGTGGCAAAACAGCCATCTTCAGCTCATTCCTGTGCTTGTCCCTTCTACACCTTGTCCTAATTAACGATAGCTTTAATTTTAACCTGCTCCACACCGCAATTAGGTTTGGGGCATGCAAATACAACCACAGAATTGACATACAGTGGCTTTAGCTTGAGCAGGAGGTACCTGGTGCTGCAAGTTAGAGCAACATGCCATGAAAATCCCAGAGCTTCTCTTGTAGCAGCCAGATGAACAGCTGAAAGAACAGCAGCTGCCCAAGAGTTTTTTGCAGGGTTAACAGAGATTGTTTACCATATGTGGAGACCAGATAAATGACCATCCAACTGCCCTTTCAGACACCTGGTTTCAAACCTGTCAGTATTACTATGCTTCCTACAAATAGCTCATTACAGCAATTATCAGTTGCTACCACAGTAGCTTGAATATTGGTAAGTCAAAAAGCCCAATAAAGTAAGGTTCAGCAAAGCTAATGCATGCATAAAAAGCATCTGGATTCCTTTGAGATGCTGCTGTACTTCAAGGATGCTATATTAAAAGGCTCAGAAAAATGTCTGTGTAGTTACTCTCTTCCCTCCAAATATATGTCCAGTCCTCTGCACTTGTGGCACAAATATTAAGGCTTAAGTGGAAAAGGAAAGAGCTGCTTACTTAGCTCCCAATCCTTCTTTCCAGGTATTACAAAAAATGGAGTTACATATAAAGGGGGTAAAATCCTCTGAAGTCAATAGTCCAGTATAGGAGCTGGGAGAATGCAATCCATATTCCTATTACCTATGGGTTTAAAAAAAACAAACAAAACAAAACAAAAAAAAACCACAAAAAACAGAATGAAGTAAGCTATTTGCATTTGTCCAATCATTACTAAATTATGTTCACGTGCTTACGAAGTCTTGAGTTGCCGGGAAATCCGATAATATTATTTACATCTAATCAAAGCGGAACCAATCAATGCCTATTAAAAGCTCAAATTTCACAGCAAAAGTATGCAAAATTTTGAAAAACAACCAAAACCCAAAAAATCATACTGTTTTGCAAGAAAATTGATATACATGGTCTAGTGAGAGAATAGCTTTTTGTTGACAATTTCTGAGGCAAAGTAATTTTATATCCACTGGATTTCCTCATTATGCTATCAGTAGATAAGAACTTTAACTGGTTTAAGAGCACAAAAGAACATGCATCAATATTAACAAGGAGAAAAATACTTTGTATATATTACACATATATAATTTTTGTATTAATCGCCTCTCATGTTACAATGTGAGCATGAGCTTGCCTTGTGCATCAGGCTGTATATGGTGTGTATTTTTAAATATTCATTCTAAATGATTAAAAAGTCTGGTGGCATAAACAATTAAGCCTCCATGTAATCCAAAGGGTTTACAAGCTCAACACACATTCCAGTCCACAAAGACAACAAAATATGAACTAGCATAAATGAAGCCAATTTTAGCTATTTATAAAAATTGTAAAGAATTTAAAGGAATTATCGGGGGGGGGGGGGGGGGGAGATATTAAAAAATTTTGCTGCAGTAAGGTTCAAACAAACACACACACAAAAAGTACTTCCACATTCCAGAACACAAAATAGAAAACAGAACTAGAATAACACTCTTAGGAAAGTATTACAATGTCCTCATCCTTAGAAAAATCATGCCACGAGCAAAATACACACTACTACCTTGTTAAAACTGAACATGACCTGTGTTTTTAATTAGTTTTTCTAAAGAAACAAAGAGTGTGCAATTACTCATTGTTGTCCCTAATAACTTCTGCATCTGCTGGGTGACTTCTACCATATTTCAAAGAACCCATCTTTCATTCATTCTCGTATCATTTGAAATCAAGAACTATCAAGAGGGAGGAACATCTTACGCATGTCCCTACAGGGGGAGTCTCGCCTGCTTCTGAAACTGCCTCTAGAAAGGGTTGTTAGCCATTTATTTTTTAATTTTTGGACCATCTACCCCATGATCTTAACAAGATACTAGGAAAGGCTTTGCACTTGTACCTGTAGTTTGCGCTTCTCCAGGTACACAGATTAAATAGGACTGTGAAGCAGGCAGTGAAGAACACTGAAAACAAAACCTGCATATCGCTAATACACATTTTGTACTAATTCTTGCATACAGTGCACAAAACCTACAGTTAATTTTCCAATTTTAGACATCTGCAATCTTACAGAAATCCATTTGAGACTTTGTAAACCCATTCATTAGAGAATCGTTATCCAAAACAAGGCCCAAAGGATCAGCTAAGTGGGATGTGAGAAGCTGTCAGCACTGCACCAACACAGTAAAAGTTATCCAAGTAACCCTTCACTGTATTTGGCCAGTTTCCTAAAACATATGAAGAGGAGGTTTGTTTGTTTTGTCATTATGTAAACATCTTCCATTTCCACCCTAATATTTCTTAAGGCAACATATGAAAGTGAGATCTCCAGAAATGCCCAGTACCAACCTAGCTTTCCTCTCACTGAAAAGAATAATAGTTTTGGTATTGATTTAGAGGAAAACAGAACAATAATGAGCACTCTTAAAAAATTATTATTCTGAAAACAGCATTTTGCTCTCAGTTTTATTCCAAAAGTAGTATTTGATTTCCAATCTTAATTTTCAAGGTGAAGTTTTCCATTAGAAACATGAAGTAAATACATAGTTCAACAACTATTTTAAGCATGGAGAAAAACACCTTCACCATTTTATTGTCGTTCTTCCTAGAATCATTTATACAGGGCTGTCCTTTAAGTCAAAGAAAAGGGAAAGTATGAAAAAACACATAAGATCCCCAATGCAATGCATGTATATACATTCTTTATATTTATACTTATATATTGTTTCATTTAAGCCCTTCATAACAAATAAAGCCTTCACAAGAAAATGTTGCTTAAGCCAAAGCCTACGTCTTTTCTCCATGTATCAGCAAAGTCAATGGAAGAAAAACCTTAAGTCTAGATTTTAACCAATGCTTCTATTTTAGAGCTATCCACATTCAAGACCGATTGTCATGCCTGCTTCTTAAAAGCAAGGGAATTTTTGAAGATTAATTTTCTGCAACAACTGTTTGATACTTACTTAAGACTACAGAACATGGATTCCTTCCTCTTACAACATACACACTGCCTCAAAAATGAAGCTTCAGTTCCTCTGCTTGCCCCCAAGCCTGTCTCGCTTACCCTCCCCTGACTGCTGCTCATTACATTTTCAAAGCAGTATCATCTCCCATACAGAAGGGAAACTTGAGGCAGAGATCATTTAGGATCATCAGTGAATCTACAGCAGAGGTGGGATGAGAATTTAGGAGAAGAATCATCATGTCCTACGAACAGTGTACTAAACCAAACCTATTTTCTGTACAGCCAAAAAGACTGTCATTACCAGCAACATTAGTTAGGTGAATTCTATAGGCAAGTATAGGAAGACTACCAGGAACTCTCCTGCTGTTCAACAGTTTCACATCCAGCTCCCACCCAGCCAAAAGGATGAGGCTTACGTTTATTCACATTCTCTCTCCCCCCTTTTCTGTTTTCCCAATTCTGGCCACAACCAGCACTTAAAAAAAAAAAAAAGAAAAAAACACCAGCACAAAAAAAATCCTACTCAAACTGGCTAAATCTGTAAAAGTCACTTAGTAATTTCAGTTAAATTCAAAACATGCAAGAAAAGAAGGATTTAGTTACTGTTATAACTGGTTTCTACTAGTATGGGAAATATTTCCAATCTGCATAACCTACAAAAATCAAGTAACCAAAATTTGTCTTAAATCTTTTCATTTCCAAATAATTAAAAGTTTCAAAAACAGGAACCTTTTACATAGCATCCCATTATTTGGGAGCATAATGCAAATTAAAATTTTGTTTGTATATTAGTGCCTCAAACACCATCCATCCCACCTACTGAATCACAGAAAATACAGAAAACATACACACTTTATGTTCTGTATATATACAGTTTGCATTCATATTAAATAAAATATACACAACCTGTTTAAGTCTACTGTATTCACCGTTATGTCAATAAATGGCTTTACATTTTAAAATACGCACTACACATGGAATATTTTTAGGGACAGCAAATGTAACTCCAAAAGACATTAGGTATTCCATATGTCATAAGCACTTTTAAGAGAACATCAACAGCTTGTCCACTTCAGGGGAAAAAAGGAGAAAGCAAGCCTCCCGAGCCCAATTATCTCAAAAATTTGTCTTCTCTCATTCAATTTTATCATTCAATTAGCTTAGAGAAAGGTGGATCAGTCAGTTGAGATTCTGTCAATCACAATGCTAAGACAGTACCTGATTCTTATCTTAGTTTTCACCAAATGCAGAGCAGATCCAGTGGAATCAGTCAAGTAAGTGTTATACAATAACAACGTTAAGTAAGAAAAGATTCAGATCCTGACTATTTAAGTCGGACTCAGGAAAACAGTAAGTCCTTTATAAGTCTCCATAGTCTTTCTCATTTATTTTTTCCAGTTATCTAGGAATACCTACAAGACTGTCAGCCCTTTACTCCTATCATCTGAAATAAGATTTGAAGACGCTGGATACCCAAATGTCTCCAAATAAATGCTTTTTGCCTGCAAATATCTAGCACAGACAAAAGGACAGCTCCACTTTTATGCAGATTGAGATGGAGAGACATAATCAGAACTTGTCTCTCCTGCAACACACAGCTTTCTGCATCACCTTTTTTCCTCACGAGACTTTTCAGAGCTGTGTTTTTAAAATTATTTGTGACGGAAAAAACACGTTAGGTATGGCTGACACCTGAAGTGACTACAGGTTTGTTTCCTCTGAAGGTCTTTAGCTTAATTTCTTGCGAAAAGTAATGTTTGTCTCTCTAGGTATTTCCCATTCACAACTTCTGGCTAATCTCATCTAAATTTGACAGGGTGTCAGCAGCTTCAGTAGACGAAATTCTTGCTAGTTTTGTGGAAATCAGCAACTAAGGAAGCATAGGAAGAGGAACAAAGTGAGTGTTCCCAGTGAAGGAAGGTAATTACACCTCAATCTTTATCCAACACTTTAGCATGTGAATGGGTTTGCACTAGCCGCCCTGTCTGTTGTTAATTCTACAGCCAAGTAAGTAGGTGATATGAGAGAGATCTGAGAATGTTTTGTAGAGAGGTAAATTAGGATAACAGGATACATTTCAATAGAAAATCAGTCCTCATTAGTTCAGCTGTTTATGAAACAACCTGTTTTACATTTAAATTCCATGCTCAGTGTGCTATTGAGTGCTGTGGTTAGCAGAACAAATAGTGTTTTGACTTTAGAAGAGATTGAAAACTGAACCATTGAAAAAGAGGGAGAAATTTAGTCAGAATTGTGACAACTCTTTACTGATATAAACCTCAGAAGATCTGTAAAGTGGTATCAGACAGCAGTCTCAAAAGCAACTAGTTGAGGGGTGTCATTATGGAAGTGGAGATCTGAGCTTCCTCCCCATCCTGAATGAATGCCAAATCAGAATGTCGGGAAGAAGGGATTCAAGAGCTCTTTCAGTTCTGTTTACAGTTCAGGGTTTAAAGCAGAATCCCTCATACCTTCTTAGAAGATGACATTTTCCTTACAAAAATGAGCTTAATCACATCAAATTAAATAACCCAACTATCCAGATAATGCCCTAAACACCTACTTTTACATCTCAAGCCAAGTAACATCATAACTTTGTACCTGTAATTTTTCCTGTTACCAGGTCAAATGGGGAAAAAGATAAGAAATCTCCTGTTCTCCAAGAGCAGCAATGCTTGTCCATTCTAGGAAAACACACAACCCTACCAGGGAGTTCCCTAAGGCAGCAGTCTTCATAACAGACCTGAAAAATAAGACCTTGAATCTTTTAGAGAATAATTTGTTCATTTGATGGTAAGGATCAAATATTTAAATGTTTCATAGTCTAAGAAAGTATTTTGGACATGTTTTAGACCTCAAGGATGGCACTGTACTTCCTTTCAGCGTACACAGCTCTTCCAAGTGCTGTGCCGATTCTCTCCACAATGCATTCACAGAGAGCAGCATATCACTCTCCTGCCTCTATTTCAATAACCAGGCAAGTCAAACCAGTACCTCCCCTCTGCTTATTTTCCAAATTATTTTCACCTTTTCTAAACGTGTTATTTAGAGCTCTTGAGCATTGCAGGTAAGTATTGCACTACAGAAGTACTTCCCTTATTTACAGAGGAATTTCCCTATTTTGCACCAATACCTTTCCTGATCCTTTTTAAGATCACGTGTGCTCTCCTTTAGGATTACATCAAAATCACAGAGTTCATAATCACCTTGCAGTTGACAGCCATACCCCATCCTTCCTGTTCCTCAGTCATTTTCAAGCAACGGCATTTCCAACATATAAAAGAGTGTTACAACTGCATGTTACGGGCGTGATCTTTCACTTCATCCTATGCATTTTATTTTTCTGTCCAGTGCTTCTGTCCAATATTCTAGTGCTCCGCATCATCAGCAACTTTCAGCTTTCTGATTTTTCATACCAACTTCCTTAATAAGAAAGCATTGAAATATTTTCAAATATGATCTTCTAGGTACTCCAGCATTATTCTCCCTCCTACCTAGCATTCTCTTCAGCGTCACTTATTGATCCATTGCAGCCATTTCTCTTGCCCACCTTTCATTCCTTATTCTAAACTTCATTTTGTCTTATCTTGACTAGTATTTCCCCATGTAACAGTGCATCAGATGTTTTGCTGAAATCCAGATAAATAAGGACTCCCACCTCTTTCTAAAAAATTAGCTGTAATGTTAGATAGCAAGTTAGTGTAATACAACCTCTCTCTTGTAAACTCATGACACATTTAATCTCATTTGCTGTTCATCTCCACACCCGTAAGCATCCTCTCCCTCAAAGTATGTTCTAAACTAACGCACTGAGATCAAACTAACAAGATGTCTCTGCCCCATTTCTAAAAAGAGACACCACAGGTACCCTTTTCCAGCCACATAGAACAACCTCCTATCTGAAATTCTAAAAAAATCCTAACCAGTGGATTTACAATTTCATGTGCTGGTTACTTCGATATTCTGAGGTAGGGATTATCAGGTCTGTTCAGTTTCAACACATTAAATTCATTGCAGTTGGCTTCCACCTCAGAAACGGTAATTTCCATTTCTATATATACCCCTTCCCAAGAGCTATCCTGCCTTCCCTACACGCCCTACATTATCATCTTTACTGAAACAACAGCAGAGTATTCATTTAGCTTTTGGGCCAGACGCAGATTACCTTTAATCACCACCCAATCATTTCTGTATGCTGTTTTCATTATTCCTTTCTCATCCTCTCATTACATTTAGAGTTACAGAGCTGTTTACTATGTGTTTTGACTTTCTTTAAGAAGAGATCTACTCTTCTGCATTGGTGACAAACTTGAGTGCTGAATGTGTGTTGAAGGATATTCTATAAATAGGTACAATCTCATTCACCAGTGGGAATTACTGAATTAATCCCCCCAAAAAAAGAAGAAAGTTTAAGAACTTGTGAAACTGGCACACCCTTCAACCTGAAAATTGGGCTATGGAGATCTAGCAAAAATTTGTGCAAAGAAGGAACAAAGGAGGTCCACGCAGTAGCTGTGGAGGTTTTAAAGCCATTGTATATTTTCATACATAAAAGTGTATCTTTACATTGCTAGCTTTTAACAGATTCTGTTCTTTCATGCCAGTGAATATATGAGGAAAATTCTAACGTGAACTTGAATGATTCAGAAAGCAGCTGTGTTGCTGCAAGGTACAACTAAATAGGTTAAATCCTCAACTGTGACGTATGCACAGGCTATCTTGAGGCAGGTAGTTAACTTGTACCAACTGCTGACAAACAACCAGCATACATGTTTGTATCTCACGCTAAAATGCAGTAAATATGAGGTATTTCACCCCTCAGCTGAAAAAGGAATAACCTGCCACACAGATACTCTGTTATGGAGTCAGGGTAAGTGTGTGGACAACCAACACAGGCAGCTGGCATATGGTATCTTGTTATCCATATTAACCTGCTTAAGTATCAGAATCCTCTAAACCTACAAGGTTATTTCCCCCACCCAACCATTCTGGTGGCCCTCCACTGGACACGTGCAAGTATGGCCTTCTTGTGCTGGGGAGCCTAAAACCAGGCACAGTGACGTACGTCCGGTCTCACAAACGCCGAACAGAGAATAATCATCTACCTCACCCTGCTGGCTACACGCTTGCTAATACAACCCAGTATGCAATTGGCCTTCTTTGCTTCAGGAGTGAACTGTTGACTGGTGTTCAATTTGACATCAAGCAGGGCCCCCAGGTCTTTTTCTGCAAAGCTACTTTCTACCCAGTCTGCCCCCTTACTGCATCGGTTAATTCCACCCCAGGCGCAGGACTTTGTATTTGCCTTTATTCCTCCATTCTTGATTTCTTTCTTGTTTTGGGTTCTTTCTTATTTCTGCTTCAAATCCAGATTGTGAGCCACAGGTAAACATGGTAGGAATTCAGAATTTCCAAGAGCGAGACTGAGGTGTGACCCTCTCCTCCTGTCTCAACTTTTTAATCAAGGAATTCTTAGTCACAAGACTATTTTATAAAAAAAAAATAAATGCATTCAGCACAACATATCTTCCTTCAAACTCTTCAGCTATCAGCACGCTGCCCTATAGACTACTTTTACCAATCTTACTTTTCCCTTTCAGAAACTCTCAGGTTTTATTGCAAGATCTTGAAATGCTGTTCAGAGAGAAGGACCAAAACCCTCTGTCCATCTACTATCAGTCTTCTTGGCACTGCATCTTAGCCATCCTTATTTCTTTATTTTCCCTTTATCTCCTATATGACGACCAGTTGTTTGGCCTGTTTTCAGGAAGTGGAAATAAATTTGGTCCCTTATCTCAGAATGCAATTCTAGACTGCTACCAGTGCTGATATTTGCTCATACTTTTTGTTTTAAAATCAAATAGCTACATTACCTTGATTTCATAGCTAATGGGGGTGGGAGGTGTCCTATTTCTGAACATGTGCTATTTACAGAACAGTCTCATGTCAGTGCTAAAGCACAGAAGGAGTGAGTCATCTGTATCCTGTACATGAAAAACTAAAATGATAGCTTCAGTACTTATAAACACCTTGACCAGCTCTCGTATTCTAGCAACACACCTAGAGCAGCCCTGCCATGCATCGTTTCAGTAAGAAACGAACATGAATTTTCACCCTACCAGGCACGCCATATGTAGAGCATTAACTTAAACTGGGGCAAAGAAGATTTACATAATAGCTTTATACACTAATCATGTAGTCTTTGGACCTCTACAGTTGGCAAATAAAAAAAAAATGGTGCCCTATTTATCAGGATAATTACTCAGGGGATCCCACAACACAAGAGAAAACCTATATAAAAACAGTATAACGTAACTTTTTTCCCCATTCCCAAAATATCTTCCACAGTCTAGAAAGTACCATTATGGAAAATTCTTATGTTTTTCACGCTGACATCCAAATACAATGCAGCAGACACCCCAGGAACATGTGGACTAATTTGAAGCAGTTCAAAGAAGGTAACTAGGAAGACTGGACGTACAGCCTACAGGCTTAAGTTTGCTTGTTTAAGATTACTTGTTTGGGGAGGGGAAGTATTGTCAGTGAGGAATACAGCAGTGCTAATATAACCCAAATTTAGTGAACCAGACCAAAAACAGTGCAAAAACCCCTGTAAATACTCATCAAAATTATTCTAAGAACAAAGCTGTAATTACCAAGACTTAAAATATTTTATTTATTTGTCTTTAAGTTGATTTGTGGGTTATGCAAAATGAGGAATCTGCAGCAGTGGCTGAAGAAAAAAGTCTGCACCCAGCTTTGCCAAGCCACCCCTGTCCTCACCTGCAATAACTCTTCATCTCAGTTACAGATCTCCCTTGAAAAGGGGTCCTCAGTTATGCCAGACAGGATAGCATATTAGGGTGGAGAAAAGAGGTCCAACAGGATAAGAACACTGAACTCTCTCACCTGGAGTTGAATATTGCTGTATTGATCCCTCCCCAAAGACAGTTATAGCATTAAAGGCAAAAGCTAAATTTTAACAGGATCCTATTACTATTTACTAAGCACAATCAACGTACACGACACTTAGCAAACCACTGAAAGAGGAGACCTCTGTGCAAGCAAACTTAAAATATGCAATAAAATGATAGAATATGAATTAGCTATTCAGTACAGTACAGGCAGTGAAACTGATAATTTTAGTGTAATGTATGTAACATTATTCTTTTCTTTCATGAACACAGTGATGGGGTTGCAGAGGATGTGTGCTTTAAGGAGGAATTCCGTCAAGAAAAACAGGTTACTGTTTGCAAACCTGTATAAAATATAAGAACAGCTTTCTGATGCATTAGGAGAGAAATGTTAAGCATAAGGGTCAGCATGAAAAAAAGAGAATAATAAGCAAGAAGAACCTACATAAGGTTGCAATGCAGGGAGGGAGAGAAGAAAGGAGACTAAAGGTAAAGCAGACTATTGCCAGCATCCTGGCATACAGCTGTCAAATGTCTTGGTGACTGCTGGGTAGCTCTGAGCATGGAGGATAATTAGCTCAATAATCAAGGTACATCAGCACACAGTTGTTCTTTTCACCTCAGTGGGACTATTCATGGACTTAAGAGTTAAGCATAAAACAAATGATATATTTTGAGGTTGAAACCAATCAGAAGACATCACAAGTGGTTCTTCAACTGAGGCAACACATCCCCCCCATCCAAAGACAAAGTAGGAGGCAGTTCAAAAGTCTTGCAGGAACTGTCTCCAGTGTAATGCCAGGTGCTTATTCTTGATTCAGATAAAGACCTTCCTTCCCTTATGTACATCACTATTGCTTTCAGATTAGATTTGTGCAAGCCACACTTTACAGAATCATACAGCAAAACATCCAGATCACATATGAGACTCCTGTGCCCCAGTTGTGAGCTGCGTCAGAGAGAAATCTGTGACTGCAACACCCAAGGTGTGGATAGCAAGAGGTATGCCACCATTTAATTACCATCACTTCTTATACAGCGTTGCTGTGGTGGCAGATCTTCCTCCAAGTAGCTGCCCACATACAAAGAGCGTAACTTGGCTTTCAAGCCCTGAAGAGCCACTGTCCATCTTCTCTGAGGAAATGGTGGGAGGATGAATGGAAGCATGATGCACGCCAAGTCTGGCCCATGAGCTGCCATTTTTATCAAGCTGCTGTAAATCACATAAAACGGACTCACAGATGAGATGGAAATTTCACCAATGAGCAAATTTAGCATTTTTCTCCTGCGTACCTGTTGATGTTGGAAAACTAAGTTCTAGACAACCAAACCTCTGCTTATTCTAAAAAGCACTTAACCATACAAGACAGGTTGCATATACAGGATGTTCACCCTAAGAGGATTTTCTTTCTCACCCCTCTGGGATTTTTTTCCTGTTTTCCCAGATCTCACTGTCCCAAGCTTGTTTTTCTTCTAAAATTCTTGGTGTACAACCCACAGAGCAGACACTTGTTGAGCTAGTTTGTGCAACAGTCATGCTTTTAAAGGTTAAACTGGGTTCTTAAATCCAATACCTTGACAATCTTGAGCTGGAGGAGGCTACTGACTGAATTGGGGTGTCCAGTGCTTATGCCTCATGGAATGAAAGAAAGAAAAAAAAAAAACCAGACAGACATTTAACCCCAAATGGATACTTCTAAAATACTCTGTATGTATTTTTTTATTTAGAAATTCATGACATTTCTCATGCAAACTATCCAGATGATGAAGTGCTACTTACTAGAAGGTACAGAATTTGAAGTCCTTCAAAGTACAGAAAGAGAATTGAAGTTTAGTGAAAGCCTACAGAATATGCAGAAAACTTATTTTCCCTTTTTTTCATTATTTTACTATACTCCTTCTTTCCAAATTTGGTTATATACACAGACCTCAACAAGCACTAACTCCATGCCAATGTCTGCCATCAATTTGTTACGCACACAGGAAAGATGAAAACGTATTGTACTTTCTATTTTGCTTTTTTACTGTGGAAAAAAGTATGTTTTTGTTAAGACTCTCATAGCATCATAGAATCATAAAACAGCCCAGGTTGGAAGGAACCTCAAAAGATCATCTGGTCCAAACCTTCCTGGGAAAGGGAGCCTAGATGAGATTATCTAGCACCTTGTCCAGTTGCAACACATAACTAAAACAGTCACATAACTGAAACATTTTAAGAATTGTCACCCAATAAGAAGCAATGAAGAACACAACATGTTTTCCTGAAAATGTACGAGTAAATGAAAAAAGGGAGCAATATTTAAAATGTTCTCCTTCTCTCATTATCTTATGCATTACTGATAACGCTATAATGGATTCAATCGTATTTACAAACCAAATTATCAGAGACTTTGTAAACTAGTACAGCATAAACTTAAGTATCACAACATATTACTAGATAAATTGAAAGTAACAAGAAACCCCTGTGACCAGCTTTTTGGTTAAAAATCAATCCCCATTATAGAGGAATTTGGATAATGTGCTAAATATGGATAAAATGTGCTATATTCACTATCCTCATTAAAATTTCAAACACCAGATCTAATAAACAGCAACAGTAGTAATTGGCTGGATGGTTTCAAACAAATTAAGAGCATACAAGAAAATACCCTGAATGGAAAGTAGGAGTCCTGGATCCAGAATCTGGCAGGGAAACTCAATCCATAAAAGAAAGTCAAATTGCCTTCTCTTTCTAAATGCAGTATGACAGAATTGGTGATAAGTACGTAAGCTCTGTTTTGCAAATTATCGAATGCAAAGCAAAGTACTGCGAGCATGTCCTGCAGTGGTTTACATCCCACTTCACTGACTATGTTGATTACATTTTATGAGCACAGACAAGTCCTTTGCTTGTCCACAGATTTTTTTTCCCCAGAATAATTCTGGCTCACTCCAAGTTATAGCTGAGCTGCTAGTCACTGTTCTGCGTAACACCCTTTTAGTTGCTCTGTACTATCTAGTTTTGCAGCTATTCAAGTAGCAGGACTTTCTAGAGATTGCTATTTCTCCTAAGGTTAAAATAAAAACCACACCTGCGTTAGGAAAAATGACAAATTTCCTAAGAAATCCTGGATGGTCTGAATGTGCCAAGCAAGCGTTGCTGTATTATAACCAAGTATGAAGTTAAAAGACCTCACGTAGCTCAGCCAATTATTTTCCCACCTTGCTACCCAGAATCATATAGTTTCCCAGAATCAGTTTCTGTTCTGAAATACAATTTTCCAAATGGAAAATCATCCAGGCACAAGATAAAATTTAGATTTTGCCCATTTGCCCAACTTCTCCAGAAAGCTTTAGATGAACAAATATTCATTTCTCTACTCATCTCTCTTACTCTCAGCATTGTGGTTTTCTTGTGTTCATAAACAATGAACAAGCTGAAGAATTCTCTTCTTATTTTCCTTTAAAAAAAAATAAAAATAATGAATAGTTACCATGGAAGAATCAGACTGCCACCTGACTAACCAAGGGGGCTCCTGAGCACACACAATATTCTCGTGCTGGTAACACCAAAAGAAATAATATGCATTCCGCAGAACAAGTTCCCAGGAGATAGGAATGCTGCTGTTCAACTCCTTCCAAGGCAAGGATACTAGAAACATGCATGAAGCTTCCCTGCTACCATATGCTCCTGGGCATAATTAGTCAACCAGAAACTTCCCCTTGGGAATGACAGACAAGAAGAGAATGTGATCACTGCATAAAATAGGAATGAACAGGTCATGTCATTCAAGTAAGGAAATAACAAACTACCTGACCTGCCAGGCAATTTTTTTCTGCAAGATAACAGATAATGTGTCAGAAATAGATGTGCAAGGACCAACAAATAATGATGCACCTGTTTTCTAACACAACTACAAAAGTTCCTTTGGGCTGGGATGGTTTTAGGTGATTAAAAAAAAAAAACAAAACAAAACAAAAAACAAAAACACACCACACCACAAACACCCAAAACCATAAGTTGCATTTCCACAGCTCTTTTACGGTTTTTGAAGTTCAGATTAGGTTCCTTCCCAGGGTCACGAATCATAAAGGGTTAAAATATGGAAAATAAATCACATTCCTGGTAAATGGTAATCAGTGCTTGGCCACCCCATAAGCTGGTCTAACTTTTCACACCTGCAGCTGCCCCAAATTTTTGAGCAATTCCAATTATAGTCAGACCCCTATAATAGACAAATACTAATACAATGCCACTCAGTATTCAGTTTCCCTACATTTCGAAGTGAACAGTTTCTGCCAGCAGAAGCTTTCAAAGATATTTTTAAGTAAAAGCAAGCAGCTCTGAGCATAGCCTGCAAGGACCAGCAGGCCTCACAGTTTTGTCAGCGGCAGTTAGTTACAGGTATGCTAAGAATCACTGAATCAGTACTGTCCATTAAGGCACCTGCCTTTTCTAGGTGTATCAGTCAGGAAGATCAGAACATCAGGGCTACAATTCAGGACTAGGATGAAAAATGTTAAACAAAGGAACAAGACACATGCATTCAGGACTAATGTTGAGGAAACCAAACTGATCTCTTTAGCATTCCTTATGTTCTTGTTGAGCTCTTCATATGTTCACTTGGGCTCTTTACTCCTACCCTACAGAAAGCTTTCCACCTCCTGTCCTGCAGAATAAAGTGCATTGTTACTGACTTGCTAACTTGCATTTCCCTCTGGGATTGCTGATGTTTTACCCAGCTTCACACACAGGGCTGCTGACAACTGGTCTATCATGTGGCCTGGCCTCTTTTCCTAGAAATTCTTATTGCTGTCTGCAAGGGCACTCCGTTCTCCAAGATGGGAGTTAACTCATGTAATACTAGATGGGATTTATTTAGTTCAGTTTTTGCAGTTGTAAAGTATATTTTTTTCTTTCTTGCCCTTTTCTATCACATCTTTTTAGGACAATAAGATTTATAAATCAGATATACAGAAAGGATATCCAATAAGTCTAGAGCATGAGCCCGAAGCAGGGTGGTGGTAGTGGTAGGTGTCTGACAGGTAAACAGGGGAAGATGCCTATGACAACCCATTGAAATAATTTTGAGATTTTCAATAAAGCCATATTTGTTATTTTCTTTAAATAAACTTCTTATAAAAAACAAGGAGTTGCATTAATGTACAATCTCAGTTTTTAAAAGTATCTATATGGTATGGCTCTGAACATACCATGAAAATATAATCCACATATCCCATAAGGTCTCTGAACTAAAAGAAAAATAAAATGCAGCCTGCTTTAAAAACAAAAAACAAACCCACATGATATTGTAAGGTGTGACTCATTGTTTTTATTTTTTAAGTAACTGGTGATGGTAGTGCAAGTTGTGTAAATAATTGATACTTAGTCAAGTATCTGAGCTTCAGAAGGAAGTTCACTTAAGATCAAAGGAAAAAACCAAAAAACTTAAAAAGTTCACACTGAATGGAAGGTATGTTTGATGCTTCTGCATACTTGTAGGAGAAGGTGAAAAAAATGAGCCCTTTCATCCAGTAGCCCAGTGCATTCACACAGGATGCTGGAGATGGCCTCAGCTCACTCCTCCAGTTGAAGCAATCTGACTATTCAGCTCTGGTTGCACACACCTATTTAATATACCAGAGTATCCAATGCTGATGCTGTTTTACTTTGCATATGTAGCTCAACTTTTACTCGAGCAGGAAATAAATCCTAGGCATCGCACCTCAGAAAACAGCAACACAAACCGTGGAGAAATCCAAAAGGTAATAGGTCCTTCTACCCTTCTTGGTATAACAAAGAGAAAAATCTGCTCTGCAACAGTTATCGCAGTAATACTGGCTGCAATCTTAAATCAGTTTAAGCCAATCTGAAACTGAACCATCACCAAGAACTGAAGTATTGCCTTCCTTCTTACTTCAAGTTTCCTATTTCTGCAAAACATCTGTGAATGGAAGCAAGGCTGCCTTTTAGGAGTCTGGCACAGTAGGCTTCAAAAGAAAGTGACACGACAGAGACGGATGGACGAATTTGATGGACAAAGTTGCATCGAAAGTTGCTGCCACCAGCTGTCAACAAACTGCTGCCTCAGTCACCGAGGAAGCTGAGCCCCAGCCAACTGAGTTTGAAGGCAAATAGGTCAAAACTCCTTGCCATACTTACCCATCATCTACTAGGATACAAACGGAACTTCCTGTTTTTGAAAGCCCAGATTTTCAGGAATGCTATTCATAAATCAGCTTTAAAGGCTGAAACAAACATGGTTATTTCTCTTACCAATATTGTTCTTTTGCTTTTGACAAAGCTATTTTTCTCCCTAGTACCTGTAATAAAGATTGAAATTAGCTCAATTTTCTATACTTCCTCATTCATGCTTTACCAAAATGATTATATCAAACACAGAACAATAAATGTTTACCTGTTTCTACGAGTGATATCGCTTTAGGATTCGTATTTATTAAATAATATGCCAGCAGAAGGAGCATAAGTTCTGTGTGGATGCTACAGCAAGCTTTATTTTCTGTGATTCAATAATAATATTTAACAACAGAGCTGTAGTAAAGAAAAACACATACATACACACACACATATATACACACAAGCACACACAAAAATGCACCTGCACACACTATATGGAATCCAAAGAATAATCTGCTTCAGTTTATAACAATTGGGTAATATAGCCACTGAGACTATTTAAGTCTCTTAAATATATTTAAAAACTGAAAAATATTTCTTATTCTGATTGTCCTTTCAAAATAGGTTCCGCAACATTCCATGCCACATATTTCATTCCATTAGAATTATGCTGGTTTTAATTTAGCTGTTTTTAAGATACAAATGGTTACTCTATTGATCTTTATGGAATTTCTATGTAATATTTTATTTCAATCAGCATTTATACACTATACGGCACCTATGAGTGGGCAAGCCTTTACTGTTCAGAACAAGGAGATTCACAAAACATAGAAACCCATTCCAGCATCTTGTTTTATTTACCTCCTTAAACAACACCACAAACTTATAAAAACTCATGCTAGTGGAGAAATCTCCTTAAAACAATTTCAATATACCGGTCTTCATTTCACCATGTTCTTTACCAATTCTACCCTTGCAATTTACTGATGTAGGATACTGCCTAAAGAACAGCTGATGAGGAGCTCACATACCCTAGCAAAATCTAACAGTGTTACCTCTAAACTAGCTGAAGGTAGGAAAAATGCATGAGAGCTGCACCAAGGGCTAACGGAATAAAGAACAAGAGAGGTGTGCAGATCACGTATTTTTCTCAAAAATAATTTAAGGATGCCAGAAGGAGGGATAGTGATTTGCTAACTTAAAAGTGCCTTCTATTTGCCCTTCTCTATCCTTCTCTCATCCTGTTTTTGTTTGCTGCTCGGCCTAGTCACTTTTTCACCCTCTTCTTCCCCCCTCCCGTTACATCTATCCTCCTCTTTATATGATCTCCCCCAGTCATTCCAAGATTACATCCACAAGCCCAAAAGCAGTACTTAATGAGCAATAGCATTGTCTCATTCCTGAAAAAGGTCAAATCCAACTTATTCCTGGGGTCTGACCAGAACAGAAACATCCAGAATCCGGACAAGTCTTTATTCCCTTCCTCCCTCCCCATCTTAGACCTCTCTTGCCCTCAGGCATGGGCCTTGAATCTGAAACCTCCTTCCTGGTATCATAAGGAAGAGCAACAACTGGAACAAGGAAGTACCTACACTTCAAAGATCGCATTGTTATTTGACATCTCCCATGTTGTACTTAGAGAAGCATTTATATTATTCTTAAGTCTCCTAGGCAGTGGTGATTTTCAACCTTGACCATCAGTTCCTACAAATCATATAAACACTGCAAAAGGACTGAATGAAGACCAATACTTGTATTGAGAAGTAGCTTCCAGCCTTTACTACAGCAAAGAAAAGCTTAAGAATTTGAATCTTAAAAGATTAACAAAAGGAGACACATAATAAAGGCCCAATACTAATTTCCGTGGTTTGAATCCCATCTTTGCTTTTTGGAGAGAAAGCAGGGCTGCGATTCTGATCTGCAATTCTAAAACTGACAGTAACACCATAAAAAGAAAAATGCAGCCCTTCCGCTCATCAAGACTACTGCTGCCCTGCACTAAGAATTACGTCTGCAGACTTAGGTGATGGAGATAATTATTTTACAGGAAACTGGAATCTTGCCCAACTCAAGGCAGAGAGAACAGATACGACTCCATTCCTGCAATGTGGAATTGCCCATAGACAGTTTGTAGTAGGATGGGAGCTTTGGTTCCAGCTGATGACTTTAGGAAACAGAAAGAATTTCTAGTTACACATGAACCAGGAAGAACTCAGCTTGAGCTTTGAGATCCCACCCTGGAGTTTTTCTGTATTTTACAGTGACTAACTTCCAAGCCCAACAGCCACCTTCTAGAACTCATTAGGGAAAAAGCATAAACCCATTAATGTCACTTTTACAGTAATTTTCTGGATTTGTCTGCACTTTCCAACGTTTATTCTTCACATTTCTTTCTGTAGATTTACACATTCTTAAATGAGGTTCTTGTTTGATAGTTCTCCTGGACTTTCTAGAAGAAAAACAAGTATCAGATTTCCCAAGTTTCCTATGTTACCATAGGTCTTCCATCAGTTCAGGCTACACAAAATTGTTGGTATCTTAAAGAAATACCCACAAGCCCCTGAAAGCAAAGGCTAGATAGCTACGGCTTTGATCCTGACAACACATTTTCAAATGCTTAACTTTATCACCAAGAGTAGTCCGTTCTCTACAAGATTACTTGCTTTACTGAAGTGAATGTATGGTTTATGTGCTTGCAGAACTACGGCCTAAGTGAAGAGGAACTGCATTCTGAATATTTTGTTATCTCAGTGTTGCAGCTCTTGCAATTACTACAAGTTGCCTGATATTTGTTTTTCTTCTTCCAAATCACAAGAGCTTTAAGAGCTTGAAGAATTGAACCATAACAGCTCAAAACCCCAGATGTAAATAAGAAGAATCTATTTAAAAATTCTATGCTTTTTTAGCAACCTTCTGATTTTACAACTGACACAAGAGTGTGCTGCAAGGACTGATCTCGTTTCTCAGTTTGCACATGGATTTGATAGCAGCTGGGGAACTTCCATGAAGTGTAGTATTTCATAATTTCCCCCAGCCCCCATTAACTCTTTAAATAAATAGAACGTTACAAAAACTTAAATAGAATTTTCTAGCACAACGGGAAGCCGTGTTTCTTTTTTCAATTAAAAAAAGGAAAAAAATACACTGCTGGAACAGGAGCAAAAGCAAATGTGTGTTTTATGGTAGTATTTGTTCAAACTTTACATCTTCCAATCAAAAAAATGAAAACATACATTACCATATGTTACGCTGTTTTACGTTTCTGTAACTGGCTGATATAGACAAAATACTGAACTTTACTTGCTCTTTCCCCCTAAATCCAGTACTGTCTCCACTTCATTACACTCCTACAGTTCATTGGGCATGTGGAAAAAACAGCTGTTCTTGAGACCGCATGAAATCCAAACAGCTCTTTTAGACTTCAAGAGGTGGAATCCTCCACAGAAGGAATAAAAATACCAAGATCGCATTGTAACTTACCACACTTGTCAAATTAAGTGTTCAGTAACAAAATATGAAACATCACACAGTCAATCAAGTCTTTTTTTGTCCAGTGTTCTGTGACCAGCCAAGTCTAGAAACAGCAAAAGAGTGTGAACACACTGAAGAAACTTTTTTAAGGCCTCCTACTAGTCTTGAAACTGGGAAGAGAACTCAGATTAAATTTAATCAGAGCTATTCAAAATTTAGCTCTATGTGGGGTTTCAGTTGTTTACTAAGGCTGCAATTCCTGACACTACAACAAAAATTTAAATATTGACAGGGGACTACTCAAAACAGATTTATAAAGACAGCTGATGAGATATTAGAGATGAACGACAATTTCAGACCCTAGTTTTTGCCCATTCTGCTTTCACAATCCCAAGAGAAGTGGCACCTTTTCAAATTCTTAGGGATCAAAGGAAGAAATAGAAATGCACATCGTATTTTAGGTGGGAAAACAAGAATGGAGAAAGAAAACTGATTTCTTCTGCAGGTACTTTTTTTCCATATCAGTTTTAGCTTTTAGGCAAGATCCCCTGGAACCAAATACAAAATACAACCAAAAGCTGTAAACCTTCCCATCCTTGTAGATCCCTTCGGTGCTCCAGAAACAGATTTCAACTCTGGACAGTTTTTCTTCCTTCCCTTTCTCCCCACAGTCTCCTATGCACACAGTCCTGCTGAACCCCCTGTATCTGAAATAGGTTTAGAATCTCCCTTGTGAATTCCCCTATGATAGGAAGAAAATAAAAAGCCATTCTATGAATCTTTAACAGAGTATTGCTATGGCAACAAACATAATTCAGAACTTTTAAAGCATTTTCTAATGGGAAGTATTTATACAGACAAGTTAGTACATGACAGAAATGTATAATCAATCAGGAGGGATTACTGATGAAAAAAAGACAAAATTAATTTCAAATATAACATTAAAAGATTTAAAGTGCTCTTGTTTGATCTAGTACTTAGATAGGACAATGATGGTTATAAGAAATGTTTGCCTGACCAGGTGAGTGAACAAGCACAACTTTGGGCACTGAAGTATAGTCATTTCTACAATGATCGAGCAATGAATACAAATAAAAGAGCTGTAAAACAGCACTTCCTTCTCTGGTTTGATCTTCCATAGTGTTTACAATTATACTGCAGTGCAACTTTCAGTGGCACAGAAACTCATCATTAACTTTCTTAAATGACAGATTAAGATTAAAACCAATGATGGTTTTCCAGGAAACGTGATGGGCTGTGACTCAGGAGATACGCGTTCTATCTATAACTCTGGGTCAAGACCTACACAGTTTGGTCAAACCGCAATTGTTTCAGTTTCCCATCTATATAATGAGAAAATACTAGCTCTCCCCTAATTCTTGGTCCAACTTTCATTTTTATTAGGTCATGAACTTTTCCAGGCAAGAACTGTTTTTATTACATGCTTGTAGAGGGACAGTACACAGATTTCAGCTGGGATTTCTGACTTATGATCAGCAGCTTTCAAACTGTGTATCACAGATAAATTACTGGTAGTAAACTAAACTGTTGACTGTGGTCCTAATGATCCAAAAATGTCTGTGGCTGCAATAATACAGTATCTAAACATTATTTGGAAGTGGAATTGAGAAGAAAAAGTCACAACACATATAATCACAATTGGTTTTGATCAATAAACTTCATCTGTTTACAGAGAGCACAGCGACCACATGTCCGCAAAGTGCTCATAACAGGGGGAGCTGAGAAGCAATCTGTGCTATTACCATTTTTTTCTATTCTCCCCCTCCTTCCCTTTCTATTTTCAAAAGAGCTGAGTCTACAAATAAGGTGATTGGCCCATAGCACAGCACTGCTTAAATAGGAGTTTTTTTAGAGAGCCCCTGCGAGCGGCTGCGTGGTGCTTAGTTGCTGACTGGGGCTAAACCACAACACTCACAAAAAGGTTCAGAGAAACTTCTTATTACAGTTTCCACAAGCTGACTTCATAGACCTGGGGTCACCTGGTTTTATACTGGATATTGTTAATATTACTATATATACTACTGTTTCTGATTTAACTATGTCATTTTTTAGAAGACACAAAGTTCTCTTCTATTCTTTCAACACTACTTCTAACATTGCAAAGGGCATTTCACAGAATCATAGAATCATTTAGGTTGGACAGACCTTTCAGATCATCAAGCAACCGTTTCCCTAGCACTGCCAAGTCCACCACTAAGCCATCCTAAGTGCCACATCTACAGAACTTTTAAATACCTCCAGGGATGGTGACTCAAACACTTCCCTGGGCAGCCTGTTCCAGTGCTTGACAACCCTTTTGGTGAAGAAATTTTTCCTAGTATCCAATCTAAACCTCCCCTGGTGCAACTTGAGGCCATTTCCTCTTGTCCTATCACTTGTTACTTGAGAGACCAAAGCCAGATATCAACATCTACATGTGATCAAATGAACTCCATGCCCCTTCTCCAACCTAGCAAGGTAATTCCAATACTACTACACATATCAGGAGGATGAAGGGAATGCAGTCCTTTGAAGAACGCAAAGTACAGAGGCTCTAAGTTCTGGGCACTTGCTCAGTTGGACTTACCTAACAACACTGATTGTTATGGTGATCACTGATAAAGGCTTCCCTTTCACAACTAATACAGCACCACTTTTAAATGGCACAGATAATAGCTTAAAAAAGTTGCAGTGGGGAAAATTTTCCAGACTCCAGAAATCTGCTTTTAAAAAAAAAAATAAAACTCTTCTGTTGTAACAGATGCTGAGAAATGGAATTTTTTAAAAGCCCGTTTACATAGGACACACGCAAATACATTTTTTTTTAACTTCCTCTGCAGCTGCAGCTAAGAAACTATTCCCAGATCTTTGCTGAGATAGTTGGTGATTATCACGTGCAAATAAAAGAAACAAACATAAACACATTGTATGCCACATTAAGTTCTATTCCTGATAAAAATCTTTGGGGGACAGAAACACAGTCAAATGCATAAGTAAAAGACACAGTCTGAACTGAAAAAAAGTGGGAAAAGTGATTTTACACTGCTGAAGCAAGCATTACAAAAGAAGCCCAGTAAGGACAGTGCCAATTACACGTTACCACCACTGTTCGTGGTTCTCTTACCAGTTCTACATGATCAACATTCATGCTGTAAGTTTCCGGCTTTTAGCATCTCATCACTTTTATTTAAGAAAACTTAGTATAAATGGGTCCACATTGCATAATTTTATGCGAGTGTGATTCTAAATTTCTATTTTGACCTCACTGCATGAAAAGAAAAAATATTCTCTGTTTTTTTTTTTAAAAACAAAACCAACTGCTAGTTTAAGAACACACAATTGCAAAGAAGTCTTGATGAAGCAGTTATGTTCAGCACTTGAAAAGAATAAAATAAACAGAAATTTAAATAATAACAACAAAAGAAACTCCCAAACTTCTTCCCCCACCCCCCCAAAGCACAGCCGTCCAAGGGTTAATCTGATAAACTTCAATGTATAAGATGCAAATACTGAATACTAAGGATTCTCTCAAAACTGGCCTTTTTAGAAGCTATTTACCAATAAACAATTTCTTCAAATCCTCTCCTCCTTCCTGCTCACATATATCACTGTTGTTGACACCACCATAAAAATCTAGTTTAGAATTACTGCAGAAGAAAAAGCCCATACTGGAAAAAAAGGCACACCTTAAAAAAAAAAAAACAAAACAAAAAAAAAAAAAAAACACAAAACACCACAAATCCAGCATTTGCAAAAAGGAGCCTGTGCTGTTCTTCCCCCCTACTTCCATATGGGAGGCCTTCAGTCCCAGAGCAATCAGGTATTGTGCGGGCTGCAAATCATACTTCTGTACATATATCAAACATTATTGTGTTTTTCTTTGTGCTTCAAATAATCTCTCATGCTCATGTTGTTTATTTTTAAAGCATGTGCCTGTACTTACATAAAGTACATTAATAAGGCAGTTACCCAATAGGTACAGTTACTTCGGAGTAATTTTTACTTCACATCTTCCATCTAGCCTTTCACCACTCATTTTTATCTTAGGAAGTTGATGAGGAAAGGTCAGTGAGCAAGGGAGCAGATTTGGTATTCTCAGCTGAGCACCACATTAAAGACAGAACTGACAGCTGCAAGAAGATAAAGGGTAACTCATTTTCACTTGGTTAACTTCTGTGGACAAGAGCTGGTACAGAGTACAGAAGAAACACTAACTTTCCTCAATTCTTGTCAGACAGGCACCCAAGGATTAGTGCTAGCAGTAAACAGGTGAGAGTCAGTAAAACTGGCTTGTCTACCTGGGGACGTTCAGGAAAATGAATCCATGTTAACTACACACGTGGAATTCAAGTAGATTAGCTAGACTACATTTACAAGCTGTGTGAACACCCTTGCTCAGAATCAAGACAGCTCTACTTGGTTTGATGTAATTCAACTTGGAAGAGAAAGTATCCACATAAAAGGTTTAATCAAGTTAAACTAACTCCTTTAAAAGTGACATATTTATTAATACAGCTCAGTTTTCCAGTATCTTCATGGGTGTAATCCTTGACTTCACATATGAAATTCCTGAGAAGCCTCAGCTCAAAGGGATACTTTTTTGTTAGATTCATGTGTTAGAGTTCTAATTTATAGCCCCCAGAATAAGACCCAGAAAGTAATCAAGCGTTCTCACACATTGCTTGGAAATTAAAACAAATTACAGTCTGCTACATGAAGACTCTCAGGTGAGCATCTAATTGTGAGGGAGAGAGAGATTTGATGCTCATAAGCTAACTGCCCAACCTTTACTGCTCACTGCTTTAGGACATGGAGTTGGAACTCATGGAATGGGAGTAAAATTCACACCCAGCCACCATGCTTAGCTGAAAAATACCAGCAAGATTTGCACCTCCAGAAGAAAAAAAAAAAAGAACTGTACCAAAAAAAAAAATCTCCCTGTGGGTTGCAACAGTCCTTAACCGTCCTGCAAACAGATGCAACATGCTTGTAGCACAGTGACTGACTTCCATTGCATAAATGCACATTCAGGCTTTAGTGGCCAAGTACACAGGAACCAGGACCCCTGGAGTAGTCAGTGCCATCGCTGCTGAAACCCACGGACTACACACTGTTAGTTCCTGCACAGGTTAGGGTAAATTCAGTTTTTGTTTATTCACAGAAGCTGTGATCACGCCTCCTCACTGTAGCTTATATCTGCCTGGCTTTGCAGAACTTCACTTGTGCAATTACTCGTGTGCATTTCAGTTTCTCTAAGGCTCTGTCCAGCAATTTCCATATGCAGCCAGAAGAGCCAAATTACATTCCCACATGTTGGCTTGGATGTGAAAGACTGGAAAACACGTACATTCTTAAATTTTACCTATTTTTATATATATGTGTGCTTGCAAGCATATGCGCATAATTAAAGGCACGGCATCACAGTGGCACGGACAGTTGTGGTTTGTTTTTTTTTCCCTACCAGAGAGATCTCAAGCCTCACAATATGGAGTCTAGATGACAAATGAACCCTGTATTTCTCTCAGTTATAACTATGGCTTCAAGACTCATACTTGATGCCAGTTATTGGAGGGGAGGGCAAAGAAGCGGGTTTAATCAAATTTCCCTCTCAACAACTTTGATTTTTCTTCCTCTGTGTTAATACAAAGGACAAGGAAATTCTTTCAACTCTACTCTATTTCCAACTACCAGAATGGCATTTACCTATTTGATTGTTAATTATCCTCTCTCACTATTTTAAAGAACTTCTATTTTAGTGATTTATCCTGTTTCTTAATTAGATTCAGTAGCTTAAAAAAATCTCATCCATGAAAAACTGCACTTTTCTTTTGAAGAGAGGGAATCTTCAAAGACATAGGCATAAAACAGGAATTCAGTTCCTACTGAAAGTCAGTGGGAATTAGTCTCCTGTCTGGGTCCTGTATCTTTACATAATTTCAGTGAGGATATTTAAGCAAGAACCTAAAACAACAGTAGTCTGAGAACTAATCTGGTTCAGACAGCATTAGTCTAGGCACTAAGATATTTGGATCACTGACTGCACTTAGTGACTTAGTTGTCATTGATGCTATAGCATCTCTCTTTAAGAGAGGAGCTAGGGTTCAGGCACTCACAACCCAGTGCTGTCAGGTCATGGCTTAAGCAGTCAGTGAGAGAACCAAACACATCTCCTCAGTTTAAACGCAGACCTTTTACTAGGGCAGACCTTCCACCATGGCAAAGAACTGCAACTTCTGGAACTGACTGAGAAAATCTTTGTTGCACAAGGAGATACACTTGAATTTAATTTAAGGTAGGCATATACCAACATTCTTCCAGAAGAATCCCTCCCACCTAAACCTGGTTTCAGAGCTTCTGTTATGAGATACAGTCCTAGTAACATTCTCCTATCAACATTTTACTAAAAATGTAGCACTTACATCCCCAAAAGAGCTCACATTATTAAGGGTGTATACCTCAGTTCCTATGCACAACTGCTGTCTTTCAAAAATTCACCTGTGACTAAGACAAGACTGTTGAATTCATATGTCCTCTTCCTACTGCACTGAGTGCAGACCTTCAGAATATTGTCAAAATAAGAATAAAATCATCCTCCCTTCCCAGCTGCTCCCAGCCCTTCATTAATGAACGCATCCTTTTGGGAGGGAGAAGGGAAAAGGTCATGGGGCAACTTGGATTCATTGACAAAGAATTAACAGTAATATTAATTTGGAATAAACCACTATCAAAAGGAAGTTTGCTCCAGAATTGTCATGTTGATACTGCCTTTACAAACAGGACAGTAAACTCAATAAAATTTATATAAAACCTCCTGTTTACAAAAGGATCAAGAATAGTAATAGAGCAGAGTAGGCAAAAACACAACATATGACCATTTATGAAGGCACATGCATAGTCCAAGGTACAGAACAACCATTTTGCTAAGCACCTTTCCAAATCCTGAGAGTCAGGTAGAATTACTGACTAGATTTTTCCCCTTTAGGAATCAATGAAGTAGGTTAAAATGAGGCAATCTACTTGCTAACTACTATGGCTAGTCATATGACTAAATGATAAAACTCAGCAAGATGTAACGAAGACATCACAGGTCAGAACAACAAATGTCTTTTTGGTTTTGATGCCTATGGCACAGTAAAATGATATACTAATTTAATTCCTAACAATTTCTGGCTGTACAGGACAGAGTTAAGGTTTTTCACTGGAAACACTCTGATGCCCTCCTGCAGCAAGGAAAAAAACACAAAATCTTCACATTAATGAAGAAGAATTGCAATATGAGACTGTCTGATCTGCAGACAATCATATTTGATAGGTATCTATGATAAGAAATTTTGTTTTGTGAGACAATTCCCTGGTGTTATACACCATCTACATAATTTCCCCTGGAAGAAGCTGTGGTAAACAGCTACAGCACATGCACACTGCAGCTATGTACATATGCATAGGACGAAGCACAGAAAAGGTTGCCAGCTTCAAAGAAGAGAGGGCAGAAATGGAAGATTACTCACAAGTCATACATACTGGAGGTGTGAGGTAGGAGGGAAGAATAACAGCTCATCCTGAAAACAAGGATCACTACACATTCCTAAAATGAATTTGACACAGAATATAAAAAAAAAATTAATAAATATATATCTATGTAAAGAAAAGATCCAGAAAGTTGTCTTTGATCTGAATAAAAAGGTTACATCATGTACTGCTAAGACAGGCAATCTAGAAAGGCAGATCAAAATTTTCCACATAAAGGGATCAGGAGAAATAGTTTCAGTGACTGAAAGAACTTTGCATTACACCATCAGTCTAATGAATTTCTAATAAAAGCTATAAAACCTGCCAGCTTTCGGTCAGGAAAACCAATCTTGGCAAAATCTCCAGTCTAAACTAAGTGCATTTGTTTTAAAACTCTGAGTACTGGGAAACATTCTAGAAAGTTGGGTTATAATATCACTTTCTTTAAAACAATTGTGTATTATAGACTTGACAGGTTCTGCCAGTAACAAATACACTCTCCCACTCACCAACTGTGGATAAGAAATTTTGCAAGGCAAATGGACACAAGATTTATTGCCTCCTGCAAATCTTAAACTTTAATTTACATACATATCAACATACATCATAAGGTTGCAAAGATACTTCAAGCCTTACTGTAAGACTGTCACTCCCTGAAGCTAGAAAGGCAGCCTGAGACAACAGAAAGAAGGATGTTTGAGGGATTTTTTTGCTTATTGAAGCAGCCTAGCTTTGCCTTTTCAAATCAGATACAGGCCTACAACTTTCACAAAGCTTCAGCTCCCCTTTTTATCTCCTGAATTAGACTATGTAACCGAACGGCCACCAGTACTTAATGAAGTTTCCACTTCCTGAGGGAACTCAACTTGGCTGGCTGAAGGACAGAACTTTAGAACTCACATCAGACACAAAAGGGATGAAAGGACCTACCCCACGGTACTCTGTCAAAGGTGTTACAGAAATATCTCCCACTGCATCAATATTTCATGTCTCCTGGCCCCAGAGAGGCAGAAGGTTACGTAGCATCCCAACAGCGGAAAAAGAAACTCTTTATTTTTTCGTTAAAACAAACTGAACACTATAAGAATCTATTATGAAATCAGGAAGCTTCCCACAATTTCCTTAGTTTCTGATCATTTGCCACTGCCATGAATCATATAGCACCAGTTAAATCTTTGGATGTCACATATTGCTCCAAGAGTAGCAATTATTTCTGTTCCTGGTTGCTTTACTATAAAGCTTCACAGAGTGCTATGTATACAGGTAATGCTTTTCACTTCAGCTTAGCTGACCAAATACTTAATCTTTTAAAACTGTTTTACTGACAAACATCACTTCAGTGGCACAGATGATGAGCCAGTTCCTTATTTTCCCTTTTAGGCTTCTATGGAAGCAGTTTCTTTACTATGAATACCGGCAACTTTGCTTTGCCTAATAATTGAAATACTAAAACATTTCCCTTGGTTTCCTCTAAAGCACAAGCAAGTTTTAGTGCTCATAAAAGAGGCAGCAGTGCTGAAAACAAAAAAAATCTAAGTACACTGTGAAAAGATATCAGGTCAACTTCCTCACGCAAGCCTTGAAACTTTATCGATAACTTTCACTTCCCAACAACAAAACAATCCACCTTCTTAGAGAGCTGCCAGGTGTCCTGTAGCTGGCAGCACTTCCCCATCCCTCATTGCTAGAGTTACCTTCTGTAGTACTGCAAGCCTAAATCTTTAATTTTACAGGCTCTTTGCACACTCTGCCAGCATAGACTACTGATTGTAATTCTCCCAAATATATTTTGAAAAGGTACCTAACGCACTGCAATGCAAAAAGATACTACATGAGTTCAATATTTCCTATCTCCCTTCTCTGTTTCATTTTCCACAATGAGTCTCACACCCCCCTCCCCTGTTTATCAATATTGGCAGAGAAAGGGAACCATGGTTCCAGCTGCCTGCAACTTAATGAAAGTCATTAGGCAAAAGCATGTCTTTCCATTGCTGCAAACAGAATAATCCATCAAGAAATAGAACACTCAAGAAAGCACTGCTTGAAAGGGGAGAAAATTAAGGAAGGGAAGAGAAAGAGGCCCATAAAATACAACAGAGGAAAAGTAAAAAAATTTTTGAAGACGTGTTTTTAAAGTTTACAGGGATTTTGCTGTAAAAATGTTCCTCATGTCTAAGGTAGCTTTGACCTAGCAGTCAGTTAACAAAAAAGCTGGTTTTCTGACTGGCTTAACATAAGCTGCACCATTAGCAAAAGGTGGGACTAGCTGACTTTCTGCGGTTCCTTCCAACCTGAATTATTCAAAGAATCAATGACAAGCATTAAGGGAGTCATATAAGATTTGCTGCCTGCGAGTACAAGACAACACTTCTACAGCAATTTCAAAATGGTTTTGCAGGAGGAAGGGAACACTAGGCAGTTTTGGCAAGCTCTTCCAGCAGTCCCACCAGGCTGACAGAAAGATACATATAGCTTGGTGGATAAAGCTGTATCTATCTAGACATGAGATGCTTAAGAACACCAAATAGACTTGCAGACTACTAGTTACTTTAAAAATACTTTTTGCCTCGTACTTTTGTTCTGTACTTAAAACTGTTTAAGAAAACATTACATACACTACTGGTCACATATTTCTGAAGAAAAGAATCAAAATATAGGCTCAACCCAGTGGTTAAGAAGGAATAATACCAGAGGAGGTACTGTAGCCCAGAGCTAAGACTCAGGGGGATTTTGAAATTCCACCAAAGGTAAAGACATTGGATTGAACTTTTGAGACAAGAAAGGGAAGAGAGGTACATATGCCTATATCCCTCAACCCATAAAAACCAGTTGTCAGGAAAGACAGTGGAAATGTGGGTCATGGTTAGTATATTCAAATGTGATACAAAATTGTAGAATATAGTTTCTTTCTCACATTTTTAAGAGCAGCATTTCTGTGTTTATATTCAGGAAGCCACAAAGGAACAACAGAATCAGCATTACTACTGACTTGTTTGTCTAACTAAAATTATGAGGTTGACTTACTCATCCATTGCAAACAAATGTATTAATCTAAGGCCAATTCATAAGATAGATATTTTTTTAAAGTATCTTAAAAGTCCATTTCTTGTTCTTTGCTCCTCTCTGAAGGTGGATAATGAAACTCAGTCAAGTCAGATTAACTTTCGTATCGTCAGTGTGGCAGTGTTTAGGTTTCAGGCAATAACAATATCGTCATCCTCTGAAATAAGTTTCTCACCATCACAATTTTTTTACAATTCTATGGGCTTTTTTACTTCTTATTTTAAGGAAAACAGCTTCTTTTACAGCACTTACATCAGGGCTCATTTTAAAGCTTACATATTCTCTTTGCTTACTTTAAGGATAGATGAAGTTGGCAGCTGTCCACTGAGAGTGTTAGGGGCAGTAAAAAAAAATTCACAACTTGAAGTGTTTATTATTCACTAAACACAATTACCACCCACCAGAAAATGGGCAAACTGGCAGTAATGATGACAGTAATTCTTTAATAGTCTGCTGGAGAAGTAGGAAGCATTCCTGCCTACTCCAGGAAGTAAGCTAAAACCTTTTGGTGCATTCTTTCATTATGAGAAACACTGTCAGGAGCTGCAAAGAATTCCTCTTAAGTCCGCCTAGGAAAAAAGATGGTGTGGTGCCTACTGATTCTTATGAACAGGAAAAGCACAAAGGCTGGCAACAGAACTCACTTTTTGGTATCATGCACTTAGATACTGACATGGCTGATAGAAACCCCTTGTACACAGCCCCAAGAACTTGAGAAGTTGTACATGTTTTGGGCCCATTTTTTCCCCAGCTGTGCACTGAAGTTTTACAGTCTTAAACTATGGGCAAAATCTTGAAAAACATCTCTAGAGAAATGGGTATCATCCCAGACTTCTTGAAAAAAAGCCAAGCAAATTTTTAACATGGGAAAATTTATTTTCAAGGTGGCACTTACAAGTATTTAAATTTATACTTTTGAATTGCATGAATACAGGGAGCTAGTGGACTCAACTTTTCCTCTCTAAATGGGCTCCCACTGTCACTCATGCGTCTTCCAGGACAACTCAAAATGCTACAGTGTATTTAATACTGCAAACACCTCAGCCCTTGAGAATGCAGCCCTGTAGATCAAGATGATCACAAACTTTAGCCTGCCCTAAACAGCTACTTTGACTTTTATTTTACCACTTCCATTATTCCTTTCCTTCCCATTCACCCTACCACCACCATCATCAAAGAAAAAAAAATTTCAGTTTAGTTATGAACAACTTTTATATATCTCTGACAGAAGAGAAAATTTGATGTAGGAATCACCAAGCTGGTTACTTATCTCTTTCCCAGTGTTAGCAATATATTCTGCACTCTGTTACCGTTCATTGAGACAGCTTGGTATAATTAGCAGGAATATAAACTCTCCTACTATGCCAGACCCATGAAGATGCTTCGGCCTGGACTGATCAGTCAGGACCAGCTAGTACTCTAATTATGTATCTAAACAGTATTTAAAATAATGATAAAGAAGAGAAAACATGACAAATACAGTAAATTTTTTTTTTTCAAAAGACAGCAATAAAAGATTCTTTATCTAATTATAAAGAGCACACATGGTAACTCTTAGGTTGGAAAGTATCGCAAAACCTTTAACACAAGGTCCTGTTTCCACTCATTTATACCCCTGCCAAAGCCCCCAAGTCTCAGGGGTTTTCTATGCTGTCTGCCTCCCTGCACGTTGATTTTGCTCAAATTGTTACACCACGCATTGCAATTTGAAGTCTAGCACAAGGAGATCACTTGCATAATTTCATTGCTACTGGCTGAGTTTTATACATCTCCTGTCACGAATCACTGAGCAACAAGCATTTGTATGACCACTTCACATCACACAACATGCAACTTAACCAATAAGGTCAATCAACATGCCTTTCTTTCAGGTGTCCCAGGATGTTTTAAGGAAAGGCATGGATTAGGGTCACAGCTACCCAAATGTCCAAAATGAAACATTTCGGTCTGTAAAATAGAAAATTACATTTCCAATTGAGAAGGACCATAGAAATTGGTTCTGAAGTGTCAAAATATTCTTCAGAACAGTGTGTTCCATTAAAGTTTCAAGCTGTCAAATCATATTGTAAGGTAAAATATCTGCTTACTATCTCCTCCAGGAAATGCCTGCACAACAGGTTTAACTAACAGCTGCCTAGGCAACCTTAATTCTGGCATTTCTTGGAATGCTTAGTTTTTAATCTTATGGTCTTGCACGTTTTCTGTGTGATGCATCTTTGAGGAACTTCACAGTTCAACAGTTAAGATCCAGTACCTCTATTACTACTAGATTCCTAAATATGTATGTTTATTGTTTCATTAATTTTCTTTTAGTGACACCAAAGTGTTCCAATAAAGATGAGTATTTCACCACGCTAAACTTGACATAAACCCTCCAGGACAGAGAGGACTGTCATTTTTACTCTCTATTTTGTATAAATTTCAATACATATTAATAACAAAATCACAGAACACAAAAATATCCAAGAAATTTCAACACTGACTTCCCTCTTAACTGACTTTTTCCTCTCTCATAGCTTGACATCAGCATGTTTTTTCAACGGCAGTTTCTACCAGTAGAGCACAACTCTGGCTCAGACTGTCAGCCACAGTGTTGGAATCTCAGAGGTCCATAAAATGGACCTACATTATGTCTCAAGTTCTGTGTGTCCTGTGTGGAAATCTAGGGAGAATCAAAGTTGCTATACAAAGCTGAGGAGCACACATTTTCTCCTGCATCATGGGGGTGCGTCACTGTCACCTAACAAGAAACACGAGGGAACAGAGATCCTGGAGCTGCATTTATCCCCATGGCTCAAATGGTGCCCTCTCTTACAATACCTAAAGGAAAGAACAATTGCTCTAGGTGTACGTTTCCACCATTTGTAACTGCATTTCTGAAGGAATAAACTAAGAAAACTCAGACAGTAGATGCTGTGGAACTACTGGAAAGTGTGAAGAGATTTAGCAAAACGCCTATAATCTAGAGCAGTGGGTCTCACATTCTGAAAGGGTAAAAGTTTCTAAAGAACATACCAGTGAAACACACAAGCAGTCAGAAACCTTTTATACAACCTCTAGCATATTAAGAAACGTCAGCCAGCCTTTTCTCCCAGATGAGAACATGGCCACATCATGTTGATCCCTGCATCAATCACTTCCAGGCAAAATTATCATAATTAACTGTAATTAGGTCAGAAAATGGAAGCAATTTCTCCAAAATCTCTATTCCAGATTGGCAGAACACAGCAGCCTTCCTGCCTGCAAGAGACCTGCCTACTGTGAGTTCACATCCCATGTGCAAGGGAATCTCTCTGAGTCCCCCAGACATGCCTTTGCTGCTTCCTCAAGGTCCTGGCAAGACTGTCAATGGGGCAAACACAGTTCCACCAGTGACTGTTTCATCATCCTTGAGCTGGTCATGGTCTACCAATTTCCTCCAGCCAATGGAAATTTCAAACAGAGACCCTAGGTAGCAACAGCCAGGAATAAAACATTCATGGGAATTAATGGGATTCATGGGAATCTGCTGTGCACTAGCCATGCAAAGAAGATTGCACTGATTTTGCCTTTACCCCACACCATTAGGATCCATATCATTTATAACATTTCTAAAGATGCCTGAAAAGGAGCTGTACATGTAAAACCACACACACAACAGCCAAAAGAAAGAAACCCAACAAAAAAAACCCTTTCTTCAACCAAGGAAGAGTCAAGGCACAAAAATTCCAGTAAGACTGTTATGGACTTCATTAAACAGATGTATCACCCTCAAGAACGTTTACCTATGACAGTGACAGGCAGTACAAAAAGTCCAAAGATTAGATAAAAATATTGAGTGGTGCACACAAAATTTACAAAAGCAAGCTATTCGTCACAAGCCCTTGTCTGCCATATTTTCTGGCTTGCATACTATGGATGGTAAAGAGTTCACAAACAGTTGGATTGATTACAATGATCAAGAACAAGGAAACAAACAAAAACTTAAATGTCTCTAAAAGAAAAGGAAATTAACTTTTTTTTAATTTCTACTGAAATCAGCAAAAGCTTCTAAAGCGAATTTCAAGACAATAGTACCCACAGAAATAGGTTGTTTCTGTGTCTGAAAAATAACAATTCAGTCTTATCAAATGTAGCTCAATTTTAGCAACGTCAAGTTCCCTATTTTTCTTCTTCTGTTGGCACAGGCTACCTCCTTGGAAATTATCACAACATCTTAGCTAATAAACCAATATGAAACAACCACTGTAATGATGGAAATTTTGAGAGATAAGCCATATATTCTATATAGAGAAATTGCTGCAAAATACAAGAACTCATGAAGGGGGAAGGCGGTTTTGTTTTTTTTAACAAAGCCCCTAAATAAATCGGGTTTACACACTAACACTCATTCTCTCATAGATTTAATTCATTTACATGCTCAAGCCTACATTCTCACAAGCATCAAGGCAGATATATGTGCCCAAGTAGCCTACAAAGAGAAGACAAAAAAATCATAGCTTTTGAGTCAGTACCATGTCTCTGGGGCTCCTCTCCACCAACAAACCAGTTTTCAGACAGATTCTTTCATACCACTTAGACATCATCAGCTGTTATGAGGTGGTTCTCAGTCTCAATGTCTTGCTAAATTAAATTTCCAAAATCTTAGGCCAGTTGCTACCCACTGTGTGTTTTTTCCCTCACTTGGAATATATGTCTGTTTTCCTTGTGACCTAACAGGAAGAGGAATGTTATACATGGTATGTCAAAGCCTTTTTCCACCTTCCTTTTGCTAGGATGGAGGATTTTCTGCTGACAAGCCATCTGTGTGTTGGCTTTAATCAAAGTGCAGGTCTTTTGGCCTTGAAAACCACATTCCTGAATTTTACTGCTGGGAATGGTGTTTTTTGTTATCAATACAGGCCATGCTTTTAACTGTTTTCCTTTGTTCCGCTGTTTCTTCTGGTGCTTACACACACATGCATTTCTACCCATACTGCATTTATAAAATCTTAGTATTTCTTTCACAGATCTCCACTTCTACACCAGCAGTGGCCAAGTGTGTCTAAGAGTGCTGTTATCTAACACCTTCTGGACATGCGCTGATACTTATCAGTCTTGACAGATGGATCTGACATTTTAATAATCCTGAAATCGTCATAAAGGCACTCTAATATAATCTAAATTGTAAAAAGTCACTAACCACTTTGTTTTGTCCTCAAATTTCCACTGGGCACAAATACATGTGCAAACTGTTGGTCTTCCCCTGCAGCAGTCGCGGTGTTTTGAGTAAACTAGTAAGGATACCTTGTCCAAGAGGACAACACTTCAGTCATTCAAGCAAGATCATAGAATTTACTCAGTCTACAAATCAATAGCACCAGGTATCAACTTGATTAAATTTCTATTATCAATAGCTGGAAAAATGCACGATTAAGCAAAAATATAATTTCTTTTCCATTTTACAATAATCCTTTAGAAGTTCCCACTCAGAAACACAAGGAACATTTACTCACCCAATGTCCAGGGCAGCTGTCACCCCAGCAGACCACTTTCCTTTATGGTATGGTACTTATTAACTTGGGTCTAATATCCACTTGCCAGGCAACTTATAGTAATGAATTATCTCCCACTTCTACTATCAACTTGAAATGGAAATAGAGTCCATGAGATGAAGGCAGTACTTTAGTCATGAACCTTTACCAATACACTAGGGAGCAGAAGTTTGAACTTGTGGCTAATTACTGATTGGTATGCTGGTTCTGCATGTAAAAATCACTATTACTTCAGCATGCACAGTGACAGCTCCAATTAATAGATAGAAAAACAGTTCTTGGCAGAGAAAGCAAAACATGGCCGAACACACTAATGCAGCAGTCTCTTCTTGAATTCACAAGTCTGGACTAAGTAAATATTTTTAAGCCTACATCAGGTTAAAGGAAGAAAAAAGAAAAGAAAAAAAAGAAAAAAGCAGTAATTTACAGCCACTGAGGATCTAAATTCCTTTTAAGATGAAGCAACTAATCTCCCCCGCTACTCCCTCATTTGTGTTTGCAAATTTAATAGAGAAGATGCAAAATAATCCTTATTCTTTAAGTTAGTGCACCATCTCTCATGACAGAGACAATACATGGAATTGCTCTAGCACACCATATATGAAAATAGAAGATATGCCAAGGAGTATTTTTAGCTTTGTCCAGGAGTTATTCCACTTCTGAAACAAACTTATTTCTTCGTTGGCCCTTCAGAGTTTTAAACACAAACCAAAAACCAGCTCAATGTTTTCCATTCACATGGAGACGGAACTCAATACAATTTTTTATGACATGGACAGTGCAACTGTTTAGATCAGAAGGAGATCAGTTTTGGTTTTAAAAATAAAAAAACTCCATTAGAGGCTATCACCCACTGCCATTCCTAGAAAACACTCACACAGCCTGTTTGAAGACTCCCAAATAGTACCAAAAATCATGTGTGTGCCAGGAAGATGGACAGGGAGAAGACTTGCATAATAGACCACTCCATGAAAAGCTCAAGGAAGAACTTGTGGGTTTTTTAAATCCTCTATGTTTTAAAGTTTTTAACACTGCTAGGAAGTAGTTAATGGCATCGGTGGATCTAAAGAGAATTCCACAGAACCGTGCCTCAATGCAGTTTTACCTACTAATAAATCTCTTGAGGGTTAACCGATGAGTACTGATCTTCTGAGATTGATGCTGACTGAGATCGGTGCTTCAGTAGTGAGTTTCAGGGATAGCTGAAAGCTGATCACACACTCCACAGATGTCAGCTGGGGGTGGGGCTCTAGTCAGATGCCTACCCCAAAAACAGAACACTTAAGTCTGAGGTGCTTTGGGATCTAGCCAGTCTTGTAGTCTTCCTTCTTTCTCCTCTCCCCTCATTTATCTCATGCTCCTGTAGAAATCATGCAGGCAACCATACAGATGAAGTGACCAATTATCATAAAATCTCCCTGAAAACTCATTTGAAATTATAAAGGATCTTCTATTATAACCAGAAAAGGATCTGTACTGAAGCTTAATGCTGTCAATGCAAGTAGACTCTGCAGTTGTCAAGGGAGCAGACTGTCCAAGATCAGTTATTGACTTTTACTTTGTTCAGAAAAATATCAGGATATTGCTTGGGTTAGAGAAGAAAAGGGTTAGTCTTACAGGGAAAAAGAATTTGCTTATATCCAGAGATAGGACAGGTTAGTTTAAATCTCAGTAAAAAGATTTTAAGAACTCTTATTGAATCATCACCTGTGCTCTTCCTTCAATTATAAGTCATCTCGAGGAAAGATAATGTTCTTTTACTGGTAATATTAAATCTTGGACCAGTGAAAAGCAACAAGGAATTTTAGAAGTGCAGGAGGGGAAAAAGGAATTCCAAGTAGCGTACAGTTTTTAATCTTGCTAGAAAAGTTAATTTGAAACTTTTAGCTGGCTCCCACTCTTTGAACTTCTATTGGATATAGTTGTCTTTTGTTTTGTTGAGAAATGTGAAGTCTTTTCTTATTCCACTGACCTACTGTATTCAGAGAGCTACTAATAAAATGTGCTACCATATTCTTAAGCTTCTTTGAAAGATTGTGATCATTTGTGCCATTAAATATTTGCTATTACTAACTTCAGTAGATGTATAGCTATCCAGTCTTTTGAGCTTACACAATTTTTTTTTTGTTTTATGCTCTTTAAATATAATATCAAGGTCAGCTGGGCACTTGTGTAGTATATTTTCTGAATGGTCTGTGGTTTTAGTTCGTACTGATCAATTGGCTTCCTACAGGAATATCTGGGGAAGAAACCGGGAAACAACTGACAATAAAAGATGAAACAATCAGTGGGTTAAACCATGAAATGTGATACACTTCTTTATGACTCAAAATCTTAAAAATAAAGATTGAAAATCTCAGTTTTAGGTATAGCTTAACCATTATTTATAGACTCCTAACTCCTGGAGCCCGTAATAGCTGCTGGAATTCTACAGCCTGATTCCATGAGGCTAGACGATCAGATTAATTCCTCTGGCATTACCAAGCCAATTCTCATTATGAAAAAAGAAAAATGAAAAGGCTAAGAATTTAAGAGCAAAATTTTTGCACCTTACTCTCTTGAAAAACAAAACAAAACAAAAATACCAACCACGTCCCCTATTATAACTCAACAGGATATCCATCTGGAAAGTCTTACCTTCCAGATGCTTTCCCCTACTATTTCATTGTCCTGCTAATCTCTGCAACTACCCCTAGGGGGAAAACAAAACACTGCACAATTTATTGTCAGGCTAACATTTTGAAAGATGGACAATACAAAGCAAATATTCTCTGCACAACAGTCAGTTTCAATAATATTAAGAAGCAGAAAAACAGAAGTGGATCAATTTAAATAATACTGAATGAAAAAATATATAAAAATAAATTAATAAAAACAAAAAGCATCTTACATGGACATGATAGTAAAGAGGAGCATTTGCAAAAAATAAAAATCACAAATCAACAACGAAGCTTACAAAACTCTTTCCCTCAAACAATCCAAGTCTAATCACATTAATGTGGTCAAACCTTCAGACAACTACTTTTTTTTTTTAACACAGAAGTATGAAGTCAATTAAACCAAACTACTACTACAGCATTCTAGAGAAGTCCACAAAATGTCTTCCCCAGGCTTCAGCAGGATGGCAAGATTTCTTCTTACCAGCAATCACCTGTATGCTAACAAACTTTGCAAGCCTGTCACTGAAACACAAAGGAGTTATTTTATTAAGTTACAGGGCGTTTGGACAGATTTGTAAATGAAGTCCTTTAAATTTGAAAGTCAGATCTCCTAGAGAGTCACATAACATGTTTGGGCTCTGAGTAGCTCAGCTTATCTGTTTGCACCCCTTTTAGTTCCACTGGAGCTGTGTGGCTAGAAACAATACTGCTTACTGCGATTGAAACAGACTGAATGGAGGGTTCTGGTGCAGAAAGAACCTTCCCAAGAAGTTAACACAGTTCTCACAATAAACAGGTCTACCAGGTACCTGACAAAGAATGAGTTTTATTGCTATCAACTTTCTGTTTGGTTCATTTTAAGTGTGACTGAATTTACATAGCACCATTTTCCAACCTCAAGGTGTGTTATAACAGTACAAAGAAGCGAAGAGTTGATTTAAAATACAAATAGAGTAATAACATACTTCTGGTATATAAATGCAAAAGGACAGTCATTGAGGAACGATAAAAATCACTTGGTTCTTCACAGCTGCATTCTCCGACCGTTTTACTATTTTCCATGCTCAAAAAAACCTTCTGAAGCCAGCAGCATGGAACTTGCAGAGTATATTCATACCCTATATCAAAGATTCTATGTCCCCAGCATCCTCATCTCACTTCAGCTTTACTAACTTCTTGTTTATAAGCTGCTGAAAATATGAAAATCTGGACAGATATAGGGAAACCAAGTGGATACAGAAGAAACCAGTAAGAATTCATACCGGTTTACCCTATTAGGCCAGGAATACATCTCACACCAAAATATCCATAAACTAAGCACCCAAGAGCCGATGTAGTTATGTCTTGGATATTATTCCAGAATTCTCCAATACTGCTTGGCTCTCCTCTTCGCCAGTTCCTTACTAGACACAAACAGCTATTGGATCCAATTCAAATGAGTACAATCCTCCAATTGCGTGATGTTAGCGAAATCATTTAAGGCTTCATCTATGCTATAAATTGTAGCATAACTTATAAAAGACTACAAAGAGCACACTGTTTCATTCTTTCCAGTCATAAATGTTACCTAAAACACTGCTTACACCAGGTGAGTAGGTAACAAGTAAAATCACTGCAGAAAGTTCACATAAAATAAAATGTAGGGGTTCAAACACCTTTTATCCTTGCATGCTGGAAGTACCACATAACACATGTGTTCCTAGAAGGGAAGCAACACATGTATCATGCATACTTGGAAAACTACTCTAAGTTACTTGGAATTTCTGTACACCCAATCTGGCCTCTAGATACGGAAAAGATTTCAGTCATAATTCCTATCTGCAAATATACAAAGTCTGAAACTTTAAAAGTAATACCATTTGAGTTGTCACAACATGATCATAATCTTGAAAGTGTCTTAACTGAAAAAATTCCTCGTTTACATAGTATTCAGATAACTCAAAAGACAGAATATATATTCATGAAACCTTACAAAAACAAAAGCATAAGCATGTAACTTCTAAGAAGAATATAGGCCAAAATCCCCCTTTTTAAGTTGTAAGTAACTGTTACAAATGTAGAGATGCTGTATTTCAGTAGAGCTACAGAAGACAGGTTCATTTACTGTGGTAACTTTTACTACATAAATATTTTTATTTGCTATAGCATCTCCCTCTATTGCACAAGCAGCTATCTAGTAAGGCAGAACTACTTGCATTTCTCACCACTGTTATTTTGTCTCATAGGTTTTCCACAGATCTCTGTTCATAAAATGTTTGTCAAAATGCACTCACGCATAGCACCAGGCAAAGAGGAGATGAGAGACAGATGCTTCTGCATATTAGTGGGCGGGATGGGAAAGAAGCTGGGGAAGCGGCTTTACATCCAATCCATTATAGCTATTTTCCTTTTAACCACCTAACGACAACTCACAAATTCACCTGAAATGCATTAAAACCACTGAACTTACGAGATGATGCATTATTGAAGTCACAGCAGGGAAGCCAACTCAGTTTAGAGGACATAAAAGACTAGCTCTGGAACAACTTTTTTCATTACGAGGTTATGGATAAAAAACAAAGGTAACATTTTAATGTAGTGAGAAGATGCACAGTCACAGAAGCAGCAAGGTAAAAGCACTATTTGCATTTCTTTCCCAAAGAAATTTCTTGCCAAAAAAATTCCTCTCAGATAGATTTTCCACCTCAAAAGCAGCAAAACAGATGACCAATAGCTTAATCTCTTAGTTCCCTGCTCCAGCATGTTACCTTTCTTCCACATATGCTCTCTTCAGCTACTCGAGTACCTGGCTCTTGGAATAAGCTGCGATTTGAAACTCACTGCCATCCTTTATAGATCCTGTCACTGCAACATTTACTACTGTAAAACTGAGGCTGCAGTAAAGTTTACAAGTTAAAGAAATAAATTCTAGTTTTCCAATTTTTTCCTCTGCTTCAGGTTGCTTATCTTAATATAGGCCTTTACTGGTTGCAATATTTGTTGAAAGTACACAATGCTGCAAATTCTACCAATGCATATTCACATACGCCAACTACACATGTATACACTGCAGGTACAACACATGCGTATCTTTCTTACAAAATGGAAGGCATTTCTATGTAGTATCACCATGGGACAGAACTTAGCGAACAGAAAATCCTATCTAGCTCCATCTAAGCTATTGAAGGTGAAATTGGAGGTGAAATGCATACAGCAAGAATGACTAAACCCATAAATGGTCCAAAATTATTTGCTTTATTACATGAATACAAGAGACTACAATCATACTGAACAGGCTATTATAAAATCTCTTCAGTGACAAAGCTTTCTGTCGAAGAGGACAAATAAAAACAAGTGCATAAATCACAAGGACATGTGGCTTAAGGCCATTATCCCAGAGGATTACAGAATGGTTTTTGCATCCTCCATCTCTGCTTTTAGTACCTCCATCTTCGTTTTAATATTGTAGCTATTATTACCAGTGCTATCTGAAGACTAGAGTCCCCTGTAGTTATGAACGGCAAAGAGAAAAACCCTCTCACTTGGTAAGAGAGAATGTAGGGTATGTTTTAAAGGTGCATTCGGTAACCTTAGGATAAGAGTATGTTTTTAACGAGTCCTGCCAGTCTTGTCCAACTGTGTAATACTTTAATTATTGAGCACTATACAGGGCATTACGGACTGTGGTTGCCAGGCACCACCAAGACCCATGGCTTTGCCGTGCTAACCATGGTGCAAATACCGAACAAAGAAATTATGCCTGTCCTAAGGTACTCGCACAACCCAAAGGCACGATTAAGGAAAACAAGCGGCCAAAACAGGGAAATATAGCTGAACGTTGGGGAAACAGGGCAAGTACAGCAATCAGCAGTCACCACACATTTGGGAATACAAGGGAGTAATCACTCTCAAATAACACCAGCGGTTTCACTAACAATTACAGTGCATAAGCATCTCGCAGTCTAACTCAAAATGAAGACTAGAGTTAAGGAAAATCGCTCCATTTATACATAGTAAAAATGAAAATTGCATTTATCTGGTGGGTTGACCCTGGTTGGATACCAGGTGCCAACCAAAGCCACTCTATCATTCCCCTTCCTCAGCTGGACAGGGGAGAGAAAATATAACAAAAGGCTCATGGGTCAAGATAAAGACAGGGAGAGATCACTGTCACAGGCACAACAGACTTGACTTGGGAAATTAATTTAAATTATTACCAATCAAATCAGAATAAGGCAATGAGAAAATAAAAACTAAATCTTGAAACACCTTTCCTTCACCTCTCCCTTCTTTCTGGGCTTATCTTTAGTCCCAATTTCTCTACCTCCTCCCCTCTGAGCAGCGCAGGGGGACAGGGAATGGGGGTTGTGCTCAATTCATCACATGTTGTCTCTGCCACTGCTTCCTCCTCAGGGGGAGGACTCCTCACACTCTTCCCCTGCGCCAGCATGGGGTCCCTCCCACAGGAGACAGTCCTCCACAAACTTCTCCAACATAAGACCTTCCCAAGGGCTGCAGTTCTTCATTAACTGCTCCAATGTGGATCCCTTCCACAAGGTGCAGTCCTTCAGGAACAGACTGCTCCATAGAATCATAGAATGGTTTGGGTTGGAAGTGGCTTTTAGAGGTCATCTAGTACAAACCCCTGCAGTGAGCAGGGACATCTTCAGCTCAATCAGAATGACAGATGAGAAATAGATGCTCTGTCCAACCCTAAACAGGCAACTGAAAGACCAAGTAGCCCACAAATCTTATACAGGTCATCATGCCACCTCATCTCTGTTGAAATTACAGACACGTGCACATTTCTCAACTTCTAAGAACACTTTTCAGAATACACTCTTACGCATAAATAAATAAAAAATCCCCAAACACCTAGCTTACCATCAACTTTTTTTTTTTTTTTTTTTGCAGTCAGCAACTGCAAGTTTTTGGTCTCAAGGCAACCCTTCTTTCCCAGAGCCACATGCACACATTTGATCCAGAATGCAGATCAAAACTGGATTAGTTTTGCAGCTCCAAAATGAAAGGTGGGGTCCAAAAACTAGAAACAAAACCAGAAGTGAGAGAGCCAGTGAGGAGGTGGCAGAGAAAGATGAACATGGTGTTCTAATCTACTAATACAAGAACTTGAGTACTGCTTATAAAACCAGAATGCTCTTCTTCCTGACTGCTAAGCCACTATTCTCTTAATGATGAGGAAGAAAGAAAATGGTTTAAAATCTTCAGTCCTAAATTTCTGCTTCAAAATTATGGTACTTTTCAGCACGGCAGTTGCTGACTCAAGTAAAAAGCTTAGCAAAGCTGAGAGATTTCATTTACAACACAATTTCACATTTATACAGGGGGAAATGTGCTTCTTGTGACATGAAATTTCCCATAATACTGAAAAGATGCATGGAGATATAATACCATCCAAGTCTTTCATTTGTCCTGTGAAGCAAGCCATCAATTCTTATTGTAAGTAAATATGCACTTGAATAAAGACAACTATTGAAGGCAAAACTTAAGAGGTAATGAATACCACTCAGAGCCAAAGAAAACAATTCTTGGAGCTTTTTAGGGTCATGCATTCAAGTCCTGTTCCAAAATTCAAGTCAACAGGTGTCATGCCATTACATTCCTATACAGTTGGAACAAGCATCAATAGCGCTGCAATATGCCTAATACAATTTCCTAAGTTGTATCAGTTAATACTTTGTTTCAAACCAGTGGTTTCAGTTTGTGAACCCCTGAACATTTTACCGATGCACATGCAGATGGAAAAATAACATATGAGTCTGCATGTCTGAGTCAATCAAGAGCCAAGAACCTTAGAAATTGTCTACGGATCACCATTTGTTCTAAATAAATTTCATAGGAGTTAATAACCTTAAAGATGAGAATTTTGGCTATGTAACATTCCATACTTTTATTTACCTCAAAGTAAGTTTTTCCTAATAGATCCAGAGCATCCACTAATTTTTGGTTTATTATATATAAACATAGGACAGAGAGTTAGACATGTCAGTGTTTTAATTAGGTTCTTCCAGAACTTCTTCCTCCCATCTATAGTTTAACAATGGCAAGAAATTTTGCACTAACTGTGCCAAGCCCGCATAGAGAATCTCTCCTTTATTTGAATATTCAGTGTTTTTAAAGAAAGATCTAAGAATCCAAAACTTCAGTCTACCTGTTAGCTACAGGCATGCAGGGAGAGGAAAGAAAAAACCCTGCAAGTATGACAGCACTTTGGGCATTCATTGATGCTTAGAGAGGTGAATTAAATGCACTGAGCACATCCCAATCTGCATTCTAGATATAACAAGTAATCTCAGATACACTTCTATGCCAGCCCTTAGAAAAGCAGCTTCTAGAATACAGATCCTCATCTACATCAAAAAGCTACTCCTGAGCCACAGAATTAGAGTAAAAACCTTGCATATCTATATTTGTGTTCTGCCAGCAAAACAAGTAAGCCCAAAATTCTTAAAATCACAGCATCCCCTCCAGTTTTCACACCAAGTATAAGCCATGACAAGAACATCTTGAATGAAAATTAGTTCTAAATGAAAGCAAGAATACTTAGCACCTTTCTGGTGCATTTCATCTTTCAAAAACACTTTGCAAATATTAACGTGCCAAGATATAAAAGAATCATTGTTTCAGTGAAAGAAAGCAAGGAAAGAGGATGCAGAATTTGGTATCAAAATGGACGGATGGCTGGCTGATACTTCAGTTTTGTATACTGTGGTTTCGTTTCCATCTTAGTGACGCATCAAAATAGGTTCCGCAGTACTAGAACAGCAATGGAATACTACATTGCTGTATATTGAGAGATCCTGGTAGACCTGGGTTACTTTCAATGCTAATACTTTTCCAACTGAAATTCCTCTTGCTTTTCTTAAATTAAGACTGCAATTTTTTTTTATTCTATACCACCATAAGAAAAGCTTTGATATCCTATTGAGAATAAAGTTTTTTTCCTTTGCAGTTGCCATCGCTGCATTTCCAAAGGCACATATGCCCAGCACAGTCAGGATGCTAAATACAAAGCTATAATTTGTTCAAGTTTGTCCATTACATGGCCTGCTCAATTCCATTTTCTTTTTTTAGGGTGCTTTGTGGCTCTTTAGCCAGAGCTAACAGGAAAGACTTATGCAAAAGGATTCACCACAAAGCATAATCTGCTACATTCACATTCATTTGGGGTGTCTAATACTGCTAATGTAGATCAATGTTGGGATCTCTACTGAGAACTTGATGCCATCCAGAAGCATCACTGTATGCTTGCCAGTGTTCCACCACGGCAAACACTGGTAACTGATGGATGGAGAGCCAATCTCAAAGAGCAGGACTCTGACAGATCCTCATCTGTATTGGTTAGTTCCTCACTCTACACTATTAGTAGCACTGACTTCGCTGAGACAGCTCACAGGAAGAGAAAGCAAGAATGGCAAAGTTTTTTACTTCGGTATTTAATGTTCAGCTCATTAAGGGCCTCGCTTGAAGCCCTGCGAACCTGGCAGAAACATGCCCACTGGGGTTTCAAGTAGGGCCTTGAAAACTTAGGGGCTTGAACTTGATAAAGAAAAGAACAGAATCTAGTTAAGAGCAAGGAGCACAGGTTTCATGTCCTCCCATTGTTCAGCCTAATTTAGCAGGCTTGGTTTCTAGTGGGAATTTGCACTAGGTTACCACAGTCAACTCAGATAGGAGTTCCAGTCAGCAAAAAAAAGCATGGAAGTTGGCTGCCAGGTTGGCACTTGACAGGAATATCTAACTGAAAACATTAAGGGTATCATCTAACAATATCCTTGGCTAAAAGCAGAGAGGATTTGAAAATGGCCCCGAGACAACCTGAACAATTAGAGAGTGATTTCTCACAACAAAGGCTGAAGTTGGCATTCCAAACAGCTCCTGAAAATGCTTCTCAGTCCTAATAATGTTAATCTGGCCTGCTAGAATACCAGTGCTCAATCTGCTAACACTTCACCAGAAATTCCATTTTGCTCTGATTAATCAAAGATATTAAGTCCTAAAAAATGATAGCTGTACCTGACTCAAAACAGACCAAATAGAACAAGTTCTTGGGGATCAAAAAAGTTGTATCACAAACTCAAATATGGATGATGAATACAGGTAAAGAAAAAGAGACAAAAACACAAGAGAACTTGGATTTCTTGCTATCTGTGATGAATGACTCTGTTTCTGCCACGTTAGATGGATTTCACCTTCATAAATTACCATCACATGACAGGTACACTGGGATCTCTCTCCATTCTGCTAAAGATTTCTGTTTGGTTAGTCCAAAAAAATTGTTATATACTATTGGAAGGGCTAAAATAAAATTGTACAAGTCAAATATAAAAATGTACTTAGAATACCACAGCAATTAAAAAACAATGTAACCTGTCAGAGAAAATCAGTTATGACCCAGAACTACAGTGAATTTTTTTCAGAACTGTCCCATGTTGCTGCTTCCAGTAGATCACAACATAGGAATACAGATTTTATTTTTACCAAAGACATTTAACAAACAATACCATCAACAAATAAGCCAGTATTATTCAAATAACAAATTATTGAGATTAAAAGTACAATCTAAAAAAAAAATTTTAAAAAGGAAAGTACTTACTAACTCTCAGTTTTCAAACACTTCAGCACACTCTTACTTCTGTATTTTGTAAGCTCTTTTGGGCAGGAATGGTTTCTCACTTTGGGAATTTCTGACACCCCAGCGATGTTGGTTGATGGTGTGAAGAGTGACTGTTGATTGACGTAACTTGGCTAGCAGAAGCTGCCACAGTAGTCACAGTTATACTGGCAAAAACAGTGCTTTTATCTGAATTTCTTCCATCATTTGTGGAATTTTCTTTTTTTGCATGAATAAACACAAAGTTTCAAGGCTATGACCTTGTTGGGATGACAGAGACATGGTGGGACGGCTTGCATGACCAGAGTGCTGCAACGGAGGGATACAGGCTCTTTAGGAAGAATGTGTCAGAAACACAAGGAGGTAGAGTCACCCTTTATGTGAGACAGCAGCTGGAATGCACAGAGCTTTGCCTGGGCACGGATGATGAGCTAACTGAGAGCTTATGGGTAAGGATTAAAGAGCAGACCAGTATGGGTGACATTGTAGTGGGCATCCGCTACAGGCCACCTGACCAAGAAGAACAGACAGGTAGAGGCAACCTCACACTGACAGGCCCTGGTCTTCACTGGGGATTTAAATGCCCCTGATACCTACAGGAAGGAAAACACAACCAGGCATAAGTGTTCCTGGAGAGCACTGATGACAAATTCCTGACCCAAGTGACAAGAGGAGCCAACAATGAGAGGTGCTGTGCTGTACCTTACACTAACAGACAAGGAAAGGCTCCTTGGGGATATGATGGTCAAAGGCAGCCTTAAGTTGCAGTGACTATGGTGATGTTCAGGATCCTGACAGGAGAGAGCAGGGCAAAGAACAAGATCACAGCCCTGGACTTCAGGATAGCAGACTTTGGACTCCCCAGGGATCTGATTGAAAGAGTCCCATGGGACAGGGCCCTGGAGGGAAGAGGGGTCCAAGAAAGCTGGCTGAAACTCACAGATCACCTCGTCCAAGCTCAAGAACCATTCATCCCAATGAGCAGGAAGTCAGGCAAAAATGTCAGGAAGCCTGCATGAATGAACAAGGAGATCCTGGCAAAACTCAAACACAAAAATAAAGTATACAAAAGGTGGAAGCAGGGACCGGTAACCTGGGAAGAATACAGACACGCTGCCTGAGCATGCAGAAATGCAGTCAGGAAAGCCAGAGCCCACCTGGAGCTGAAACTGGTGAGGGATGTCAAAAATAAGCATCAGAAAGCAAGTGTAAAGAAGATGGAGCCAGATCCTTCTCAGCGGTGTTCAGTGACAGGAGAAGAGACAGTGGGCACAAACTGACACACAGGAGGTTCCCTCTGAACTTCAGGAAACGCTTTTTTTACTGCGAGGGTAACTGAGCAATGGCGCAGGTTGTCCAGAGAGGTTGTGGAGTCTCCCGCTTTGGAGATATTCAAAAGCCATCTGGACATAGTTTTGCAGAACCTTCTCTAGGTGGCTCTGCTTGAGCAAGGGAGGTGGAACAGATGACCTCTAGAGCTCCCTTCCAACCTCAACCATTCTGTGATTCTCTGAAAGCACTGCTGTGTCTGCAAATTTCCAGCCACACACCAGTATTTATATTGCTGTTTTATACCAGCCTTCCTATTCCATAAACACAGTGCCTGTGTATTTGTGCTCTACCCAGCATGAGGGGAGCCCTCTCTCAACCAAAGCTTCTAGGCATTTTAGTAACATGAAGAAATAACCGCTTTCTATGCTACATTCGTAATTCCACTACTGCAACCAGAAAAGTCAAGATGTTTTCCCAAATCATATTACCTTCATATATAGCAACTTAAAATATGAAAGCCTAGGAGAAAGGAAAAGAAAGAAGAAAAACAAAGAAGGAAAAAAAAATTTAGAAAAAACCAAACTCAGGCCTTTCTCAATATACCAATGTCCAATTGCAGGATGAATGAAACTGAGGAACAAAACGCAAGCACAGAAAATGAAATATCATAGAATCATTAAGGTTGGAAAAGACCTCTAAGATGATCAAGTCCAACTGTCAACCCAACACCACCATGCCTCCTTTACCATGTCCCAAAGTGCCATGTTTACATTTTTAATTAAAAAAAATATGCTGCAAAATTAATTATTTCAGAGAATTCTTAATACTAACTGCAGGTCCAGAAATCTTTATTACTGATCTATAATACAATATTTTTTAGTCTGAGAACAAGAAGATAAGAACCTCACCTATGAAAAATTTGAAGAGCTTTAGGACAAATAGGTCTTCCAAAAAATTTGTTCTGTATCACACTACACCACCTTCAGACACATGTTGAATATGGATTTATCTCATCACTGTTTCTCCCTCCTTCATTTCTCTCTGTCCCTTCACCCTTAAGAAATTTGCCCAGCAGCACCAGGGGATACATGCCATACAAACACGGCAGTGGCCACCTCTTCAGACAGCTTCTGTGGCTGCCCCTGCTTATCACTGGTCAAAACTGATAAAAAATTATGTCCTCAATAAAAGTGCCACATTTTTAACCCAGTTGGCATGTGTCAATAATTCAGTGGAGACTGGTCTCCTTAATGTTCATTTATGGTGACTTCTGCTAAATGGCAGTGGCTGTGCCAGTTTCCCTCTAGAGGCAGTTAGCACCACCTGGCCATAGATAAAACTCCATATATTTAAAGAACACTAACCTACAACCTTTAAAAACCAAGGTATATTTATTTACTCCTTCAAGCATTCTCCTATTTTCTTCTCCTTTAAGTGTTGTTCTCTTTTCTGGTTTTGAGAAGTAAAACACACTCCTTTCTTCCTTTGGTCACAGCACTGCCTCTAAATCAATAAAAAGTATCTGTAAATTTTACTATGAGGGTTTATTTTGGCATTTATCCAGTTGCCAATTAACTTTGTTTGTTTGTTTGTTTTAAGATGCACATATATTCTATATATTTGCATACAAATAATGGTTATATGCCAAGTATCCTCAGGGACTTGGTTTTATCATCTAAGGCATAACTATATTATGCAATAGTTCTTGCTAAAGTCAGTGGTGTTTTCACATGCTTAAAGCACAGGACAGTGACTCGTAAGAAACCAGAGTTCTGCTCGTTGCTTTTTGACTAACCACTTGGGCTACTTTGCTCAAATTACTTCACCTGCAGTGCAGCAGTTTATCTTTCTACAGTGTCATTTTCCTCACTCTAACCTGCTCTGTAAAGCATTCAAGAACCTATGGATTTATTATCACAACATGCCTAAGACTAAAGAATTGGCAAAGTTATTCTGCATATGCAAAATACCATCATCAATTTCAATTCCTTACAAACTAGTGACACAATATTACTATTTTTGCTCATCTTGATAAAGAAGAAAATGTTAGGAACATCTTTTTTCTCAGCCCATTCACCAACTGTGCATGGTTATTCACATGGCAGCTGTAACATAAATGAAGTTCTAACCTTACTGAACAGTATTTCAGATGTTTCCAGTATATGATGCAGTTTGATAAACCTCAGGTGCCAGGTATGAGCACTGGTGTGAGAGCAGTGGCCACTGGCAGTATGAACAAGTTGAGCTTTTATGTCCCACTGCCCCAGCAAGGTATGCAAAAGCAAGGGGTACCAACAGTAGAGATGTATATTCCAAGATTGATAACCACATTGCAAGGCAGTACTGTGCACGGTTCTCCACTGTCCAAACCAGCTGGAAACTGATCTGATTTTGGCCATGGAGGAATCATTCCCAAAGGAATGCCTTCATATGGAAAGGCAGTGTTCCAATGATAGAAGCATCTGCATCACTTATCTAAACAATGTGAGTTTGAATGACCCCAAGTTTGCTAGAAGCCGCTATTTTAGTCTAGCAGCCTTGAAGCTGCACTTGCATTGTAATTTACAAGAGAAAAGGGAGACAGCCTGCAGTGTTTGGAAGAAATATGGTAACTTAAGCCACTGTTGGTATACTCTCTGCTTCACACATGAGGTCTGAGAGCAACTATGGAAGGAAGGATGTGGATTCATTCTCATACACATTGCTTATTTCTTAAAGTCATCTAAACTGTAAGACAATTGCTGGATAATGAGTTGAGGACAGCTCCATCTCAAATGTTCTCAGCTTGTACATCTTATTGTTGTTCTCTGAGGTAACAGGAGAGACCAAATTATTGGTCTAGTTGCATTCTGGATAGTAGCCTGAAAAACTTGGTATCAAATCACGAACATCAAGTAAAAAAGCCTCTCTCTCCTGCCCATCATCAAATGGCTTGTTTTAGTCACTAGGAGGCCCTATCTCCCAGTGGAGTCAATATCAGTATTGATTCCCCCACCCTTTCTCCATTTGTAGCATCCTGTATTTTGTCAACATAAATCTCAACAAAGGAAGACGTAACAAACTAAAAGCTTCTACCATTTCTTTAAACTGATAATTTTTTTGCTTCATGGAAGTTAATGTCAACATGCAACTTTCCTAGTACTAAAAATTGTTTACAACATCATCACCTACTGATTTCAATTACTTGGAAGAGTAAATGAAGAGGAACAGATCTCTCATAAATGTAGTTGATATTAATCTGGAAGACCAAGATCAAGGACATAAATTATAAAGTATTCCAATAATAATAACAAAAATTGTCCACCTTTACAGGGAGCTCATTCTTCAATGCTCCAATTCTCTACTTTGATAAAAAACAGCATCTAGTTGTATAGTACACTCAACATTGAAAAATCAAAAAATACAGACAACTTACCATTTTAAAGCAGTAGGAACGATCTTTATCTTATTTAAGAATTCTCAAGCACACCAGCCAATATTTTATCTTAGAAGACTTGTCTTACATGAATGATAACCTCCCTATGTTTAAATGAGTCACACTCTAGAACCAGTCTTAGGATTGAAAAAAGATGAGACTACAGAAATACAGAAATACAGAATTTAACTGCTGCTTGCAGAGCCTCAGAGTTAATGTTAGTTCATTTTCTAAAAAATTAAAAAAAAAAAAACAAAACAGGAAGCCTAGGACTCCCTTCTGTGGGAAAACAAATGAAAGCTAATATTCTTTCTTTAGAACAATATGTTCTAAAGAACATATAGTTGGGGATTTAATAATGCTAGAATGATTGGTTTTCATTTGTTATTTCTATCCAATAGCACACACCTTTCTAGTACCTTCGGCCTGAAAAATATTGAATTAAGCAGATTCATACATTGAAGTCCAGTAATTTCTGAACATAAAATTCCATTTGCAGTATTGATTAGCAGCAGCATTAACTGAAGACAGAATGGAAAACAATCATCAAGGGAATTTAGTACTGATGTGACTGAGGTTCAGGGGCACAGCAGGGGAATCAGAGAGAGGAGGAAAGTGAAACCTAGCCAGGAGGAGCTGGGCTGAGAAGCCTGAATATCAGCTGGAAACTTCTTCTCATTTGAACAGTTCACAATTCTTCTTGCTACCCCCATTTTGCCACTCAATAACACCTTTTATTCCAGGATGAGGAGCACTCTTTTCTCCAAATAGACAAATTCATTTCCAAGTCCCTAAACAGGTACAAAAGTCTATCTGTAAATTGTAAGAAAATAGAGAGTTTCATATTTTAAAAAACTAAAACCTTAAATCAAATTCCACAATTCCTTGCGTTCTTTGCCCTTTCTCTCCTTTTCCTCCCCCCCCAACCAAAATCCTTCATTCTTCTTCTGTGCATTTAAATGCAGGTTGCTCAATAACATAGTTTTCTCCCAGTCCTAAGTCTTAGCTATCAAATGCCTACCAGGAGATAAAATCCACAAGCTAATGATACAACTAAAAAGATGGCATTTTGCATGTATCACATTCTGGGATAAACTTTAGAGGAACTATTGAAAGCTGCAACTGAAAGTGACAACTCAGCTTCACTGGAAGTTTTAAGCCACAGAAAATTTCTGGTGAAGGCAGCGGGGGGTGATTAAAAAGAATTTTACTGAACTTAAGTTCTCTTGTAAAAATGTATCAGTGCCAAAACGTGAAAGCAGGTTTAAACTGATATGGGTGTTGTCCTTCCAGTTTCAGAAAGCTACGGTTCTGCACTGCTACTTCCAGCTTTGCCAAACAACATCAGAGCAAAAATTGTTACGATTTCTGTAATTTTCACAGATACGTGGGTAAACAATAAAGCCCACCGCTGTTAGCTGATACGGCCCGTGACTAGCTGCCCCTCAGGGAGCAACGCGTGCAACTATTCCCTGAGGATAGAAAATTAGCATAGACATGGAGTAATGGAAGTGACTCATCAATACTCAAAAATGCATTGGAGAACAGTAAAGCAGTGGTGGTGGCATCTCTCTCCTCATAACACTGGTCAAGAGATGAGAGGCGTAAGGACAGGGAACTCTATCCTTAAAAGACGACATCTATTTCTTTTTTATTATTTTCAAGCATACCTATCTTATGTGGAAGTTAGTGAGGAAAACTGCATTCTGCCTGCACTGTCTGAGATTTCCAGCTTCCTCCATCATCAGGTTTATGTGATTAGGTCTGGCTTTTTGCTATAGCATTGGATAGACATTGCTGGGGTTCTTCTTGCCAATTTCAAGTGCAGCTTTTACCCAGTTAACTCCATTGTTATGGCAATAGCAGCTATATCCCAGAAAGAACAGTGATGTGGATACTACTATAACCATTGTCAGATCAGACCTGGTCTAATCCGCAAATTAAAACAGGAACTGAAACTATTTTACACAGTTTGCTTCTAATTCTGACACAGATGGCACTTAAGCAAGGATTCCAGCCTTGGCAGTTTTGCTTCAAAGTCAGTGCCAAGGCCAGGATAATCCTTTCTAGCAATTTTCTCCCTGATTTTTGAGGCACCAACTTCCGCATAAAACAGAATTTGTTATCTACTACTCCCCTTCTACAGCCAAGCATTGAACAAGCTTTGACAAGACACGGGATAGACCTTCAAATACTGAGTCAAGTGACACCAGAGAGTCATGAATCCCTACAAGGTACAAAGCTCATTTCTTAACCCTTATCTTCAGGTGGCTGTAGCACAAGGAAAATTACTGATTCAACAAAAGAGCAAAAATAAAAAGGAAAAGTAAAATCACCTTCCTTCATGGTAGTTTTGACTCTCCAGCTCTTAAATTATGCCAAGTGTGGGATAATGAACAATGACTGATTTTAAAAGTTAGCATTCACTACAAAAAGAAATCCAGACAACTAACAGAGCAAAAATAGTGCATGTGCTCATGTGTGTATGTTTCCTTACACAAAACTACTTTTCAGAAAGTTCTTTAGCCACAGAATTAGGCAAATAACCAATACAGCTAACTCTGGAGAGAATGGAGACAAACTCATGAAGAATAACCAACTGCCAACTTGTATTGGCCACTAAGTTCTCTTCTCACGCACATCTTTATCTTAATGTTATCAGCACATATAGGTTATAGGAAAAATCGATACACCAGAGATCTCATATCCTTAAAATGGAATTTTTTTTTTATTTACTCCAATGCAGATAATGAAAGGTCTTCAATCAAAGTTGGCAAGAGCTCATTAACATAGGCTTTCATACAAGCCAGAAAAAAAAAAAGAATCCTGTTCTGGATCTAGACAAGCATTCCCATCAACATCGACAGTGGTTTGCACATAGAACAAGTTCAGCATATAGTGCAAAGACTTTGTAGTCAGGTTATGAATTTTACCCATTATCAGCCTTTATAAACAGTTTATAAACATCAGGGAAAATGGCTTGGGTTTTGTTGGTTTTGTGTACATGTGTGTTTGTTTTTTTACGATTGCTTTTATAAAGGCACACATACAAAAAGGAAATCAGGCAGAGGATGAAAGAGGAGAGTATTCCAGTAAGAGTCTATTGACAACTGATTGTTTATTCCAGGCAAAACAAAAAAAAAAAATACACATTTGAGCAAGAAATAGCCACACAAGTAATAGTTTGGAGGATTGTTTCTTCAAAATCATTACACTTAAGAACATTTCAGTTCAGCAGTTTAACTGCATGTGGGAGATGCCTAGTTTTACCAGTTTTCTAAAATAATTCATTCAGAAGGAATACTACTTTTGCTAATATTAAGTCCTACACACTGAAATTTCAGATCAAGCCTCTAACAGATCTTATTGCTGTCAACAGACATGTAGTCACTCACCACTGCTCTGCACTTTGGCTTTCTGAAGACATTACTCTGAAATTCCTATAGATTGAAGAGCTGGCACAGGGAATTCAACATATTAGTAATACTATTTTCCGTGCTCCTTCAAACAAAACCAGTGCATATTTCTCCAGACATGAGAGAACTTATAATCTCTGTCATCTAAACAGAGCAGAAAAAAAGTTGTCATGCATATTTCAGATATATATATACAAAAACCTTGCTACCTACTGATACCCAAATACCTCCAAGCTGTGCTTTCTTTACCAGCAACTGAGAAGGGGGTATGTACTTTGAACAGGAAAGATGCAACACACAACATAAATCAAATTGTGAGAATTAAACACCAACAGGACAGCGAAAAGAAACCTGCCACCACAGTGGGCAATTAAAAGACAAAAACAAGAAAAAAATCAAAAACAACCTACCAATCCAATTATCCATCAGAGACTCTGCAGTTACTGCGGCTTCTACATGACTTGCAGCCTTGCTGATCAAGTGCTGTCACAGGACACCTAAGTAATAAGAATTTCACATTTCAAACTTGGAATAACTACCAGCAATTTGCAGTTTTCAAAAAGCCTACAGATACCTGTTCCACCTTGGTCATTTTTCTATTTTAAAAAACTGCAAGACAGTGAGGACATTCCGGGTTTGCATTTTACTTTTTATTAACGTGTTCTGATCTTATAAGTAAACTAACCTGTGATAACCTAGCTCTATTTGCAGCAGGGAGAAGAATGACTTTGTTAGAAGATTCCCCCTGCCCTGATCTCACCGCCTGAGTTTAAACATGCAATTTTTCCTCTAAGCTTATAGTATAAACAGTATAATAATGGAGTTCTATAAAGTGAGGAAAAAAGCCTTCATTTCATAGGTTTTATTACAACAGTCTGTGCATTTTCACCACTGAATGGGGGGAAAAAAACCAACCCAAACTAGTCCCCCTAGTGTACCTTTGCAGTAGGAGTCTAAAGAATATGTGGCAAATCACTACCCTGTCTTTCTTTATGTGTGAAACTAGCTTTGTTGGGTTTTTTTTCAGTAGAAGACATAGACACTTACAGAAACTGCAGGGAATCTAGGCAACCTTTCAGTCCACTTATCTAATTTCCCTCTGTTTCTATTTCTGAACAAGTGGAAAAAAAAAATGTTGTACAAAGACGATTAATCTGTATCCAGAAGATCTCATTAAATAAAATGTGCTGACCTGTTGGCAATTGCCAGGTTTGGTTTTAACGTAGCACTTTGTTTAGCCCAGTGCTTCCTGTTCCTTCTAGCACTGAAATTGTAAAAAAAAAGCCAGCGATGTTTAAAAGACATTTGATTCATTGTCACTTCCATCCTGGCATCCGTACCTTCCAGAATACATAAATGACAATCAGTGCTGTGAAAATGTTTCCTGTAGTAATTTTAAGAGTGCTATAAAAACCAAGTATAATAAATACACAAAAAGGTAAGACCTTATAACATCTGTTCAGATGCCTCCTTTGGGCTAATTTTCAGTTTAAAAAAAGAAATGCACGCTGGAAAAAAGTAGGCTTTATTTGCTGTCTAGCAATACCCCTGTTGCAAGTTGAACGAAGCAGAAGACACTGTACTCAGGTGAAAACACAAATAAAGATCGCTTGTCTGATGCTCTACGAAGAAGAGAAATCACTTGCTTTCTAAAAACAAAACTGGGCACAGCGGAAGAGCGAGGAATCTCTCCAAAAAGTGTTACATAAGGCATTGTCAAACTTCGTGTCACCTCCACAGAGGCCGCAAGTTGCTATTTTTCCCCCCTCCCGGTGAGCAGGGATTAATGATCGAAATGACACAGTTCTCGGATAGGAGGTGATAGGTAGAAGCCTGCCCAAAAGGGAGCTCCCCGGGGCTGAAGGCTTGCTGGGGAGGCTGGAGGGGGATGGGGAAACCACCCTCCCCGCCCCAGCGTCCCAGCCAAACTGCAGCTTCGCCCCGAGCCGGCGGGCTGGTCCCGCTCAGGCGGGCGGGCGCGCCGCGGGGCCAGGCGCTCACGGCCGCGGCGTGACACCCTCCCACCCGCACGGCGGCACCCACCGAGCCCCCGGCCCCACCCGGCTCCCCCTCGCAGCCGGCGGTACCGGCGGGCGGGACGGCGGCCCCGTCCCCCCACCCCCCGCCCCACGGCTGGAGCCCCCCGCGGAGCGGGAACGCGTCCCGGCCGGAGGAAAGGGGCGTGGGGCGCGGCGTAAACAGGCACCCGTGGGGACTCACGAGGGGAACGGAGTGCGAGCCAGGAGGGGTAACCTCCTCCGGCTGGGGGACGTGCCCCTTTGTGGCAGGGGAGCGACAAGCCTGCCTCCGCCTGAGCGTCTCTTCAACTCCGGGTCTGGTGGGGATTAAAATCCTGGAGATGAAGCCACCACCCGGCCCTACCGGACTCGGATGCCCCCTCCCCCGGGCTGCTGGAAGGGAGACACTCACCGATTGTTCCTCGCCCTCCCCCGCCCCTCGCCTCTAAAAGCTGCAGCGACCCGACGACGCACTTACCTTCCCCGGGTGGCTCCCGGGCGGCCGGGACGGGCGCTCAGCGCCCGCCTCCCCGCGCAGCCAAGCGGTGCTTCCCCCTCCTTCGCCCCAAGCGGGCAAGCTCCAGCTCCGTCCCCGCAGCCCGGCGCTCTGGAGGGGTCAGCCGGCGGGTCCCGGCCGGAGCGGCACCGGCGGGCTCCACTCTCCGCGGGACGAGGAACTGCTGGCGGTGGGAGGAGGAGGAGGAGGGCGGCGGGGAGGTCCCCACTCTTCCCGGGATGCGCCGCCGAGGTGGCTACCTCTTCCTCCACCCAGCTCTCGTTCCAGGGCCTGCCCGCTCCCTGCTTCGTGCTGTCCGGAGGTGCTGCCCGGCCCCGTCCGTCCGTCCGTCCCGCTCGCCTTCCCCCGCCCCCTTCCCCGGCGGCGAGCCGCGCGGCGCACAGGCCCCGCCGGCGGCCAGAAGGACCCGGGGGCGACGGGGGATTCCGGCCCGGCCTCCTCTCCTCTCCCCGGGGCCTGGCGCACACTCTCCGCCGGGAGAGGAGGCCCTGCCCCGGCCTGGCGGGCGGCGAGCAGCCCCGGGAAGGTCACCGGCACCGCGGAGCCGAGCACGGAGAGGCTCCCTCCGGCACCGCCGCCGCCGTTGCTACGGCTGCCGGCCCAGCCTCAGCGGCCGCTGGGTGCCGCGCTCCGCCCGGGCTCGCTCCGTGCCGGTGCCCGGCGGCCGCCTCCGAGTCCGAGTGCCAGGCTGCCCCCTTCCTTCCTTCCTCGCCTCCCGCCCCTTCCCCGCTGCCAGCCTTCCCCCGCCGGGTCCCTCCGGTGCCAGGCTGCCCCCTGCGGGTCTCGGTGCCGAGGCTGCCCGCCGCCGGCGCTACGCCCGGCGGGCCGAGGGCGGCCGCCGCTGCCCGTTCCGCGGGTGCCGGGAGCGGGGTGCCCGCCGCCGCTCTGCCCCGGGCTCAGCGGCAGCTGCAGTGACTGTGTGTCTGTGTCATGTCTGTGCATGGGCGGGCGGAGGCGCGGGGCCGAGGCGGAGCCAGCCCGCTGACACACCGCCCAGCGACAGGCGCCGAGCGCCCAACCAGCGGCGGCCCACACCGCCGCCCGCCCGCCGGCGCAGCGCCGCGCCGCGCCCGGGGCCGCTACACCTGGGCCCAGGCGGAGGGGGGCCGGGCCGTGACTGCGACACCGTCCCGCGGGAGGGGGCTGTGGGGAAAGGCGGCGGGGTGGGGTGCTTCCAGCCCGGCGTCCGCCTGCCTGAGGGCCGTCCCAGCCGCCGGCCATCGCCCTCCGAACGGCCGTCCCAAGCGCCGCACCTGAGCGCGCCGTCCCGGCCGGCGAGCGGCCGGAGCGCTGGGGTAAGTGAGGGGAGAGCGAGGGGCGCCCGGCCCGGCCCTCGCCTCAGGCGGCGGCGGCGGCGGCGGCGGCGGGCTGCCCGTGACGGGGCGAAGGGGGGCCCAGCCCTCGGCCGTGCGCGCTCGGCGGTGGAAGACCCAACTCCGTACCGCCACACGTCCCGAGCGAGTGCCACATCTTGTCGCTTCAGTGCGGCGGAGCGTGTCCCTGTGTTGTTCCCCTGCGCGCTGGTGACTGCTGAGAGTGAAGTGATAAATGCACATTTTTATTTTTTTTCCCCTCTTGCCGTGGGCATAGAACAACCATCCACGCTTTTTTTTCTTTTTTTTTTTTTTAAGTTATTTTTATTCATCTTTCTTTCACTTCATTAGCGGTGTAAAATGGATGGTTGCAATACGTTAGCATATTAAGAGGACCTACGTGATAAACTGTGTATGGGTGGAGAGGGTGCCTGAAATTTCGAGGGGAGTGCAAGGAGAAAAGAAGTGAGAGGAGGGGAGCAAATGTGCATACACTACGATTTTAAAAAGGCATCGATCCATTCTTAGAATGCAGGAGGAAGGAAAGTACACGCGTGCTTTGAGTAACAATGTAAATAATCAGAAGTAGAAATAATAGGGACACTATTCAGTACTTACTGTTTTCTTCTTCCAGAACGGTAAGGGAGTAGTTTAAGAGAAAAACGTTGTTCTCTAAAAGATACCACAGATGCTACTTTCTCTTCTTACATCAACTGCTTGATTGCTATAACTTATTCAGAAGTTGCTTTGTTGCGGGCAGGAATTGTGTTTTGCAGTATGCTGTACCAAAATATTCTGAACTCTGGAACAGGTTATTATTCATGGCAAGATAGTGTTTGCCAGACTTTATAAAGGCATCGGTCCATCAAGCTTAGCATTCTGCCGCCAGCAGCACCCACTTCCTGGTGCTTTAGTCACGAGTGGTATCAGATGAATTGAAGTAAATCATGAAGTTGAACATGCCAGTAATATCACATAAGTGTTACTAACTGCAAATTTTGAAATATTATGACAACTAGGAAAACATTTTGGGGAAAAAAAAACCCTGCATATCTGTAAAAATAATTCTGATATGAACAATTTTCTGGGGAAGCTACAGTAACATGCAGATTGTTATCTATTGTGCTAGTTATTTTCATGAGCAAATCGAAGTCAGAAATGGGCTGTACTGAAGTGACTTATCTGTCCATTCCCCTAAGTGAAGCTAAAGGATTAGCCTTCATGTAATAATGTTTTCTTGCACTGATGAAGGATTGTAACTGCTTTGGTGACAGTCACAACGAACGAATTGCTGGGGAATTGTATGGAGGTGGAAACGAGATTGCATATACGGCTTCATCATTAATAAAGCCAGGTTGTCTACTGCCTGTTACTGCAATTCTCAGCAGTTTCACTTTTTTTAGTCTCATGCTATGTCTTAAATACTAGTAAACTGTCAGTCTGACCCTACAAAATATTGAACAATTTCTGCAGGTTCTTAATGTTCTTATCGGCTATTAGAGCAGGCAGGTCTCCGCACCCACAAAAATTCTTAGGTTTTAAGAGCGGCACGGATTATCAGGATTACCTAATGTACCACCATACATGAAAAATAATGGCACTTCATACTGAAGCAAAATGTCTTACTTAAAATTACTCTGCATCTGTCAGGTTGGTGACTTACTCACAAAATGGACAACAGTTGTCCAAACCCAGAGCAGCATTTGTCAGAGGCTCTGCCTAAGAATGATTACCACTAGGTTACAAAAACTAACAGGGACAGGAGGAATGACTACCTATGAAGATAGAGCTTTTCAGAAATTGTGTTTATACGCAAGTAATCTGTTCATATTCATCGTAAAATTGCTCCATCAGTCTTTGTCCTTGAAAATCCTGAAGTGGCAATTGCTTTGGACATAGAGTAAACAAGCAATGCAGAAGGATCCTTATGCCAAGGACAGGTAGAAGAAATTAGATGCAAATATTTGCACTTCAGATTTCATTCAGCCAGAAGGAAGCTTTCTCCAGAAGCTACACAGATTCTGGAGTGAGATGTCTATTTACATTTAAAAAACAAAAAAAAAAGCAAAACCTATAGTAATGTCAAGTATGTAGTTTAAAAAAAAGTTGGCTGTTATATATGGTTGAAAATCTGAACGCTTTAATAGTCCCATTGTTAAAAAATTTTGTAAGCCAGAACTTTTTTTTAATAGAAACATGTCAGTTTTGAGACAGCGTTATCTGATCAAGTTATACTGATGTGAAATTATCACATGAGTGTTTGGTCTCATGTTTTTTTCCTTACTGGAACAAGAGATAAAGGTGTAACAGTACACACCTTCAACCAGGTTATGGTACTTTCACTGCACCAGAACATCAGCAAATAAAATGGGGGACTTCAACCTGCCAGGTGTCAACTGGGAATACCACACAGCTGGGACAAACAGGTCCAGAAGATTCCTAAACCATCTGGAAGAAAAGTTCTTGGTACAGGTACTAAGGGAACCAACAAAGAAAGGTGCCTTCCTCGATTTGTTGCTTATTAACAGAGAGGGTCTGGTGGGTGGAGTGGAGATTGGTGGCTGCCTTGGCCACAGCGACCATGAAGCAGTCAAGTCTAAAATCTATGGTAACAGGAGGAGAACTGACAGCCAGCAAGAACCTCAGCCCTGGGTATGAGGAGAGCAGATTTCAGGTTGCTCAGGGAGCTACTTAGTAAGGTCGCTGGGGGAAAAGCTTCCAAAGGTGCCGGGGTCCATCAGTGCTGGTCACTTTTTAAGTACCACCTCCTAAGTGCAGGAGCAGGCAATTCCAAAAGGTAGGAAGTCAAGCAGGCAAAGCAGAAGGCTGGCTTGGCTGAGCAGGGATCTTCTTCTAGCAATAAGGTGAAAAGAGTAAGTATATGGCCAGTGGAAGCAAGGTCTGGCAACATGGACAGCACTACAGGGTGCAGGGCTGTGGACAGGCTATTTGCCAGCATAGGGAGGAAATTTGTGAGGCCAAAGCTCGATTAGAGTTGAAGCTGGCCAGTACTGTGAGGGACAGTAGGAAGGGCTTTTTAACATATGTTAATGGCAAAAGGCAGGCCAGAAATAACATTGCCTCATTGCTTGATGAAAATGGTCACCTCACAAATAGGGACATAGACAAAGCAGAGACATTTAATGCTTTCTTTGCCTTGGTCTTCAACACTGATGATGGGCTCTGGGACCGCCTGAGACCCTCTGGTCTGAGGACCCTCTGGGCCCTGGGCTAGAGAACCGTGACTATAGGAATGACAAACTCCCAGTCAACGCTGAACTTGTGTGGGACTTGCTGCACCAGCTGGATCCCTGTAAGCCAATGGGGCCTGATGAGGTTCGTCTGAGAGTAATTAAAGAGCTGGCTGATGTCATCACGAGACCTCTCTCAATTACTTTTTTCAATGCTCTTGGGAATCTGGAGAGGTCCCAGTTGATTGGAAACTGGCAAACATTGTCCAAATCTTCAAGAAGGGCAACAGGGATGACCCTGGTAACTACAGGCCTGTCAGTCTCACTTCTATGCCTGGAAAAATTATGGCAAAGATTATTCTGGGAGTTATTGAAAAACACCTGACAGAAAATGCAGTCATTGGTCCCAGCCAGCACAGGTTCATGAGGGGAAAGTCCTGCTCAACAAACTTAATTTCTTTCTATGACAAGGTTACCCACCTAGTTGACCAAGGGAAGCCAGCTGATGTAAGCTTTCCTGATTTCAGTAAAGCTTTCGATACTGTCTCTCACAGTATCCTCCTGGACAAAATGTCCAGTGTACAGCTGGATAAACACCTAATGCAATGGGTGAGCAACTGGCTGATGGGTCAAGCTCAAAGGGTCGTAGTAAATGGGGTTACATCCAGCTGGCTGCCATTCACTAGGAGGGTTCTGCAGGGATCCGTTATGGGGCTGGTACTCTTTAATCTCTTCATCAATGACTTGGATGCAGGACTGGAAGGAATACCAATTAAGTTTGCTGATGACACAAAATTGAGAGGAGCTGTTGACACTCTCAAGGGCAGAGAGGCCCTGCAGAGAAATCTAGGCAAATTAGAGAGCTGGGCAATCACCAGCTGTGTGAAGTTGAACAGGGACAAGTTCCAGATTTTGCACCTGGGGCATGGCAACCCTGGATGTACATACAGACTGGGGAACAAGAGGCTGGAGAGCAGCCCTGCGGAGAGAGACCTGGGGGTTCTTGTCAACAGCAAGTTGAACATGAGCCAACAGTGTGCCCTGGCAGCCAAGAGGGCCAACCCTGTCCTGGTGTGCATCAAGCTCTGTATTTCTAGGCAGTCGAGGGAGGTGATTGTCCTGCTCTGCTCTACACTGGTGCGGCCTCACCTTGAGTACTGTGTACAGTTTTGGGTGCCAGAGTTTATTAAGGGTATAAAGCTACTAGAGAGTGTCCAGAGGAGGGCCACAAAGTTGGTGAAGGGTTTTGAGGGGAAGCCATATGAGGAGCAGCTAAAGTCCCTTGGTTTGTTCAGCCTAGAGAAGAGAGTGAGGGGGGACCTTATTGTGGTCTGCAGCTTCCTCACAAGGCAAGGGGGAGGGGCAGATGTTGATCTCTTCTCTCTGGCAACCAAAGATAGGACCTGAGGATTGGCAGGAAGATGTGCCAGAGGAGGATGAGGTTGGATATTAGGAAAAAATTCTTTACCCAGAGGGCGGTGGAGCACTGGGACAGGCTCCCCAGGGGAGCAGCAATAGCACCAAGCCTAATGATATTCAAGAGGCATTTGGACAATGCCCTCAGACACATGGTGTGAGTTTTGGGGTTGTCCTGTGCAGGGACAGGAGTTGGACTCGATGATCCTTGCAGGTCCCTTCCAGCTCAGGACATTCTATGATTCTATGAAAATAGGCTCAAGGCTGTTTGTAAGACCCCAAACACTTGCGGATTACCTGGGTTTTGATGAACAAAAATATGCCCAGTAGAACCATTTTACGTGAAAGGGAGGTATAAGGCCCATAGTATTTTAACTTATAAAAGTGCAGGAAGTTCATCTCCCATTTAACACCAGTGAAGTCATTTTCACATTCTTATGGTTGCTTCATTGGTCTAGCTGAATTCAACCACTCTGAGGTCTTTTGAGGAAAAAGACAGTGCTTTGTTCAGGGGGTGACTGAAAAGTGCTTTACTACTCTAATAGTGCATTTTGTGCCAGCTGCAATAGAAGCTAAAACATTCCTGAAAACCAGGAAGATGTTCTGTCCCCACTGCTCCACACACACTCCTGTGGTTAATCAGCATTTTAAATACCTAGTGAGGCTGATGCTGCTGTGTCATGCTCAAGATACAGGATATGCATGGACAAAGCCAAGTTCTCCATGACCTGCTTTTGTGTGGAGTTGGTGAAACAGCTACTTTTCATAAAATCAACCATTCAGGATGTTCCCATGGGGAACAGAAATTCAAATCTGATTCAGCAGGCTGGCTGGATTGTGTTAACTGATCCACTTCAACACAGAAGCTTGTGACTCTTTATAAATTGCCACTCTTAACTTCTAGGTGCTAAATTGCACAACTGTTAGTACTATCAGAGCATGAAGAGCAAGACCAAAAGTCTGAAGCAAGTCCTAACCCTTGATATTCTTGTTATCTGCCACTGCAATGAATACAGGACTACTGCAGAACAGGAGTAAAAGGCTTTCAGACAAGAAATAAGTGAAATTTAATCTACTCTGGAAAAATAAATTCCCAGTTCTTGAGTGTAAAGTGGAAGCTCTGTTATATATTCTGTCCACAAAAGGAGTAAATTAAAATTTAATGGTGATTTCCCTGTGCATGTAACAGAAAGAAGAAAAATCAAGAAAACCCAAGAAAGTCAGAGCAAGATCCAGATTCCCTGGGGTTATAGGAACGGGAAAAAATGAAGACTGGTAAACTGAAAGCTTTTAAATAACCGGAACACGCCATGAAAACCTTAAACTTCAGAATGCAAAGGAAATTAAGTTATTAAAACATAAATTATTTCTCTTTTAGGCCAAAATAAATTTCAGACAATAAACTGATTGTTCTGTGTTAACTTATTTTGATTTTCATATGGGTTTGTCCCAGAATTCAGTTGTGCTTCTAGATGCAAACAGATAAACATCCTAGAGTCTTAGACAGTATTATGCCGTATTTCAAAGAAAACTTGAAGGACAGAGGTTTTTCCTATTTGTTTGTTTTATATCTCTGACAGACCTTTCAGTGGATGTTTTTTTTTCATTGCTGCCCGTTACTGCTTTCCATTTGTTGTGACTCAGTCATTTAGAGAATAGTTGGGGTGTTTTTGTTTGGTTGGTTCTTTGGTTGGTCTTTTTTAATGAATAGCGCTTTTAAAACCATAAAAACTAGTGAAGATATGCAGAAGAATATGGTGCAACTTTAATTTTATGAAGTTAACCTGATTTCAAGTTGATAGTACTTTAAGTTTGGACCTACCATGGTCAAGTCAATCCTGTATTTCTACTTACAGAAATAGTTTATTACTGTTTTGCTAAAATGACTTATCTATCTCAGAAAAGACTTTATTTCATACCCTTTAAAGTCAATGCCGGTGTTTCCAGAGCTCTTAGTAATTCATAACTGCATGCTAAAAAAAAAAAGTAACAAGTGCTCTGTTTGAAGTTTCTTTTTTTGTTTGTTTGTTTTACAAAGGAATCTTCACACCTATGCTGTTTGCAGTGAAATTCTGGATAATATACAGTAGCATAACAATTCAGTATTAATATGTATCATTCCCTTTACAGAATCTTCTGGGAAAGAAAAGCAGCATTGGACAAACTTTAAAATAATTTTAAACCTCAGTGTCTATGAAGGTGTAACTGACCCAGGTACTCTTAAGCCTAAATCCAGGTATGTTGAATTCAGTGGAGCAACTGCACTGATCTCAGTGGTATTCAATCTAAACTATCCTTTATGTTCCAGGAATATATATACACACACGTATATACATACACACACAATTTTATGAAGTTCTCTTTTAGTAATTGTTTCTATTTGACTGCTTCACCTCACTCCCAAGCAAATAGAGGATATAGTGTCTCTCTCTCGTTACTCTGTTCGTTATAGTTCTCCATTTATTGCCCTGCAGTATGAATGCTAAATAAGACTATGAAAAGCTTTAAATGAATTGTAGACCTTATAATTAATATCTGCTATCCTTTCTGGAAGTATTAAAGCACAGGATGTATCACTTCTCCTCTATTAGCCTTACACACTTAGTTTTAATTCATCTAAGGACACCTTTCACTACTCTGGTGAAAAAGAGGATACTCTACCTGATCAAAACAAGACCTTTTATTTCCATTAGAAGCACCTGTCTTATACATAGAAGGTTTAATTGTTTTCAGAATAGCTTCATTAAGTTCTGAAAGTGTTACCAATACAGGCCTCCCCAGAGCCAGGATACTAATTAGAAGGAAAACTTGCCTTACAGTAGTTGAAGAATTGCATCTTCTTTAAGAGAGCGGGAAGGCTCATTCAATCATTGACAGAATGTTTCTGCCACAAAGTAGTAATAACTGCCAGTTATATGAACTCAGAGAATACCTGTGACAAATGAGTTATTCCCACAGTCAAATAGCCTCTTCAGACAAATGAAGACAGTAACCCTAATAAGGATTAAGTAAACAATGTTAAGATGTCTATGAAGTTCCATGCAGTCCAAGCAATGTCCTCTACGGCCAGCATCATCTGTCGGCTCCAACATCCCTAAGTCAGTGGGTATAGGCATATTTGGAGGGTCCAGTGTGAATGCTTGGATTGCTTCCTGAGGCAGCCAGAGTGTCAGTAGTAACACATCTGGCCTTTGTCACATTTATGCTGATTTTGTATTAAAGCTCTTTTAAGTCTGACCGAAAAAATCTACATAGGACTAAAGAGTAAGTGTAAATATAAAATGTAAACAAAATTAAAACAGGCAGATGAGTGATAAAAACATAGATCCTATTACAAGTTAATGCATGATATCAAGACTTGTTAAAATAATTTTAAGTTTATATCAACAGTCAGGCCTTTAGAATCTGTATTAAAAAAACCTGAGTTAAAAATAGGCACTGTGGGAAGGAAAGTTACCCCAAACTTACTTGTAAGAATCACTACCTAATGAGTCAAATAGGAATATTTTTGAGCAAAATTAAATTACCATAATTATCAGTCAGATCTTAGAACTTCCATATTTTTGCCCAATGAGGGCTATTCTTTTAGATATTATCTAGAGAATTTCTCTAGAAATCAGAAACGTGTTATAGCTGCTACTATCCAATGAAGGGAGGGTAAAATGAAACACAGATCCTGCCTAGTGACTTGGGCTTATTTGCTTTTTGACCATCGCAACAGTAAGACTGCCCAATATGAATCTTTTCTGTCAGTTTAACAACATTGACAAAGTCCACTTTCATGTCCTTGTCAGACAAAAGCACAATGGAAATATATGTGCAGGCTTCTGAATATAAACAAGGAGCACAGTATGAACAGCCAAGCATACAAACATGAACTCATTTAGTGGCCACAAGTGGTTGTGCATCTCAGAAGTGTACAGTGAATAAAATAAAATGTTCCTTTGCTGGGGCTGAGATGCGACTGTGAGCTGCATCAGCTCTCTGGCCAAGACTGTCAATGCTAAAGAAAGTTTCTGTGTTCTTGCTGGCATTTGAGAAGTTGTGAGCTATGATCTGGTCTTGATACATTGGCAAAAGAATAGGAAAGGTCAACCCATCTCAGCAGTGAAACTGTCAGTAACAAAAGGATAATCCTCCTCAGCCTCAACAGCAGTTACAGGGAAGCTGATGTTAAGGTCAAGCAACAAGGCAAGACCAATACTAGTGCCAACACACCTGTCAACATTAAACACCTCTTTTTCAGAGAAGTACTTTAACACTTCAATATTCTGTGATTTAGACTGTATCTTGACATGGTAGGATTTTTTTCCATTGATTCTTAGGTGCAACTAAAGCTATCAGACATACTAGAGGTCAAGCAGATAAGGCCAGACCCAGAAAAAGGACAGTCCTTCAAAGTCTGAAGGTGACATTGAAGGAATCCAGGAACAGATACAAGAAAGCCCAACCAATTCAATAGGTGTTTTACACTCTGTGTGTGCATTTGCATTTCTGAGCTTGGCAGCCACACAGGTGCTGGCATTGCTACTTACTCTAAAATTGCATTCTGTATCAGATTGTGTACTGAGGAAAGGAATAAGCTTTTACTACCTTGGATGGCATCAGAATGCACAGTTCCTGCAGCACCTAAATGACCAGACCAAGCGAAGTTTCCAATAAAATCAGTACGTGTTTAAGTCCGTTAAAAGAAGAACTTTATCTACAGAGAGAGAAAATAATTTTAAACATAATTTCTTCAACTAACACACAAGATCTCAGTGCTGGAATCGGAAATTATACTGGCGTGGTGCCCTTTGCCCATGTTGACAATATTTCAGAGCGTGCTGCCTTATTGTTTCTGTGCCAGCTTGATATTACAGCAGTTCCAATGAGAGGGAATAACTTGAGAGATTTTTCCAGTACCAGACTCGATGCAGATGGCTTTTTGAAACTTTTTCCCACCTTCTTCCACTCAGCATAACCAAACACAAAATAGATGCAGCCAAGACAAGTGACCATCGGCAGGATATGTTGTGTTTCCTTACCTTCTCCCAGATCAAGGTGAAAAAGATACAACTCCTTGAGAATGGAATTTGCCAAATACAGTGGTAGCTTTGCTATGGCAATTACTGGGCTGTAGTATAGGAGTCCTACCCTGTTTTTATGGATTAGCTCATTGAAAGGAAGCACTAGTTGCAAGTCCTCTTTCTGCAGGATAATCTGTGGAAGTTTGAGAGGTCACATATTACTGGGTGGTCAGCGACTGGAGCCTCGAAACTAGTGATGGATTAAGAAATCATCTCAGAATTCTGCTAGGAAACAATGCCACCAGTCTGTGAGCATTAAAAAAAATGGATTTTACTTACGTAAGCCTTTAAAAACTCCATATGTGCTTAGTAGAGAGTTGCTAAAAGGGAAGAGCTGCATCCTGAAAGAAACTCTATCCATGAGGTGAGCTCAGACCTCTTCTTCTTCCTTGACTAGTCTAACACAGCAGCTAAGAAAGCTCACTCTCCTTGGAATTGTTACCAGGCTTTGCACCTGCTGATCCCTGACATAAATTTTGGGTTTTTTTTTTATTATTTTCTTCTTCTTTTCTATCCTTCACTGCAGGAGCAAAATGGAGTTTTTCTAAACTGGTTATCCCTTTCAGCTCAAGCTCAGGTGGGGATGGATACTGGAATTAGCAATGGTGAGTTTATTTCCTCCATAGGAGACAGAAAGAGAACAAAAGAGATTTGATGGGGAGTTGGGATACAAGATGAAAACCAGGATTGTCTGGATGAAGAGATCAGATGTTGCAAAGAGAGGTGAGGATACTGAAGAGTGCCATGAAGTCTGCACCTGACCTTTTTGCAAAAGTAAGGGTCTGGCAGAAACCACTCTCTGATCATGTAATTAGGAATTGTATCATAATCTGAAAAAAAAAGGTGTATCAAATTCTTTTTGCAGATGAGAATTTAGTTGTCATTTCCTAACTGTGTAGTTCAGTTTGCAACCACAGTGATGTTCTATTAATGTAGTTTTTGCGTGTAAGGCTGGGTATTACAGAAAAAGAATGGAGAAGATGGGGTCTTAATGAAGTTTTTGTTGCTTCAAGCTTATACTGACTGCATTACTCACAAGTACCTATATGAACAGGAAGCTTTTTTTCCTAGTTTCTTTCTAGTGATGGCATTTATAGAAAAAAAAAACAACAAACAAACTAATAGGCACAAATAAGAGTTAGATGCCCAGATGTGTTTTATGCAATTGAAGGTCTCAGAATGTTGACACCCCAAAACATTTATGTTTGTGTCGCCTACATTTAGAATAGGATTCTGCCATCAGATTTGCGGTTTGCTCCCTGAAATAATGCTCACAACAGGTATTCTCCCTTCTGGGCATTTTTTAAGAAACTGAGGCACTAATGAATTACATTTTTTGAAGAATTTTCTGACAGCGTCAGTGTAACAGGGCACGAACAGGAAGACGATTCTATCCACCAGCATGTACATGGTAAAGGCTTAGATGCAAGTGACACCTGCATGACAAATTGGGTGATAGAAGATACAGCTGTCATTGCTTGATTTCCATCCATCTGCCCCATTACCTCAGTAGATCAATTGTTTTATATACTAGTAATCACATGCACATGATTCTTTTGATAATCTCTCTCACTACTGTTGAGCAGATTTACACTCACAACAGAGAAAGTTGTAGCCTACCCTTCCTGCAGTAACTTGTAGCAGAATGTTTATTTAACTAACTTCAGGTGATAAAATGTCAAATCCAGCAGAGGTGCAAGCAGAGCATACTGTCTTAAGACATTAAAAGGCTGATTTGAAGAAGGAATTGCACCAGCTGAATTAATATTATGTTCCAGTCGATTTTCTAGACCTGTGTTCCTTCTGCTAGGAAGGGAGGTAGCCTTTGGGAAAATACTAATTTTCAGTTTCCTCTGCTGCAAAGAATAGTCTCAGAAGAAGGACATGCTTGAAACCAGTTGTCACAAAATGTTTGGGTTGGACAGAGAGCCTGAGATTTCACAAATACGCCTCAGATATGCAGGGCAACGGAGTTTCAGCATAGTGTATGTCTCTGGTATAACTGACACTTAACATGCTACTTTGAAGGCATCCTTTGCAGGAAATTTCAGTAGACCCAGCATCCAGCCTGTCCACAGAGTAGTTGTGCAGTTCTGCACCAAGTCTAGGGAGAAAGTGGCAATTTCTACCCTAGAATCTTAGCATATATTGGACTGATTAACATCCTTTGAATGACAGGATTACACATGGTCATTAGCCCCACAACTCTCTACTTCCCAATTAATTTTGGTGCAAAAATATAGATACCTTTTATTTTTTTGTATTTTCCTCTTCCCTTATTTTTGTAAACAAAGGTCTAAAAATCAGAATGTTTGGAGACCCTGGGGCATCTGCCTTTCTCTGGAGACTGAAGATGGTTATCTCAAAATGATGTATTAGCTTCTTAGCAGGCTGCTATCTCTAGGAGTCTGAAAGCAATATCCATGCTTCTATTAGGTGTGTGTCATTTCACCAGGGATAGAAAGATATGGACCTATTTTCTAAAATTGCATGAAGTGGGAAGAGTAAATGCAGGAGGACAAGTAGTTAATAGAAATTACTAAGAAATACAATACTAAAAATATCCTGTCTGTTTTAATTAAAAGTAAACCGTCCCCACCAGTTTAAATTACACGTACTCCCCTCTGAGCGGGAAAGAGAAAAAAGAAATTTCCATCTCCAGCTTTTGAAACTTCATCTGTCTCCTGGGTACTGAGCACCAAATCTTCAGCTGGCAGATGTCAGCAGACAGTGCTGAAACTTTACCATATTTCTGAAGGATCCATCCGACACCAGGCTGCCAGCTTAAGTGTCAAAATCCCAAATACTCTCAGCGCTACTTGAGGGCAATCACAAGAATTGCCTGGGGACCTTGCACAATGTTGTCAGCCTGACAAGGCTAAGATGGGTAGCAGAGCAAACCATTCTGCAGGTGGGTAGAGCATACACTTCATTCCTTAGCCTCTTCCTGTAGCTACTATGGCTGTTACCAGCTCTGCCTCCAGTACTGCTGCTCAAACCTATTGCTTTCCTGAGACCTAGACATTCGTTCATGATGAACCACATCAGCAGTACACTGGCTCTTTAAACCTGGGGAAGACAGTGTCAAAGCAAACCAGACACCATAAATAATGTTACAGAGTAGACTTGGAGGGGGCAGTGAGCAAAGAGGAAGGAACCAAAGAGTGGATCATGGACTTACAAAGTTTAGGTGAAATGAACGCGCCAGTACACCAGGCTGGAATGTAACTGGTGGAAATGTGGGCACAAATATCTTTTTGTCTGGTTAAGTCTGTTGATGAGAAAAATTACATAGCTTCTAATTGGCATGCATGTTAAAAACTATGCCCCAAACAAGTGGAAATTAGATAAGATTCTGAACATGCTGTATAACAGGAGTCCAAATAAACAGGGCTCAGAGGGAGAGGAAATTACAAGTGAATTTTAGCAGTCGCTGCAAATTATCTCAAATAAGTTCTTTATATTTATGTGCTTCTGTGATGTCAAGCTGCAGGAGCTCAGGAATTTTCCAGAGCTTGTTGCAAGTGCTGTGGCTCGGTGGAGGTCTGAGGCTCTTTGGGACAAGATTGAAGATCCCATCTCTAGCCTCAATGAGTCACTAACAACTATGGGTGCTGAGACCACAACTATGAAAAAGCTGTACAGACATGCTAAACACTGCATGCTGCCCATTATCCCAGAGAAATCAAGAAGGCTTTTATAGGAACATGTAAACCTTTGCAGCAGACCAGCCCCAGGTGTGGACCAGGTAAGCTGTGGTCCAGCAAGCTGCTTTGTCTATGCCAGGGCCATGGAAAACCAGGTTGGCTGCTGTGACTGCGGTTGTCACCACCCAGGGAACAGGCAGGTTGTCTGGTGTTATGTCCACCGCTGCATTTTAGAGGCCTCTCCAGCAGTGCTGTCTCCAGCCACAGGCTACCCACCCTCTCAGAGTTGCTGAAGGTGTGCAGCAGCCTGTCTCCCTCCATTTCTTTTCCCATAGCAACAGCAGCCCCATCCTTAGTCACCCTGCTTTGAGGCAGAAACATTGCGTTTTGCATGTGTTGTGAGAAGTGTTGAGATGGCTCTGCATTGCAGGACTGGGGCTTACATGTATACCAGAAAACCCCTCTGAATTAGTTATAAAAGTTGATGTGCCCTGTTTACCTCTTTGGGAGGTTTTGACAAATGAACAACAAAAAAGGCAGCTTCTTAAGAGTTTTTGAATGGTGGAAGGTGACCCAGTCTGGGACAACACGGGAACAGAAGGCGAGTGAAAATCAAATGTGCATGAACCATTTATCATCATTAGAGATTACTAGGTAGGATCGCTACGTATATTTGAACACCTAAATGCTTTTTTTTTAATTCTAGGGAAAGCCTACTACATTTTTCTCTATCAAGAAATGCTACCTAAAGGTATTACTCTCAGTAGTTCTGGGTGAGAGATAAGTAATTTCATACAGTGCTATTCACATTCCATACAACTAAACTCACCACCTTTCTAAAAGCAACAGTCAAAACAACCCTCCCTCCGAAGTACACAGATCCATAAATTGTTTAAAACCTTATCTCACATTCACTTACACACAAAATAAGGGTCTCCCTATGTTCTAAACTGTGAGATTTGGTGAATGAATGATGCAGAATCCCCTCCTAGAATTGCAGGGTCTATACGTCTCATGAGGCACTGAATCTCTCCACTGATTTTGGCAAGAATCTGCTCTATTCCCCTACCCTTCCCAGTTCCTTTATTTGAAAAACAAAAAAAATTAAACAGCCTGAATCAATTATCACATAAGTAATTGTTTCAGAGAGAACCAAAAGATGCAGTAGTAAAGAAGAACTAGTTAGGTGGAATCTGCTACTGGTGTTATGAAAACATTGCTTTGGGAAATAAGTTCCTAAGTAGTAATCTGTGATACAGAATTAGTTTTTCGGTTTGATGCATGTTCTCTTCAGAGGGGAAAAAGAAATCAGCCTGATTTCTCTACTTTCGTAGTTACAAGAACCTCTTTTCTGAATTTGTGATCTGTTCATTTCACATGTTTCCAGATTCCCTTGATCTGTTAAAGCAGTAATTCAGGGGTGGAAGTAGAAATACGTGGGCAGCGGGAGGGAGTAAAAGGTAACCAGGACGAAGAACAATTGTGTGATGCACAATCAAGGTACTGAAGAACTTTTTTGCTTATTTCTTGTTTTTTTCTTTTTCCCTTTGTGGCTTGCGTTGGTGAGATTTACAGTCTAAAAGCTTTAACTCACTGTTAATACTGATTCTTGTCTGGGAATATATGCATTTAAATGCTCATACTGTTGTAGGCACTGAAATTCAGCAACACTTTTTTACACTGCTATTCTACAAAAAGCATAGGGAATGCCCGTAAGAGGATCTTTTCCTTTAGCAAAAAGACACAACCTGATTAGAACATTATGTAATCTTTAATACGTTTTTCGTATCTTTGGTGTCTAACTCGGAACTCAACTCCTCAGATACTGGTGGTAACAGCAAGTGGGAAAACATAAAATTTCCGGCCTGATGACTTTTTCATGGGTTGTCCAGAACCGATGGGTATTGCTAGATGAGAAGGAGCACATGTGAGGGAAAGAAGGATGGCGGCCAACAGTAAGAGTCACTGTTGTACCTTCCTCTACCGCTATGTCAAGAAGCCAGCGCTCCACCCGTAAGCAGGGATGGGTTGGTGGAAGGTTAGGAACACTGGCCTCCAGAGGAGGTTGGGAATTTCTGAGCAGGAAGATGATCTTTGAATGCAAATCCCCACAAGTGAGTAAATAAAAATAAGCATTAAGAATGTGTGAGGGGAAAAAAAAAATGGAGGGCAGGGGAGAGGGGTATGGCAGGGAGAAGATACTGCAGCATGGTGAAAGAAAAGGTGGAGGTGGATAATGGAGCCAGAGACCTATGCAAAAATAAATGCAAAGGATGAAGGAAAAAGAGACTTTGCTGTTTCAAAGGACTGAAGGAAGTAATTAAAATGAAATCTGGGAGAAAATCGTAGAGAAGAAACAGGGAAGACTAAAATCTGAATTGCAGCCCACAGATCTCCCAGTGCACTGAATGTCTAGCTCAACAAACCTAATCCAATTTGTGTAACATTCAAAATACCTTTAGTTAATTTTGTAACCTCCTCACTGGAAATGCAGTACACTTTCTATACCACTAAAGATGTGCCTCACAAGTGGAAGTAGTGATTAATTTGATGAATAATTAACCATTGAGTCCAACTGTCCCATCAGTAACCAACTTGAACGGAGAGACCGGTGAATGTGATGACAGGCAGTGGAACATTAATGAGTAAAATAATGATAATCCTATAGAGGTTAAATGGGAAGGACAAAACAGCTATTTTGGCTCTTGCCCAGTCTGAGCTTGTGCACTAAAGAGGTGCAGTCAGTTGGTCTCCAAATGTTACAGACCAAAGCAAAAGTTAAGACAAAAGGGCTGAGCCTATCCCTGATCTGATCTCTTATAAAAGGGAGAGGGCATTTTATCAATATCCACTCTGAGTACAAATGAATTTAAGGAAGAACTGATATATTTGGTTTATAAATACAGTGTAGAAAACAATCCCTAATTTTTTAAGAGTTCCCTACATCTTTCAAGGACTCCTGCCCCCTTTTATTATCCAATATGGATCATGCTGAAAATAAATTCGTCTATGGAATGCAGCATGTCCAATAAATGCATTAACATCTTATCCAAGGAGATTGTTCAAGAGATTTTTTAAATGGTTGGTACATTTTATGTGCAGCAAAGGTCTTTAGAAGTGTCTCTCTATCTTGGTTTGCTGTTAATTTGGCAAGGACTGAAGCTCTAGGCATCATCACAGACTAAGGCTATGTTAGATGGGATGAACCTCTGATGAACATTGACCACTGAGACTAATAATACCTAATTATGGCAAATGTTTCTCCCACATGAGCACTCACAATTCTTCACACAACAGATACTGAGAATATTCACAGCTGCTTTTGTCCCTCCTGGTAAACTGATGAATCTCCCACCAAAATGCAAATGAAAATGCGTCCTTCATCATAGCACCATGGTCTCATCCTTTCTGCTTCCACCTTTATTAACAGAAAGATTGTTCAAAAAAGAAACCAACCACATCAACAACCAAAACACCAAAGCAAAATAACTCAGGGCAAGAACTTAGGCTCAGCTGTTGCTGGCTTTCCTTCTCCAGGAACTTTTTCCCAAATATTCAAAGTCTAACAGTCCACTTCTGCCTCCAGCAGGCAGCAGGAGATTCTGGCAGGTTCCAGTCTCTGCTGTGAGTCTGGGGCAGCAAGACGTTCCTGCTCATTTGTCAAGTTCAATTTGAAGTTCAGCTAAAGATTTTTGTGTTATGAGAGTTTCACAGCCCCTTTCTGGAGAATGCAATGCAGATGAAACATTTGAATTAGCAAAAGGATATTGCAGAGTCTGCAATGCAAAATTATACCAGATAAAATTGCAGAGAGAGCATTTTTGAGAGAAAGAGAAATAAATGTCGCATTGGGGTTAGAGCCCTCAGAGATAAAAGTTAGAAGAGGAACTCTGTGACTTCAAGGGACTTTGGAAAATGGTAGCTTATTCCTCAGAGAATGCAGCAACGAACCAGCTGGTAGGGAGGGGTGATGCCAGATGCTACCACGTCTGCATTGAGGTAGGAGGGGAGCAGACGAAGTAAAGGGAACGTGTTGCAGTATAATAGACAGCTAGAGGAATTTTACTTCAGGAAATAAAAGCATAAGAAGAAAAAAATACAGCAGTCCAGCATACTCGGAACTGGAGGTTAATGTGGAGCTCTATTGTCTCCCAAAGACAGAGATAATTTTCTCTTAATGAGAATTTTATTATTGTTGCTCATCTCCATGACACAGGAGAATCATGGCTCTGGGTTCTCACAGAGGCAAAGTTACAGCCAACCATTGCTCCAGGGAGTGACAGAGGAGAAAGGTTTGTAGTGCTGGTGACAAGTTTTCTGTGGAGGATGCGGAGGGGAAAGAAAAAAAATGCTTTGAAGATGCCGTACACAATCATTTAAGTTTCAAGCTGGGACTGACGTAAATCTCACACTGAGAATGAAGGATGACAGAGTTGCTGTGGGACTAGCAGCTAGCAATGGACCACACCGTGAAGACAGTTTTTCGCTTACACATTAACTTCACAATATGCAGTTTTCAGTCCTGTTGATGTTGATGCACCCTTATGTTTCTAGCAGCTGCCTATACACTGTATGTATTATGGTAAAGGACTAACGAATCAGAGAATGCTTTCTCATGAGACTAAGCTAAGCAAGATGCCTGTCTGGTGGTAGCCAGCTTCTCTACTAATAAAAAATTCAAACCATTACATCTCCTTCATTCTAGGACTGTCTCCAACACTTAGTCAGCCTCTGCCTTACAAAAGAGCTGACAGTTAGACCAATTTTAAAGCATACAGATCTCCTAGTCGGGACTGCATCTTTCCCTAAGGAAGCAGAACTGAGCTTAAAAACCAAAACAATATACCCTGAAACCACTAGTTTTAAGTGGAGCTTGTCACTAGACAGGTACCCAATAAAGGAGTGTTTTAAACCACTTTTCCCTGGCATCCCTTTCACCTATGACTGTTGACGTGAAAATCAGCTCACAGGAGCACTGTAAGCACAGAAGCAACAACATCAAGCCCTGACCCCTCTTTCTGGCAAATGCAACTGGAGGGACAGCTGAGAATGTGCTTTGCTGGGGTAGAAGCAGCAATACAGAAAACATTCATTTCCCTAGCAACTAGGACAACCTCTTCTTTAATTAGCACATCATGGTCTGAACTTTGCTAATAAAACCTGCCTACACTGCACGCTAACCATGGGTTAGGTAATCTTGCACTTGCCAACATACGGCAGCCTACCACGCTTCAGCATCCTGACATTCTCTGCACTAGCACGCTGTTCTTAGGTCCCACATCTGCAGGCATGCTGTGGGTGGTGGTAATGAATGATACATCCTTGCGGTTTCTCACCCTGGACTCATGATCCCATATCCCATCACACATTTCTCTGGGCTGGCAGGCATAGGGTGCTGTGGAACAGCTTCTGTGTGCTCTCTTGGGATTTGAGAGGTTACTGTCAATGCCAAAAGAATTAGTTTCCTGGCTTAGCAGATACGTTAGAGGAGTAAGAGAGCTACCTCACTGCCCAAACAGCCCCCCTTTGCCTGTCCTCCCTGCTTGCTACTCTGTGCCACCTTCTTCTGGAGCTTCATTCCCAGCAGTATCACCGACGACTAATGGACTTGCGTAGGAAGTCACCAAGATGCAGTGGCACCAGCGATTACAGAATACACTCTTCTAGAAGGTACATCATATAGGTTTGTAGTGCGGTTGTGCTCTGCTTCTGCCCCAATATTACAGGGAAATAAATAAAAACCTGGTCAAGGGAAACTAAGTATGTGGATGAAAACAAGTTCTGAGAAAAAATAAAAACAAGGGTTTACTAAACCGTCGTCACAGCTCTAACTGCAGCTCATATAGACCCACTGAAATGTCTATCAGTGTAGCAATAGTAGTGCTAAGTCTAGAGCAGACAGTAAAACTGGTCTGAGATACTACATGCTCAAATATTTATTCTGGGCTGAGTTCTGTACTGCTGTGAGTATTGGAGAGGTAGAGTCCAAAGCTAGCATGGGTATGCCTGTATGAAATCCTACCACTCCAGTGGAGCAAATCATGCTCTGAGACAACAGGACTCAGTAAGTGGGAGAAATAGTGCATTCAAAAGAGGAGAAAACTAAATTTTGATGTTTTAAAATGCATTATTTATTAACAATATGAATTAAGGAAGCAAACTCTTTCTGTTTTGATGAATTAATACTGGGGATTAGGGAAAGAACATATGATCACGTGCTGTGTTTGGAAAGCCTGTGGATGAGCCTGTGACTACTTGCAGGATAACCTTCAGTATGCTTTTACCTGCGGTTTACATAAAAGTTTATGTCAGGAGATTTCTTAGTTACAAGACTACAATGTTAGAAAGGTCAGACGGAGAGTATTTTACAATAAAGCAGAGATGATTTCTGAAGGTATCTGCTTTGGGTTTTGGTTTTGTTTTTTTAACGTTGAACAACTATGAACTGAAGGAGGAAGCTTCTGCCATCCTACAAGAAGAAAGATACCTATTCAGTATACCAGACACCCCTTGTAAATGTACTCTCTGAAAACCAAGAAATCCACCTCAGGATCAGTAAATTCTCTGAGTGCCCATACATGCTGCACAGTATCATGCACACATAAAATATCAAGCCCACTTTCTCAAATCAGGATAATACTTGCAATACCAGCAACAAGGTGCTTTTCTTCTGTGTTTGAAAGTTTCAGACTTTTAACAGATCATTGCCTCAACTGAATCAGAGATTCAGGGAAGTGCCGTGATGAAAGACACACACTGTGCTTCTGAAGAGGAATTCAGGAAATGCAACTGCAGCTAGTATAAAGAACTGCCACCTCTTTGCTTTGGTTATGTGCATCCCTAAATTAGCCATTAGATAATTCTGCCACTTCACTGAACGCTTGCCCATTCTGCATTGAAGATATTTATTCTCCCTTGTGCAGGAGGAAAGACTTTAGTGGTAGTTATGGAAATAAAAGAGAGAATAAAGCTCCTATACAAATCTTATGTTTTGTGTATTTTCTTATTTGACTATAAAAGTGTTATTCCCAAAGTTATGGAATCAGGGATATTTTAAAACTGCTGATGAGCATCATCCCATTGCTAGCTTAATTAAATACTAGTGATTTACCAATTACAAAAGACAGTTTGTTCCATCAGAAAATCCTTTCCTACTGTATGAAGGCATAACAGGAGAGTATAATATCAACTGCATGAACTATTTCTATAAAATAGAAATACTGAAGTTGACTTCCTCTAGTAAAGTGTTTTGAGATCTACTGAGGAGAAGTGCAGTAGGGGCAGGTAATTTCATTTTTACGCTAAAAGCCTGTTGCTCCTCTCTGCACTGGCAGATTACTCCTCTCAACCAATTAAGATATGGGATTAAAAGGGTGCTATCAATTTAGAATATTTTTCCTTTAGCTGGAATAGCAATAATGCCATGGAAAGCACACAATAAGATTCCTTTCCAAATGAAATCTGGCATTCTTGAGCACTACCACTTTGTTTTCATGCACTGATCCCTCTACCTGTGGAAGGATCTCACTGACAGTTCCTGCGTCACTCCTGCCCCAGGATACTGATGTTGATACTACATTAAACATCTCCTTGGAAGCCAGCAAGCCTCTATTGCTTCTGTAAGCTTCTCTGGCAAGCAGAGCTGCCTCTTCTGTTCCTGAGCAATGGAAGCGCGGGGGTATCTCTCTTGCTTATTGCATCTTTTGTTTCATAACTGTGGACTTAGCCATCAACAGAACATGCTTCCCCAGATCAGTTTAAGCCTGTTTCTTTCACATCCTGATTGTGGCAGTCACCTCCAGGTGGGTCTCCACAAAAAATCTTCTGTCTGCCTGCATGCTCCAGGGCAGTGGCAGGATTAACATTCACAAAGCAGCTGGGGTACTTGGTACATAACTGGAGTCCTGGCTGCTCTGACATACAGCTTTGAAGATCTCTTGCAACCTTTTATGGGACTTCAGAGCTGTGTTGCTAACACATGGGAATCTGGCGTCTTTTCCATTAAAACCTGGAATTTCTGCAATATTTTGCCTTCGAGAGATATTTGCCTTCGGAATAGGGGGACCTTCCAATACGATGATGACCTGTGGGAGGGTAGAAAAAAGACAGAGCTATTTTCTCTGAAGTTTTTCTTCCCACTGTTTCTGTTGTGGAGAGATAGCCAGGAGAGAGTTTTCAGAGCTCTCCTTATTCTCCAAGTCTCTGTTGTCCTTTCTGAAAAGTCTTAAAGGTGTCAGCACCCCAGGCCTGAGGAATTTTGGGTCACTAATGCCCAGGTTAGGATGCTCAAGAAGATTCAGGAATGTATTTTATTAAGTTTGCTTGCCAAAAGACATATTTCTGAGGAAAAAAAAAAGCTAAAAGTAAAAAAGTGTTTTGCATTAAAAATACTTTTACAACAGTCAACTTGGGTTTGAGGGCTCCTGTTAGTGATTTGCTTTTGCGCGTAAATAGTGAATGGGCTAAAACAGGTAACTTTGAAAAAGCTCACTTATTTTCTAGTGTATTGTCTGCACTCTTTATTGAACAGTGGGCAGAACTAAAGATGATCATACGTGCGTTAAAGTTCTCTGTCTCTGGTAGTTTACACAGGTTTTCCTTTAGCTCAAACAGATGGAGCCTGACTCGCTGGAGAAGCAGTGCTGTGTATTCAATTCTGATTTGCCATTCTCATAAAATGCTCTGTAGTGACAATGTATAGCATCTGAAAAACTGGTGAAGCAATGTCAAAAAATATATCAGTGCTATAATTCGTTGACATGTTTAAAACTCATCCCTGAAATCGATTCCTTTGAGTGATGGACTAACTGTATGTACAATGGCCACAACTCTTGCCAGAAACCTTTTGTTTGCCCAAGTGGAAGCTGAAGTCCCCAAAATCTTGTTTTACATTCACCTGCAGCACAGCGTGAGCAGGAGCCCCTCTGTTTCACACAGGCAGGGCACACACGTTTGGGCAGTCAAGTGGACTGTCAGTTTCAGCATTCTTAATCGCTTTATAATTGGGTTCTTTGTTGGGCCACTTTATATGCATTTATCAGCCAAGTCCAGATGAAGAGAGGTCAAGCAAAGCCTCCCCAAACTTGCCACTGCCCTTTCCATGATAGAGATCACTCCTTTAAACTTTAGCAGACCAATATTTTTTCTCTATGGTGTCTGTGGACTAGAGTAACATTTACTTCAGATGAAATGTATTTTATAAGACTGACGGAGGGCCCCTATAGTCTTCCATTCCTGTGGGAGCAGGGCAAGAGGAAATGCCAAGGGCAGGTCTCTCTCGGTCCTGCAGTCTCCCTTCTTTTTGATCCAGTGAGTGTTTCTGTTTTATTCTTCCCTTAAGCAATGAATTGAGCTCCTGCAGCAGAAAGATTGTTGACTTATAGAATACACACATAGTGGAAAGGTTACTTCAATCAGAGGGAAAAGAAGGAAAAAAGAAAGAGAAAATGCTCCCCAAATTGTGTGTGTGCATCTAGAAAAAGAAGCTCTTCTTCTCATAAACAGAGGTGTCAAAAGAGAGCTCCTTTAAAGCACCTCCAGCAATCCTTGTAGATTACTTTTCTTATTGTTTTTAGCAGTAACATGAGCACACTTGATAACCCCACTCCTAGATCAGAACCCCATTTTGTCAGCAATAGGACAAATAATCCCACAGTGCCCCCTAGTAGGAGATCTTACAGCTCTTCATGAGAGTACACAGAGCAATCATCAGACCAAAAATTGTTTCTAGTTGACAAAGGGTCACACAATAAGTACGCTCCTTGGCTGGACACAGAGTAATAAACTATTGACCCCTCACTAAAGGTTTGTTGGTTTGGTTTGGTTTGGTTTTTTAATTTATTAAGAAGGTTCATCCCTGTTACGTCCAAAAATGCTTGTGAAAATGCAGTGTGAGGGTGAAGGGTTGATCCTAATTCCTCAATATGAACATTCACTGTCCTTCTGGTTCTGGAGAGAGGTCAAGTGGGAAGAGTCACAGAGAAAGTACACATCTCTGGTAATTACTTCTATGGATGAGAAAGAATGTAATAAAAGCAGGCCATTAATGGACTTCAATAGTGTTTGCGGTCATAGTACATAAGCTTGTATCAGCCAGAGGTTGGGAGGGCTAAAGCAATTTCACCAGCTGTGTGATCTTTCTATGACTGGAGCAAGAGGTTTGTGGGTGGGAGCTCAGTTCTGAGAATACAGCCTTGCTTGTAGAGTCTTCATGTACACAAGCATACACAAAAGTTTGGTGTTCCTCCAAGAGCAAGGACAGTGAAAGCCATTAGTATGAACCCTCTGATTCAAGCACACGTAGCTTAGGACATGACAAAGGAAATACCACATCCTGTATTAAATCAGTTCTCTTCAATGTTTCTGAAGGGTGCAGAGGAGCTGTGGGGGGTTAGCCAAAAGAGAAACAATAAACCAAAAATTTTTAGTTAGTTCTTAAAATAACTAAGGCTAAAATATTTCATACCAACCCTGACAACTTATGTCTGACTTGCTGTCCTTTGAGACAGCCAGACACAGCACTAGTTTTTAAATTCCAGCAAGATACTCAAAGGCATCCAAAGAGTCCTCAATCCATAATGAAATACTCATGTGGTCTGGGTATAACTGTGCTCAAGCCTGTGTGTATAATTAGTGCATGCACAATCACTTGTATTTATCGGTATCTGAATTTTTCAGGACAAATTCAGCCTCTTGCTCACAAAATTCCTTCTTCTCAGAGACTGCACACTCATTGCTTTTCACATAATAGAGGTAATTTATTTCCCCGTCGCATCACTTTGAAAATGTGGCTGTTTCTGGAATGCTATTGAGCCAAATGGTTTAGATATCTGGCCAAGAGTAAGTCTGTGAAGTTGGAGGAAGTAAGAGTTCAATTCAGTGCCAGTTCCCCAAATAGCTGTGCTGTGCAGGTTCCCCTAATGCTTTCCTTATACAGGACAAAAACTTCTCTTTGTTTGTTCTTGGACCTTTTAGTTATATATCATTTTGCTGGTGCTTTGTAACATGCTAAATGTTCATTGGCATATTTCATCTGTGATTTTGCACCAGGCCACAAAGCAGCCCTTTACTTGAAATCAGCCTGTGGCTGCACAGAGGTAAGCAAAGTTTGCAGTCTCTACACTGAATAGGGCTGTTGCTTGAAATCTCCATCCACAGATACAGTGAAAACTTGGTTGGGCAAGGCCCAGAGAAACTTGATGTAAATTTGAAATTGGTTTACAGCAAGAGGGTTGGACCAGATGGCCTACTGAAATCCCTTCCAATCTAAACTGTTCTGTGATTTTTCCGAGGCCAGGCATGATGATGAGCATGATGCAAAGTGAAATTAAAAGCAGGCTGCCTTGATTCATTAGAGCTAGGGTAGAGGTGGCCAGGCCACCAAAGATTGTTGCCCCAGCTCATTTGCACTAATGTTTGATGAGAGGTGGAGTGCCGTGGAGTGGGGACACTATCCTCTGTGAGTGCTGATCTCAGCTTTTGGGTGAACAGCAGTCACCTACATTCAGCCAGACAAAAGTGTCTCTTTCCTGTAGATTTCAAAGCTTCCTCAGTCCTATCCCAGGTGCTGAAATCAGTAGTAGCTCCCTACTCACGTTGGACCCTAAGTGTACACAAGAAAGGCTTGTCTTACTTTCTAAAATCAATGTCGCTGTCCCACTAAACTGCCAATATAACAGAGTTTAGGACTGCTGTCTGAAAAGCCATGAGCAGCAATTCTCTTTCCCTTTTTTAAGCCACATAGCTGTGCTAGTAAACTCCAAAGGTGGCTCTGATTCTTGTTACTTTTTGGAGAATCTTACGGGGGTGCTCTAACTTAAGGAGATTAGAGCAACCCCCAGAAACTCTGCTGCAGTTTCAACAAGAGTCCAGAGCAGTATAGACACGATGGGTATGATTCACTTCTCCAGATTCATCTTGTCTTAGTGTAGGTGTCTAAAATAGGTCAAATGAATCACAGGCTACAATTCCTGCTTAAAGGGGAGTCTATGTGCCTTGCTCAAACATATATGTCTCTATTATGGATGACTCTCACCACACATTTCTCACCACTAGACCCACTATAGGAATGCTACATATATGCTGCTATATCAATATATCAAGTAATCATTATAATGAAACAAGATATTTCAATAAATTCAAAATAATTGTCAATTTTTCTTAACATTTCCCAGATGGGAATTTCATAATTTCTGGGTTCCAGAATGAAGGCAGATGTCAGGATTGCCCACCAAATGCTGTATATTTCTCTGGAGAGCTCCAGACATCAGTCACAGGTGACCAAAGTCTCCTTCATCTTTCAGATCCCAAGGGCTCTCTTCTACCTTTAGGGTTGCCACATGACAGGAGCTGCATTTTTTATATCCAGGAAGAGATGGCTGTAAATATGAGAGGAAGGGCTATCTGGCATTCTTCTAAATCTGGTAAATTCTTTTACTAATATGATAACAGCCTCTCTTATCTTAACAGAGAAAGGATTAATTTAGTTTCCTCAAGAGAAATAGCAGATTGCTTTTCACAATGTTCAAAGGTCCCATGGTTCATATTAATTTCATTCATAGGTCTGACCAAATAAATTTAATCACACTGCACTGCTCCCTCATTTAACCTCATTATTCTAGTTTATTTCATAAAGAACATAGTCTTTGCTAGCATTTTTCTAAAGCCGGGGGATAACAGCCAGCACAGAGAGAGTCCATCTCTCTTGAAAGCAAATAGCGTTATCACTTGCAAGAAAGCTTTTACTTCTTGCATGTGCAGTCAGATGTCTACAAAAATCATGTCCATAACTTTGATCACAACATAGCACCATGCTTACCCATCACAGCATAAAGTTTTTATGCAGTTGTCTCAGCATTTGGAAACACATCTATATACGAACTAGAAAAATTTGGAAATTCTGCTGAGCAGAGTCTTTCAGAACAGAATTCCCTACCTGAAATGACAGTCTGGATGTTTGGTTTACCCAACTTTGAAACAATCCAGAGTAAGGTGTGTTAAACATGCACATGCATGTGTACCTGCATAATGGATATATGGAAAGATTCAGATGAGATAAAATAATGCCATAAAGTAGGGATACACATGATTGTGCCTTCATATTTTAATGATTTATGTAGTGAAAGATGAAGGTCAAGACTCTCAGTGATCATCAGCGTTTCCAAGCACCCACCACAAAGTTCCCTAAGTTTTGAATAATTCACTCTCTGACAAGATCCCTTTAAGGTATTTCAAACTAAAGCAACCAGAAAATTCGCAGTATATACTATATGACCATTTATTCATTTATTTTTGGCACAAGCTTGTAATTTTCACTATTAAACACCTAGATAAGTATCAAGAAATCACTATTCACTGGCCAAATGTGTCCCCATTAAGCAGAGTTTATGCTAATACTGTCTCAGTTAAGTAACAGTTATTCATTATCCTCAGGCTAAATTGTTTTACTGGCAGATGTCTCATTAAAACATCTGTTCTGAGCAACCACAACCATGCAAAACAGGGGATTCTCTATTGTCATTATTGTTGTTGTTATTATTAACAATAAGCATTTACATAAACACTTCAGATGTACGTAACTCACAATTACTCTCTACGTATTCCTTACCCAGGAAGTATGGTGATTCAGAGACCATTTGCCACAGTGGAAGCAATTCCTAATTGGTGAGAAGACAACTCAGCATATGTTTTTTGATATTACTGTTATTCTGAAGCAAGTGTTTGACCTTACCTCATGCTATTTTGGAACTTTTCCTCCACAACCTAAAGAAAAGCATAACGCATTTAGAAAAAACAACAGCGTTCTTGGTAGCTAGAAGAGAGCCAGGGAGGTTTCTCTCAGAAAAAGATAACCACCTCCCTTTCCCCTTTTCTTTCCCCACTTCCCTCCCCTCTCTCTTTGGCTTTCAGACTCCTCTGTCTGTGCATTTATTCCCACTAGAGCCCCATAAACTGCACACTATGCCAGGCTGCTCTCTCCTTCTCCTTGCTGGAGGAGTCTCTGTGCTGGGAAGGCCAGAAAACCAGGCTTCCAGCCCTCTGCTTTCCTGCTTATCTGCCTGGAGCACCGCTCAGCCCTTCCTGCCCTGAAGGGAGCCCCTCCAGGTCTTCCTCAAGGGCAATGCTTACAGAGCCAAGCTGGCCCCTACAACCGTCTCAAACATTTAACAGCCAAGCTCTAACAAGGCTGTAATGAGCACAAATAAAATGTTTCAAATGCTCAACCTTGCCAAGTGCAAACAGATTTCCGTAGCAACAGTAGAAGGGGGAAAGGCCACCCCTACCAAATATTACATCCATCCTCCGAAGGGTAGGAGCACTACAGTTTCTATAATAAAGTTTTTCCTACTTGCTGTCATGGCAAAATAGTGCTGTCTCTTCCCCTAGTCTCATTTTGGGGAATTTTTTGACCATTTTTATTAAAACTTTAAAAGTGCATATGCTTATTCTAGGATAAAAATCCCACATGGGAAATGTCTGTGCAGGTGAAGCTTGAGTAAAAGTTGAAAATAGAGACTTATAAAGGGAAGTGTCAGGAAACCCTGGTAAGTGATGTTTCTAATGCTGCTTGCAAAATATCAGAAATTGGGAAAGAAACAGAAATTTGACCCTCCACTTCCAGCCTCCCTAATGGACTAGAGTGCTTAAGCAACTCAGATCCTCTGTGAAAGCTTTGCAGTCAGGAGCAGAATAAGTGGGACCACGACAGTTTGCTCCAGCTCAACATCTGTGCAATCATCCAGGCGGCCCTTGTGAGGTACCACGGGCCCAGGAGGTTGTGGACCATCGGGGGATCTGGTCTGAGCTACAACAGAAACACAGGAGCAGGATAACCCAACACGGCCGGTGAGCCAGGCAGGGGAGGAGTGGGACGGCAAAAGGAGACAACCTGCAGGGAGGCTCAGCACCCCGAAGTGGAGCAGAGCTGCCCTGCTTGGCGTAAATGGATGCTCAGGCTCAAATGTCAGCATGTCCGCTTCATCAGTGAAGAGGCAGACGAGTGAGCAATTGCCTGATATCCATGGAGGCTGTGGGGTGTGATTCAGCTGCGTGAGGCAGAAGTGTTGCCACCTCACCTCTAATGAACTAACACTGTAATGAACACAGCTCTCTTTTTGTAGAACACTTGTTTTATCAGTTGAATGAGGCTTGTTAGACAAACCCTAGAGAGGTTCTTCTTTTTTATTTTTTTCATAATCTGTGAAAGTTAAAAGCTTGTTGTTCTTTCACACAGTCACAGATTTGTCTTTTTGCTGTTTCATAAAGACATATTTTGGCTGCCTGAAATGTCATATCACCAATATTGTCAATGTGAATGCAAGGAACTCTCAGAGGCAGTTAATCAAGACCATTAGCAAGGTCCCATGTAGAACATTAAATACCAATTTGGGAAAAGTTAACTGTATGATAAACAGAACAGGTAAAAACACCATGTTGGTGTTCTGGTCAGTGAAGGCAGAGATACCTGAAGTTTATGTTGCTCAAATTACATATGAGTAAATCAGTTATGTTTTTGTCTTTAATGATGTGAGTGGGAAACACTTGAAATCCCATAATATTTTTTGAAGTTTCAGATTTTTCCTAAACTAAGCAAAACAGAGAAATCAACCTCTTAAAGCTGTTCACAGCAAGAAACCCTCCCCATACACAAAAACTAGTTCAAGTGAAAGAAAAATATTTCACTTTAATAATTTTTTTTTGACTGCCTTATCTCTTATGTAGCCCTGGTATTGTGACACTACGCCTTCACTGAAAAATTCCTGAATAATTTTTTTTTAATTTGCATCTTTCATTACAAGCATAAAAAATGTTTTCTGATAATTTTCAGTTCCATATTTTTAATAGCAAAACAAAACCCTGACCAACCCTGATTATAGCCATTAACTATTTGCATTATTAATAGAGGATGGGGAACTCTGGAGTCAGACCCATCTGCTTTGTCAGGAAGTGTGACTCTTATCTACATACATGGTGAGCTAGATGCAGCTGACAAGATCTAAAGAAGCTTTTACACTAATAATTCGTCAGGTAGCTTGGAATCTGGGTGACAGCCAGTGTAAGTTTGGCATGCAGTCTGATAAATTTTGGTAGCATTATAGTGGCTTTTCAAGCTTTGATGAACCTTGTGTCAGAGTATTTCTAAGAGATAGCATCTTCATCTTTATACACAGATCTCACCCAGAAAATCAGTGCCCATATCATAGTGCCAATAACACAATGAGCATGCAGGAGTCGCTTGTGCCCGGTCCTAATTATTTCCCTTTTACTGAGTTACTTTTTTTTGGTCCAGAGGATACTTGGGTTATTTTGCAGAAGTGTGATTTCACCAGCAGATAGAGACACTGGAGGGAAGAGAGTATGTGCTGTGACGAGCATGACACCAGGGATGTCTGACTGACTGTCAGGAGAGGAGGTGTCCATCAGGATGCCCACTGAAGCCTGCCGCAGGTCTGCCTGGTCAGGTACCTCCCAGGCATGGTTATAGAGGCCTCTAATGCCACTGGTTGTGGGGTGGGGAGGAAAGCAGAGATGGCAAAGATGGTTCATGCAGAAATATTTTGTTTAGGACTGGCTTCAGCCATGACCCAGATGGGAGCTGCACGCTGACACTACTTCAGCTGTGCCTGGACCCTGGAGGCATGGGAAGTATGCTGAGACATTTTAAAGGAAGGACATCCCATAAAGCACATTATCTGGGAGTTTCCTCTTTCTTTCCAAAACTGATCCCACATAGGGTGATATGTGGTAGTGCAGGATGAGTCCATGGCCTGGTTTACAGCTGGGTGGAGGCACCCCTGCTTCAGAGCTGCTGTGGCCAGCGAGTGGCTGAGGGGCAGATTTTCCCAGAGGAGCTGGCCAGTTAACCTCAGAGAAACATGGGCATCTCCAGTTATTGGAGAGACATGAATGTTCTTCTCACCTTTTGGTGGACTGAATTTTCCTCTGGAGGAAGCCCTCTGGTTCCATCGATGACGGAATGAACTGGAGGATGTGCTTAAATTAGGTGCCTAATTTTTATGTGTCTGAGATATGAATCCTGTGCCTAACCACATCAAGAACTTTTAAAAACCATGTTAAGCATTTTCTTGAATCTTCTGATGCTAAAAATATTTGCAAAGCTAGTCCCAGCTATTTTCTTAAAGAAACAAAAGATGAGTTTAACCTTCATGTTTAGGGCACTCCAAAATTAAGGCATCATGACTCATGATGAATCATGAGTACTGTAGGAGATCTCAAAAGTTTCTTCATCATTTTCACTGTCTGAAAAGAAGAAAGTTTTATAGGAAGAGACAGGCTTCAGGAGCTGTCATGTGGTATGTAAAAACACACCAGGAGGGCAGAAGGCAATATTCCAAGGTTTGGGATTTTTTTGTCCTTACAAGTCAAGAGGGTCACATAGGGGTTAAATTCCTGGATAAACATTTATTTTATTTTTTTCAGCACTGAGGAGTAAAAAAAGACAAAATGAGAACTTCTGTCGTTGCCAAAGTGGTTCAGACAGTTCTGACACAGTCCAGCACAGAAATGTATGCATACTTATTCATTACTTTAGACCAGCTCAGCAAATAGCCTGATTTGTGGCTACTTTTTGCAATTGTTTTCAGGAAAAAAACTCTTCCACACTCTCTACAGTAAATAATTCACCAGAGTATTTATCTAAAACATCCCCTGGCATCATAATTACTTGCTCTTTAAACAATTCCTGTGTTTTGTATACATGTAACCGACTGTGTCTCAATCACCTATGACAATATAATACAGGTAATTTTCTTTGGCTGCATTACTCTATCATTACTTTGGCTCTCTGCTTAATATGTCACCGTAATGAATGTGTAACAATGCCTGGTAACTCTTACCTGCTCTTCTACTAGTTATTTAGAGTGAAGGGAGGGGGGGAGACTGAAGTATAATTAATCATATGTTCATTTCAGCCTTGTAATGAGGAAGAGAAAGGAAAAATATGAAGGTGGCTGTTTATTTCTTAAACCAATATAGTTTCAGTCCACAATTATGGCTGGCAATGTGACTCTATGTGGCTATTTCATTGTGGGTATATAAAAAACAGCAAAGAAAATGAAGGGCAAAAAAAACAGACAAGCAGCAGGAGGAAAACATTTCATCTTGTACGCAACTAAATGGGAAAAGAGACAAGCAGGCAACAGATGACAGATGAATGGGCCTATGATGGACCGCATTTTTGTGTCAAAACAGAGCCAACTGTCTAACAGTCATTCAGACAGTAGGAGAGGCACCACACAGCATGATTTCCAGTTCAGCTGGCACTTAGGGGTTTAATTATGTACATGGTAAATATTCTGCGAGGACAATATCCTGGCTTCAGATATGGGCACCCAAAGCCAAGGCTTCTTTCTAGCTCTGCCTCTCCTACTGTTCTTAGTTTTCACTTTGAACTGATATAAAGCTGTGCTGTGAATTCCCAGGGCTGAGGGAAGCTGTCACAAATGCCACACCACCCTTTCCCATCCCTGCCACATGGAGAACATTAATTCTCCTCTTCGTTCCTTGCAGGGGTCTTGTGCTCTGACATGAGTCCTACTCGCTGACATGAAGTGGTTTGAAGAGACAAATAAGACTGGCTTAGGGTTAGTTTTTACATTGGCAGGTGGATATAACCTACACAGTCCTCTTGTTTCATGCTCTTCTCTCTGACCATCCTGTAGCCGGAGCAAGGTAGCTCAGCACAGATGCTTTCCTTAAAACTGAAATGACACCAAGGGTGTCAGATAGAGGCTAATGATGAGAAACAAAGATTTCTGACAAGTCAGCTTTCAACCTGGAAAGAAAAGCAAGAAGCTTTTTGCAAAGCACAGTAAGAAATAATTGCTTATTTATAAATACCTAATACTACAGTATAACTAGTACTGTATGATTAGTAGTAAATGGCTTTGTTAACTGTATTAGAGCATTCCTGTGCACACAACTGTCATTGGTTGGCAGAAGCCCCTGAATGGCATATTGAGCAATCACTTCCCATTATTGGTGATTTCTTTCACACTGCCTCCAACTCTGCTTTTGCTGGTGTAAAACCAGCAGTAACTTCATTGAATTCCACAAAGTTGAACAAGTTAAAAGTCCAGTGTTGAACCAGAATCCCTCCAACTGACCCAGCCTCACAGAGGGTCTGCCACCCAGAGGGGTTTCTTTCAGGACTTCAGCTATTCATTGCATTTCACAGAGCAATGTTCAGACCAAGAAGAAAGGATTGGGTGCAATGTTTGGAAATATTCTGCTTTGGCTGCTTCAAGGCTAAGAGCTTTTCTCCTTGAGGGCCATAATCACTGTGAGGCTTTGACCAGTGGAAATACTTAAGCTGCTGTTAAATCCAAGGTGCTCCTTGTAATAAACAGGTACCTTTCTAATACTGTTCTAGTCTTCGAACAAGTAGCCTCAGAGTGGGGATGAAAGGGATGCCTCTGCAAGAGCAGAAAGATGTCGTGTCTTCTACAGGCTGAGTTTCCTCCTGGCTTTTCTTTTTAAGTTTTTAGATATTAGGAAAGTGATGTAGCCTGCAGATTAGGCTGTTCACAGTGTGTATATACTGAAGTCACATTCATACCCCTCAGCCCTTGAATTTTGGTCTGTGGGAAAGATGAATGAAGAGGTGGAAGAGAGAGACTGGGGTGCTCTTTGGGGCTCTGCAAATCTTTCATCCATTGCAAAATAACTTTCAGTACTTGAGACCTCACTGGTTTGTTTGATTTAGAGCCTCTTAATAAAGGTGGCAGATCATTTCTCTATACTGATTTGCTGAGACCTTTTTGCTGCTCTGTCCTGACTGATCCTGACAAGAATGGGCAGGAACTGTCCTTCAGTAGTTCCCTTTGTTCTTTGCTAATAATCACTAAAGAAAGGTTCAGGCAGTTGATCATTTGTGTCAATGACCTTCAGGGGTATTCCCCAGCTGTCTAGTCTTGTCCCTCTTGCTGTTTGCATATGTGATCAGAGAGAACATGAGACAGCTGTGGTGCAGATGTGCTGGCTGTAAATGTACCTCTAATTGTCTTTCCAAAGACAAGTTTTCCAGAAATGAGGATTTTCCTAGGAATTTACAAAAAAAATATTTCTTCTTCCCCTTGGCAGTATTTTCCTTTCCATTTCAGTAATCAGAATTACAAAATTATCTCCCCCAGCTCACTAATTCCTTCCTTGCCAACCTTTCCATTTTCCTGGAGTTTGATTGACCTATTAAATGTAAAACTCAAGGAAAGCGTTCACTTTCTACCCACTCTCTTTGTTTCATTAAAATAAACCAAACCAACCCAAACAGTGATTTTTCCAGTACAAAAATATTTAAGTGGAAAATTTTCATTTGGTCCTACAAGAGCTGTTGTCCGCAGACAGGGCCTGCATCATGTGGGCAGTGATGAGAGGGGCGGGAAGGATGGCTGTCCACCACATGGCCTGGTACCACCTCCTTACACATCCAACTAAATTTGGCCCTGTTCTTATTCCAGGTATTCCTCCTCTTCCCTCTTGGCTGTCCTGCCAAGCTGTTTCAGTCTGGGATAGGGCATGGCTGCCTGCTAACTGCTAACTCTGTTGTGGTTGTCAGTGGAAATGGAAGATCCCTTCTGTACTTGTGCAGTTTCCTCATAGCTTTTAGGCACAATTTGAGAACTTGTCTCTGATTTACAAAGCCCTTCCAGCTGTGGGCTGTGGTTTCCCTTCCTAAGACTGGTTTTGTTCATTATAACAATTGAAAAAAAGGTTAGGCTTTTCTTCATATACTGTCCAGGTTGGAGATCTGGCTATTCTGGCTGCATGTTACTTTTCCTTGGTGCTCTTAAACCCTGGAATTTGCTTCTCTGCTGGTCTAATAGAGCAAAATATATTGACTCTCACAGCATGTGGAAATCCCTGAGGTTGCAGGTAAATGCACTTTTAACTGCCCTTCTGTTTGTATGTGTGTGGTTGGAGATGCAGGGCCGGGAAAAGATATAAACTACTTGTGAAATAAGTGGTTAATTATTTAGCGATAGCAGAGATGAACTGAACCAGGAGGAACGGATCTTGCAAGACCTAATTGGAGCTGATTTTGCTAAGGGGAGCAAGCAGCTGCTTGCCACCCCAGGTTATGTGGCAGTCTAGAGGTCTAACTAGGGTAAGGTAGATATCTGTGCAAGTCTTCCAATGTTTGAGGAGAGTAAAACAGGGAGGCTCACCTCTGCTATCATTTACCCTGGGCTTCCTCTTAGGACCCTTGCCTATTCTGTATCCAGAAACACTGCTGCCAGTTTCCCCTATGGCTAGGCAGCTGGGTAGGATTTTATTATATATTCACTTGGTTACAGATTCTTCCTTCTATATACAGTATAAGCTGAGACACAGAGAGAGAGCAAGAGGCCTGGGTACCTTTAATGGACTCTGCTATATTACTGAACTGCATTATCCAAGCTTCCTAGATGGAATATTCAATTTCCTTGAGTTCACAACCAATGATTTCTCTTTATTTGTCAGTTGTTCTCCTGCCATGTGGTACTAAGAGGGTATGAGGGTTACCGAGGTGTCAGCAGCCAGAAAAATAAATATGCTGATAAAATGACTTATTAGGTTGCAGTAACAGAAACTGTCTAAATTCCTTGCTAACAAAACCTAGTCATGATAAATTGCATCCCTGCATTTGAAAACACCTCCAGTTCCCTAATAATCTCTCCAGATGAATCTGTGTAGCACTGGCTATGTTTCAGTTTAGGGGAGACTCATGCTACGTCCATTTGAAGAATTGATGACCCTCTGTAGCCATTTCAAATCCAATTTGTCCCACACACTGTGAGATAAAGATTTTCACTTGTGTTGAGCGTTAACCCAGAGAGTGCTGAACTTCCACAGCCCTCTCACAAAATGAGAGCTGAGGAGGAAAGGGGTGTAGATCTCTGTCTGATGGTAGCAGAGTGGAGATGCAGAAACATGAATGCTGTAGAAACACTGAGTACACTTTTTGATACTCTCTTTATAAATCACATAGTAAAAGGAAATCATAAGTGTACATACTATCCTATAGAAAATGCCAGTGGTTTAGAAGTTCAGGAAATGTTGTGCCAAAATACATTGCTAAGACTATAAAAAACATTACATGTGCAAGGGAGCTCCCAGAATACTATTACTAGAGCTTCCCAGAGGATAGAGAGTCATCTAGGACATGGAAACTTTCTTAGAACAGTTTTAAACCCCTCTTTGGTGGCTTAAACAAAAAAGCCTAGGATAAGACATGTGATTGTGCCTAGGCTTTTGGTTGTCACAGAATCACAGAACGGCTGAGATTGGAAGTGACTTCTGGAGGTCATCTTGTCCAATACCCCTGTTCAAGCAGGGCCACCTAGAGCAGGTTCCCCAGCACCATATCCAGATGGCTTTTGAATATCTCCAAGGATGAAGACTTCACAGTCTCCTTGGGCAACCTGTGCCAGTGCTTGGTCACCCTCACTGTAGAAAAGTGCTTTCTTATGTTCAGAGGGACCCTCCTGTGTTTCAGTTAGTGCCCAGTGCCCATTGGCCCTTGTTGTGTCACTGGCTCCATTTCCTTTGCACCCTCCCTTCAGGTATTTATCTACATTGATGAGATCCCCCATGAGCCTTCTCTTCTCCAGGTTGAACAGTCCCAGTCTCTCAGCGTTTCCTCGTATGTGAGGTGCTCTAGTACCTTAATCACCTTTGTAGACTTCACTGGACTCTCTCCAGTGTATCCATGTTTCTCTTGTATTGAGGAGCCCAGAACTGGACCAAATACTCCAGGTGTGGCCTCACTAGTGCTGAGTGGGAGTGGAAGGATCACCTCCCTTGACCTGCTGGCAACATTCCTCCTAATGCAGCCCAAGGTACAACTAGCCTTATTTGCTGCAAGGACACATTGCTGGCTTACTTCAACTTGATGCCCACCAGGACCCCCAGGTCCTGTTCTGCCATGCTGCTTTCCAGCCAAGCTGCCCCCAGCATTTACTGGTGCATGGGGTCCCTTGTAGAAATTCATGAGGCTCCCATCAGACCATTTCTCCAGCCTGTCGAGGTCCCTCTGGTGTACCAGCCACTCCTCCCAATTTTGTGTCACCTGAAAACTTGCTGAGGGTACAGTCTGCCCCATCATCCAGAGCATTAATGAAGATGTTAAACAGGATCAGACCCAGTACTGACCTCTGGGGTACAGCACTAGTTACTGGCCTCCAGTTAGACTTTGTGCCACTTATCAGCACCATTTGGGGTCAGCCATTCAGCCATTTTTCAATCCACCTCACTGACTACTCATCCAGCCCATACTTTAATGGCTTGTCTATGAGGATCTTATAGGAGACAGTGTTGAAGGCCATACTGAAGTCTAGGTAGACAATACCCACTACTCCTCCTCATCTAGGAAGCCAGTTGTCTCATCAAAGAAGTTTATCAGGTTGGTCAGGCACCAGGTTGGATACCTTCTGAACACTGAACTAGAAATGACTTAGGTAGAACAGATTTGCAGAGAGCATCTGCTTAACACATCCTGCAAGTCAGTCTTTTATAGGTATCTAAGATTGTGCATTTAAACTAAGCAGTTTAAATTTTATCTTAAATGAAGCTGGAAGCAAATAGCAATTCAAGACATATGTCTGACTACACCAGAGAACATCTTTACTTTTATGTTTAATGATGAAGGGAAGAAAAGAGCTGTTTAAGAAAAATCCCTCAATTTATGGTTTTCCTTATTAGCACAGATCTATAATATCTACCTATACAGACTGAAAATGATGCCTTTCTGAGTGCTATTAAGTGCTGATTCTTAAGTGTTAGAGATCTATTTCACCTCTACATGAGGTCTGATTTAATTATTTAGTATTCCATAAAGGCTTAGTTCCAGCTCCTCCATAAGTCTTTGGAAATGTTCCCTTGATCTCAGTGTGTAGGTCCCTATGAGCGCTGCTCAGGCTGAACACTCAGCATCTGGAAGGAAGAATCACTGCCTGCTGCACATCACTGAAGCTCTCCCAGCCACCCCTGGTGAGCCACCGCAGCCCCTCTGCAAGAAGCAATTGGTTCAGTGAGGAAAACAGGGAGGGCAGACCCACAGGAGAGGAACCTCTCCCACTGTTATGGTAATATTTTACATAGCCTTTTCACTGAGTAACACTATGGGCTGCAAGAACCTGGGGTTTTGGTAACATCTATCCTTCAGCCACATCAGTTGCCTTGGTCTCCTGTATCTCTCAAACCCTTTAACCACCTGCCAGCAGTGTTTGAGAAGGACTGCGAATAACACTCAAGCTTCTGTTCCATATGATCTTCTCCAGGTGAAACCTGTTTCCACATGGGGAGTGTCTACTATGTCCTGACTCTGTAGAGAGATCAGACTGGCACTGCATTTCCCCTGTATTCAGAGCCCTGCTACTGACCCTGAAAGGCTGTCAGAATTGAGTGATATCTCGTCTAAGAAGAAAGGAGGATAAAAAGAGATGGGCTTCAAAGTTTAAAGGGAAACTTAAACCTTCAAAGATATCTTCAATGCCTGGCTACTGCCTTACCTAGAACTGCAAGATGAACCAGTAGGACAGAAATACAAGGAAAGAGACTATAGCAGATGGCAAAGCTCATTTTATTCACACCAAAGAAAGCCTAAAGATGAAGACACTAACTACTTTAGACCAGTGTGATTATGCCTATATGCATATTGAATTATCTGTAAGAATGAACTCTAAAGCTGTAGTCACAAATTCATGGATTTTTGAGGTGAAACGTTGAAGTATTTTAGAACTGGCAGCACGTTGTTGCATGGAGTTTCTGCAAAGTCAGTTGATAATATATGAGATACAGTAAGTTCTACTGGTTTTATGTGTGTGATTTGGGCACTGAAACATCAGTCCAGAACTAAAACCCACTTCAGTACATCTAAAATTTTAAGTAGTTACTTAATATATCTATTCTGGAAAGCACTTAATTGTGCACTTACATTTATGCACATGTTTAAGTCCTATTGATTTCAAAATGGAATTTAAGCACACACCTAAATGCTCCGCTGATTTGTGATATGGAGGAACAAAAGAATTGCATAGCAGAACAGATTAAAGGACCATCTAATAAGGTATCCAATACCCATCAATGACCAATAATGTATTTTACTTTATAGTGCTTTACCATGAAGAAATTTCTTCCTGACCTCAGCAGGTAACCATGCCCTGGAGCATGAGGATTGATAGCCCTTGTAATTATATTTAGCTAGTGTCCTTGCAGATGTTCTTTTTATTTATATAAATGCTGAATCACTTCTTGAACCTGGAGAGCCATCCCTCTCAATCTCTGGAGCAGTGAATATCATGGTTTAATTACACCTTTTGTAAACAACATTACCTTTCACCCACTCACAATGTGTTGCTTTGTGATTTCATTCAATGGCCACCAATTTATTTTTTATTACCAAAAAGGCTGACTAGCAGTGCTTTCTTGGCCTTCCTTTTTGCCACTCATAATTCCCTATACCTTTATTGTAGCTGCCTTTTGTTCTCAAATTATTATTTTCCTTCTTGTGAAGTGTCCTAAAATGAACTACCTCATTCACAGGAAAAATAAATTTCTCAGAGCTCTTCCTAAGCGCCTGGTCTCAGGACTCAGTCAGAGCTTTGGCATAAACTCTGGCTCAGGAGTGATGCACGCAGGAGCAGATGAAGAGCTTGGCAACACCCCAGGATATATATATATATGCGCTAGCGGCTAAGCTGTCACCCCTGTCCTCCTTCCAGACCAGCATTGCTGATCATCCATGTCTGCAGGCCTGCATGAAGAGGCTGATACCATGGTTTGCAGAGGAGAAGCCCCAGGCATGCTCAGCTCCTCAGTGTGTGCCCAGGCTCCCCTTCAGAGGATTTAAGTGCATGAATTATGATCCAGGCCCATCAACAGCTCTTCTGCTCCTAAAAACAGAGTTGATCCTTTAAGCTCATGTGAAACCTTAGCTAAAAGCTATTATTATAGGCAGAAAGCAAATGGCTCAAAGGGATCAGTGTGTTCATGACCTGCTCCTTTGTCTTGCTATACACACACAAGCTTAGGAAGTCACAACCAGGTTGTTGCTTCTAGCAAGGGAGTAACCAGAGGCAGGCGTTTCCTTGCAATAACACCTTCTGGAACAGGAGCAGAAAACTTGGATATTGTGTAGCAGGAAGCAATAAAATCTCTGTCTGTTCTTCCATCTTCCTTGCATGGAGAGGGAAATAGCAGCCCTTTGTTGTCAATTATTCTTCACTGTGTTGCTGTGAGCAGGTGGCACAGAGTAATAAAAGGACACCATTTCTTTCCTATCTATCCCCTTTCTTCTTAAGTGTGGAGAATGACCATGTCTTCTTCGCCTGAGGCTGGTTTCTGACATTCTCTCGTACCTGTTATTACACATGTTGGTTCACTGAAATCAGTGGACACCTCACTTGCGGAGACATCTAAAATTCTCCATGAGAGGTTATCTGAATCTGACTCACATGGGATCACTGTGCATTGAAGGTGCAAAAAGGCAGGAGGATGGGAAAGGAGGAGGAGATAGGAGATCAGATCCCATAGCAACTTTTGCAATGGCTAAAAGGCAACATGAGGCATTTCTGATTCTTTATTCACTTCCTTCAGTTTTTAAATCAGTGGATAATCTGTAAAATGAGACTGTCTGCTTGATACTAGTATCATGAAACCTTTGGGTCTTAGTGGAAAAAGTAGGATACAGAAATGCTGACAGCCTGGAGAATCGGGTTGGAAAAGGCTCCCACGATGGAAAGAGCTGCTCGCATGCAAAGAGAAGAGACAGGCTAATGCCACTTGAGGAGCAAGAAAGTCAGAGCAGGGATCGCTGATGAAGGCTGGTCAAGGACACTGGGTGCAATGATAGCCTCTTCACACTGCAGGGGTGATATCCTTGAGGGTGAACGACATAAGCACGAGAGAGGAATGGGCTGAGACACTAGGAAACAGATCTGGCTGAAAACAGCAAGATTCAGGCACAGAATAGATGGGAAAGGCAAAAAACATGAAGATGCCAATGTGGATACAAGGTTACAGGTCAAGCCAACAGGGAAGAATCTGATTCAGAAAGGGAAAGGAAAAGCTTCTGAAAGGGGAAATAAGTGTCTTCTTTCTGCTATGTCCAATACGACCAAATTAAATAATCTTAGGCATTTCTAATCTTCCTTTCAATAGAAACTCTCCAAGGCTTCCCTGGCCTCTGCAGGCAATCACTTAAGGCTCTGAAGCATGAGATATGATTACCATTATAATTATCTTACCTTGTATAGATACAAATGTTACTAATGGTCATAAAATTATCCAGTGCGGGCTCTTTTTTTCCCTTCCTTTTAGCCAGCCTCTGCATTAGTGTCCTTAACTTCCTAGGTCTGTGAATTTCTGAAGGGGAGTACATGCTGCACAAGTCAGTCCACTCCTCAGATTTGTTCTAAATATACAGTCTTTTACAATCCCCAGCCCACAGCTTCCCTTGGGTTTCTAAAGGTTTTCGAATAATGAAAAGTGAATTGGGAAATGAACTATTGTTATGGGTGAATTTTATCAGATAGTTTTATGGAAATTGGTGGATTATTTATATATACTGTAATTGTAACACGACTCACTAAATACATTTGAACGCTAAATGTACTGCTTATTAATTTACATTTTAAGAGTCCCCTTGTTCTTCCATTATGTGACAATATAAAAAGCACAGACTGATTAGTTTTCACTATTTCTCATATAATTATGAATACCTCAATCAAGTCTCTTCTAGCTCCATTTTTCTTCAGGCAAAATACAATAGGGTCCTTAAAATTTTCAGGTTTTACTTTTAACAAGTAGATAAGATTGCCTCATTATCTGAAATATTGCCCTGCACTTCCCTAAATTGTTACTGGAACTATCAACACGCTATTTAACTGCTCAGGCTTGCTTTGCTACCCAAGGCATCCAAATAGGTTTAATTGCCACTTATGCCTGTGCGGGGTAATTACCACAATGCCACCTCACTCCTCACTTCACTTTGCAAGTCTGATTCAACAAGGTGTGCAACCTTGTGCCTGATTTGTGAAACAGCCCAGCTGAAGCCAATGGATTTCTTCAAATTATTTTGATCGGTGATAAGTTTAAAATCTGCGTTGGAAAAAAAGGCCTAAATGACTCCACAAAAATGGCAGACAGGCTTTTGTTGGGCAGTTCTTTGAGGTAGAGGTTGTCTTTTAGCCTGTGCTCCTATAGTTGGGATGCAGCTAGTGCTGCTGACACCACCACAGATACCGTGCTCTGAGAGCAGCAGGATTAGTAAAGCCCTCTTTCACCTGCATTTATACCCTTGCTCCTACGCCCCTCCACCCCCAGCTCCCTGCCTTCCCAATTCCTATGCAATGTCATTGCTTGTAGGGCTTTTCATAGCTTGCCAATCCCCTTGGCTGCGTCATGGGACTCACATCCCCCTCCCATGTCCCTAATTTGGCAGCTAGGCAGAGGGAAGGTTGTTCTGCAGAAGACCTGCATGAGCGGGATGAGCAAAGCTGGTAACTGTAGAGATCACTTTGAAACCTTTCTTTCTATGGTCACATTGATTTGGATCCCTTTCCTCTATCCAGCACTAATTCTTACAAAGGCATAAGAGTTTCATATCTCTGAAACCTCCTTAAATGTTGGTTGACATCAGGCAATGACTTAAACCTATGCAGGGAAGGAGGTGGGGATGCAGCAAGCAGAAGGACAATTTCATAAGGCTTGTTTCCTCAGGAAGTGAGGATAATAAATAAATAATTGAGAGTCAGTCTGCAGGTCTCTCTGATTATATGAGCAAGATTAATCTACTTTTTTCCCTGATAATAGCACTTATTGTAAGAGCCTTGCTCTGGGCTTCCTAGATGCCTAAAAGTATTTAATAAAAAAGTATATCATAAGAATACAAAAGGTATTTAACCTGATAACTCTTGGATTTCTCTTTGCTATTTCCCTCTAAACTGCTGTAGCAAGGAAGTTTAGTTCTGGGGAGGGAAAATAAAGAGGGTATGTGCTGCCCATCAGGCAGGAGAGATCAATGGCCTTTCACATGCCTGTGATTCACACTGCTGGTCATGAATGCCAAATGCTGGATCAATAGTCTCTCCTCCTTTCTCAGTGGAGCCTTATTCCCTTTGGTTCATGAAGACCCTCTGGGGTGGTAATGAGAAAATATTATTCCTGACATGGTACAGCAGGTTACTGCTAAGGGAACTCCACCATCAGGTAAGAGAAAATGCTCCAGGTGAGAATGGGCCCAGCTGGGGAACTGGCTGTGATGCCCTGCAGGGCAGATGGAGGCTCTAGGGCCCCTTCTTCTTTTGGTTTTGTCCTGAGTTCAGCCACTCCTGCAAATGCCTGTGTGTACAGAGGAGGCCAGTTTCCACCACAATCCTCGTTAAAGTTGAAACTCTAACTGTAGCAACTAGGCTATGATGGGCTAAAGCTACAGCACTGGCCACCTGTGCCTGTTAAGTAGGTCTTTGCTGCTTTCCTCCTCCCTTCTGCTGATGCTTTCAGAAGACAGGCTATGTGTGTATGTGTACAAGAGAGATGGACACCTTGAGATGGACTCTTCCCTGCTGCTGACACCACACTTCTACCTCAGCAAGATGCTGCCCTGGCAGGAGCTGCCACCCGTCCAGTGAAGCATCATCCATCAGGTGGAGCATTAAGCTGTTCACTATGGAAGCCAAGCCTATTAAAATACAGTCCATCTCAGGGACATAGTGAGAGATGCATTGACCAGTCTCAACATTAAGAGCAGCAGCAGACTTCCTGCGCTCAGCATTTCCACCTAAAACAAGCTTGTTAAATGATTCCTTTGCACGCTCCTTAGCTTGCATCCACAGCCCCTCCCCGGGCTGGTGTGTTTACTATATCTCCTGGCTGCATCCTTAGTCAGTTTTTCCTCTTGTCAAAAAGAATTAAAAGTTTACCGAACAGATGAATAATTCTGGTTAACTACAAATGGCTGGATCCCAGAGGTGACCCTGTGGTGCAATTATTCACTCCCCCTTTACTGTAACAGAAGAATACCTCTTTATATTTCTGTCAGATGATGACACTGCAGTAATTTAGTGCTCTGGAGGCAAATACAATGGCTCTGCCTCACCCATCTCCATCCAACCTACCCTAGTGGCACATCTCACAGCTGGGACCACAGGCCAAAGCATTATAAGGAATTTTGCCACATTATTTGGTGGACAAACCAGCAACCCCTACCCTGGATTAACCCACGGAACCCATCCCTGAAGTTGCTGAGTCTCTTAAAGCCCAGGATATGTACTTACAGACACAGTAGTTAGGTTTCAGCACTTGCACTTTTAGCAATGCTGCTGTGCTGGAGTGGTGCTGCTCACAGCTCTCACTGTGCCCCTGGTCAGCAGCTTTCTAGCAAGCCAAAGGTTTTATGAGCACTAGATAACCACAGCCTAGTTTCCAGTCTCCATTCCCCCATCAGAGGTTGATTGCCTTTTTAACCACACAAAGGCAACATTGCTGGCTCCTCCATCCTCTCTTATTAGCAGTTAAAAAAATCTACCAGAGAAAGTTGTTACTGATGTCTCTGCTGTAATGAAAGCTTCATTTGAGGAACAACTTATCTTCCTGCATGCTCAGATCCTTCTTTTTCTCTTCTAGTCTTTCATAGGAGGTGTGTACACAAATCAGTGGAGCACAGGGCAAGCGCTTTCCGAGCCAATATCAGATTTGGTAGTGGCAGGAGAGAGCTGGGGGCAGCTGAGAAGCTGGCCACTCAGCCTGGGAATGGTGCTGGGTGCACCTGACTATCCTGTTGCAAGGACCTCAGCTAGTGTGAACATGGTTCCCATGTCTGTCTCTGTGTGAGAAGGGAGTGATTTGCATCATTGTGAAAACTCAGATATGATGTTACAGAGCCATACTTCAAGCAAGAATAATTTTTCATTCATATAGTATGTAGTTCTGCAAGCACATTGCTACAGAAGGTATGTTTGCGCTGCTGATGCTGGTGTGCTGGTGGTGTTGAGTAGAGATATCAGTGTCACCATTGGTAGAGCAACTAGCTTCAGTGGCAGAAAAGTCTAGCTACAGAACACTGAGTTTAGAGCATGCTTATGTTCCGTTTCTTGTAGCAGAGATCTCAGGACCTCACCTGGCAGATGCCAGGGCTCTGTGCCTTCAAACACAGGGAATTAAATAGTTACCTCTTGTGACAGCATGTGTGTCTCTTGAAGGTTCAGCAGGAGTGCTACCCATGGCCTTTGCACATCCTGCCTGTAGCTCCAAGCTTTGGTGATATGGGTTCAATTTGCTGTCAAGCTAGACATGCGAGCTTATGCCATTTCATCCGGAAGGCTAGACTATGTCTTCCTTCCACTGGGCCTGAATGTGTGCTTTGCATCTCCATTTATTGACACCATTTCTTACAAAATGGAACAGATCCAATGGGATTCATAGAAGGAGATTCACTGCCATGCTTCAGTGAAAATGACATTCCTAAAAGAAATTAATTTCAGGAACGTTCTCCATCCCCTCCTCAGATCCATATGTTCATCCCACCCCTTACCTCTAGACTACAGGGTATTCAGGAATTACACTGCCTCACAGTCTCTTCTGGATCTGCTTCCTTTATAAAGAAACAGATTTAAATATTCACTGGGAAAGAATAACTCTCTCTTGTGGAAGCCAGGAACAACTGGAATTTCACTTTCCGCTTCAGTGAGATTTTACACAAAGCTCACCTGAGAAAGAGAAAAACAAAACACAGTATAAGCCTGAAAAGCATGAAAACAGCCCATATATAGGAACAATAAATAACAGCCTCTGTAGGAGTCATTAGATCAGTCTTATGCCCTACAGTATAAGTGCATGTGACATCTTTACCACATTATTTCCCCTTCCCCACCTCTCTGCTAAACCTCGTTCAGGCAGAAGCCAATCTTGGAGCTCTACTGTGGCAATTACTGTCTTGTCTCACCAGCATCTTTCTGGGATCCCCCTCATGCCCACCAGTGCCTGGTGCTTGAGCAGGGCCTTCTCACAAGCGTGGAGGAAGTCCCCCTCACTCCAGTTTCACTTACCAGTTTTACTTAGGGTGGTTCCCAAAAAGCCACATTAGGCATCTCCACACTCAGGAACATCACAGACGAAGCTCTTTTTCCCAGACCTGCTCTGGGGAAAGGAAAAAAGGAGAGAGAACTGAGAAAAGGACTCAAGGCAAACCCAACTGTTCTCTTTGCAGCTGAAAAAGCCTGCCAGGAAACAAAGGGTGACTGAAGGGCCTGCCCTGGTGTCCAGTGCAGGGTGTATCCCTGAAGTGTCCTCAAAGATGGCATTCCTAGTCTTTCTCAGCTCTTTCAGATTTTCTTGTGCTCAAATAGATATGTGTGTGTGCTGTCTCTGACGTAAAAACTGGGATTAATTTCAGTAAAGATGGTCACAAAGCCAGAATTCAGCATTTAACTTCTTCTATTCTTCCAAAGGAAATGTTTGGAGTTACCTTGGGGCTTTAATTAAAAAGCTAATTAAAAGGATTTATGCAAATTCAGGAGGAGCAGAGATTCTTTCCCCTCCCCCCAAATGCTTATTCAAACTTTTAATTTTGGGAAATTTTAATCTTTACTCTTTTTTTGTTCTTTATGCATGTTTAGTATATTTTAGCAAGAATCCTTTTGTCTAATTATTCAGAAAAGTAGGCTGTGTTTTTTTCTTAAAAATCCCACGGACCCCAAATTAACTCTAGAATGTTGTAGGAGGTTAAATTTAATACCATCCTTCTGACTTACATCGATCGGCAATGCAGCTATTTCTGCTGTACATTTTCCTTCTTTTCAATGTCATTATTATTTGTTTTTTGTAACGTGGGAGGATCTATCCATCCTACCTAATTCTGAAGTAGGACTCCGCTGTGCTAAGTGTTGTACAAACACAAAAGAAAACCATGGTTCTTACCCTGAGGGTGCAGGGTTGCAAGACAGCAATGAAGAGCTCTGTAACAAAGGCCAGAGTACATGCAGCAGCTGCTGTGCCAGAGTCAAGGATTTTGGGGGTGTCACAGCACTGATGGCCTTAATGTGATTTTGGAAAATAATGTAAAGGTAACTGTCGATTTTAATGGAAACCTACTGAAAGCTGAAGGTGCCGTGCGGGGAAAAGTGCAAAGGTGTTTATCAGAAATGGTAACATAGGCAGGAAAAAAACAGTGTCACTGAAAGAACAGAGACAGATACCATGCTGCCCTTTTCGCTTCAACTCTGCTACTGCTGAAGGGAATTTTGTTCCTCTGATTATCTCAGGCATGTTGTTATTATTTCAAGACCCACCATGAGGATGTAGCACCAGCACATTATGAACCTGACACATTATCTGAGCCAGTATGGGTAACATAAATCTCAATATCTAGATGACAAAATCACTGCTAGCAGCAATAGCTGATTCACATGGAAAGTTTCTCTACACCAGAGTCAGCACAGGCTCAGCAAAATCCCATTTAAACCCTTGGATTATACAGATGAAGTGCAACTAGGAAACAGGCCTTAAATTGTAGTCCTTGTCTAGGTAATTTTCACACAAGTGTGTATAATTTTGAAGATATGAGATCTCTCGTATCCCAGTGCCCCAACATGTACATTGCTTTCCTTGCTGTTAAGCTGAAAAGCTACTCCAGTACCGTAGACAGCAGAGAGAATGGCTGTATTTATATCCTGCTGGAGTAGTTCTTCAGAGGTTGTGGGAACGCCTGCAAAATTTGCAGGTCAGCATTTCACAGTAATGAGTAGTTAGAAACTGTAAATCACTTCCCACACTCAAGTTGTGTGATCTGCCCTCCACAAGAGTTAATAATCAGATCTGTTAAAAAAAAAAAAAGCAACCAAACAAAACCCAACAACACCACTACAAGGGCTTTTTCCTTCACAGCTGCTTTAGTGCAAGCTTGAATATCTGAACAATCACACTGATGGTTTCCCAGATTTGGAAGGGATGCTAAGGTTCAAGGGAGCAGATGGGAACAGATAGCAAACAAGCCTTGATTCGACAGAACACAGAGGAGTGAACAGGAAAATAGTTTTGCAATGGATAAAAACCATCATAACCTTTTTGAAATTGAGCCTATGGTAATTTGCATCATAACTCATGGAGATGACACTGGACACCCTGTGCTGGAAGTGACTGCACCAGCAGACTCATGAGGTCCTTTGCTCTTTTGCTCCTGCACCTGTACTCTTGCTGATGGATACTCCCTAAGCTGAAGAAACAACTGACAACAGAATGTCTTTGCTAATGCTTAGAGGCCACTCTAAGTTTTAGTGCTTCCAAGCAATCCCAACAGGATGCTCCAAAGCTATGAGAAGACCAGAACATTTTTTTTAAAAAAAGATAAATATAGCTGTAACCCACTGTGAAAAGCAAATCAAGCTGCTTCGAGTGATGCTCCCAAAAGATATGCTAAAACAAGACGAAACACCCAGGAGCTTCATATGTTGCCTTCACCCTGGTGAATCAGGCCTGTTCTATTTATTTATTCCCCTGATTTATAGACCATCTAGTGCCATGACAGCAGGGTGTTTACTTACAAGTAGAAGAACATAAATTCTGATAAATTCCATAAAACCTGGAGAACAAACAAAGCTTAAGAAAAACCCAGAACTCTAGCTAATGCTGAACATCTTGTATTGTGTTCTGAGTTACTACTCAGGCTATTGCAAGCTCCAGGGTTTTTAACAGAGCTGACTGATAAAAATAAAACACTCCAAGGGCTTTTTTTGAAGTCATTGAAATAAAGGTCAGCGGACATAATTTCAAAAGCACATATGTGATATAGAAAAAGAAGACTAATTTTTGAAAGACACACAGGTACAGAATATTGGCATATAACATCTCATTCCAGTGAAATCATTGGAGATTAAAAACCTCTCGTCTTGGAGGATCTGGGCCTAGAAGGTCTTGTATTCTTTCAAAGTCCTTCAGTTTTAGCACTTTAGGTCTAAATTAGTTTTGTAATTAAGCCTTAGGTGCCTCAGCCATTTGGATTGTGTAAAACTCTGTTGGAAAGCCTAAATGCCTTTAGAAATTTGAAACTTGGGAGTTGAATGTCTCTTGATGTGGAATGATACTGAAGTCCACATTCATTGAGACTGAAGCAAGTTAAGCGTCTCGGTTCTGCTAAGGACCTCAGGACCATCTGTCCAAGGAAGAAATTTTCAAAGTCACAGAGAGCACTAAGGCCCTCAGTGTGGTCTGACATGGGTTAGGAGGTGATTTTTCAACAAAAATATATCAGTGAGGAACTTGGCTTTCACAAATGACAGGCTTCCAAATCCGATACAACCATGTCTTCCAACTTCAGTCTGTTGTTAAGGAAGACTTTCAGCTATGAATTTTCTTAGCCTTTCTGCAAAATTACAAAAGTGGGAAAGTCCTCTCCAAATCTTTTGGAAAACAGAAGAATTATACGAAAACTTGCAGTGAAGGAGGAAACCTATTGCAATGCTTTGCTATTCCTTACTGCTAGCAATTTCCCTAATATTTAATCTGATGCTATCTTGCTTCAAGTTTTTCCACATTAATTCTCACCCTAGCCACCATAGACACAACAAAACTTAATTCATTTCTTTGCAGCAGTTTTCTGTGTGTCTGGAGATATTTACGGTTTTGCTCAGTCCTCTCCTTTTTACAACAAATAAACCAAATTCTTTCAATCTATCCTTTAAAAATTTAACTTCTCATCTCATCTGTGCCTCAGGTGATGGGTACAAATCAGTTATAAGTAGTGTTGAACATGGATATCCTCTGCACTGACTTGGGTTAACAACTATCTCCCTCAAAAATGGAAGACTGGAATGCAGAGTGGAGTGAGACTCAATGGCACAGGTGAAGCAGCATCAGTCCTTCAGGCTCATAGACACAGGCTGCTGGCTGGTCTGCACACTCAACCAGGCAGCAACACTTTTGGTACACCTGCAAGTAGGACAAAACGGTAGACCTAATATTTATGTGAAGGGAACAAGGATAAACAATGGATGCTTTTTTTTTCTGAGACTGCAGAAGCATGGGAGCTTGTGCCCAATTTCTTCAGAAGTGACAGGGAGTGTCTGAAGTCTGTGAGTATCATCATCAGACTTCCTGTGTCAAAAGGGATGGAACTGACGCAGCTTTCATAATACAAGACAAATGCAGTATGTGCTCTGTGCAAACCTTCAGGAAGGGCTATGGTGAGGATCTCTGCACTGTGAACTCATTGTGCTCTGTACGTCGAGTTAGGGGACAACTGATATTCATGGAAGTGGTCTGGATAACTTGGTCACCAACACCCCCAGCAGTTCTAGGGCTTAGGAAATAAGTAACTGAGTTCAGTCTTCTGATAACTCTGGAAGTATACTTGAATGCAATGTCTGAGAGATGTGCTAGTTTTAAAACTGTGCCAACCAAACAACTCACGAAGAGGAGAAAAATATTCATCATAATTTCAGGAAAGACTTGGAGTAGAAAGAAGAGAATTTATATATTGCTTGAAATATATATCTCCAGTTTTTAAAGCATCTATATGCTTTAACTAAGAGAAAATATTATGTTATGTGATTATGGTACTTTTGAACAAGGAACATAATTTGTTAGATGCCTTCTATTAAACTTTCCTTTTGGCTAATAAATACATAACACTTACGTAAAGTGTTATAATGCAAAAATATATTTATCATCAGTAGGGAGGCTGCTGGCATTAAAAACATAATTACTGCTACTAAGCTGCCATTCAGTGGAGGTTATCATATCTAAACAAAGTCTATGGTCCTGGAGATTATTCGAGTGTTATTAGAATTTGCCACCTAAGGTGGTACACATAACTGTGGCTCTTGAAGTTGGCTCACTGACAACTCTGAGCGAAGTGGAAGGATTATTTCATGGTCTTGGCAAACTATCCTTTTGTTTATACAGCTCAGCAGGATGTTTGCTTTCTTCACAACAGCAGGACACTGTGGATTCATGTTCAGTTTGTGATCTGCTGTAACTCCCAGCTCTTTTCCTACAGAGCTGTTGTATTTCTCTGTTCTTCATTCATTCATACTCCACACATGGCTGTCCACTTCCATGTGGCTTCCTCCCTCATATCCTTCTCTTGTTCATTTGTGGTTTTGCCTCCTATTTTGGAATGTGTTCATGTGTCCCCATCAACAAGGGTGTGTCAACACCCTTTCTATGGTGACCCCCCCTGCCTAGGGCAGATGCAATTCATGAATCTATTGGAAACCGTGCCTTCCAAGCAAAATCTGCACCAGGATGCTGCAAAACACTCTGGAGCTCTCGGGGGTCATCAGTCTGTCTTCCTCCTCTGGCCCTGGAAACGAGACTGTCTCATTTGGCAGGGAGAAAGACCAGGAGAGAATAGATCTCTTCCTTTGTTTTCAGCACTGGACTACACCTGACCCTTGGGGAAGTCCACAGAAGAGGCTGGGGAGAGGAAGAGTGAGAAAAATGTCTGTGTTCATGTCTGATGTGGACAGAGAGTGAGGCATGGGTTGGTTTTCAGCCACAGACAATAACAGTTATTGCTTAGGGTCCCTCTGTTTCTCTTAGCAAGTCCAGAGATCTGCAAATCTGATATGGCCATTTCTGTTGCCATAAAGGTAAAACTAAGGGTTTGTGTTATAAGAAGGAGCAACCTAATCTAGGGTCAGTAAAACACTGCTCCTAACTTCTTCCAGCCAGAGAAACCAAGCATGTTTCTCCATGGCTTTCTGTCTCATCTTCTGCCCCAGGCTCAGTCCCTTTACAGGAACAGTCTGGATTTGCCACAGACCATGTCATTCATCCATGGGCTGAAAAAAAAAAAAAGCAATTTTGTCTCCCTTTTGGAGAAGCCAGGGCCTGGGGTGAAGGTAATGCCAACAGGGACAGGGAGAGGATGGCGAAGCCCCAGGGGGTGTAGTGTCATCCTGTCAGCCAGAGTCTTGGGGTGGGAAAGCAATATGCCTGGAGCTGCCTCCTCCCTGGGAATGAAGGTGTCTGCACTCTGGGTGGGGGGGCACGGCGGCCTTCCGTGTGCCATGTGTTAGGCGAGAGTGCAGGGACTTGGGAGAAAGTTTCTTTCTGCCTAGATGCACCCGACATCTGCATTTGTAATCACTTTGGATTTCAGAGCCTGTTTAACCTGCCTAAATGTGTCCTGACAGCTTTGTAATTTACACGCCCACTAGAATAAGTATCTGCTACCACAAGGGAAAGGAGAGAACCAGGGAGAAAAAAAACCTGACAAAACACCCAACAGCCCTTCAACCTTAAATTTGTCTGAAGAACATTGAAAAGGGTTCAAAGCCTCTTGACCCCCCTGTCCAAGCCACCCGAGCTGTTTTCTTGTCTTTCAGTTCAGTTATCTACAGTTTCTCAGGCTCAGAAGGTATTTGTGAGGGAAGTATAGAAAATTACACTGTTAAATTGGATGGCATGAAGGAAATGTCTCAGGAAGACAAGTACCCAAGCGTCTTGAGACAGTGCTGAGATGGAAAGAGATTATGAACAAGGAAACGTGGACTAGATGGGGAGGGTGGCTTATTAAGAATTCTGTCCTGTGCTTTCTTGTAGAGGGGCCATATTCCTGGCACCATGGAGAAGGCTTGTCTGCTGCTGATATACCTCTTTGCTAAATGTGCTGTCACTTCTGAGGAAACATGCAGTCCCGCAAGCGTTCACTGCCGTGCTGCTATCCACACAGCAAGGGGATCTGAGATGGCAAGAGCAGCAGATTATGGGTTCACCACTGGTGTAAAAAACACGAGCAAGCATTTTTTTTAAGAATGAAAGTTTTGTCTTAGATTGAGCTGAACGTTACATTTGGGTGGTAAACCTGCCTCCTTTTCAGAAAAAAAGTGTAAGGAATTTTCCAAACAAAAGTATTTTTGTATAAAATAATCAAAGGTTTGATTCACGAAATGCCAAGACACACTGCTTCAACTTTCTACTTCTGACTTTATTCTCTTAAGTGATTTTGTGAGACGTTGAAGTGCAACTGAATCAACAGGGAAAAATAAAAGGAGGTGCAAATGAAAAACATCTCCGTGCCCTAATCCCAATACGAGAAAAATTTTCTACTTGTAAACTGCTCACCTCAGGTGCTCACAGCAGCCTCCCTGGCAAGCCCAGCTCACGCCAGGTGTTTCGCTCCCAAGGCAATGTTTTGCCTCTTCCCTGCTGCTCTCAAACACCTCTGTCTTGTGGCAAAATATTAGAGTAGATACAATCCTAAACCATCAAAGGTCTTACTGTTCTCTTTCTGTTTATCTCTCCCTCTTCACTGATTTTTCTTCCATCACATCTATTTCCTTCCTGCAACCATTTTTAATAGATTGTAAAAACACCCTTTCTTTCTCTCTTCCCCTCTGTATCTGATACCTTTGGTTTTTCTGGCTCTCTTTCATATAGTCCTGGTGTTTTTTGTAAAGACGACTCAGTACTGCATCTTTTAATGGTAGACCTCTTCTGCTCTCTCTTAACTTCTTTCAGCAGCTCACCCCCAAATAGCGAAGGTGATAAATTGAGTCTCACCACCTTTGCATATATTGGCAGAAGTATTTCCATCTCCTTACTGGGCATACTGCAACCAATGTATCACAGGATCACATTCGTTAAGCATGGTTACCTTGTGACTGATGTATCACATAGGTCTTTGTCATTCTCCGATGTTCCCAAGTGATGAATTTGTACTTCAGAGTAGAAATTTCTTGATGATACAAAGTTGGGAGAAAATTTCAATAAACCAGAGCAGAAAGAAACACTACAGGGAGAATTGGCTAGCCTTAGGACTGAAATAATAGAAACAGATGACAATGACTACCTTAAAATAAAACTTTTGGGTTTTGTTTAGAATAAAACATGTACTTAGGGACTAATAAGAATTTCTGCTGCAGAGAGGGAGTTTATCAATTGGAAATAATGTATTAGAGGTGAGCTAAAATGAAAGCTTCTTCATAAAAAAGGAACACATTTTTCTCTGGAAAAGATAATTTATATGGAAAAAATTAGCTTGTTGTATTTCTTTTTATTAGATTAACAGTTATTCTTTAGGTAAGTATTCTGACTGCAGTGAAAATATTACCTTTCATCAAAACTTTTTCAATGACAAATTTATCCTTCTCTATACATACCTACTACTTAGAGGCCATTTTTCCCATCCTGGAAGATGGCATCGCATCATTAAATCAACTGTTTGTCTCATTGTATTGGAGAAGGGGCAAAGTATCTTTTCTAACCTTGTGAGCAAGTTTCTGGCCACAAAAAACAAGACGATGGCCCAAAGGCTTCTCAAACAGCTCTCTCACAACTTCAAGGCCAGAGAGCTGCTTTATCAAAATTGTCCCCAAACCCAGACTGCCAGACCCCAAGGAGGGTATGGGGTGAGCTTCGGGCAGTAGCAGCTTCTTCTATTTCCACCACACAGATACCAATATTCTTTCTGTCACAGTCCTGTTTTTATCATAAACTTTTAGTCTTTTCCCTTTTCCTCCTGAAGTCATGTCTACTTGTGTGCCTTCTCCAGTAAACCCTCTTAATTCTCATTCCTTTTGCCAGCTACAAGAGTATTATGTCCAGGGGAACAGGAGGGGGTAGAGTCTGAGGCTGCTCTGTGAAGCAGACCACAAGAGATGGGCCAGCTTCACTGATCTTGCAAGCTACACTGCAGAATTTTGTTAAGTCCTGACACATATTACAGCTCACAGAGAACCAAGGGGTTTAGAAGGGTACTTCAAATGCAGCTCACAGGTGGGTGGTTCAGACCGTGTCTCACCATTTCTCTGTGGGTAGTGAGCTGGATCCCAGGTATACCAGTGATACTGGCTTTACTTCTCTATGCTCCCTTCAGATAATCCACAAGCCAGAGAGTCAGTAGTTCTCCCTTCTGCCTCTACCTGTTATTCATGTCATATAGCCCTGGAAAAGACCTTGTTGAACTACTTGTGAGTAGCACATTGTTCAAGATCAAACAATTTGCCATGCTTGACTGATACTGCCACATCTGTGCTTGATGGTTGGGAAATTCTGGTTGTGGCTGATTTTCATATGATGTTACAGGTTGAAAATGAACCTGTAGGCCAGGTCAGATCCTAGGAGAGCAGTATCACTGTGGCCAAAAAACCACATGAATGAACTGGCACAGGTCCCATGTTCATGTAGAACAGGAAGCCCCCTTTTTTTCATAGTGTCAAGAGAATTCAAAGACTGAAAATCTTTCTTTTTCTAGGGCCGATAGATCTAATTCCTTCCAATCCGGATTTTATCTCTTGTCTTCCTAAGAATTAACATGAAGGTTTATAAATAAAGACACCCTGAATTCTAACCATGCTGTAGTTCTGACAGCTCAGAGCATCTCAAAGTCTTGGGCCTACATTCAGAACGTTTTTTAAAAGGCTTAAATTAGATGCTAGGATTTCTGTTCTTCCTTGAGTCTTTAGGTTTCAGCAACCCTGGACAATGATAGGAAGTCTGAATTGTTCATCTCTGTCTTGAAATCAGATGCAGAGGTAGTTGTAACATGTAAGTTACATACCTATAGCACATAGTCTGAAAATGGCCATCAGTGCTAAAGCTCTATGGAAAATCAGCAGACTAGATGTATATGTTCTTTCTTCACTCTGTGTGAGTAACTTGCCAAACAGGAGAGTAAGGTGTCATTCCAGAAGCTCTTTGAACAATAAGGTTAGGGAAGGAAATTTTGGAGTGGAAATGTTTCGGTAAGGATGAGTCTCAGTACGGATGAAATCTGTCCTTGAGTAAAAGGTACTATTTGCATGCCTCTCTGAACTCTTCAGTCCTTATTGCATTACTGATCTTTTTCTCCCTCAAGGATCTCTCTTCAGTGCTGAATCCCAGAAATTCAATAGCCAAGCCATTCCCATTAATATACTGTCTCTCTCTCCTTAACTGTGTTTCCTACACATCTCTATAAATAGATTTAGACACTACACTTTCACTGTGTTCTTCAAAGCTGTGAAATTCTGTTACCATAGAGATTTTTTAAAAAATATTTAGCCTTGAAAGTACCAATATTAGACTGTAAGTTCTTTGGGGCAGGGATTTCCTTTCTGTCTGTGTACTGTTGTTAGCCAGACTTATTGTAAACATAAGATATTCTATAGCTAGATCTGCTTTTCAAGCTTTTCCATGGCTGAGTCTTTTCCATCCTCTGAGCTTCCTCTTCTCTAAGACAAAGGAATCCTTTCTGTGTGTAATGGGTAACCTATGGGTGAACAGGTGGTTAGCTGTGCATCTTGGCTGGGTCACCAGGCCCTTTTCTTATTAGAAGAACTGAGCCTTTGCCTGCATAGATCTTTTCTTTGCTTCTGTGAGAATTAGACCTGGAACCCATCTGGCTTCCACTCAGTACTGGACTAATCTGAATGATGTAGGGATTTGCATATATTTAGCCTTGGTGCTGTGAAAACCACTGCTATCATCTGCCTCTAGTATGGCAGGTCTCAAGGGAACTGGAAGACATCTGCATTATTAAGACTAAATTGAACATTGACTTCAATTACTCCAACTTAATAAACTCTCCACTAAGCACAAGGAGAGCCTTTATCAAGCTTGAGTATGTCCTTAACTTCTGGAAGCAAAAGAAATAAAGATGTTCACCCCCTTTTCACTCTCCTCCCTTTGAGGCGATGCTGGGAAGGGATCTTCATAAGCTTTCAGACGATTCAGAAGTCAAATGAATCATTCTGTGGGCGTAAAATTGGAAATCATCTTGTGTTTTAGAAGAAAACATAATCAACAGGGTTTTAAACAAAGGAGACACCACAGAAGCAATGCTTGTCAAACCATGTCAGTATCTGACTGGTCTCATGTGTTGTGACTTAAAATGCTATGAGGCTCAGGCGGTGGGTAGGGAAAGGACAAGTGAAAGAATAACTCTGCTGCTCTGCTAAGCTCAATAACTCTAATGAAGCAATTTGTTGAAAGGGATGGAGCTGTTGAAGGGGAAGCATGTGTTACAGGTGCAATACCTGAACTTAGTGGGATTGGTGGCAGCTACATTTTTTCACTGCTGGAAACCGTTGAAATCTTGAAAAAAGTTCAGAAAGCACAGAGGGCTGACTTGCTTTCTCCTAGTCCAGATTATAACCCTCCTGCCACAGCAGAGTTGGATGTGTGTCGTGTTCTCTGCTCTGGAGAAGACTTGAATTGGTCTAACTGGGGTAGGGTAGGGACTGGTCCCTACCCTGTTCATCTCTGTCCAGCAGGTCCACCTACTGAAATCTTATTTTTCTTCACAAAAAAAGGTTCAATAGGGGCAGCAGCATGAGCAGCTCCACTGTGCCCTGCCTTCGCTCTGAGGATGAGAAATTGCTGTGAATGTGCAGATTAGGGCTCCGTGCATAAATAATATGAGGGGCAGAGAGGTTAAGGCTTGTCTGGTAGTAAGGAAGATTGCTTGAGAGGTAGGCACATGACTGAGACCTGGCTTCTCATCACCTTGGATTCCTTCCAGTCAATAGTGGGAGATGGATAGTCTAAATTCCCTCCTGGAGGTACCCTCTTGTTAGCCATTGATTACAGAGTGATTTTAAGGCAATGATATTTTGGGCTTTAGGGAGCACAGTCAGGCATCTAACTACCAGCAGAATGAATCTGAGCCTGGGAGGGAAGAAAACTGTCTGTCCAACCTTGCCCTTTGTCTGCCTATTTGCCTGTTTTACAAGGAACCGACATCAGTTGTTCTGTATTGCAAAACAATCAAAAGTGATGTGCTTATTCTGCCTCGGTTGCTTTAGGTCTTTCTATTCCTCCCTGTTACCCTTTTTTCCTTCTTTATGTCTGTTCCATTATATGCTGTACTATTTCTTCCTTACCCTACTGTCTTTGTATTTAATCTGACTTCCCTGTGATATAAAACTTTTTGAACACATTTCTCTCAACATCTTACCTCTAGCAACCTGTCTAGCTTTTTTTTTGTTGTTTTCTTCTGCACTTTCTATTTCCAACTCTCTTGTGCTGCTGTATTTATCTTTAATCCTTTCCTCTTGTTCTGTCTTCAGTGGTTTTCTACCTTTCAGGTTTTTTTCTTTCATGGAGAATCTTCTTCATTCCCTCAGGTCACTCTTCTACCATCTCTCTTTGCTCTCCTGTTCTCCTTTACATCTTTATCCCCCTTTGCCTTTTCTCCTGCTTAACTCCTTGTCTGGACACATGTCTAGATCCTGAGGGAACTGGATCCATTTTCTTTGGCTTACTCTCCACTCAGAGGAAAACCTTATCCAGTTGTCAACACGTCTGAAATCAGTAACCATTCTGGTCATCGTGTTGTCCTAGTTTATTGTATCAATCAACATCAGTATTTATTTCTATTCCTTTTATGCAGTAATTTACTTTTCAGCAATGGCAAAAGTATGTCAAACAATCCTCTCCCATCAACATGGTCTTCCAAGGTAGGAAGAAGACAGACAGGTGTTGTCATCCATATTCAAGGCCAACGCAGGCTCTGTCAAGTCAAACTGGGGAAAGAACTGTATAATCAGGTGGTTTTTGCTGGTAACATCCCACCACCAGCCCAATCTTCACTGAAAAATAGTGACCAAGTAACTCAGATAACACCATCTACTATGGTACATCACAGGATGAAAGATGGTCACTCAAGTAGCCAAAACCAAGAGGAAAAAACTTGTGTAAACAACATCAAAAACTTGAACTGCAACTGGAGTTGAGAAGGAAGCCAACAACTATAAAACAGGACCACTAACTGTTAAGCCTCAGATATGGGCAGATATGGGCACATATGGGACAATGGAGTAATGCAAGCCTGGTGGCTGAAGCAGTGCAGCAGGCTGCCCAGCATGTCCTACATCACCTGATGGTCTAGAAAGCAAGCGAGAACAGACTGCCAAGGCAAAGACTGCTTCCAGAGGGAAAGGCCCCATTTCTTAGCCAGACACAGAGTGAAAGAAAGAGCTCCTAGACACCACTGCTAGCTAGGATTCTAGTAACAACCGTAAATCCAAAAGTGCTCTTAATTTTTCCCAGAACAGTACAAAAGCTGTGAACAAAGACGATTGATGCCTATTCCAAATCCTGAAAAATCTTTTCCTCAAGCTACTATCTGCAGCCATATTCCATCCACTGGCATTAGTAAAGTGACCTTTATCCTACTATTGTCCTGGCTAGACACCTGGGAAATGTCACTTCATATCATCTGGATCTGATGACAGGAAATCATATCTCATTTGCACCCTGGTGATTTCTCAATAAAAGCACCTTAGTAGTTTCTTCAGCAGTTTTACCTGCTCCTCAGTTCAGACCTACATCTCAGGTAAAAAAATACCTTTTCTTGATTGCTGTCATATATATTTACGAATATACGCATAAAGAGGGCAAGGGGCAGTTTTTGACCTTCAGCTGAGATGACTGTCACCCACAACTCTGCTTCCCAGCTCTACAGAAATGAATGTGATGGACCCTTTGACCATTACATTTAATTCCTTTCTTGCAAGTCCAGAAAGCACCCAGGGAAATATCCCGGCAAATGATGTTGAGGTCTCCTGAGAGCTGTGAGCCCATCAGGAGGGACGGATGGCATCTCCCGCAGTTAAGAGTCAGCATTAAGGGGAGCAGAACAACCTCCCATCCACAACCCTGGCATCCCAAGGTTACAGCGTGGCTGCAGGGCCACTGGGTATGGTTAGTCCCTGTGACTGAACCCAAGACATAGCAGACGTATGGGCAGGACGGAGGAAAATGCTAGTCTTCAGTCCCAGGTGATATGGATTCTGGGCACCTTCTCCTCCTTGCTCTGGTTTCTTGAGGACAAGTGTGCCGCAGGCTCTATCTGGTTCTGTAATAAAGGATAAATTATTAAAATAAATAAAATATTGATGAACTGTTCTATAAAACAGAAGGCCTTTAAAGTATTGATTAAGAATTGAGAAAGTCATAATGAGTTTTATCTGCAGAAATAATTAGGAAATGGTTTTTGTGTGGTAACCCACCTCATGGAGCAGGTAAAAGGCAGTATTTAATCTCTGGGCTTGACTCTCATCTGTATAGTTTATACATCATCAAACTAATTATTTTTACAAGGTCATTGTTTGTCCATCCAAGGGTCTTGTGGCACCTCATGAGCAATAACAAAACAAGTTTCACAAGAGCATTAAGAAATAGGTAACCATCACTATAGTAAGGGCAGAATGAAGTAGGAAGATTCAGTTTCCACATCCTGCAGTGTATATTTTAACTGATAGCTTTCAAGAAAACATAGCATCAAGAGAATGATATGTAAAGGAAAAAATGCTGATCTCTTAAATAGTTAAAAACATCTAAATAGTTCTTCTTTAAATAAAGAATAACTACTTATAATTGTTTTTTGACTACGCAAGGTATGACCTATTCCAGGGTGGTTCCTCAGAGCCAGCCAAAATACATTCTTAGTAATATCTATAAAATTGCCAAATGCACATGGAGATTTTGGCATTCACACATTCCTTGTAATCTGCTCCTAGTGGGACTCTCAGCAGTCTGGTGTGTTTAGGTACAAGCAAACTGGCATCACGTGCTCCCCTCTGCCGGGGTCTAACTTCTCTGGAGCTTCCCTCGCCACAGCTTTGTCTCTCAGGAAAGCACCGCATTCCGTTGCTCAGCACCTGCACACACCCTTTCCCAGAGTCTCATCATGTGGGTGACCTGACTTCATCTCTTTGGGGCATGTTCCAATGAAAAGCAGTTGTGGCCAGACTCAGTTCTTCCACTTGGCTTTTAGCCCCTGCTGTGCTGTGGGTCCTCTATAGCCTTTGGAGAAAGGCACCTTCAGGGAGTGAGTCAGTGTTACCTAAGATCTAAATAAAAAGCTTGGCACTTCCAGAGGGTGAATCAGATCTTAGCTGGGCTGAATCACTCCCTGGAGCTGTCTATCAGTCTGATCAGTTGGCTAAGTCTCCTGACTGTGGCACCTCTGAACTGCATCCAGACTAGCTTTTGTTGAGTTTGGTTAGTCCCACAGTTAATCAAAACCTCATCTATAAAATCCTGCATTTCTCTTTTCTCTCTCAAACCCAAAGCTTACTGGCCTGCGCATGAATCGCTTGCCTTTGTGTATCCCACCACGAATTCCTGGTTCTTTAATTTTACTTCTGAGGTTTTCCAGCTGTCTGCCTCGTCCCCCTGCAGAGCCATGAAGGAACTAGTTCTCCCAGCGGGTTTCAGTCAAATAATTCTCTTAAGGTATTTCCACTTGAATAGGCAATTACTTCAGTTAACGACCCACTCTTGCCCCGTCTGGCAGATCCATAGTAGGTCTTGTCAGTTTTTGGTGGCTTACTACACATTGTGGTGATTCCCAAAGCAACAGTTCTTTACTGGGATCCACAAAACATGCAGAAACCCGACCTGTCACTGATTTAAAACTGAATTTAAAACTGAATTGTGACCTGGGGCCACAATATCCATTCTTAACATATTAGAATTTACTCCACCCTCTTCTCTTCATAAGCCATTAGCTCCTGTCTATGGGTGACAATCTAGTAATCTATTAGAACAGCTGTTAATAGTGGCATTAAACTCTATATAACTTGCAATGGGATGTTGCGTAGAGCAAGGTTTCAGATTTAGAGGAAAGGAGAAGCAGAGGTAATAGAGCTCCTCTGAAATACTGGTGTGCAGATGTCAGGATCCATATAGTAGGATCCCTATGTATAGTTAGGGTTGGCTCTGTTTAGAGTTGCAAAGCCTGGAGCACAGATCCACAAGAATATTTCCACTGCAACACTGAACATTGCAGTGCCGGGCTTTCAAACCTTTCATTCCTGATTTAATGACACTTTGGAGTGTTGGGTGCTAAGGAACAGAATTCACTGGAGCCAGCATGCTGAGAAGGGAGCTACTTAAATTAGCCAATAGGAGAAAACAACAGGAGGGATGAGTTTTAAATCACATCTCTCTTGGGGATTGAATGCCTTAATTTGACTTCATGGAGATTAGCTTGCAGGCTGCATTGCCTGTGCAGGGAGGAAAGTGTTTGAAGGCTCTTTAGCAGAGGCATGACGAAGCCCAATCATTAGAAGACAGGGGGAAAAAATCGAATTGGAAGCAAAGTGCATGTTTTAAAGAATCAGGATAATTAACCGCTGAATTAGCTTATCAAGCCATATAACACATTTTCCACCAACTGAGGGGCATCTTTCATTCTGATTTTCTCTTTCAGTACTCAAAAGCAACTAAAATGCATGTGTATGATTCAGGAATTACTGGGTGATAATGTTTGTCAGGAGCTCAGTGTATATCACCATGATATACCAGCTCCTGTCTTTTAAGCAGATTAATCTGCTTTTACCAGGGCTAAATTTGTCTCCGCTCCTGTTCCTGAGTGCTCAGTGATGTTTTGATATGGAATAATGTGACTTAGAGATGGTATCAGCTTGTCTTGTCTTCTCTCTGCAGCCATTGCAGGAGTGTCCTTTATTTTCTGTTCATTAGTACTTTAACCTGGAGAGTTTTATATATCTGAAGTGTTTCTAATTCTTCTCTTGGGATTATTCAACAGTCTATTAGAGCTCACTACTAGGACATTTTAAACATGTGAATCATCCTTCAAATCCTCTGCTCACCTATCTGTCATTTCTTTAAAGTCACACACCCTTCGGGCCCAACTCTCCCTGTCTTATTGTCATTTATTTTTGCTTAGAGATACGCTAGCCATGGGTAGCCAATCTGCACCTCTCATGCACTTAAAAATTTACCTCTCATTCTGGATCTGGGAACCTGGTCCACATTCATCCCCAGTCTTACAGCGCCACACCAGGATCCCTGGGAAAACCCTATCTCCAGCTCTCTGTGATCCACTTTCAGTGCTTCCCCAGCCTACGCTCTGCAAGGTACAAGGAACATATGCTTCTGACTGTGTCCATCTGAGGCTTTGATTTATGTGATGCAGATGATCAGAAAAGTTGGCCATGCTTGGTGGATGCAGCTTTCCCCATGGCTTAACCAAACTCTGTATGCTGAGGCACATATTTGAAACAAAATGAACCCCATCAAAACCAACAGTCTGATTTTGGCCAAATTAGATCTTTTAATCTTTCCTGCATGACTGCATAACCTCAGGTGGAAGAAACTTGTAATCACATTGGCTTTTCCCTTCAGCATTGCAGACTCATAACTCATTTATTCATTCTCACCATCCATCTCTCACTAGTCAGCTCTTCAAGTATTTCCCTTTCCTCAAAAAAATTTAGTTTCAGATGAGTTTTCCCCTGTGTGCATTTTCCCAGGCTGAATCTAATTTTGTTTTATTTTCAAACTCTATTTCTTTCTCAGCTTTGACAGTTACGGGGCAAGTACAAGAAGCTACATGGAATTAAATGCAATCTACATTACTTCTCCATTCTCCTTGGGATTTGCAACACCTCCTGATTTTGTATCACCTGTGAATGTAATTAGCTGACTTTATTTTGGATCAGGGATATAACTTCTCAGTGAGGAAATGGCCATGGTGAGATCTGAATAGGTTAAATCCCAAAACTAAGAAATTATTTTAGCAGTAGTGTTTATTTACTTGGGATTCTTAGGTCTGTTTCCATGCCACACAACAATATTTTCTGTGTGAACTGAGAGTAAACTTCATCTTCTTTTTTCACTAATTTTGCCTTGAAATGAGAAGTGATTAGATTTATAGGCCTGATGCACACTGTAAAATACTATATTAATTATTTCTTGTGACTTCATTATCAGACATGTGTTTCCAGTTTTTCTTATCTTTTTTTTTTTTTTCTCCCCTGAAGCGGGGGGAGGGGACAATGCCAACAATGCCAGCAGGCTGTCCCCTGCTACACCAGTTGTGCACTGGGTCCCAGTCCCATCAGCAGACTTCTCTGGCAGATGCATGTTGCTGATCTGCTATTTCCGAGCCACCAGAGGGAGCAAAAAACATTGTGTTTAAGAGCGGCAAAAATGAGCGGCTGGTGCTTTCCTTATTTAGTTTTTACTCATTAAGTATCATCTGTTAAAGTGAATAGTTTTCTTTTTTATCTTCAAAGGGATATTTCTCTTGCTCTCATACTTATACTGGAATTGTCTCACCTACGAACTTCCTGGTCCTCCCATGGGACTGCCCCAACCTTTAAGGGTGTTGGCTGTAGAAAATCAGAGTCAGCTGCACTATCTTATCTTAGGACTGTTGTAGCAACATAAGATGGAAGCAACACTGCGGTACCAGTGCCAAAACGTATGTGGCAGCTGTCGAGGAGCAAAAATACATGGAGACTGGGGAAGAAGATGACTGAGCATATTGCAATGTGCAGCACCATGTCTCAGTTTCTCTTTGGTGTTCCTCAGGAGGTCCACGTATATAAGCTGTAATAAATGAGCTGAGCAGTGCTGGGGCATGCTGACAATCCATCTCCACAAACTTACTATGTTTTCAGCAGCTGGATACAGAGGCAGCCGTGCAGCACTGGACAACACGAGCAAGTTGAGTGGAGGTCCTGTGCTTACATCTGGTCACACAGCCACAACAGTGTGGATTTGATCTTGTGCTCCCTATTGTGCATGTTGCAACCATTTGTTTCACAACTTAGACAGCTCTTTGAGCCAAGGGTCACCTTTCTGTCTTACTGTGTAGTGCTGAAGGCAGCAGGGTCCCAATGCTTAATGGGGAAATAATTATTTTCTTAAAACCATAGAATCAAGAATGTCCTGAGCTGGAAGGGACCTGCAAGGATCATCGAGTCCAACTCCTGTCCCTGCACAAGACAACTCCAAAACTCACACCGTGTGTCTGAGGGCGCTGTCCAAGTGCTCTTGAATATCGTCAGGCTTGGCGCTGTGACTGCCTCCCTAGGGAGCCTGTTCCAGTGTTTCACCACCCTCTGGGTAAATAACCTTTTCCTAATATCCAACCTAATCCTCCTCTGGCACATCTTCCTGCCAATCCTCAGGTCCTATCTTTGGTTGCCAGAGAGAAGAGATCAACATCTGCCCCTCCTCCTCCCCTTGTGAGGAAGCTGCAGACCACAATAAGGTCCCCCCTCACTCTCTTCTCTAGGCTGAACAAACCAAGGGACTCTAGCTGCTCCTCATATGGCTTCCCCTCAAAACCCTTCACCAACTTTGTGGCCCTCCTCTGGACACTCTCTAGTAGCTTTATACCCTTAATAAACTCTGGCACCCAAAACTGTACACAGTACTCAAGGTGAGGCCGCACCAGTGTAGAGCAGAGCAGGACAATCACCTCCCTCGACTGCCTAGAAATACAGAGCTTGATGCACACCAGGACAGGGTTGGCCCTCTTGGCTGCCAGGGCACACTGTTGGCTCATGTTCAACTTGCTGTTGACAAGAACCCCCAGGTCTCTCTCCGCAGGGCTGCTCTCCAGCCTCTTGTTCCCCAGTCTGTATGTACATCCAGGGTTGCCATGCCCCAGGTGCAAAATCTGGAACTTGTCCCTGTTCAACTTCACACAGTTGGTGATTGCCCAGCTCTCTAATTTGCCTAGACTTCTCTGCAGGGCCTCTCTGCCCTTGAGAGTGTCAACAGCTCCTCTCAATTTTGTGTCATCAGCAAACTTAATTGGTATTCCTTCCAGTCCTGCATCCAAGTCATTGATGAAGAGATTAAAGAGTACCAGCCCCATAACGGATCCCTGCAGAACCCTCCTAGTGAATGGCAGCCAGCTGGATGTAACCCCATTTACTACGACCCTTTGAGCTTGACCCATCAGCCAGTTGCTCACCCATTGCATTAGGTGTTTATCCAGCTGTACACTGGACATTTTGTCCAGGAGGATACTGTGAGAGACAGTATCGAAAGCTTTACTGAAATCAGGAAAGCTTACATCAGCTGGCTTCCCTTGGTCAACTAGGTGGGTAACCTTGTCATAGAAAGAAATTAAGTTTGTTGAGCAGGACTTTCCCCTCATGAACCTGTGCTGGCTGGGACCAATGACTGCATTTTCTGTCAGGTGTTTTTCAATAACTCACAGAATAATCTTCTCTATAGTTAAGAGCATCCAATCACCAGCTTGGTTTCCTTCACAGGAGGTCAGCCTCTGAGCCTAAGATTCATGATGGTCTTGCTATTAGTAAGCAAATATACTCAGTAAAAAACTGCTCCCTTTGCTGTCCTCATGAGAACTGGTGACTGAAGATTACTACCCATTATGTGGCACGAGGCAAACACAAGAACCATTTCTCTGAACTTTCAAACAAATTCATAAAGGAGCAGGAAGTCAAGCCTGGTAAAGTGTAAGATGCATAGGAACCTACAACTAATTACCTTAAAGTTTGTTATTTCCCATTTAGAACTTGGATGCAAATGCTGTGTATATACTTTGCATTTATTTGTCTTTCTACTAAATGCCGTATGCTATTGATTGGAGCTATTAATGTTACAACTGGTCTTAAAAAGAACAGAACAAGCCCTTGTGATTTCTTCATGAATTGCAGAGTTTTGCCACAGAATTAAGAAAAGCCAAACCTTGGAGTAATGAGTTAAGAGGCCATTTTGTGCCTGGATATGCTCACCATGGAGGGGTTGCTGGTAGAATTTAGGAAAGCTAACATCAGTTAAACAAAGCATGGGTTAGAAAGGTATCCAGGATAAAACCTGGCCTTCTAAATGAAAAGAGAAGGGTAGGATGTCATAATAACACAATATTGAACAAGGCTGTTGTCTGCTTCCTGGGGACACTGTCCACTGTCCGAAATGATTTCTAAACCCTTTTTGAAGTCAACAAAGATTCTGAAAGGTGACATGGAGAAAACTTTCTGAACTGGGTTCACACTGTGAATGCAGGTACCGAAGCCAGGTAAATACTCTATTTGATTACAGCTTACCATAAGTCACTAAAAAGAATATTTTCTACCTCTGCAAGACTCTACAAAATGGCCCAGAAGAAGGTAGGATGTAGTCATCTCTATATTTCATTTTCATTTCCTTGGTTTTGTCACTGCTTTTCTGTTTGTCTCAGGATAATCCACTACTTTTCTGAAGAGGTGCATAAGATGGAGTATAAAACGAAGACTCCAAGGCTTTAAGAAAGAAGAGTGGTAAATGCCTGTCAAGCACGATGGATAGACATTACTGACACAGAAACAATATGGGATAACCTAGTCCCTGAACAGAGAGACATCAATAGAAATAGTGAATGTGAAGCAAAATCCAAATGTGATAAAACATTTGGCATTCTTCTTGCATGTGGGCTTTAGAAAAAAAATGAATATACCCCGCTCCAAGGAAAAGCTACGTTAAATATCTCACAACCTTCAGCTTTTCAGAACACATTTAAAGGATGGAATTGAATGAATGCAGTCGAAGTACAGAGTGCTTGGCACAGAAGCAATTAAGGTAATTTTTTCTTAGTGTCTAGAAATGTGTGAGAAAACAGGCAAATTAACACTTTAACCTCCACAACCCACCTGAAAAGCACGGTAGAAAAATTGAGTTGTATTATTAATAAAATTGATCTAAGCTAGGTCAGCAGCACAAGTAGAAGGAATCAAATCAATGAGATAAAGAATTCTTCAGCCAACCTGAACTCTACATTCATAGGAGTTTGGATGGAGAAATTTGAGGATCAGTGCAATCATCTCTAAAATGTCTAGAAATTTTGATGGCATAACTGGAAAGAGAACAGATGAGAAACAACTAGAGCTTCTGATCTTTGCTAAGTAGACCCAAAGCTTGATTCCTAACTTGATCTGGTCCTAGTTACTGCTTAGAGAAAAAAAGCACAGGAGAAATATAAGAATTAAATGGAGCTTCTGGATTCAGAAATTACCAAATTCAAAGCCAGCAACACATTACTTGTGGCCCTGAGTGTGGAACTGCACTGTCAACCTTAGCCATTAGCTCCTGCAGGTTTTCTGGGTTTGTGCCTGCCATCTTTCAAAGCATTGTACTTTAGTCTGGTAATAGTGACTTTTAAAAATCTATGTTATGGGCCACCATGTGGACTTTAATGGATCAGGATTTCATTCACACTCTCTGCGTGGTGTTCACAAGACTGACTTGAGTGCTGAGTAAAGCTGCTTGAGCTAGCTTCGGACTCGGTATACTGGGTGTTAGAAATGACCTTACCAAAGAAATGCACACCTTAGTGGTAAGTGTTTCACACAGACACAACCAAGCAATGAGATTGTCACTGCCTGATTCCCCAAGGTATTTAAGTGCCTCATGCCCACTAACTTCAATGGGAGTCAGGAACCTATAAGAGGACGGGGGTGTCCCTTCCTGTTTCTGTGGGTTATGGAAAAAACTTAGACAGAATTTGGCAGTGATGGCTTCAAAAGAATTTCTTATGCCCTATATCCCTAAAATTATCCAGGGGCTTCCTGAGGGTCTGCTCTGTGATAAAAGAGATCTGTGGCTGCTCTGCCTTCCCAGAAAGAGATCATGAGAAATGGAGAAGGGCTATACCGCACAGTGCGTCATCCTCACTCCCCAGCATTCAGGCTGGAAAAACTCCTTCATATGAGCTCCAAGGTATTTGTCAGAAAGTGTGCTTGGATACCTGAGACCTGGAAGGTCAAAGCCATTCAGTGCAAATGAGAACCAGGCTGCAGTGTGACACAGGTTTATCTCTGGATGTACAACCAGGCACAGTCCCAGGCCGCAAAGTCTGATTTTTAGATCTAAATTATTCAGTGTCTTAAATATGAATTTATATCCCAACACCTACTGGGATGTGCGCACTGATGAACCTTCCCATTTGATCTCTGATTTCATATCCCTGCCTGGGTGTCACTTTTGTGAGTATATTCCTGTGCAAACCTGTTTTCCTTTCAGCAACAAGTTTCTCACCATGCCAGGCCCTTGTGCTAGCTATGTGTCTTGGACAGTTAAAGCTACTCATGACTATTAGTCTCCTGCCTTATAACCCTCACTCTGGGGTGTTGTAACAGCCAAGGAAGAGACCATGTGCTGTGCCTTACCACCCACTTAAAATTTATATGGGGTAAACCTAGTCATAATGAAAGGTCTTTTCTTCAAATACATTAAAATCTTTAAAAGCAACCATTGCTCCTAAATCCCCCAATTTTCTGAAATATTTAATTCCAATTGAGTGAAATGATTTAAACAGACTATGCTTTGGGAAGGTGGCCCATAAGCTTTTAAAGAATTAGAAATCACTACAAAGCAATGGGCTCTCACAGGGACACACACATGCACATCAACACACACACATGCTCAACCAAGCCTCAACTACCAAGGGAAAGGAAAATTTTAAAAAGCTTTGGAAGTTTGTTCTTGGAGCTGGTATAACAGGTCACGAAAGGAAGGGAAAATAGAAGAGCTTAAAGTACATTTTAAAACCTGCCTCTGATTCCTACAAGAGGCCCAACCCGTGTCACCATCTACAGCTCAGCTACTCTCGCATGAGCTGAAAACCAATTACTCTGAAACCAGGACGAAGCAGGAGGCTATGAGGGTTATTTACCTTAACTAGCCTTTTTAATTTCCATAATTTCTGCTGCTTAGAGGACTGACCCCTGACCCTTTTCCTTTACCAGGATTCAGAGTTATTATCTCTGCAATTAAAACAGTTACAGAGGGACATTTGAAATGCAGGTTCTTTTGAATTATTGCTAATAGAAATATTGAGGAGCTCTCTTAGCTTTGATCTCTTATCACGTCGTGCACAGAGCTCACTCCTGTCTCTCTCTCCCTCCTTCTCCCTCTCCAAGCATGGCTGCTCCCAGCATCTCTGTGTGTAATCAGACGTGTCACACCTCCACAGAGTTAACTTGGGTTTATTTAAAAAGGAAAATTAAATTAAAACTGTTTAGGAATTAATTGTGACTGCCTTGGCTTAATCTATCTTATTATCCTATTGTTGGCACATCAGGGCAAAATATCACCTAACCCAGTTATGGAGTAAGAGGGGGAGGGAGCACATTCACAGGCACCTAAAGAGGCAGCAGTAACTTTCTGGAAAGACATTCTTTATTCTTATGAAATTATTATTCTTTTGAAATAAGAAAGTGTGTTCCATCAGCTGATCCTTTTAACAGCATAATGTGTCATTTTATTTATGAAAAGAAGCACTACGTTGCATCTATGTCAGCAAAAACACTTTATACATTGCAAGTCTGACAAATTTGGGTGCACTTACATACAATGGTCAACACGCCTAAGCCAGGGCTTTAACCATCTCCGCTAAAAATAAAAACCACCAAGGCATAGGTTATAATCAGTAGGCAAAAGAGAAATAATGTTCATTCAAAAGTGCTATGAATGGAAAAAACCTGATTTTTGACAGTGCAGTTGCTGCAAAAGCAAAGTATTTTATCCTCAGAATAGCGTTTTCTTTCTATGTCATGGCCAGGGTCTTTATGACACACTTTTTAATGACAGATGAAAAAGTATCACTTCACGGGGAAATGTAACAGCTCAAAGGAAACTCAATTTCACATCCACATATCAAAATATTTGGTGAATTAATGAGAAAATGAAGTGAATAAACTGTCCTCTGTGTGGAAATCCTTAAAAATTAACATCAGCCCCACTGCTTTAATCTGAACTTCATCTGTTTAATGTATAACAGTTTGGAAACCCAGAATCCTGACAGGAAAAATAGCATAGTCCCTTGGGTTAAACACCTTTTCTGGAGTCTAATCCCTTATTTGACCTAGTTTGTGTGGCCTTGAGCAAGTCACCTTTCCAGGTATCAACAGGCACACCTGAAAAGCAGATTTGATGTGCTTGTGGTGACACCACAAGCATGAATTCACGGCTGTGTTCCTGGCACGCTGAAGATATCAGTGCTACATAAATACAGAGCTCTGCCTGAAATACTAATGCTACTCTAGTAACAGCAACACAACCCACTTTCTCGACCTATTGTACCCATAAACGTCTCAATCAGAACAGGGATTTTAGGGTGGTGGTAACAGCTCAGTGCTCAGAGTGACCTACTACTAAGCAGTGATTTAGAAGGACTGTCTCAACTACAACTGAAGCACAATCCCCATCACTTCCAGGTGTCTGAAGTACCAGAGTGTGTTGCATACTGGTGGTGAGTGGCAGAATATCAGCACAAAACTTTTCTGTAATTATTAAGGGTATAATAGAATAAAGCAGGCTTTACTGATGACAGACAATAGGTGGATGCTCTAGTTCTAGGGAGAATATAAGTTGCTCTTGTTTTCACATAGGAAAATGACACTTTAGCTGAAGTCTTTAGTCTGGGAACAATAGTCTACAACAATGAGAAATAAGGAAACGATTCTGTGGAGTGCCTTCAAAATTCTCTGCAGCTCAAGTGAAATTGCAATATAAAGCTTGGGAAAGAGAGACAGGAAGGGGCTACAGGAAAGAGAGAGCACAATTTAGTAAAATTTAGAACAAGTATCAGAGGTCAGGTTGTAAATATCTCACTCATGTATTCCTCCTGATAGTGAGTGCGGAGGCATCCGCACAACCCACCCTTGGAAAATTAATTCTCTGTGTGTATATCTATGGGATTTTAAGTTTTGGATTAGTTGTAAAATGGGGTTCTGAAGGATGTGTAGATGTACAACAACATTTTGTAAGAGTTTGTCCTTATGGTTTATCTGTTGTATTGCTGACATTATATCCTGAATGTCTATTTTGCTGACTGGCATTTAACTACTAGTCATTAATAAATCAACAAAACACTTCAATCTGGCTCTGCTTTAACAGTGTGAATCATACAAGTCTTCCCTGCTACAGCAGATGTCTTGTGACTGGGGCATCTATTATACACAAAAAATATAATCCGTTTAGATCATGAAATCAGGGTCAGTCCTTGCAACCGAAGATATTTTTTTCTTTAAAGAAAACCAGACAATTAAATCTGAATAAACTGAACCACAATAAAGAATTGAATGACCCTCTTACTGAAGCCTGGATCTACCTTCATGTATTTATCCAAATTTAGAAGAATATTATAAACTTTGCTTTGAATATGACTGGGCTAAACTTTAACGTGACTGTAACAAATGAACTTTGGATACAGTCCCAGAAAAGAGCCAAAATTGAATTAGGGTCTCATATCTGATTAAAATGGATTTAATGTCACCCTTGGAAAGAAGAGAAAAAGAGCTGGGCTCTGTGGTTAGCTGAAATAGATGAAGATACTTATCCAATTGTGTGCCTCAGGAACTTCAAACCAAACTTTTTGATATTATCAAAATAATGCAGACCAATAGAGTTAGTGAATATTCCCCTTTAAAATACCAGCTGTATTATATTCTCGGTCCTCTGTCACATCAGGCCATATGTGATGTTGATCTTGACCAAGGGGAATAAGTAGAAAGAATGGATGAAATTAGAAGGGGCTAATGACACAACTCATTTTGAGATCAGTTCAGATCAGCTGAAGGGACAGGATCAGCATTTTTTGACCAGAGGCAATCAGAATATCTGCTAGAAGAAGGTAATTAGACATCCTAGAATCACGAGTTGCCCAGCTGGAAGCTAATGAGTTATGGAGCCCAAATGAAGGAGAAACAGAGCCTAATTAGGCTAAATAGGAATTCCTGCAGGAACAGGGAAATGTCAAGGAGCAGAGAGAAGAACCTCTTCCAGTGCTTTTAAACAATTTTTTTAAAAAATTTTCTTTTTAGCATAATTATTTCTATTTTTGTTGCAAAATTGAAACCACCTTCTCTCTCTCTCTCCCTGCCTCATCTTCTGTTGTCCAAGCCAGCGCTCTCTTCTTTCTCAGTGTAAAAGGTCAATTAGTAGTTTTCCAGTTGGACAACACAGTGTCTTATCATGGAGGCTTTCTGCACAAGGTATGTAAGAAGGGGAGTATCAGTGGCGGTATCAGTGAGGTATGGCTCTCCTTGAACACACAGATCTGAGCTTTATCACCCCTAAAGGGGTCCCATACTAAACCACAAAAGACATCCTATTTGGAACTATAATTCTGCCTCCCTATTTTGTAGTCTCTCACTCTTTCCACACCCACTCCCTCACTATTTACTACATAAATCTAGACAGCTGTGAAACTCGGAGGATGTTAATTTGGGTCCAAATGGCTTAAAAAAAGAGATCTCTGAACCCAAGTAAATCTTCAAGATCTGTGTTGAGATTTGAGTCTTGATGTGGGTCCAAAATTACCTCCAGTTCGTGCATATATTTAAATACACAAGCCTAAAGCAGAAGTTACACTCTTTGGGAATCTACCCACCTGTTCTCTAGCCATGGTTCTGTAACAGGCAGCATTATAACCCATGAACAGCAATGACCTGGACCCTGACTGCATGGGAAGAAAGAGGATTGCTGAGAATGCTCATACACTACTGCCAGTGATGCCCTCAGCTGTGTTGGGGTGTTGTGTCAGGCTGAAAGAAGGTTGAGCGACAATGTCAAGAGAGTAGCAGCTGTGTCAACAGATAACACTTGTATTCAAGGATGGTAAGATTTTCAGAATGGTTGCTTAATGTGAAATATATAAATAAGTGGCCTTGATTCACTTCTTCAGTAACAGATGGTTACCTTTTATGTGATCCTTTTATTTAGTTACATTGACTGGAATGTAAAAGCCAAACTTTGATCACTGAGTTTTGAAACTCTTAGACTTTCCCTGTAAAAAGGTGTAGTGGAGCAAATGAGGGCTATCTGGTATTCTGCATGTTATGGCCAATCTCACTGAGACACATGCATAGCCAGAGGATCCAGGAGCAGCCTACGTCAGAAGGTACTCTTGGATGTTGCTTGATCCAAGACCCCAGTCAAGGAAGGGCTAGTATCCAAGGCAGAGCAAGTCTAGATCAAACGCAAGCCATAAAAAGGTGGCTTCTATTTCCCTTCCCCACAGGCACACATGCATTTCATGCATGCACAGTGCAGTACTGTGGCAGCTGCCCTGATTTGCAATCCCATGTCACCACAGGCCAACATAAACCAAGTTGCAGTGATGCCTTCATTCCCAGCCTAGCCATGGACAACTTCTATGGTCACTTGGTCCAACTCAGCATTTTTTTCACATGCTGACATTGAAGGTGCTCTAGAATTCAGTACAGAAAGTTTGATGGATTATTTTGGGGGTCCCTATCTGGGCTGAGTCATAGTCAGTTTAATGTTTCCCATGCCTGCATCTACAAGGGTTCTGCTGACTCTGATGGCAAAAGCAGTTCTACACAAAGAAATAAACCAGATATAAACACCTCACAGAAAAGAAAGTAGGTCTTTCCTTTGCCATGTTTTTTCTCCTTGCTGAGTGGGAGAGAGCTTGAAGTTTTCAGTGGACAGCAGACAAATGGCAAAATGACAAAACCTGCATATGAGAGAAGACAAATCACAGTCCTTTCTCAGGTTTGACCTTGCTAAAAACACATAAGGCAGCTCCCAATGTGAGAAAATTTCGTGGTGCATTTTCAACTCCAGATGAGCCTTTAGATGTTGTAGATTACAAAGGAAAAAAAAAAAACAACCCCAAAACAAACAAAAAAACTAACAAAAAAAGCTCCTGAGAAAGTTTCATGGCTACCTTCTGACAGCCATTTTGAAATTTCAGGTTTCCATTCTACAGGTTCAGAGCTGGAGGAGTCGTCTTGGGCTTACCCATGTACATGGTCCCATCAGAAAAAAGAAGAAAGCAGGTGTTACTATTTTCCATTTTACAGTGGGGAATGGAAACACCAAGAGTCAATAGCTTTCATATTATCTTTGGCAGACGTGGGTACTCAGCCTATCCTCCTGAATCAGCAGCACAATGACTTAATTTCAGGGTCAACCACGTTATCCATTTACTTGGTGGAATAGTGTTGAGGCAGTGGACACTTAGACTGCTGGACAGGACCTCGTGTTTGTTCTTGCAATGAATACCTGCAGTAAATGTAAGACCTATATAAACTGTTCTGTTGAGAAGGTTAGCAAGAGCAATATGAATCTCCTGATGGATCCAGGAAAGAGATTTGGTCTATTCTGTGAATGTGCAAACTCAACAGGCTGTTCTTCCTTATGGGGAGGCTAGTGATAACAGCTTGAAAGACAAATGTATTTTCTTTTCTGAGATGGGGCAGGGTAGGAGGGAATAGCAAGACTCATAGCAAGCTTCTTTGATGAGGGAGATAGAATATTCATTCTTTCTGTTTTGTGTGTGTGTTTTTTTTCTTCTTCCTTTTCCCTTGTATCATCATCCTCCTTAACTAATGTCCCTATTTTCCCATGACTGGTCAGCTCATCCTTCTTTGCCTCCCCTTCATGAATTTCAGTAACGCCATGCACCAAATTCAAACTCTGGGCTGGCCCCACTGCCTCCACAAAGCTCATGGGCTGAAGCCAAGGTCTGTTTTGCTTGCTCCTCAGCCTGCCAAATCCACTTGTTCTCTTGCCTTTGCGTGTCTGTGAGCTGTCATCAGTGCTTCTTGGATGCCCCAGCCTGCTGTGTGTACAAACCTGTCAATCACACTGACATGGCTCAGTCATAACGCCTGTTGGGGTTTCCAAACAGCAAGGAAGCCAGCCACCAGCAGCAGTGAGAAGAAATGTCAGCCTGGCAGTGGGTTGCTGGAAACCACACATGGGAAACAAAAGAGTCAAAGCAGAGCTCAGGGCTGGATGACACTGTAGACTGAACTGCAAAACTGTTCCTACACTCATCCAGAAGGCACCAGCTGTCTCCTGTGGGGACCAATAAGACTTCCATGTTTCCTTGGGCTTATAAACTTACATTTGCCCCATCACCAGTCTGCTAAGTGACTCTTTGAAACACTGCTCCCTAGTATTCACTGCCTTGTACTTCAGAGACATCCCTAGATGTCATTAGCCAGATGGGAACATCATGCAAATTGGCCTTCACCACCAATGGATGAACAAGCATTGACACTGCCTTACTAAACATCAGTGGTGCAGATAAATGCCACTCATATTCCACCCTTCAATCTGCTTAATTTAAATGTAAAGCTGCACTTCCTTTGCCAAAAGCTAATGCTGATAGGCCAAATGAAGACCTGGATAATTTTGGGTAAGCCTGCTGACTTCTACTGCTGTCAGATTTGCTGTACATAAATGATTTTCCCTGTATATCATCATCATCAAATGCAAGCATGCCCACAACCACATATTAATTTATTTTCACCAACTACCTTATGCTCTTTCATTCTTCCTGGATATGCCACAAAGGAAAACAAAAAAGCAAAAGAAAAAGAGTGGAGGTATTGTAGAAAGACAGAGATAAAAGGGAAAGGAAGGGAAGCAATTACACAGGTTGTGAAATACTAGAGCCCATTTTCTAAATGGCAAGTTGATCTGGACCTGTTAGTGGCAGGACAAAAGGTAACAGCAAAGGAAACATCACCTATTAAATTTGAAATAGGACCCTGGCAAGTGAATGTCAGTATGAGTCAAAACAATAATAGTAAGCAAACATGCCAGGAAATCCCTGGGTTCATATTAAAAGTTAAAAAAGCCCTGGAACTGCACACATTTCATATGGCACTCTGTCTCCCTCTCATGGTGTGCCTTTCATACTATTTCTAATCAGAGAAGTTCACAGGCTGGCTGATGTAAAGGATCCATTGCTTCTAGTGTGGTCTCCCTAGAAGGATCAGAAGGATCTGAGACTAGTATATCACCAGCTCAGCAGCTTAGGCTAAAAGACCTAGATGGTATCCCAGGTTGTGTTAAGTCTGGCAGCAGCTTGGCTGCAAATAGGAGCTGCTGCTGGAGGTGCTCTGAGCAGCACCAGGAGCTATTTGGATTGCATGGAGCAGGTCTTTTCTTTTCCCTTGAATGCTGCAGAGTGCCAGTGTCATATTCCTCCTACCCAGCTACAATTAGATCTTCAGTTCCCCTAACCCTTCAGGATAAGGAAAGAATGTGATTTCGCACAACTTTTCTGCCTTTTTCGATTAAAGATAGCAAATGCACCAGCAAACACTTTTTTTTCCTACTGTTTTTCCTTCCTTCCCTTCCATTTCTCTTCTTTTTTCCCTTTTTTGTTTCTCAGGCAAGCCCACTTTTTCATCTTCAGTGTCCCAACAAGGATCTGAAGTATAACCATAGTCAGTGAGCTACAGCTGTGCAATACACAGGATCTGTAGGACAGACTTCTTCATGTACTCATCCTATTACAAGGTTTATATCAAAGTGTTAAAAGCAGCCACATAGGCACATAGGTAAGCTAGTAAATCTGCTAAGCTGAAGATGTAAGAATTAATTCTTTTTTTTTTTTTTTTTTAGTACACAGACTTCCTACCAGAGTTATTATACACTTTCCCTTGAGTGGTCCTTCTTACAGAAACTCAGGAACAGCCTATGCACGTTTTGAAAAAGGCCTTGTGAATCTTTGAATCTTTATGTTCCACATGTATTAGCAAGGATAAGGTCATTAAAGCAAGTAATTTATGGATTTTGAACATTTTTTTTTCATTCTTTATTGAAAAGATGAACCTAATGTATGCAAAGAGGAGCAACATTTTCCCTCTCAAGTCATACAAATATTTAACTGCAAGAGGTTTCTCTTTGCCTAAGCTGGAATAGCAATCACTGCGGGTAAAACCTACAAGGACCTGAGACTCCTGAGCAGGGGCATGCAGTGCATTCACTCACAGGATGATCGTCCCACTTATCCCTGCAGGATTGTCCCTGGAGATGCCAATCTTGGTACAGGTCTGGGGACAGCCAGTCACATGCTGAACCCAGAGAGACTGTGGTAAATGTGACGTGTCAGCTCTGGAGTTATCCCAGAATTGCACTTAACATTAAGTGACATAGAAGGGTTTATCTGTGAAAATTGCAAATACTATGTGAAATCTTAGTACTGCTCATGATCTACTGGCTGCATTCAAAGAAACAGACTGTTCCCAGCTGTGTTGGCCAGTGGCTGGGAAGTGTGGAAATATGCACCTCAGCAGTCTCTGCTGTAATCCACAGAGTTTCTCTTCCTCTCTTCTAAATCCTGTAGATACCTCTGTCATTTCCATTTCCTACTCCTCAAACCCTGGAAGAGGGCACAAAGACTTTGAAAATATGTCCTGATAGGTGGAGAAAATCAAGACTCAAAATATAAAAGGCATCAGAGAGGCTTCAAAGTGTGAAGCCTGAAACCTTCCCTGACAGGGCACAAGCAGTTGTTGTGAAATGACTTTCAGACCCAGGTTTTTTACTGTTTGATGACACTGACAGGTAATGCTGATGCCACAGGGGCTGATTATGAACTGCACAACAAGGAGAGAGTCTATTGCTGTTGGCCAAAGAACTAACATCTCAGTGGGTTTCAGGGAGCAATAAGTTTGCTAAGGTACCAGACAATCAAGGAGCTAGCGGCACTTGCTCCACATCACATGAAACCTGCATGGTGCTTGATCCAATTTGAAAGTATTACAGAATCATAGAATCATAGAATAGTTTGGGTTGGAAGGGACCTTAAGATTCATCTAATTCCTACCCCCTGCCATGGGGAGGGACACCTTCCACTTGACCAGGTTGCTCAAAGCCCCATCCAACTTGGCCCTGAACACTTCCATGGATGGGGCATCCACAACTTCTCTGGGAAACAAGTTCTGGTGCCTCACCACCCTCATAATGAAGAATTTCTTCCTTATATCTAATCTAAATCTTCCCTTTTTCAGTTTAAAGCCATTACCCCTTGTCCTATCACTACATGTCCTTGCAAAAAGTCCCTCTTTAGTTTTCTTGTAGGCCTTCTTCAGGTACTGGAAGGCTTCTATAAGGTCTTCCCACAGTCTTCTCCTCTCCAGGCTGAACAACCCCAACTCTTTTAGTCTTTCTTCACAGGAGAGGATCTCCAGGCCTCAGATCATCTTCACGGCCCTTCTCTGCACTTGCTCCAACAAGTCCATGTCCTTCTTATGTTGGGTCCCCAGAGCTGGATGCAGTACTCCAGGTGGGATCTTGACAGAGTGGAGTAGAGGGGAAGAATCACCTCCCTCCACCTACTGGTCACAAGCAAAGAAGTACTGTTAGTTTTTTTCATGTCAGTTTTTTAGCCACAGACAACGTTACCTTTGATTTTGTGTTTTATACCAGATGATCTGGTTCAGCATTGTCAGTTCATCTTAATCCTGATTGCCAGTACCACTGCTGTATGTTGGCCTCTGATTTAATGTATTGTTCCCTATCTGATATTAAGTTGTTTATGCCATGCCAGTCTTGAGTCTCTTCTGTGTCTGTCACTGTTTCTGAAGCTCCCCAACTTCAAGTCCCAGACATAACTGTACCCCAGAGTCCTCTATCAGTAAATACGTCCACCTTTGCTATTCTAGTCCGCTGTCTCTGCCAAGCAAAGTTGCTGATTGCACAAAACCATTTTGTGGTTTGCTCTAGTGCGGCACAAACAGTTTTTGATACTGTAACTGAAAGAAGGAAAGAAACTACTAAGGATGATAACTAGAAACTAACAAAGAAAATGTTCTTGCCAAAACATACTCCCAATTTTCCTCTCCACCCAGATAAAACATTCACTAACTATAATTTTATTTAAAACTGAAAATGAAAATGGGGAAATAAAATAAATTTTATTCCACTTGATCTCAAAGCAGTCTTCAAGATTTAAATGAACAAACAAACAAACAAACCTTTCTTTGGGGAAAATGTTGAAGTGAAATGTTTCAGCTTTACCCACCCTCCCCCTTACTTATTTCTTTTATTCATTTTGGATAAAGCAGTCTATAAATCCAATCTGAAGTTGCAAACAGCTTGAGTAATTTTCAAACTGCATTTTTAGTTAGCAGATAGTTATCCATTTGAAAAATGCCTGTGGCTCAGGCTTTGTAATGAAAGGCTAAAGAAAAGACACCAAATACATCTTTATTTCTGACAAAAATGTTTCCATGGGATTCTTGGCTGCTGCAGTCAGTATACTTCTCTGGGCCTTCTTTGCTATTCTTTCTTTACTGGCTACTTCTGGATGAAAGGAAAAGGGAAGGTTAAGTCTTTTGGTGAATTGGATGCTCTTGTTGCACTTCTTATAGCACATTCCCTTTTCTGTTGAATGCCAGACTCTCTTCTTAGGGCTCCTTGCTGCTTCTGTTTTCACAGCCCATCAGTTTCTTTCATTTGTGTCAGAATTAAAGAATAAGAAAGTGTCTGGTGCCCCTTTTTAAAGGATAAAAAGGAAACAAACCCTGAGGTATCACAGAAAAACAGTGGTGGTAAGACAAAACCATTCAGTTTAAATCTTACTTGCAGTTAACTTTAACTTCTGCCTTTAGCCAAAGAGGCAAACATTTGCAGAGGCCCGAAGATTGCTTATGATTGTAGGCATTTGGTAAAAAAGAAGAATCAGAACCTACAGAAGCAGAGAGTGGGATGCGGAGGAAGCGGCTGCTGTCCATGGTGCTGGCGGCGAAAGCGGCAGGCGCGGCCGGGAATTCATGCCTGGAAGGCGAGAGGGAGCTAATTGCCTACCATTCACATGTGAACTAGCCTACGAGAACCAGCGTTATGATCTATTGTGTGTGCTGCACTGATTCGGGAAGGCTGCGGTGCCTACAAGCAGTGCTAGGTGTTCTGCAAGCAGAGATCTGGGAGCAGTCGCTGTCTTGGCAGGGTTAAAGTACACCTGAAGTGAGAGAGAGAGACTACAACACTATCCTTCAGTAAGGCACAGGAGCATGTCCTCTTCTTAAGTATCCTAATGAGGTATATCCTTGTACGTGTCACAGTGTACACAAAGATATAGGCAATGTTTTGAGTAGATATGTTGAAAAATATTTGCAGGTCAAGCTAAAACAAGGAGATCTGTCTTGGTCTCTGGACAAGAGAGGGGTCCCTATCATAACTAGCCAATGACCCTGATATTCCAAATACTTCTTCATAGTAACAACTAGTGGGTGTTCAATAGATAGGCTATGGGAGATCATCACAAGACACTGGGCACAAGCAAATATTCATAACTGAATAAGGGAGCTTACACAGTGCATTAAACCCATAAATTTCTCATTTGCTGATCTGCTTCTAATAATGACCTTAGAGAGATGTGTGAAGGTCTCCAGAGTGGGCAGAAGATCTTCTTGGTATCAGCCTAGTTTCAGACAACTACAGACAGAACTAATGCTGGAGTGTATGAAGCAGTTTGGACATAGTGAATTAGAAGCTGAACTGTCCCAGAAAAATGGCCCTGCAGAACCATTCCCATTTAATGATTATAATCTGGGATGGAGACTGGGAAGAGGAATCCACCCTACACCTTGAAACAAAAATGATTTCTCTGCCTTCTCAGTGTCAGGAGAGCACAAGTTGAAACATACGTAAAACACACTGCTTTTAGTTTTGCGTCTCTAAAGCCCAGTTTGTAAGGATTTACAAAACAGAAATATGACCTTTTTAACCCATCTTGTGGCAGAATTAAATTAAAGCTTTCCAGAGTGACTGTCAAACCCAGAAGAGACTGATTAACTGACAAAAAGGTAGTAGAAATCCATACCACACTAAACCATGCAAGAACAAAACTATGTTGCAATGTAAATGGATATTTTATTATAATAGTCGGTCTTCTTTGTAACACTGATTCATTATCTGCTGATGCACATATTTAAGAGCTCGCAAATCCTCTATGCTCATGTAATCAATACAGCATATTGATATGTTTTTTTCTTGATCGACAAATTGTTCAGTTTACATGTCTAGCCCTGGAAGCAGTGCTTTGGTATAGTTGCCAGCCTAAATCCAGAAGAATGGAGGAATATGAAGTACCTCTTGCCTAGCATAAAACCCACAAGGGGTAATGAGATAAGCTGCCAGTGCTGGTGCTGAAACACTGATGCTGACAGTTGTTTTGCTGCTTAATTCTTCCTATCAATAAATGGGAGCTACCTTAGCTCATCTAACCCTCAGCATAATGCAGTGGTTACACAGGTTAATATTCATAACACATTCAAGGAATGTACAGTATATAAAGTTCAGGACTGGAAGCTTCTGGGAACAATGTTTGTCTTTCTGTGGTGTGGCGGTACAACACGCAGCAGCGACAGAACTCCTGGAACAGGGCTGGGTTGCTAGGCACTGTGTCCATATAAATATTAAGTCCTAATGATATATCAAAAACAAACGTCATTGCACGTTTAAAATGCATTAGCTTCAGCATGCATTTAAGTGCTTTGCTGAACTGAAGCCATGAGTACTAAATGGCTAATCTGAATGGGAAAATGCCAGAGGAGAGTGGTCTTAAAAGAATGAAAGCAAACTGTTCCTGGGAATGATAAACAAGCATATATAAAATGAGCCACAAAAACAGTTGTAATAATGCTGTGAGTGGAGTGCAGATAAAGGATAGGAAGTTATAAGCCCTAATGCAGCTCTGCTAACTTCAGTGGATATGGATTTATTCTCAGCTAGGATTTGCTTTGACCTGGGCCTCCTACCCCACTGGTAAGCATGATTCAGGACTCACAGGGCATCAGATACCCCACTGCTGAGAGCAACAACAGAATCCCTTTCTCAGCTGACTACAGTGTACAGAGCTGCTGTGACGGGAATCCAAGACTTCATCCTGGATGGTCAAGGATAACTGGGGGGAAGCCCAGGGAGATAAGCCTGGCTTTAGGTCTCATGCATAAATACATATCGTAGGAGTGGTAAAGCCTATCACTTTTATTTGCATTAAATGTTGCTCTACCAAGGTGTGGGGTCAGAATGGGAGATGCAGTATTACTGTCCAGGATGTAAAAAGGAGGGAAGTAGAAGGCAGCCCTAGATGAAATGGGCAAGCAGCAGTGAAGTCCTGACTGTGACATCACAGGCAAACACTTTTAAGAGATTGCTTAGGCCAAAACATTCTTCCAAATTTGTGAGCAGAAAGACTAAGTAATATTAAATTATAGACAGTAGTTTATTCCTAATATGCATTTTAAACAATTCTGCATTTTACCTTTTTGTGTCTTCCATCCTTTTTTTTTTTCCTCCTTTTCATCAACACTAGAAACTCAAATAGGGGTTGCTACTTCTGAAAATGAGTCAGAACAGAGAGGAGATCTGATAGAAATAAAAAAGCCTCTTAACCCTTATTACCCCCTTCCCATCCTAGGTCTATTCATTGTTCCAGTCTGAAAATTACAAAATTTAAATGAAGCAAAATAGAAAAGATTATAGAGCTAACTGAAGTCTCTTCAGGGACCAAAGAATAATCTCTAGAAAGTGAGGTTTTAACAGTGGCATAACCTGCAAGGAATGAAAAAGCTGAAAGACTCATTGCAAGCTGCTAACTACATCCTATTTACAATATTAGTCTCCATCACAAGTTCACTAAGAGATGGGGGGGGGGAACCAAATGCTTATTCTTTTAGATTAAATGCATAGAAAAAAATTTAAAAAATCTCGTGTTTGTGCTTGCATTGGACTGGGACAGGGATGTGTAATGAGAGCAATGAATACCTAAAGAGACTGCAAATAACAGCCAAGGACAGTGCAGTAACTATGTTTAGTAGATTATTATCCTTGCCTTATATTATGGCCTGAACTCTTTATATACTGTGCACTGTAGAATACCTTGCATTAAGCTGTTTACTGTCTAAATGGGCAAACTAAAGGCAAGGGAGGAAACATTGATACTGATCACTGTAAAAGGTCACACAAGTCAGTGATACCTCCTAAGAATGTGGCCAAAGTCCCAAGACCTATGTGTTAAGACCTCTTACCTTGCCAGCCTGTTTGCCTATTAAAGCAAATGGTAGGAAGACAGATACCGGGCTTACTTGTCTTTGGATCTCACTCCCCTAGGAGTATGGAATGGTCAGAGAGGATGACAACCAGTTTTGGAACTGCATTGTAAAACCCCATGTCAGGAAGGAGCACAAATCGAGTGAGATTACAGAACTTGTTCTCATGCTTTGAGAAAGAGTCATATTCTAAAATCAGAACATTAGTAGGTACAGAAAAGCTCTTTTAAAGAATTTTGAGTTATCTAAAGCTAACCGATGACAATTTTACTTCCCAGCTAGCAGTGCAATAGAACTTACTTTAACTAGGCATTAGCTTTCCATTTTTGGGAAGGAAACAAATCATGGGCTAGTTCATTCTTTCTAGTACTTCTGCAAAATGTAAATTTTCCCCTGGGATCAGTAATATTATATAGAAAATATGTGGTTTCTTCTAAGATGGTTAGCAGAATTTGCTCTTAGTTCCATTGTGTTATGAACTGTCCATTTGTACTACTAACATATTTTCCTTGTATTGTATTTTCATATATCTTATGCTTTGACTGCACACAGAAATTCCAGAAGAAACTCTGAGTCAGAGGTGCTGCTGGAGCAGAGTTCATTCTCTGTTCCACACTGGAAGGCATTGGTAGTGCATCTGCATGGTCTTCTTTCTCAGATTCTACCTTCTGTACATCCCCAATTCAGTCTATCTGCTTTCTGTCATTTAGATGCCTTTCAGCATCCTTTGCTGAGATTTTAATTTCTATGGAAACAGCCTTTCTTATTTATGACATGGCATATTTCAGGTTGTCCTTTCACATTTTTCTGTTGTTGTTTTTTTTTTCCTTTTTAGGCCTCCTTTCTTTATAATTCTTCTCTCAGCCCCTTCTGTACTTGCCTACCTTCCTTTTCCCTCCAATTTATATGCCTTCATATTCCCTACTCTTTGTGCCTCTGAATAATCTGTGCTGTAATCTTTCCTTCTACACCTCTTCCCTTTCATTCTCTTTCTACTGATTTTGTCTTCACCCTTTCTTTTTTTTTCATTGTACCCTTCTGACTCTCAAATGTTTCACCTTTTTCTCCCTGTATCATTCCTTTGAGGATTCTTACTTTGACTTCTCCCTTTCCCATCACATACATACGTCTCTCTTCCTTTATTTCTGCTCCCATGTTTCTGTGAAGTCCCAGACATTAATTCCCTCTGTCCTCAGCCTCACTGCCAGTTTTTAGGAAGAGCAAGAACTGCCTAAATTCAGTAGTGGATTAATGTGGGTCCTTGTGCACCCCTCCAGGGAAACCTGCCTTCTCAATTACTTCTCTGAAATGCCTGTACACCAATGCATGCAGCACGGGGAATAAACAGGAGGAACTAGAGATGTGTGTGCAGTTGCAGGGCCACGATCTCATTGCAGTCACAGAGACATGGTGGGACAGCTCGCATGACTGGAGTGTGGTCATGGATGGCTACCAACATTTTAGGAAAGACAGGCCAGCAAGGCGAAGTGGGGGAGCTGCTCTTTATGTGAGGAAGCGACTGGAATGCATCAAGCTCTGCCTAGGGGTGGAGGAAGGACAAGTTAAGAACTTATGGGTAAAAATTAAGGGGCAGACAAATACAGCTGACCCTGTTGTGGGCATTTACTACAGGCCACCTGATCAGGAAGAGGGAGTTGATGAAACCTTCTACAGGCAGCTTCAAGTAGCCTCATAATTGCAGGCCCTGATTCTCATGGGGGACTTCAACCACCCTGATATTTGCTCAGAAAGCAACACGGTAAGGCATGCACGATCCAAGAGGTTCCTGCAGAGCATTGAGGATAACTTTTTGATGCAGGTGGTGGAGGAACCAACAAGGCAAGATGTGCTGCTGGACTTTATACTAACGAACAAGGAAGGGCTGGTTGAGGATGAGAGGATTGGGGGTAACCTGGGCTGCAGTGACCACGAGATGGCGGAGTTCAGGATCCTGTGTGGTAGAAGCAGGGCAACACGTAGGATTACAATCCTGGACTCCAGGAGAGCTAACTTTGCCCTCTTCAAAGACCTGCCTGGAGGAATCCCATACGTTAGGGCTCTGGAAGGCAGGGAAGTCCAATAAAGCTGGACAGTATTCAAGGACCACTTCCTCCAAGCTCAAGATCAGTGCATCCCCAGGAGGAAGAAGTCAGGCAGAGGAGCCAGGAGACCCACATGGATGAGCAAAGAGCTTCTAGAGAAACTCAAATGGGAGAGGAGGGTTCACAGTATGTGGAAAAAGGGACTGGCTACTTGGGAGGAATATAGGAATGTTGTCAGGGTGTGCAGAGATGCAACAAAGAAGGCCAAAGCCCCCTTGGAACTAAATCTGGCAAGAGATGTCAAAGATAACAAGAAGGGCTTCTTTAAATACATCAGCAGTAAAAGGAAGACTGGGGAAACTGTAGACCTGCTGCTGAATGAGTTGGGGGTCTCTGGTGATGCAGGATGCAGAGAAGGTGGAGTTACTGAATGCTGCCTTTGCTTCAGTCTTTACTGCTCAGGCTGGACATCAGACATCCCAGCCCCCAGAGGTGAGAGAGAAAATCTGAAGAAAGAAAAACTTCTCCTTGGTTGAAGTGGATTGGATCAGAGATCACCTATGCAAACTGGATTGTCGCAAATCCATGGGCCCCAATGGGATGCACCCACGAGTGCCGAGGGAGCTGGCAGATGTTCTTGCCAAGCCACTCTCCATCATCTTTGAAAGTTCATGGAGGACAGGAGAGGTGCCTGAGGACTGGAGGAAAGCAAATGTCACTCCAGTCTTCAAAAAGAGCAAGAGGGAGGACCCAGGAAACTATAGGCCAGTGTGCTGGTTTTGACTGAGAAGCGGTTAATTCTCCTCACTGTAGTGCCTGTGGTAGTCAGGGGCCTTTCCAGCTTCCCGTGCTCTGCCGCATGAGCAGGAGGCTGGGAGGGGCAGAGCCACAGCCGGGGCAGCTGACCCCGACTGGCCAATGGGATGTTAATTCCATACCATGTGACGCCGTGACCAGTATATTAACTGGGGCAGTTGGTGCATGGGGGTGGTTGTGGCTTGGGGATTGGCAGGTTTGGGTCAGCAGGGGGAGAGCAGCTGCATCACATGTGGTTTCTTTTGGTGGTTCATTTCCCTTCCTCCCCCACCCCACCCGGTTTTGTGCCTCTCATTGTTTTCCTTTCCGTTGCATTTTTGTTGTTGTTATTTTATTTTAATTATTAAACTGTTCTTATCTCAAGCCACGAGCTTTAGCCTTCTGATTCTCTCCCCTGTCCCACCGGTGGGGGAGTGAGTGAGCGGCTGTGTGGGGCTGAGCTTCCAGCTAAACCAAAACAGCCGGTCAGCCTCACCTCCATCTCCAGAAAGGTGATGGAGCAGTTCATCCTGGAAAAGTGATGGAGATCATCTCCAGGCATGCAGAGGAAAAGAAGGTTATCAGAAACAGTCAACATGGATTCACCAGTGGAGGTCATGCTCGACCAACCTGATAGCCTTCTATTATGGTGTGACTGTCTGGGTAGATGAAGGGAGAGCGGTGGATGTTGTTTACCTTGACTTCAGCAAAGTGTTTGACACTGTCTCCCATAACATCTTCATGGACAAGGGTAGGAAGTGTGGGTTAGAAGAAAGGACATGAGGTGGACTGAGAACTGGCTTAACAGCAGAGCTCAGAGGGTTGTGATCAACGGGACCTGGTTGGAGGCTTGTAACTAGCAATGTACCCAGCGGTCTGTACTGGATTCAGTTCTGTTCAATATATTCATCAACGACCTGGATGAAGTGATAGAGTGTAACCTCTGCAAGTTCGCTGATGATACCAAACTGGGAAGAGTGGCTGATATGCTAGAAAGCCATCCAATGAGACCTGGACAGGCTGGAGAGCTGGACTGAGGGGAACCTGATGAAATCCAACAAGAGCAAGTGTAGGGTCCTGCACCTGGGGAGGAAAAACCCCATGCACCAGTACAGGCTGGGGGCTGACATAGTGGAAGGCAGCTCTGCTGAGAAGGACCTGGGAGTGCTGTGGACAGCAGGCTGACCCTGAGCCAGCACTGTGCCCTTGTGGCCAAGTAAGCCAGTGATATCCTGGGGTGCCTAAAAAGGAGTGTGGCCAGCAGGTCGAGAGAGGTTATCCTCCCCCTCTACTCCACCCTAATGAGGCAACATCTAGAGTACTGTGTCCAGTTTTGGGCCCCCCAGTTCAAGAAGCACAGGGAACTGCTCAAGCAAGTCCAGTGGAAAGCCACAAAGATGATCAGGGGACTGGAGCACCTCTTTTATGAGGAAAGGCTGAGAGACCAGGGTTTGTTCAGCCTGGAGAAGTGAAGACTGAGGGGGGAGCTTGTCAATACTTATAAATATCTGAAGGGTGGCTGTCAAGAGGATGGGCCAGACTCCTTTCAGTGGTGCCCAACAACAGGACAAGGGGCAATGGGCACAAGTTGGAACACAGAAAGTTCCACCTAATCATGAGAAAAAACTTCTTTACTGTGAGAGTGGCAGAGCAGTGGAACAGGCTGCCCAGGGAGGTTGTGGAGTATCTTTCCGTGAAAATTTTCAAAAGCTGCCTGGATGCGTTCCTGTGCCCCCTGCTCTAGGTGTCCCTGCTCAAGCAGGAGGGTTGGACAAGATGACTTCCAGAGGTCCCTTCCAACCCCTACATTTCAGTGATTCTGTGATTAAAATACAGTGCATGAAGCTGATTCTCAGTGGAAGGATGTCTCACAGTGAGAGATCAGTGAGCACGGTTCATGGGTGGAGCAGAGGTTCTATGGGCTTCTTGGTGATATCTGTGTAGATCTAGGAGCTAGACTAGCAGGGAGGGCTGATGCTCATTGCTGCAGGCTAAAATTTTACATTAACAAAACTCTAAGATCCTGTGTGTCACAGTGTCATCCTCTCCCTTTTTGTCAACAGCAATGGGTTAGTCCAAGTGCCCTGAGGCATGTGGATATCCTAGACCTTGTTATTTTTTCTGAATTTAGAAAATTTTAGCCCAATCTGCCTCTTAACTTTTTCTTATAAGGGACTTACTCTTATTTATAGGAAGGCACTTTCAGAGCACTCCCACAGTGGTTGTAGGACCCTCCTGTAAATGATAGTCACTATCAGTAATGGCTAATAAGGGCCTGAATTCTCTTGCTGCAATTTCATCCTGCATCCCAGGGTATTTTACTCTGTATACAATGATATTTCACTGTGTCCATTTAGAACCTGCTGTTCTTCACAGACTATTCTTTGAGCATACCTACATTACAGGAAAATGGAGGCAGTAATATATGCTTTGCTTTCTTTCTACGCCATATAGTATTTTAGAGAGCGCTCTACCACACCTCACTTTTCTCCTAACCAGATTAATGGATCTGATTCTGTTATATTTTTTCCCTATTTGAAATATCCCCCTGTGATTCTAACAATTTTCACTTGCCTTTCTCAACATCTCTTCAAATTCCTCCATGGCCTCTTTGAGCTGAGGTGACCAAAAGTAAATGTACTAATCAAAGTAAGGATGTGCTGTATGGCAGGTTTAATACAATGGCATTACATCATTTTGTCCGTGCTATTCACCATCTCCTTTCCCATGCAGCCAAACATCTTATTTGCTGCTTTTGCACACAGAGCAGATGTCTTCATTGAATGATCCGTAATGATGCCTAGAACTCTTTTCCTAAGAAATAACAGCTAATTCTGAATCCATCAGTATGTATCGGTAGCTTAAATTGTTCCTTCCAGTGTTCATTACCTTACACTTGTCTAAAATGAATCTAATCTGCCCTTGTGTTGCCAATTTTTCTAGTTTGATAGGTCTTCTCAGAATTTCTCACCTCATCTCCACTGAAAGATTTTGTTCCACTAGACAATACTGCAGTTTGCTTTGGTTATCCACTCTTCCTAGTATTGAATATTAGCACAGTGGGACTGATTCATTGCCCATGTTCCTTGATCAACACCTGATATGAAGGCCTGCTTGGAGGTAGTGTGAGAAGTAAAACCATCTTTCCTGCCACCCCAGAGGGTGCAGGAGTGGCTGTAGTCATGCAAAGGGAGTGCAGCTGTCTCAAGAGGTGTAATTACAAGGCAATACTCTAATTTCCTCTCTTAACTGAGCTGCCCCTGCATTATCTTTGTGAAATTCAGAGCAGCAGAGCCCTGGGGCAGCTCTGCTCCCCAGGAGCACGTCTCTCTGGGCTGTGAGTGTGAGGGAGCATGCTGCAGGTACAGCACTCCTGGTCTCTCTGTGTTTTGCCATTGCCTGACAGACTTGACAAACCAGGGTTTCAGATCTGCTTCTGTAATTTTTGACCTACAGCAGGACTCTGTCCAACAGCAACCATCATCTCATTATCTCATGTGAAGACCAAAACAGGCCAACAAACCCATGTATGAGCTTAATTTCCAATATAATAATTATCCCATTCTTTTACACTTAGCGTTAATAACAGGACAAGAACATACACAGATGAACCTATGAGTTGAAGAGACCTGTTGATGGCACTCCCATAAGGCAGGACAGGGCCTGCCAGCCAGGGCCCATCCCACAGCTCCAACCAGGGAGCAGGGCACTGTGCACAGCCCCAGACCCAGGCATTGGGCATCATCCAGGGGACAGTGATGAGCCATGGGCAAGGGTGGGCACTCAAATGAGATACAAAGCTGGTTTTGGGGGTAGGTTATGATACAGTTAAAGCCTAAAAGCACTTGAAGTATACCCACACAAGTGAAAGTGCTGTACAGGATTGTATGAACATGTAACATTACTAAATGATGGAAAAGAAAAAAAATACATTTTTAATAGCAGAGAAGGGTCCTGAGACTGGGATCACTTACACTCTAGAACAGTTATGGCAGAAGGGAAGTGTTGATGTCCTATCACTTGGAACGTTTAAAATTAAGGTGATCAAAACCTCAGCAAATGCACTGTGGGAAAGACTCCAAGGATAGATAAGTAATGCAGTGAATGACAGTGGGTTTCAATCTTTTATTACTATGAAATTATAGCTTGCTTTGCACAGCAAGAGGAAGTTGCACAGATTTGTTACATACAATTAAATCTTTCAGTTTTGTTACATACTCAAGGAACAAACTAAATTCCAACAGGATATCACCGTACTGTGCCCATGCCATACAGCTAAGCCCGGCTGCTGTATGAATAGCATGCAGTCATGTTCATAATGAATAAGAAATGGAACAATAGCCTGTCATTTCTGCTAAACTGGCCTTGCTGCCAGCCAGAATGATATATTCCACTATTACATTAGACATTTGTACTCGTTTATCCACAAGAAAGACAAAAAAAACCTCTTGGTGAACTATTAATTACAAGTGGGCTTAAAATAGTCTTTATCACTGAAAATATAGGGCAAAACCTTGCCCTGGGATATGCATGTAAAAGTCCTGTTGTCTTCATAGTGACTTGCAAGCATATATCCAAGGGCAATGATTAGACTATTACTATTTGCTCAAAGAAATAAGCCAGGTAATAATGAAGGACATTCTTAGTGGTTTCATCCATAACACTGCAACCTCGAGCCAGATATATTTTCAGATTTAACCTGAAATCTTTTACGGCATGCAATTAGCCTGACAAAATACTGTTTCAAGTCTCATTCATTAAGAGATTCCTCAGGGTCTTGACATTTCAAAAAAAATATTATTTCAGAGAGTACAAAGCAACTTTTCAACTGAAAGCAGATGCTGAAAAATGAGAGAGAAAGAAAAGGAAAGGAAAGGAAGGAAGGAAGGAAGGAAGGAAGGAAGGAAGGAAGGAAGGAAGGAAGGAAGGAAGGAAGGAAGGAAGGAAGGAAGGAAGGAAGGAAGGAAGGAAGGAAGGAAGGAAGGAAGGAAGGAAGGAAGGAAGGAAGGAAGGAATAAGGAATAAGGAATAAGGAATAAGGAATAAGGAATAAGGAATAAGGAATAAGGAATAAGGAATAAGGAATAAGGAATAAGGAATAAGGAATAAGGAATAAGGAATAAGGAATAAGGAATAAGGAATAAGGAATAAGGAATAAGGAGAGGAGTGGAGTAGAGAGCAGGAGGGGGGGCAAAACAAACGTATCCATTGAGGTTTGTAGAGTTGAAATGATATCTCCGTTCTCATTTGCGTCCATGAAATGCACTCTTGAAGCCACATGTGTATTACATGGAGAAACCAGAGAAACTGGAAGGTTCTTATTCCTAGGATGGTCTCTTGGGTTCATTTTGGGGATGAAGCAACTCACATCTACTTGAAGACTTTGTGAACTAGGCAATTTGTAGACTAGGCAGCTTACTAAGATGTTGAAATATTAATGTAAAACAGGCCTTTAACTTTAGATATTGAGTCTTGGGAAATGCAAATGCTTTTAAACTAGTTTCTAATCCGTAACTGAACAAGCCCAACTCTTGGAATCTGGGATTGTATTTTCAGATGTGGGTAGTGAATGTAAGACATCCTAAAGCATTTTTGAGGAAGAGCTGAGCAATTGCCATCTGGAAAATTGGGCCCTTTGAAGCATCTTAAATTGGACACAAAATATCATTTTACATGCTGAAAATTTCTGGTACAGACATGCTTGAAGTATGCACTGCTAAGAATTTACTAAAGCCACTGAAAATATGTTAATTTTCAACAACATTTCTTCTAGTACAGGTGCTTATAGGGTATTTGCAAAAGATGCATTGGATATTGACAGAATCACAGAATGGTAGGAGTTGGAAGGGACCTCTGGAGATCACCTTGTCCAACCCCCCTGCTTGAGTAGGCACACCTAGAGCAGGGGGCACAGGACTGTGTCTAGGTGGCTTTTGAATATTTCCAGAGAAGGAGACTCCACAACCTCTCTGGAGGTTGTGGCAGCCAGTTCCAGTGCTCTGTCACCCTCAAAGTAAAGTTTTTCCTCATATTCATAGTAGCATTGATGATGATGATAACGATGCTAATAATAAAAATAATAACAATAATAATAAAGTTACCATTTTATTGTTTGGAAGTAGGCTTTGAAAAGATTTTTTGCAAGCACTTTTTAGTATTCTGCCCAGCTCTGCTGAACAAGGATCCAAGCAGGCTCTGGCATGCTTTAGCATCTGGCCCAGAGTCTATCAGAATGAACTATAAAACTCCTCTTGACTTCAGGGGTTGAGAAGACCATTTCCACAGTATACAACAGTAGTAGAAGTCATTCCTTTTCTCATCTGCAAGATAAAATGATCTTCTGTAAAATACTGGGTAATGGTAATGCAGCTTTTGGCCTTCATCAGGGAAATTCTCGTTGCTGAGTTGCTTGATTTTGGGTCCACCTGCTCTATTTCCTTTGAGTATGCCTAGACAGTTATTGGAAGCTGTCACTCCAATGACTGCTTTGAACATGAGACAGCTGCACTCCTGCTAATAGCTGTGCCCTGTGCTGTAAATGCTGCGTTTCCTTCAGATATGGTTTTTCCTATACGGAATTATTATCAGCAAGAAATTTGGCCTCATCTCAGGTGGATTGCACTAGCCTGTTCAGTTTTCATTGCCATCTTCCAATCTGAATTATTTTTGCTTGCTATCTCATGTTCTGTTTTGTTCAAAAGATTCTAGTAACAGTTGCAGGAAAGCCACAATGGAATATTAGCTAATCACTAATGACTTTTTATGAAACATGTCTAAATTACTAGAAAGTATTTCTCTACAGTGCAACCTACTCAGGTTCTAGTTCTGTAAGGATTTATGTATGTGCTACTTTATGCTTGGAAGTTTGAAGTTCTTCAGTAAAAAAAGCCAAGCCTATCTTAAGTATTTCAAGAAGGGCACTGAGAAACAGAGGAACTTCAAATCATTATTATTCATCTTATTTTTCTTCTTTAACATTAAAAGATCTGACTCCTGAGGGATTAGTTAAGTACTTGGTTAACTCCAGTTAAGTTGCTGTCACACCTAGTCTCAGCATATGAAGCGAAGATACTAGAGACAGCTGTGGGGTCGGTATTGAGTGACGATTCAGAGTAGCACAATAAAAATATATCCTATAGACGGCAGAATAAAGCAGTGATTTTCTAATTACCTTTGGAAATCCAATCTTAACAAGAAAATATATCACACAGGTGTTTGTAGGCAGAATGTGGGAAAAAGAAAGAACTTGCACGAAAAGGGCAGTGGAAACCTCCTGCAGCATCTTCCTGTCTCTGTGTCCTCAGGTATGAGCATGTTATCTTGTTATAGAGCACCAGGTCATACTTCATTTGTTAAAAAGCTGATACCAGGCACTGCATAGTAAAACCCATTTGCAGTACATATAAGTCTTAATAGATCTTTAAACCCTAGGGAAAATGCTAAATCTTCTGCACTTCACTGTACCTGACTTGTAAAAATATCTGTTATGTCTGAAAAGCCTTAACCCCAGCTTTACCAGCTCTTGGTTTCAGCTGTGAAACCCTCTGCTTTAGCCATATTTAATAAGGTAGCACTTCCACTAAGTGCTACTAAGGTAGCATGTTTCCACTTCCAGGGCAATAGAAAGAGCTTCAGGACAATTGGCAATTTAGCTATTTATTTATTTATTTTATTTAATTTTATTTTATTTTACTTTAATTTAATTTAATTTAATTTAATTTAATTATTTATTTATTTAGCTATTGATTTATTTTTCACTTCTAGGTAAACAGGATATTAAAAATGGAAAAGAGAGATCTCTTCTTTAAGTAGCCAAAATATAACACTTGGCAGAATACGAAAATCAAGGAGTTACACGTCCATTATTAGCTTTTCAGCAAAATTCTTCTTTTTAAATTTCTTCTCTTTTTGCTCCAAAGCTTTGAAAAAGTCACTGACTCTTCCACTGGCTTCTGACTTCTGATGTTCTTCTTTGGTCAATAAAAAACCCCACCTTTCTTTTTATTAGTTTTTCAAGGCAGACCTGTCACATATCAGGTCAAAATGAATGATGAAAGTTTATGCATAGACATCATATGGAAAATCTTCAATAGGCACTAGCATTGTGTGACACTTCAAACACTGTGTTATCTGAATAACCCTATCCTGATTCCTGGCTGGAGGCCATTCTCAGGCATCGGGGAGGTGAGAGCATGGGTATAGTAAGGGGTTCCAAATTTAAAGAGTATTGTGAATCTTAAAACCATTTAACTGTCTGAAACTATTTCATCTCCTCATATCAGCCTCTTGAATTTTGCAATTACTTGATTTCCCCCCAGTTTTAGTGAACTAAGAGATAATGAAAAGGAAAGTTTTCCCTCAGGCTGCTGCTGAGGTTACATCCTCCCACCTCCCATTCCTGTCAAAGTACTCATGAAGCTTACTGCAAACCCTTGCAGTTTATAGCTTGGTTTTGCTTTGCCATAAAATGTCAGGCTTTAGGCTGTTCCTGTGAATGACAGGAGAAGCTCAGCTGTCCAACTGACCAGGAGCAGTAACCTTGGCAGCCCCTCCAGTGTCACTGGCAATCCCAGAGTTTCTCATAGTTTTGTTTTGTGGGGAGAAGCTGGAAAACATAATGCCAGTGTACCCCAAAGACTCCAAGAACCTATACCGACTCAAAAGGTGTAAAAAGCAAATCAGGATTTATATGGTAACTGTGTCATTTTAGCATGTATTTTTTTGATTTACAGGACTGGCATCTGGAGTTAGACAGAGGTTTCATATGAGACTCAAGTTGACTAATTTCACAGACACAGGACAAGACAGTTTCTGGTTTGTGGCTGGTATGTACCTGACAGGACTCTGCACAGACAGAGTCACTGTTTTCTTTGGGCAGACAAGGAGTCCTAACACTTGCTCTTTTCCTGGGGCTCAGTTCTCAAAGTTATGAGTTAGTTTGCAGCACTTGATTTCCTGGTAGGCAGTGATCATTCCCAGAGCAAAAATGCAGAGAAACTAATTCATAAAAGCAGTGTGCAGTGCATCTGAAGCAATCACAGATGTTGGGCTGGCGGTGATGGGATTTGAAGCTCCAGGCTGGTGTTGCAGGGAAGAGGAGAAGTTTTTCCTTGCAAGCTTACTGAGGTGCCTCTGCTGCTTCCAACTTACACTGGTGTCTAAGCCTGAGACTGACCAAAAATACTCCACACAGGCACGCTAGTGGGTTCATGTACAGCATGAAGGGGCAGGGGCAGGTGTGGGGGGAGTGTCAGGCTGGCTGTATGCCAGCCCCTACGGCTCTCAGACACTGTGGGGGGCAGCAGCTTTCCCTGGGGGACACTGACAACTGTGAAGGCAGTGCTGTGGGAGGCTCTCCTTCCAGTGGTAGCGAAGTGCTTGGCCTCACTTCCTGGCTGTCCGAGTGGGGTGGTTATAAACCACTCACACACTTTGTTTCTGGTTCAAATAGCCCCTGGCATCAATGTGAGCAGCCTTCAGGGCAGGATGAGCTGCTGTGCCTCCCTCCTCATGTGCACACCAGCATGTGAGAGGCAGCCAGGGTAGTGAGCGGCATGGCACTAGCCTTATCTGTGGGAAATGTCAGCTGCCCCTTCAGGGGGAGTTTCCCAGTCATTTCTTTATTTCAAATGTGAGCACTAAGGCATAAATGGAAGTGGCAGGGAGAACAAAGCTAAACATCAATGCATACTGCTGAATATAAGTGAGGGAGCCATGGAGAAGACCTTTAAACCTGGAAGATTAAAACCCTTAGAATAATGGTAATTTTGTGGAGGAAAAAAATCTAGTTTTACCCTTTATTGAGAGGAGTAGAATTGCAGTGCACAGCTTTCTAGTCAGTTAGGGATTAGTAGCCATTATATGCTCTATAGCTGAAGGGATTGGAGAGGAAAAGGTGTTTTCTTTTTCCTCAGGTTTAGGAAAATAATTTTGAAGCAAATTAACAAGAATGGGCCTGCACTGACATCAATCACACCTCTCTGAAAAAGATATGTTCCAGCAGAAAGCTAGCCATCTCAAATGCTAAAAGAGGTCATGAAGACATACAGCTTATATAGATTTGTAGCTGAACCTAGAAATATGTAATGAATCTTGTCCACAGAATCATGAGATATAATGAAAGAGGTTTGAGATGCTTTTTTGGCAACTTAATTTTTAAGCTTTAGGGATTTTATGAGCATTCTTTGATGACCATAATGGCTCATTAAAGGCTCAGCTCTTTGAGGAAATGTGACTGAAATCTCTGTCCATCAGTTGCTTTGCCTGCCTGACCCTCTTGAACAAGCTGACTGATCCTACCAGAGTCTGCAAAAGGTCAAAAGACCTTGAAGTTACAAAGGTCTGAAAAATATCCCAAAAATTGGCAGCTGTGAAAAAAAGGAAGCCTCAGAGTAATACTGTCACTGAGCCAATAGCTTCAGGAAAAGCACAAGAGCTATAAGTATAGGCTGAACTAGCCACAGTAGTTACAGAGCATACAGTGACAGCCCTGAAGTTAGAGGACATCAGAGAGAGTTGGGGGTGTGCAGAGGAGTACCTGAGATAATTGCGGTAGGGGCAGAGCAGAAAGATGAACAGATGCAGGATGCAAATAAGTAGAAAACTAGTCTTTGTTAGTTCTGCTGTTACCAGAACTGGTTTCTTTTTTATGCCAATTGCAATTCCCAAATAGTCACAAACCTCCAGGAGCTACCATGAGACACCAGGTTTCATGACACTGTGATAAGTAAGTATCAAGAGATCTGGTAATATTGCAGCACTAGAGCTCATTCTTAAATTCCCACAGGGCCAACCAAATGCTGTGTGGTAATACTGACCTCATTAACAATCCTTTTCAGAAGCAATCCCTATGTTTGGTGTAAGGACCTTATTAAAGAAAAACACAGCTTACAAGTATGAGAGTTCATTGGAAGTCAGATTTGTCAGCAAGAGCAGGGCATTTACTTTTAATTTGTGACCTCAAACACACCCTATCATTTGGAGAGGAGGGGAAGGACTGACTAAAATGCCAGTGATGTGCAAGAGGCATCTCAGATATACATTCAAAATTGAGTTCCTGGTTTTCAAAATATTTAGGGAAGAATCTATTAGAGTCTATTAGATCTGTTCAGGTTTTTTTTCTAACATAGATCCCACTTCTGGAGCACTTGTTGCTGCGTTGATTCAAAATTAGTATGTTAACCCATAATCCTACAAAGGATGGTTTTTTGCACCATCTACCACTGCCATATACCCACCAAATAGTTCTGAGTGGCTTGGGAAGAGAATCAGCTGCCTGTAACACATGGAAGACTTCTCAGAAATAGCCCTTTTTTTGCAGAGTCTTTGTAGAAGTTATTTTTTTCCCAGTAATGAGCTTCCTTCTTCTGAAAGGTACTGGCCTTCCAACATGGTGTTTATGTAGGCTTCATTGCCATAGTGCTGAGCGACCCTGCGAGGGTGCACCAGCTGGTGCCTGGCAGTAACTGTGCTTCCAGAGGATTAAAGCTCCACCAAAGAAGTGGTTTCTAAGCCTGATCTGTTGCATGAAGTCACTTAAACAGCACCTGTTTTCCCAACCTGCACCCTTAGCCATGTTTCTTGTCCTTGTGGTGCCAGCTTATCACAAATGCCTGTTTGTCACATTTGTCCCAAGCTTTGACTATCTTCTTGCAATGCCCTTTTGCTTCATCTGCTCTCATCTTCTTCCATCCCACACCCTGACACACACACTAGCTTCTGACTGTGTCCCTTCTTGATACTGCCAGCTAGGTACATCTTCCATCTTATCCAGGCCAGACATCAATTTGCTTGTTCTTTGTTCCAGGGTACCATAATCCTAACCTGTCTACCCTCATCCTGTTTGTGCCTTCCTGGTACTGAGGATCATGACTATGTCTAAAAGGCAGGGATGTCCTCAGCATATAGGTATAGAGAAAGTATAGCTGTTTAAGCTACTACTTGCCCCATCTTTTTTCCCAACGTTTATTAATGAATTGACTGTCTCTCAGGCGTTATTTCTCCCTCACCTCCCTGAGCTATGCCAATAGCCCAGGCCACCTTCAGTAACAATTCAGGCTAAACTAGCCGATTTCATACTGAAGCAGACTATAAATGCTCATACAACCTCATCATGAAGATTGGTTACAAGGACAGGAGTGGGCCCATATTGAATAGCTGGTAGGCAAAAAAAATCTTAATCCACTACAAGCTACTTCCAAGGGGACTATATGTCTATACCATTGTATATATTATAGTCATAGAAACTGAGGCCAGATCTACAAAGTATTTTCAAGGGAAGCAAAGCTCCAACCTATCTCTTAAATATCAACCTGTGTGTCTTCCTTACAGACTCACAGGGAACCTGTGCTGGAGCAGGAAATTAAATTAAACTTCCCAGGTAGTGAGTCTAAATTGCATTTTTTTAAAAAGTTGGAAGCCAAGTTAGAAAAACAATTTGCAAGTAAGCACTGCACACCGGTGGAATAGGAAAGGAAAGTTTCAGTTTATTTCAATGTATAGAAACTTCTGTGAACTGCAGGTGTTACAGATTAACACTTTAATGGGAGCCACACGCATTGCATCCTTTATGTTTGATGCCAATTCAGGGTAAAGAGATAAAATTATTTTGACATCTGAGGAGGACATAATGTTCTTTCTGAATATAGATCAGGTTTTCTCTGACATGTAAATTAAACTAATCTGAGTAATTTTTTTTTAAAGAAATATGATGGAAAAGAAGAGGCAGAAAATTTTTCATGCTTATGTGCTCTCATGGGAGTCCAGTTCTAACTACAGAGTCTCTTTGAATGGACAATGACAATGTTTTAATCTTGTTTTGCTGAAACACTTAAGCATGTGCTTAGGTATGACTGTATTCAGAATAACATATAATTAATATCTAGACCACAATGCTTTCCCCTGGTGCTGGCTGTAATTTCTGTTCATTCATTCTGCCATCCCTGTCTGAACTAGTTTTTGGAAGATATTTATGTATATATTCACATACCTTATCATTAGTGTACACTGGTTTTCCCTTTGCCTGCTTAAATGTGTGCCACAGACTTCCTGTACTTTTAATGAAATTTTTCTAAACTGGCTTCACATTGTTTCTATGAATTTAAATTTTTCTATTTCTCCTTTCCGTCTGTTCCTAGCTAATTTTCTCATTTAAAGAAAAATCATTCTGTACCCTGAAGTTTTGTGTTGGAGACAGCTATCCTAAGCTCTGTAAGGAAGCAGAAGAAGACGTGTCAGGCAAATGGACTCCACTTTCTTCCAACAAACAAGACATTCTCTTGATGGCACTGTCACATTGTAGACTCTACAAACCTCTGCAGTACTATGCAATGTTGTGTCCCTGTGCACCCTCTTCTCCCTTTTGTGGCAAACTGGTTTGCTTCCCATCTTTAGCTTCTGTGTTACCATGTCTTGTCTTCTCAGTGTCCAGCTTTGCCTCATGCTGGTGAGCAGCCTGTCCCCTCATTGCTGGTGGTTTCGTCCCACCCATGCTTTCTACCACGCTGTTGCAACATTCAGTAACTGCACAGACATCTTGGACCCAGATGCTCTCATTGGTATTTGCACAGCGTTCTCCCTTTGTCTTATCATGCAAATCCCTACATGTTCAGCATTTATGTATTATTGCTTGACTGCACAAAGCGAGCATTTGTACACAAAGAAGCCGGGGAGTTTGTATACATTCACTGATTCAGTCTCCCAAGGAACAGAGTGAAAGAAGTGGCAACATGGGCAGTTTTGTTTTGTAGAGGTCTTGTAACTTTTCCATTCACAGTTTAGTGGTCCCATCTCTGGGAAGTAGTCCTTGATTCAGAATGCCAGGCATACAGGGAAGCATGGATGTAGCATGGGGAGATTCCAGAACCTGGTGAGACAGAGGTGCCTGAGTACATGGGGACCTTCCAGGTGATCAAGAAAAAAAAATATCTCTATCCTGTTCTCTGAGCCCTGATGCCGTGGCTGTTCTAAGTAATTGGCATCTGATTCCTGGAGCACTGTGATTTCTATTACTTTCTTTTCCTTTCTGTCTCACTTACAGAGGAGCTACAAAAGCTCCCACAGGACGTTCCAGATGTTCTGAAACATAAATGCAGGGGGATGTACAACATTCAATGTTTAACAGGGATTTGTTTTTCCTTCTAATTTCTGTTTACAGAAGCAAAAAAACCCTTAAAACAAGGCTGCCCTGCTCATTATTCTCTGCTTTTCCTCAGGCACATGCTGTGTGGGTGGCAAAAATGAAGTCTCGTAGTCTGATGCCAGATACTTTCTCTCCCTCAGTCTGCCTCCATCCATATTTAGGGTTTTAACAGACTGAGGTGATAAATCAGGTAGAGTGATCCTGCCAGAATCTTTACCCTGGAAATCCAGCTTGGGTGGCAAGGAGAGAGAGAGAGAGAGAGTTCATGGAGGAAGCACCAGTGATCATGCAGATTTCAATAGTAGACTCCTTATTCCGTTTGGCAGAAGTGTCTTCCATGCAGAGTTGATACAATGTGCCATTGAACACCCCTCAGTCCCTGCCAGCACATGAAAGCCATATCAGCCATGCTTGAGCAAGGCGTAAACTGCCTTCCATTCAAAGCATCCAAGGAACCCTGGCAACTGCAGAGATAATTATTTACTCTGTCTTCCCTTTGTTCTCTTGACAGCCTGGTAAGTGCACAACTATTCATGGTATTCAGGGGAGTCTGACCCACTCATGCTAAAAGACATAGTGGAGCACAAAAGAGGTCATGGCCTCAGTCTCTCCATGAAGGGGAGATCTCCACTCATGTTTGCAGCAACCTCGTAGTATGAAAGATCATCATAAGGTAAGGAGTATTTCTCACCATCCGTAGACAGAGATGCATACGGGATCAGAAAATGTTTAATTACCATTGGCAGATTTAAGCCCCTTCTTTGGGCTTTCAAATAGCTTCTCAGAATGAAAATAGGAGAAGGTACACATCAGGTTTGTGTCCTATGCTCTCCTCTTCAGATCAAGAGGACACAGACTATCTAAGATACACACTTGAGGTTTATTTAATATTCTGTTGCTGTTGTGCAGTCTTTCACTTTCTGCATCAGCAAACAGGCAAGTTTGGGAGGTGAACACCACTTTATAAAGGACTAAGGATAACTACTGTGAATCTGTGGGAATGTTGCTCACTTACTGGAGACACAGTCCACAAGGGAACAGCTAGGGAATGCCAGCAGATATCATCAGTCCTGAATGCTCTTTGAACATCTTACAAACAGATTTTGAGACCAAGAAAAGATGGGTCTTCCTTTCATTTGCCTTTCTGGCTTTTAGATTTCATAAACACCATTTTTATTTCCTCTTGTTTGAAAGCTAGCTAAGATGACAAGAAACCAGGGTGTGAGACTTTTTATAAAATCTTGACACTGGGCAGTACAATATTAAGCCTTAATTTCACTCTTTTGGCTGGGGACTAGGCAGCTTTTATGTTAAAAAAAAATATAACCAGATACCAGGAGAAATGTGCCTGATAGGAGAATTAGAAGCAAGGATCCTCAAGATAACCATCATCTCTGAAGAATTTGGTTCTTGTTCCAGCTTAGCTCAAACAAAATCAATGTGAGGATTTGTCCCAATTCCAATTAGTCCACATCATAGATCAGTACATCTGACAAGTCCTAAAAAGATCTGAGCAGATATTTCAGGAGGCTGAGCAGCCCCTCTTTCTGTTCAGTTAAATGTCAGCTGAGCATACCTGGCACTTTGCAAGAATTGGTTCCCTGGAGAAGATGAAGGCTGACTCTGACAGAGAAGTAGCAGGTGAGAATGGAGAGGCACAAGCAGCTGAATCTCTGAAACGTTCCTGAGCATCATTAAAAATAAGGGTGCCTGAGGAATGTAAATGTAAAAGACACCTAGGTCAAAACTTCAATTGTGATTTTGCAGAGGTAAAAGTCAGTTTCTTGGTGCAGCATCTCTGGCTACATTATTTGGATGTAATCTGAAACAGGAGAATTTGAAAAGTATTCACAACATCCCAAAGACATTTTAACATCCATTCATTTGGATGCTTTAGTTTTGCACTGAGGGGATGAGGTCAGAATAATTCCTGCTTGAACTTTGCTCGCTGGAAAAGTAAAATAATCGCTTTTGCAAAAGAGGAAGAGAATAACTTTGAACAAGTTCTGGCCAAGTTCATACCAAAGGTGCTGACCTCTTCTCTGTGAAGAGATCTCATGTAGCAGAGGTCATTTTGTACTGCATGCTGGTATTTCCTCCAAATTAACTTAAACTGGCATTCTGCCTCAAAAGCTGAAAAATATTAAACCTGACATTCTGCTTATTTGTTCTTAGTTCAGAATGTCTACAGCTACCCCTTTTGTGACTTCCCTGTTGCTGTTGGGTTTCCACTTAGATTGCTTAGATGTCCTTTCCCACTATTCTCAAAATCTCTGCTGACCCCCAAGTGACTCTTGCACTGTGACTCATGGGCCTCTTCATCAGGAGGCAAACTAATGGTCGTCTTCGACACATGCTGGATGTGTTCTGCACAGCTCCAGGGTTTCTGCTGCTGCTAATGAGATTTTTCTGGAGGATTGCAAAAGATCATTAAGAAGTGGTTTCTGAAAGCCCAATATTAGTTTTTCAGTGTTTAACCGGGGGTGCCTCCTCACTGCTCAATGCTAATAATGGCAGAATCGTTGCTTTGCTGGCAGGGTGGTCAAGGATCAGCTCACTGGTGTCAACACACAGGTCCATCTGCTAGATTGGGTGTTTCTGATCTTTTGGAGTGATGAAAAAAAGGAGCGATACTTGCTGTCTTATATCAAGGTGAATTGTGTACCTGAGTGGTAAGTGAATGGCTTGTCAGAAGCTGATAGTATAACCTGGCTGCAGCTAGAGGGAATTCCTGCCTTAGGTATCTCATCCAGTGGAGGGAACAGAGAAAATTACCAGACAGAGGTACTTCAAGAGAAATCCCTGTCCTTGAAGATGGTGGGCTGGGGAAAATTGAAACTCTCCTTGGGAGGCAGCCCTGTGTGCTACTGTTTGTGGTGTGTGTTAGGGAGCTGGAAGCATGGGAAGAGAACATCCACAGAGGTACTCTGGAGAGTGCTAGAAGAGCTATGGGGCATATAAGAGCTTGGGGAACAAAAAGGAAAAGCTCCCTGAGATGCTATTTGTTAGTACAGTCAGACAGAAAGGATTCAAGAAGATTGTGGATAAAAGACTTGACCAAAGGAAAAGGTAGAATTAGTCAAGGGAGACGGAAAAATGCATAATGAAATATACTTCAGTTGCTCTAGACAACATCCTTTCCTCACAATCCAGCGCTAACAAAGACCCTATTCGCTACTTTGGAAGGCAGCATGAAAACCCTTAATTCAGGGAACTGGAAATGCTGAGATACAGGATTTAAAGACTACTGAGCTGGCTGAAAAATTGAAGAAAGTCAGTAGGTTACTGTTTCCAGGGCTTCCTTTCCTCTAGGAAGGAAGAAGAGTGACAGGCATCACTGATGGAGAATGGTTCATAATTTTTGCAAGAGCACGAGAAAAGGTGACCCTGACGGGAACACTGTGCTTTAAGAGGACCTTGGCAGGAAAAAAAGTGCATTTGAGTTTAAGAGGAAGTTTAAGTTCTGACATGCTGATCTATTAACCTTCAAAAACAGGTACGCATTTCACAGAGCTTTCCCAGAACAGTGGCAGAACTGTCCAAAGCTTTGGTGCTGAGGGATTTCAGAATACCACATCTGAAACAAAACGGACATGTGTCCTTCTTCATGAAGTGGAGCAGGTAAAATCACTACAGTGCTAAAATACGGGGATCATAGATGAAAGGTACAAGAAGTTTGAATTCCACTTCACTTTATGTAAACCGATGAGCAAAAGCTGATAATAATTATATAGATGCTGTATTTTTGACAATAGTCTGTTGTTAAACATTTAATGCTTCTGAAACTTTAACTGAAGAGGTGGCTAATTTTGAGACTGTAATACAGATGTGTGCATATACTCCTGTTAAAAAAAGAATGTATGGATAATTATATTTTTTACCCAAAATACAAAAAGCAGGTAAAAGGTCTCAAGAGGAACCAGGGTCGGAGGTATTTTTACAATTTCCAGGAATTAATGATGCTCCTGTTAAGATAGCAGAAGGTGATTATCTAATAACAGGAATAAATGTATGAACAATCACACTGGGAAGGGCAGGAGGTCAGGACAGTTACACATGAGGATGTCTTCAGGGCACAGAGAAGCTCTGAGCATAGGTTAGAGCTGAAGGACATCAAATGCCCCATCATTATTGCTCTTGAGATTGTTTTCTCTCCTCCTGTAAAGCCAAACAATCTTGGAAGGGTTTTAAACTTGGGTGAGCAGAAGTGCTGACAGAAAGGCTATATTCACATATCAGCCAGGGGAGGAGTAAGCCTCTTCTTTGGGATTTACATCTGCACATAAAATAAGTTTCCATTAAAACAGAAACGCTTCCCATCACTTGGAAACAGAGATCTTCTTTCTTGGTGGTATCAAATGTTTTCTTGTCTGCTTGCTGTGTCAGCTCTGTTTCTGGCCTGAATTTCTCAGGGCACTTACATTTCCCTACATTTAATTCTTGCCTTAGGGTATGGTTTTGGCAAACTGACAGTTGGCATGTGTTGGACACCCAGGGCATTTCCCTGGGAAACAGACTCTCCAATGAAATCTGTTCCACACTGATAACATTTATCACTGAAGAAAACCAGCAGAAAAGTATGGCCAGGGGCCTTTGGCAACTTTGGAGAGAGACAGAGCTCCTGGCTACAGCTGCTCAGAAGAGACTAAATTAACTAGAAAAGAGGGAGGCTTTCTGCAAGCCTTCAGCCTTTGAGGAAAGCTAAAGCAGGCAGATGTACAGGTAGTTTGAAATCATCACCTGCAAGCCTGCAAGGACAGAAAAGGTAGAAAGACCCTTGGTTGAGGCAGTTGCCATGGGGAAACCTATCTTTAGCCTAGCTACGCGAATCAGCAGCTTGAGAGTGCTACCGTCCCTAAAGGCACGACAGACTAGGGATGCAAATGTGAGGGGCAAAGAGGAGGACCAGAGAAACTGAATTGTTAGGGAGCCCTATCCCATTCCTCCATTGGTGGGGGGGCAAAGCCGAGCCTGCCTTCAGCAAGTCTTTCTGTAAGCAACAGATCAAAGGTGGTCTGGTTACCCATGAAACCTTGTGGATCCATTTCTAAAGGTGTGAAGGTCAATTGACCTTTTCTCTTTAGAGGTGACACCCTTCATGCTTCTCTCTTGTCTGGGTACTAACAGTATCTTTCTCTTCTTCAGGACTGTCAACAGCACTTTAAATGAGCATAAAATATTTCAGATGAGTGATCCTCTGTTAATTTAGCTGAGATCAACCAGACAGTTCATAAGTTAGGGTTGCTAGATACATGGAGAGAATAAACAAGTCAACATGCGGAGTGCGATTGCATAAGTATGGTTGTTTTTTCACTTCAGAAAGCAGCCTAAAATCTGTTTGGTGGCAGATGAAAGGGAGACTGTGATTGCCGCCACTGCTGCTCAGGATGAAATCCTGGAGAAAGTAAATATGGCTATTAGAATAAGAAGCCCTAGACAAGACATATCCTGTTTCTTTCACCAGTGTAGGAGGGAGCTTGCGTAGTCGGGATACACATACCAGGCTGATGATTCCTAAGGTCATACAGAAAAAAAATGTGATTACAAGGAGTTACACACATTGTTTACCCATAGAAAATTCAAGAAAGGGGCTAAAGATGACTTTATACAGGGCTCATAAATTAGCGACACTGAAGAAACAAAGACTTGTCACATGGATGAGAAATATCTGTCAACTTAAAGACATCCCACTCTGAGTACCTCCAAAAAAAAAAAAAGTCCCCTGCAGTAAAGGATAGTTTTGTGGCATCTGGAAAAACTATATACCCTGTTTTCTACTGTATTATTCTCATCTGGCTGTAAGAACCTAAAGACAGAAAACAAAAATGCCTGTGTAATCAGACACTGGTGACAAAGTAGAGGCCTAGCAGGGGGAAGGGGAAAAATTAAACCCAGTTCTGAGCTGGATCCCAAATTCATGTACCACTTCATGGATCTGATATTGCACATCTCTTGAAGGGAAACAGTGGCAGCCAAGAAATTGCAGGAGTAGCTCTGCAGTTGTGTAAATCATCCTCATCCATCATTTGGCCACATATGAAGAAGTAGGAGGCAGACCAGAAGCAAATTAGATAAGCAGCCTTAAGACGTCCTTATTACCTAAAGGTAGCAAGAAGCATCGCAGTTTGAAAGGCTTTGTCCCTGCTGTGCTGGGGCATATGGGTGGGCTCACCCCCTTTCTGACAACCCATGTGCTCAGGCTGGGCCTCTCTATGTCCTTCTTCCCAGAGCCTCATCATTGTTCCTGCCAGACATAAAACACAACTTATGTTTTTTTGTTCATCTCTGAAGCAACCTTCCCTTTACTCGCTGGCCTTTTATCACTAGCTAAGCTGTGTTCCTCTGTTCCCTGTGTTTAGATATTGCAGATCTTTGAGAATTTGATGGGGTTTTCTGGTGATCAATATTTTTGTGAGTAGGAAGTTCTGATGAAGTTACCATGGACAATTTATTTTTTCTCAGATTAGAGTATTTAATCTCAGTCTCTTAAAACAAGGGAAATGCTGTGTGCATTTCCAGTCCAAACTGCCTGTCAGTTGATCAGTTAAGGATATATTTTAGGCCTGTGGTAGTTAATGAGTAAAAGTCATTGAAAGTAAGGTTTAGCCCATAGCAAAATGGCAATAGCAGTAAGAACTTAATGCCTTAAAAATCAGGACCTTCATGCTGATGTTAGATGTACAAATTCTTTAGAGCTTCTCGTCTAAGCCAATGTCCAGTCATCCTGTATCTTTATGTTAATTACTTTGGAGAAAATAAGACCTTCCTTCCTGATACTCTTACCTTTTCCTTAAAGGTGTAGATAGTTTTAAAATATGAAAAAGCCCTGGTTTTTGTCATGCCTGTGTTTTTTTCAAGATTCAGCTGAACCCTTCTGCAATATGTGGAAGCTTATTGAGTTATTTCTGAATACGTTTTAGAAGTTGTAGCTAAAAAGTTTTTGGTAAGAGTGTTATTGAAAACACTATGTAATTTGAAAGGCTGAAAAGTTCAACAAGCCAAGCTGGTAAAGTCGCCTTTCCAAGGAGAAGAAAATGAAAAATGTGTAACAAATCTGAACCACCTCTTCCAGACAGAAGCTGGTCCCAAAAGTCCTATGACCACTGCCCAGAACTGGTACTCAGTTCTTTGCAATTGCTTTTCCCAAGGTTTTGTAGAATAGCGTGGGGACAGGCTGCTCATTTCAAGGACAACCAAATTACTCCTAAACTGCCTTGTGAGGCCTTCCTGTCAATTAAGGCATTTTAGCACTTCATGAGAGTGGGCTTCCTCACAGCCTGTGGATGGGGCTCGCTGCCCAGGCAGTGTAAGCCTGCCACAGGCAGTGTTTTTTCAGAGCTTGTTGCTTTCCTCCAGGAAGCGAGTAGAGTGGAGGTATTGTTTCTTTCCCTCAAGGAGCACAGGAGTGAAGCCCTTGGTCACAGTGGGAGCCAAATGCCCATGTTTGTTAGCAGTGTACAACAGCATGAGGCCCGGCTGTACATATGTACAACTGTAGACTGTTGACTTTTGGAATGGAAAACACAACAAAGGCAATGGGAAGGCAAAACAGGCTAGCTAAAGGGACATCATCACATGAGACTTCAAGGGACTTATCAAAATCAAGTGCATGTTGCAATTCTGTAAGCATAGCGTGTGTGAATTCACATTGTGCAGACACAGAAGAACATCAGCTGCACAAATGCTCTTATAAATATCTTGTAACTGCTGGGAAAATGTCTGGATGACAAACCCTCCTCACTTGTGTCTGAGTTTTGCCCAAGGGACCAGAGGCTGACTGATGAACTTGTCTATCCCACAGCATTGGTAACGCTGGCAGCAATTTACAGTCAACAGAGCGAGAGCTCCCATCCAGAATGCTGTAATAAGCATGTCTTTGTGTTGGGTGGTTAATACCTGCATGGATCACTCCTTTTACTTCCATGTCCTTTGCAGCCTTTCATGTTGACCAAAATCTTGCATCTCCAAACCTGCCCAGCAGTCAGGCCTTATTAGGGTTTTTTTGCCTGTAAAGTCATTTTATGGATAAAGTCAGTTCGGGCTGTGTTGGGGGTTGAACATACATCCTTCACCTAGTAGAGTGCTAACATTGGTTGCTGCCTTTCAAATCAAGTATTATGTTCTTAGTCTTGTCTGTAAATTTTACACCATACTTCCCTCCCACGCCCAGGGTAAACCCATGAATCCTGATCTCCAATATCCTCCTGCTGCTTAGCAAATAATCATTTAATTTACTACCTGTGAGCCAAATCCCTATTTAGCAGCTGTTCCCTGGAGAAAGCAACTGTTTTGTCAACAATTCAATGACAGAAATCTCTTCTTGGGACAAAAGATCTTGATTTAAACATTTCAAAAGACGTATTCTGAAAACAGTGGAAACTGTGTGGTGTATAACTCAGGTGACCAATTTTTCCTGTGAGATGGGGAAAGCGAAGCAAAATTAGTTTATTTAATACACATAAGAGAAAAAGTAGACTTTGTAAGGAAGAACTGCAGCTGGCAGGTGTCTAGTCATTGCCATTCAATAGAGGCACCCGATGTTTTCAACACTGCTGTCCCATGCTGACAAGTTCAAAGGTCCAGTGATATCTTAATCATAGGCACCAGTGGGCAGCCACTAGTAAGGAAAGGCAGACAGCACTGCAAAGCCTGTCTTTGCTTGAAACTAGAATGAAGCCAAATCCCTGCTCAGAAAAGCTGTTTGTTCTGTGTTTGTTATGGGGCTGAAATGCAAAGCTCTACCCCTGCATCCCTGTTGTTGCCTGAAATCGGCATGTCACCAGGGGAAGCCCTGTCTCTTACGACAGCTGCCATCTCGATCGGCACACTGCAAATTGAACAAGGGAATCGCTGCACCTAAAAGCATAAGTTGTCACAGCTTGTGTTGGCGCATCAGCACCGTGCAGGTCCATGTCCGGAGAGGTGCTGTGTGCTCTGTAATCCCCCTCTGAGCCAGGGGTTGCAGAATTTACAAGGAAGGGTTTTATTTTGCACAGTATCAGGGAAGCTGGGAAAATACTTGGGAAAAGGTCAATAGGCTATTTGCAAAAACTCTGAAAAGATGCTTTTACAGTCTCAGCCTTGCAAATGTTGAAGAAGCTGCACAGTCTGAAGCACCGAATTGTCAGAGGTTTTATATGTACTTTTAAAGGTGCTGTCTCTGTGGGAGGCGTGCATTCATTTAACTGGTCACTGCACAGCCTGCGGCATGTTTGAACTCGTGGTCTGAAATATCCTGCAGCTACCTGGATAGAGGGGCTGCACTGGAAAATGTCAGTCCTTTCTAAAATAGGAAAAAAGGAAGCACTGTGGGAGAAATTATGATTAAAAATAAAGTGTTTGCCCCTTCAGTACGAAATACAGGTAAAAATAAAATTCAACATTTCCAGTCTTGCTGACAGCCAGGTACAAATTCATGCTATTTGCCTTGCTGCCAAAAAAAAAAATGCAAAACAAAGATGACTTCCACTTTTGGTTTTAGTTCACCTCATTAAATTCCATGGCTCAAAATGGGGTTAAATTTGGTCCTGAGAGCTGGTTTGTCCTAAGAAGTCTGCTGTAACTAATAATAGATTTATATTCATGTTACTTGTTTTAAAATGTAAATGGGATTAGTGGGGTTTTATTGTGAAGCTTTTTACAATGTAAAGTGATTTTTGGACCAAATGAATGATTTTTCTTTTTGAATAAATTCCCCCATTAAAAAAAAGTAATGAGATTGCAATTTTTCTTGTTTTTCAGAAGTAAAAACAGGAGATAAATAAAGTATATGGTTCTTTACAAATACATTCAATCTTAATTTTGAAAATTTAATGTATTCCTTTTTTCTGTACAGATCTTCAGTAATGGTGTTTTGTTTCTATTCTTTTTTATTTCTAAAACATGCCTGTGTGGAAACTTTAAAAGTCCCATTAAATGGGTATTATTCCTTCTAGGCTTTGAGCAGAATACAATTGCTGGCCCTTTTGTTTCATTAATTCTCCATATAAATATACATTTTACTCAAATTAGGATCATGAAAGACACAGGGATTAGAAACTTATTTAGGCTGACTAAATCCTTTGGAAATTTGAAACGGAAAATATTATCACAGGTTGGGTGTCACATAGACCAAATTTTTGTCTAACTGGTTAATTATTTGCTTGAGAGGATCCCTAAACCTTGTGAAAGCAGGGAGCTTTGGCAATGATTGCAATCGCCAAACCAGAAAGGCAAGCACACATTGTCATGCAGAGTGGGGGAAAATGCAAAGCAGATGAGGAATTTTGAATTTTTTGTTAGAAAGGCCTTGCTGAGAAGACAGGTACACGTGCATACTTAGGAGGAGCAGCTCCAGAAGAGAGAGTTCTGGAAGCCTCACAGGAAGTGACCAAGAACAATCCATTTTTATAAAAAACTGTGTCTGCAGAGCAGGCAAAATATCAACAGAAAAGGGGGCAGGGAAGGGGGAGGGAGTGCAGGATGGGTTGTGAGAAGGTGCACAGCTGAATGGCACCTGTGCCGTGAGTAGATAAGCGCTGAAGGTTTGCTTCCTCCTGCCTCTAAAGCAGCAGGGCTGTGATGCCTCCTACTGTAGTTACAAGGGTGTGTTCAAAGGCGAGGGCCTCCATCATCCAAATGTTTCTTTTCCTGGCAACAATAACCTGCAAGGCCCTGATGTTTTGGATGGGCTGCTGAGACTGGGAAGTAATGTTATTTTGTAAGGGGAGCACTAAACACTGCAGGGAGGTGATAACTTTACAGGAGGAGTTGAGAAAGGGTAGACCCTTTTCATAAAAAGAAATCTGTGCTGCCAGATGTAAATAGGTTAGATGAGTTTTCTGATCAGCGAGAGGCATCTGGCTTTGTGAGATGCTCTCTATGACTCCTCAGTCAGCAAAAAAATATGTTTAAAAGGTGTTAAAGTCGCTTGGTACTATTATGGTTTTAGATGATCTTCTAGCTTTAAAAACATCTTTCGTTTTTTTTGTTTTTTATTTTTTATTTTTTAAGTGACTATTTTCTTCTATCTGAAATGGGACTTTGGTAGCTATTTATAAAGCTATTTATAAAGCTATTTATATGTTACTATGGCTACCTAACTCATCCAGCAGCAAGGGTGGGGGTCAAGCTGACTCTAAAGGAAGGGTCTTCTTTGGCCAGGCAGTAAAAGGCATGGGTGTGAATGCCAAGACAGAAGAAAGAGCCGGAGGATACGTGACCACTTAGAATAAGAGCCTGGAGAGGAGGTATGAGGGCATCGTTTCGTAGTTATTTACCTCTCTGTCACAGCAGACCTTCCAGTCATCTCTGCAGGACACATGATATCTAAAATCTGTGAAGGAAAAGTAATTATCCCATCTCAGTGGCTCCAACTTTTTATAGAAGTCAGTTAGTTTGAAGCATTTTCTGTTCAAAATTAGATTAGAAACAGGCTTTTCAAAACAGCTGAACTACTGAATGTCTCAGTATGATGCTTCCACATGCATGTGTGTGTTTTCAGCATGCAGCTGGCATTATTCCCAGCCTTTTTGAAACCAATGGCCTACTTCTGTGTATTTTTTTCCTTCAAAATCCCATCTCAAATCTCTGTAGTGTTTTGAATTTCCAAGCTAATTTTCTTCTTTTTTTTTTTCTTTTTTTTTTTTTTTTTTTTTTCAAGAGGCTGGTCTCTGAGTTAAAATTGCAGCCAGGTATTCAAGAAGTAAAAAATTCTATGTGCTGAGGGGAATGATAGATTGAGTCAGCATGGGATATTGTTTTTGAAATTGGAGGATGACTTAATGTAATACAACAAGCTTCAGTAGGGATAAGAGCCTTCTTACATATCTGTTTTCATCAGAATGTGATGTATGACTAGCAGGAGACACATGTATAAGGAAAGGGGGAGGAAAGTAAGGGAATACATCACTATCTTCTCTGTAGGTGCTTTTCAGCTTTATCTATTGCATACTTCTGTGTCTATTTAACTATCAATCTGCATGCTTATGCCTGGATTGACACAAATATGTATCCTGCGACTCCTTTTCTTCTCTCTCCACTTTTGGGATGATGGAAGGATTTCAGGTGTGTGAAGGCCTCCTTGAGAAAACAGAAGAAAGTGCTAGGGTATTGTTTTTGAAATGGAAATGTAATCAGCAGCAGGTAGAAACCCATACTCCATTTGTTTGCAGTTTCCATCACAGGAAAACAGAGTTCTGCAGTCAGGATGTCCTTGTGTGCTAGCGTGGCAGGGGTCTGATGTATTTCAAGCTTGTAATTTTGTCTTTAGTATGTTTTTTATTCCTATATGATTTTCCCTCTCTGTTGGCCAGAGGATGCTTCTTCCAGGGTTGTGGAGAGTCATCAGTATTTCTGGGAACAGATTCACAGGGGTAGAATAAAAATGGGATGTGGCCCTCTCTTTTCTCATTAGTGCTGTCTGATGAAATATGTGTGCTCCTGCTCGTGAGACAGGAGAGGCACCGCACTGCCACGCAGCCAGTGTCTCCATATCCAGGGCTGCACCCGCCCCGCTTATGAATTGCTCTCATTTTAAAGAAACTCATTTGCTAGACCTTTATTTTTCAGATGCAACACTGCAGATGAGAAAACCTGGATTATGCCTGGATTTTTGCAGTAGGATTTCCTCTCTGCTGCTTTGCTGAGGCAGAGTAAAAATATTCTCCCCCTTCTCTCTTCCCCCTCCCCAAGATCCACAGCCCAGTTCTCAATCTAAGTAGGTACCTAACAGAAACAGTTAATATTTTAACTGATAATGGGTTTTGTTGACCAAAAAGACTATTAAACAAAATAAGTCTTTCTCCACAACAGTTTTTAAATAAAAACACAATGGATGACAATCTTCCACATGTTATTGTAACATTTGTGAAATTTCACAAAAAATTGTGGAAAAATACTATATAGTCCTCTTTTTAACCTACTGGGGCTGAACCAGAAAGGCAAGGAGAGGACAGGAAAAGGACGACACTTGCTCTTTCCTCAAAGGTTCCTAATCCATAAGTCAGTACTGATGGTGTAGACACTGGGAGAGTAATTTTTGCCCTCTCCACATGTAAAGGTAGTAAAATCAGGCAGCAGTCCTTGGGTGGATGCCAGCAAGGAATAAGGACTGACTTTTGGATGGAGTTCTCTACAAATGGCTGTTCATCATTACATTATGTGCATTGTTTAAGTTTTTGCATATGCCCCTAGAGACTGTGAGAATCTGCCATTTCTTGTAGTAATGAGTGAGCTTTCCAAAGTGGATTATATAAAGCACAGTATTTCAGGCTAATTTTGAGCACTGTGTTTACTGTGGAAGGTTGCAAGCTCTTTAAATCCACTCTAAAATGGTTAAACTAGAGCTGTCTGATGAAGTGTTTTAGGCTTTCTGAAACAGAATTACATGAGAAATTGCTTTTACAAAAAGTCACCCAAAATGTTTTGCCCTGTGCAGTGCAGAAATATTTACTTATTGCAGAAAGAGGAAACAAAAATAACTCCATAGTTCAGACAGGAAATGTGTAGATGCTTTTCCTCAGCACCTTCTTTCAGAAGGGTTCATCCCAGGAAGTCAGTGTCACTTCCTAAGCGAAAGCCCCAGCAAAACAGAGTGTTTCTGGTTATGATGTTACACTGCCTGCAATGACTGATAGCTCAGCCAGTCACTAAACTGGGGACTCCAGGTGTAGGCACTGGAACTGCTGAACTTCCTTGACAGCTCAGAACAACTGTTTCTTTCCATTTCCAGGTTGTATAACTCTTTCCTTTTATTTCTTTTCCCACTCCTCCACTCTTTTGAAACATCAATAAATGTTAAGTGAGCTCCTTACTGAAAATGTTAGGAAATGAAAAAGAGAGTTAATAAAAAAGCTCAGCTTTTGACTTTTCCAGATTTTCCTTTTCTTTGGGATGACCCTACTATCCCAACTCACAGGCTGTGCCAAGCCGTGCCAAGCACTATAAGTTGGGTAAGAGCACTTCATGAGTGGGCCTGCTGCTCTGCGTGGTGGTCAGGATTGGTGCTGGCATTGTGGCAGTGGGGCAGGGACCAGGGCAGGTGGTGCTGCACACCAGGACTGCGGGGTGCAGGCAAATGCTGCGTACATAAAACTCACCTAGTGTCTCCTGGCTGTCAGGCAGGCTTTTGTCAGTGCTGACAGCCTGTCCCTTTCATGAGCATCAAATTAATCCCAGCACTAAAATAAATCTCAAATTGAGCCATGGCTGATAAAGAATCCACAACGTGTCCTTGTTACCTTCTACGTGCTCTTGTCTCCTGTCTCCGCTAGAAGTGCTCCTTAACCAGCTCTCTGTGAGCAAACAGATGGAAAGCGAGCAAATCTAGCAGTCGTGTTTCCCTCTGGTGCCTCAACCACTCTAGGCTGTGACACATGGAGGCTCCCAATGGTGGGGTTTACATGACAATTTAATTTTAAAGAAAGCGGACACGTATGTTTCTGGCAGTTGTGTAATTACTGCAGTTCCTCAGCAGACCCACCACCATTCCTTATGCTTCTTGTAGAGAAAGTTAGAAATAACAGGCAGGTTTTAGCAGACAGCAGTTTTCTAGGGTAGGAGTCAAAGCCCTTGCTGAAGTTGGTAAAAGCTCATCCAAAAGATTCCTTCAGCATTCAATCTTATGTGCCCTTTGATTTCCACACCCTGAACTTACATGTGCCCTATGGACTGGCCCAGGGAGCAAGGATATAAATAGAGAACATGATCAGTGGGCTCTTATCTGTGGATTGGCTACACAATTAACCATGCCTATGTGTGGTTCTGTTTTAAGTTGAATTAATTCTGCTTTCATCCCAAATCTTTATGCCTTTACTGTATTGGTATCAGAAATACAAAGATTTCTGAAAAATTGCAGAAAACCTTGAGAGAGGAGAAGGAAAGGCTTGCATAACTTAACATTTCTTCTAATTTTTACTGTTCTTTATGCCAACACTTTCTGAGGACTGCTGGACAGGGTGGGAAAGATGTCCATCTCAATTCTTGTAGCAGGGCAAGGGGGCAATAAGAATAAAAGCAACAAGGCAGAAGAAACATCTACTCTAATTCTGAGAAATTTTAATAACTGAATAATTGCCTGGATTACAACAGTTACACCACTGCTTTCAACCTGCAATGGATTTACGTCCTCTGAAGCCAGGGAGCTGAGTCCTGACAAAGACCAGCCCACCTTGGACAAGAGTCAGCCGTTTGTACCTCAGAAACTCATGACTGTGGAAGATGAGTTGCACTGAATAGTAGTTCCCTGGTGCTCACCTTGACCTGACTGTCGGTGAGGTGTTTTGCTGGCCACCACAGGTAACAAATAAATACGCTTGCATTCAATCCATTTGGCCCTGAGATATTCTTTTGGGGAGGCTAAAAAGAAAACAGAGGAGTGTCTTTGTGTGTAAGTTCTTTCATCCCATCTCAAGTTGACAAAAGCCCCTTTCTTTATACCCAAGCCATTGTTCAGACTACCCCAAACCATCCCTGTCAATCTGACTCCATTGGAAGAGTTATATGATGGAGCGTAAAGTTTGGCTACAGATGAGCCAGCTTTCTCTCTGTTGTTCCTGCTTTCATGATTTTTTCCTTCCTTTTTTTTTCCTTTTTTTTTTTTTTTTTTAATTGAATTCTATGGTGAGACTGTGTGCCTCTCTGCCTCTTTAATCTTCCACTTTGAATTCATTTGCAATGTGATAGATCGAGTTTGTGTTTCAGGATGTGTCAGTGGGACCATGATAATGCATCTCAAATGGTAAAAGTCTGCATCTTAATTGATTACCCATGATCCTTCTTGGCCACATCCTCTGCTACAAATTCAGCACCAGGGGGCACAGAGAGAAGGGGCTGGGGAGGGGGGAAGGGAAGGGAGAAGATACTGAAGAGTTTTAAAAGGATTTGTGTTAATTCCTCCAAGACGTCCCTATGTGATGTTTCTCAGTCAATAGGTGATTAGATTGAAGAGAGGATAGCCACTGTTAATCCTCTTCTATCCGTTCCCACAATGGGTATTAATATAGGAACAAAACACACACAAACTTGCAGAGGACGCTTTATTGTTGTTGTTTTTTTCTTTTCACTGCACATCAAGGAAAGCACTGAAGATCAGAGTCTTTTTGCTCTCTTTTTTCCCAGGAAGGTAGGAGTCAAGGGAGAATTTCACCTGAGTGCTGGACTGTGAGACTCGCAGGTCCCCTCTGCAGCTGCAGGCCTCTCATCCCAGAGCCGTAATCACAGCCAGGCAGAATAAGCCATTCTCCGTACAGCCAGGTTGGAGGTAAAGGGCAGTGATATAGGGTCTGTGTTCCCTTTAAAAGAGACCCTGCAATTCAAACTTTGTCATTACCATGAATCTTCTGGGTTTTTTTATAGCACATTTTTGTTAGGAAGAAAGCTCCTTTGCATTCACTCAGTATCAGCATGAAGACTAAGGAGTCTTTGCAGTCAGCCAGAGCCAGGTGTGCTGTGAACCATTACACTTCCAGTTTGTCCATCTGGCCTGTCCTCTCACCCATCCCTTTATTAATGCCATTCTGGCTAGTTTACATGCTAGAAAGAAAGGCAAACATTAGTGAATCATAACTGGTTCCCTCTACATGCACTAGTTGCACCATTATAAGCAACTGCACGCCTTACTTGAAATTACTTGAGCGCGCTCCTCTATTCTTCCTTTCTTATGCATCTTCCACAGACTAGGAATACATGCTCTAAAATAGGTCACTGTGCACATCTTTTCTTAGGTACCAGACTGGCAGTGAAGAGGGGAGCAAGCGAAGAGGGCAGTGACGCGGGGATAAAGAAGAGACACTCTATCTTCATTCCTCCACCTCCTATTTTTTACCTATTGACAAAAGAAAGAAAAAAAGGAAATTCATGAAAAATTAATGCGAGATGCAAACCGGATTTTTCAGTAGGTGCTGCCTAAATTTGAACATTCTGATTCTTGATGACAAGTTTCCTACATTCTACCAGTATTAAACTTTGAAGAAGACTGAGGTTATGATAATGAGCAGTTCTATTGTAACTTTTATCATAAGGTACTGAAGTGATTCACTAGTGCTAGCCTAATCTTGGAAAAACCTTCTGAAGCAGGTAGGTAGTTATCAGTTCTCCTCTTTCTTTTACATACAGAAAAGCAGCGTTGCAGAGCATTGAAGCAACTTTCCCAAAGTCGTTCATAGCCTGTGGCATAACTCAGGACCAAGGCACAGGTCTCTATGCTCCAAAACTGGTGCTTTGAGCACAGGGACACCCTCCTTAAGGCAGCCTACTGCCAGGCAAAGCGACAAGTGGGACTTAATTCCTCATTTCCAGTCAGTAGTGTAGCAGTAGAGAGTCTCTGCTTCCTTTGATTTTGGCCAAGCCTTTTCCCTGCAGGGAAATAAATAATCCATTTGCTGGTTTTGTCTGACATATCATCTAACATGCATAGCTCAGACATCTAAAACACAGGTGACCTGAAATAGAATCTGTTTTAAATATGTAATTGTCCAATTTCTTTCAAGATTCTGGAAAAATATTCCCTATGACACACAGGACCTTTAAGTAGGTTTCATAGGCACCACCTGTCATTTTCAAGCAGAAGATTGATAAGGCCTGGCATCAACTTTATCCACAGTCCCTCTCCTCCCCTCTTCCCTCCTTGAATATGTTTTTATCCTTTACCCCAGTATCTCACTTTGATGAGATTTCTGTCAGTCTCCAGATTAGCCTGTCCAACACACGGTATGTCAGCTACCAGCAAAGCAAGGACATGCAGTTCTTCCAGCAGAGTATGTGGAGGGTACATCAGCTCAAGGGTTTTTTCAGCCCACTAGTCCTAGCCCTCTTCTGCTCCTGCTCTCTAGTAGGGACTGTGAGGTGGAAAGGGAGCATGGATAGCCTCAACACACCGACCTCTGCAGGCTAAGCTTCAGCTGCTCCTTCAGTTGCATGCAAACTTGGCTGAACTCTGTAGTTAGCTCAAGCATATAATAAAAATCCCTCCCTGTGTCTCAAACTATAGTGTTTTAGTTGCCTTTCTTCCCTGGTACATCTGCATGGGTCACAGCTGGGTGGGTGATTCTTCATCATGAAAGTACCAGCCAAGCCTTGAAAAACCAAGCCTTTTTTATTTTAGGCAGTGGTGTGCTTTGGGAGGCTAGGCAGTTGTATGTTCTCCATAAAAGAAGCAGAAAACAGCATACAATATCCAACACTGTCCTGACTGAAATAAAATCAGGGCCCAGTCTTCCACCTTCTCTGGCACTTCAGCTTGACGTAGCTCATGCCACCCAAAGCAGCGTTCCCAAAAGTCACAGAACTCTTGGAAAGATCAGCAGGCCAGACTTGCTGTAATTACATGGAGTTATCCTAGCATCTGTGCTCAACTCTCTTTTACTTCTCCCCCTTGCCCTGTCTGAGCTTTTATTCCCTCCTTGTTTAATCAGGTGTAGTTACCACTTTGCTCCAAAGAGCTCAGATATATTTCCTTTCAGGTGAAGCTTTAGTGAATAATAAATTCACTTCCAGTCACCCTTAACACTCTTAACCAATTTAAGCTCTCTCTTCCTTAAATTCAGGGACTACTCAAGGAAAAACTCTCCCCCATGTATCCTCTCCCTCCCAAACCAAGGTCTCTTCCACACTGATTGATTCACCATTGCCACTTACATCCCAGCTGGAGCTGAAATCTCCACCTGCCACTATTACTCAGCAGTAATTGCACTGCACTTTCACGCAGACTTCGAGCATTCATCATCAGGATGACTCAATAAGGCAGCCCTGCATTGATGAAAGGCCTTAGAGCCTCCATCTCTCTTGCACATGCAATAGCCACCTTCTGGATAAACTCTGTTGTGTATGGGGGGAAAGGGAGAATGTGTTTTATGATGAATAACTCACTTGCCAAAATTTCTCCTCTCCTCCATATTCTCAGGCTGTTAAGAACCAATCAAGTAGTCCTTGCAGTCATACATTATTCCCTGAATATTTCCTGTGAGAGATGCTCTGCGTGTACCTTGTCCTCGGGCAGTCCCCTGGGGAACATTCAAAATCAAAGCTGCATGCCAGATGCACCCTGTGTTTGCTGCATGGCATCCAGCTGCAAGCCAGGACCTTGGTGCCTCCCAGGAGGCCCAAGTTCTCTGGGTCCTTCCCACCTCTCCACTGCTGGCAGGTTGGGACCCTTCAGCTGGGTTTGAGCTCAGCATGGTTACACTCATGCCCAGGCTACAGCCTTATGTGCTTAAACTCCTTCCCAGCTGCACCCCATCACTGGCCAGGCACACATGCAAGCCCCTTCCCTTGCCTCCTCCTTTGTACAAGCCCAGCCAAAGGACCAGACACCAGCTGGCACTAATTACCTTCAGGAGCAAACAAGAGGGCAGGAGAGAGCTGGAAACGAAATGTTCTCTCCAAAGCTACTTCCCCTGCTGCTGCGGGAGCAACTCTGCACATGTGGTGTGGAGGGACTCACAGAAATATCGATTGGTTACTGAGGGGGTATTTCTGTTCCTGTGCTGCGAAAATATAACTCTGGCATAAAGGTCTCCAGAGAGCTCAAAATTCACTTTTCATAACCATTATGTAATATTCCCTTGCAGCTGTCTGGCAGAACATTTCTGCTAACTAAATCACTAGAACGCATCTAAAACAAAGCAGAGCATATACCTGCAGGGTCATACAACATTTATTTACCACTTGTAGGGTTTTTTTTTCATTTTGTTGTGGAATATCATTTATCCACCTTTGGGAAGGTGCAACAGCCTTGTCAGGAGACAAACCCAGAGCCAAGAAAACAAGCGTCGCTCTCAGCACTGCTACAAGCTCTGTTTGTAGCCTCCTATCAGCTCCTCTGGTCCCTTGGGTCACCCTGGCTTTGGACAACACCGGCGTTTCTGACTGCTGAGGGGTGGTGAGGGTCAGCGTGTTGTGGATGAGGTGTGTCAGATGGTACGATGGAGTTGCTGAACGAGTCTTCGTCCTCCACTTCCGTGGCCTTTCTTTGATCTCCCTTGTGCAGGCTGTGGAACACATCCATATATATTTTTAGACATCTACAGCTACACACAGATATATCTAAAAGAGTCTCTATGTATGCATATATACATCTACATATAGCCCCACACTGATAATCATTATCAGTATGAGGGGGGAAGTTACAAATCTGAAATATAGCAGACATACATGCTTGTGCCAGTGGGATTGCATCAAAGCTGGCTGAGAACATAAACAGGCTTCTTTTTACCCCCAAGTATCAACACTCAGCAACTGATATAAAATATAAAGAAAAAAGGATAGTTACCAAATCTTTCAGGTTGGGAAAGTTGAAAGATTTGTTTTCCCCTTTCAAAATTAAAATTGTCATTGAAAATTTGAGTAATTTTCCTCCTCTAATTGGGAAATACTGTTCTCTCCTAACTATTTTTGTCCCAGGCTTTCTAATATTCTTAGAAGCTATTTGGTCTGGAGTTTTAAGGGTGTTGCACCTTAAATGTGCCTAAATATGCAGAAAAGTGTACATAATTTTGAAAAATAAAACTAAATTTCATTACGCGGTGTTAGGCACCAAAGCATCTTTACAAACCTGACCCATTTTTCCTCTTTAGGTGGGTGTCACAAGTATTAGAGTAACCAATGATTCAATGTATCTGCAGTCACTGGGGCACACAATTGCTTCATCTTACCTACTCCAGAACTCCTCAGAGGCATGGTCTGGATTCCAGAGAGAAAAAAAAACCCATCCTCCAGTTTTCCAATTTTATGCACTTTAATTGCTAAATTGAATAATTAAGCAGAAGTGTAACATAAAATACATATTAACCCAATTTATTTTAATTTACTTTGATATAAACAAAAACAATTAATCTAATTATCAGGTTAATTAAACCATTATAAATAAATCAACAATGCTATGAGCTTTATCTAACACATTGGAAGACAGCAGTTAACTGCCAGCTGTAAGCGAAATGTAGCATTATCAGCGGCAGCTGAAACATCTTATTCCATCTGAATGCCAGATATAGCAAGGTGCCGTTCACTCCCAGATCAAACGTGATAGTGCTGTTCATTAAGATAGTCTGTTCAAATTACAGATGGTCTGGCAGTAGCCAATATCTCTGGTTTGCCAACAGAGGTCACACAAAAACATCCTGGTGTGTGTCAAAATGACGCAGCTTGTTACATGCAAAAATACAAATGGAAAGGTACAGAGAGATACTTTCAGGATGAATCACACAACATTCCCGACCTGAAATTTCATGCATGCATGATTCTGGAAAGTGGCCGTCTCGTTTAGGGATGCCTTAAGTGTTCAGAGTCTATTAGCTAGCTGTCATTAAGTGGAAAATCCTTGGATTATCTGCACGCCCAGGTGCACACACATGGAGCAAGGCTCATCATGTGTCAGACATCCTCTTTTATTGAGACTGATGTTAGAACCATCCTTCTAAGAAAAGTATCACAAAAAGCCAGGCCCTCAAAGCGTTTTCTGTTTAGGCAGTATGGTTTCTGTGACTTCTGTTTGAGAGTTTCAGGAAGTCAGCACATTGTTCAGAAAACTACCTAGTGGTTTCTTTGAACTACCTGTTTAAAACTGATAACTTTCTTTAACCAGATTATCCACGTGTCAGGTCTGATGATCCTGTGTATTGCTGCACATCTGCCCACCTTTTCTGTCTGCCTGGGAAGGCAGAGGAGACACAAACTTCTTTAGGGATGGTAGTTATATGATGGCAGCAGCAGACACAGCCATTTTAGTGGCTAGGGAACAGAAACAGAGATTTTTGATTTTCAGAAGAGATAGTGAGGCTTATTCCACTTCTTCATAACTCCTGATTACCAGTTTCTTGGTAAATTAAAATGGAATGCTTCTGAATTCATCAGCATTGCTTGGTATATCCTGCCCCTCCATCTAAAAGACAATCCCATATGATCACAGGGGAAACAAAAATCCATCCTATCAGACAGAGAATTTATAGATGTTTTAATATTTCAGATCATGGCTCAATGGATAGATGCCACTTACTCTATCCTACAAAAGCCCCAGCTCAAAAATTGCTTGGAAGTGCAAAGCTAGCAAAATGCTAGTGCTAAACACCGTAATTCTGTCAGCTCTACACAGCCATTGCTAATCTGGAGAGACTCACAGAACTGCTTCTTGACAATTCAGTGCATGTTTCCAGCTACATTTTGTCCCAGGCAAATTTAAGAGAAAATATTACCTTTTGTCATCACCAAAACATGGGGCTTCCCCTGTACACACTTTGCTTATTAAGCAAAGTTCCCTAGGCAGTGGGAACTCCCAGCACAGTCTTCAGAACAGAAAGACCTGATCTCAGTTGGATCCCCTTACTCTAACTAGATTAAAATGTGTATTAAAAATTAAATACATATAATAATATTAATAATTAATTAATTAATAGTTGAGATTTGATGGTAAAGAGGCAGTATTTGTGAAAACTTTTGCAAGCAGAAAAAGGTTCTGCTGTTCTCAATAATGACGTTGGCGACCCAGTGGGTCCTATTGCATTACATAGAGCCCTCCCTCCCCTTCCCCCCGGAAGACAAACCTGACTCATGACAGAACAGGGCTTAGCTGATTCATGTGAAAGGCTACTACAGTCCCTCCTTACAACTTGATGCAACTGAGGTACATCAAGAGGCAGAAAAATATTCAGATGCACATTCTTTAGGGCAGGAAATGCCACTGTTGGGAAGGGGCTTGGAGAGCTGCACATGGCAGTAATTGGGCACAGGGGGATTGCAGCGGGTATGCAAAGATCACCCGGGCTTTCCCTAGTGGTGCTGCAGGTGGTCGCAGTAAACAAAAAGCAGTGGCTTTCTGCAATACAAAGCACAGCTGGACTCCAGCAGTGGTCTCTAGGGAGTTTTCTTCAGCATTATCTCCAGTTTGTTGTTCTTTTGCTGGCTGCCCTTGGCACTGCAGTGTCTTGAGGTGATGACTTTCTTGTCAGATGAAATCTTCCCAGCCTGATTGTGAGGCTGGTCAGGTTCCTTCTGCTTCCTCCCACCCTGGAAATGTTTGCTCATCAAGAGAAAGCACCTTCTCATACGCATTATAGCTCCTGATTGACAAGCCGGGCAGAAAGTATAATTTGTAATGTTGAAGTGAGGTTGACAGGAATAAACTAGCAGTCTGATTTTTTTTGCTTTGCAACTATGTTAAAAGAAAAATTGGTCTGGCTTCTCCATTGTTTTAGCCATGCAAGAAGGACTTCTCTGTTTTCCCACAGTACACAGTCTGAACAGGTAGAAAGAGGTTGTGCTAGCCAGCAGCCAAAGAAAGATGTAAGATACATATGCAGAGAAGATGAACATGGTTTTAAATAGTAAATGTCATTTCAAAAAAGCCTTCAGGAAGATTAGGGTGTGTGTACTTGTGCTATTAACCCAGCCAAATGGGAAGCATTGACAGTAATTTATGATTAGTTTGAAACCTTTTTCTGCAGCCTAAGATTTGCTGCAAGTTTAAGACAAGAAAGGATATGCAGTGACTAAAGGCCAGGACCAGGAATTCAAGACTCCAGGATCCAACATTCATCTATACTGAATTACTTTAATTTATGGTGTATCCTTTAGCTTCCCAAAACATCCATCTCCTTCTGTGTCCCCTTTCCCAGTAAAACAGCTCCCTTTCTGCCACCATTGTCTGAATTACTTATGCCTTCGTCTGGTGGCCACACTTAAAAACATATTAAAGACTGGAAAGAGCCCAGAAAAAGTAAAAAGAAAGACCTGATCACAAGGTCTGGATAAACTGTATTACTGAAAAAGCTCGCACTGAATATTAAACCCCAGTATCACTCTGGAAGCCCTTGTAAGTGATTATCCTTGGCCTCACAGGCTTTGAAAGCCAAAAGGTGCCATTTTGTATGGCACCACCTTTGCAGAGTCCAGAAACCACCTAAAAAATGTAAGTAAGAGCTATGCTACTTCTGTAACTACTTTGGCGTAGGCAAAGAACATGTATGAAGGCAAGGGGAGAGGAGAGTTCATGCCTGCATAGGGGTGGTAGCAGGGGTATGTCTAGCTGGAGGGAGAGCACCATGTACAGGATCTACTGGGGTGAGTCTCTAGTGAGGCTGCTATGCCCCCACATGACACTAAGACCCACAGTCTTGGAGAAAGAACAACTGCTAAAAGATTCTGTCTCCAGCTTCTGCCATCACAGGGAATGCTTCAAGGAAAGGAATTTCAGTATCGTGGTCTTCCTGCAACCCCACAATGATGCCCTCCCCATGGCTTCTTCTTACAAAGCTATGGGGCTTTCACCCTGTAGAATATCAACACCTTCACCAGATCTGTCTCACAGCCCCTTCCCATTCTTATGCCAACACAGTTAGTTCTGTCTCTATTCCTTCCCTGTCCCTTTCTAGATTTGGAGCACACCTTGGAGACAGAGGAACATGAGTGGGGTTCAAACTTGACATCTGGATGTGGGTAGAAGTAGTGAAGAGGGCTGGTCATGTTCCAGTGCCTCAGTGGGAGGTGGACAGCTGAGGAGAGTTGTGGGATCAATGTTCTCTTAGTCTGCCCATGCATCAGGATGGAGCACGCAGGGAACCATGTATACCTTTACCTAGTGGGCCCACAGAAAGACCCCTAAAGATCTTCACTCGTTCTTGTTGAACAAAAAAGTTAGTTGCTTAAGGCATGTGAGAAGATAAACTGGGAAAAAAACTGGGTTACAATGTGCTGCAAGGAATTTTAGGTCCTTTTTCTTTTCCCTGGCTGCACATGAAAAATGTCTGTCTAAATAATTCTGGCTGCTTCTCACAGTTTTTTAGATATTTTTTTTTTTTTAAATAAATAAGCCTCACTTCCCAGTTACACAAATGCCCCTGATTCTGGGTGGAGAGTAGAGAGCTGGAGCACTTATCCAGGCACTGCCAATTCTCTTTCTCTATATAACCCCACAGATAGGGAGGATAATAATTTTGTGTGAGGTCAGGCAGAGAAAGTGAGCAGTGAAACTGAGGACAGTACTGACTAAATAGAAGAAAGGAAGGAAAGAAGACGTGTGGAGTGGTGGATCACGCTCAGGTGAACAGTGACGGGATAGGGCAGATCACTCCACTCCTCCAGAGACCTTTGCACAGGCAAAATCTCTAAGCAATACTCTGAACGCTTCTTCTGTTACCAACACATTGATTTCCGCTTGACAAGGAAATCAGGCATCAGAGTTTAAATGAAATGGAATCCTGCTGTTTCCATGGAAATCCCCCATGTCTATCAGATTAATGGAGGGTATGCTGCGCTTTGCATAAAAGTAAACAAAACAAGGCTGCCACAAAGGCAATGGTTACCTTTTCCATTCAGACTAAAAATTTCATATGCTCTTATCATAGACTTTCTCCCTCCCCTTCTCTACTTCAGCAGAGAGGCCCCCCGTCCTACGCACAGCATCTCTTTCAATTGGCTGAACCCCATGGAGAGTCTTACTGCTGGATAACCAGCATAAAATACATGACAGACAAATTACAGGACTAATAGCTTAATCCTCTATAACAAACTATATGTTCCTTTGATGCATCCAGCTTTTCTATACCAGTTGGTTTTTTTTTTTCCCATGACCCAGGATTGATCTTCTCCTCTAGTTATAGGCACTTTCTGTGGCTAAGATAGTATTTTGACACTACATGTCCCATCCACCCACCCTCCTAAGGAAATCCGTCTACTCCTGAAGATTAAACCTTTGGGTGTGAAAAAGGAGCAACCAAATACCAGCTTAGCATGTAGTTCCCATTGCAGCCTAACAGTGGAAGTGAAAAGATTTGTCTCCATTGGGCAGCATGGGCAAGGAGAGCTTAGGGTTTATTTTTCTTGTTTGCACCAGCACCAGCTATCTAGCCTGACAAAACAACAGGCTGTTCATCAGGCTCTAACAGAACAAACGATAGCAATTTATTACCACCCAAGCACTTGAAATAGTTTGCATAAATATTTGTGTAATGCAAGTTTACCACGGCATGAGTTATTTCCTACCTCAAGCACAGAGACAACATATAGCATGCATTAGGCAGCCTGGAGCTCTGTGTTACCACAGCTGGACCATTTCCAACCCTGAAATAGCTTGGATATGTCTATGTTCCACCAGATTGTACAGGGTAGGCATTTTCAGCAAAGATCTAAAGCTGCAGCTGCCTCAAGTTTGTCCTTCCAGCCATACAGCAAAATCTCATTTCCCAGAAACAGAATCCTGGGTTTGCTCTGGCAGTGCCGGCAGCCTTTGGATGCTCTTCCTTCCTTCCTTCTGGCCTGGAACATAAGCTGGGATCACTTTTGTGGTCTCAGGCTCAATTCAAAGTCACAGAAGAGGAAAAGTGCAGATTTACTCCTTTTTAAGCTTATGCACATAAGGGAGCTACAAACCCAGTTGTTTCTTTTCCAGCCCTTTTTATCATTTAAGTAGCATCAAGTTGGCTTGCAACCAAACACTGTGATTTTACCACTATGGTCATAGATTTCAGCAAATTTGTTTTCTCCAGACAAAGAAAGACAGGCCAATAAATGCAGATGAAAGATAAAATGCAGCAGAAAGTGAAGGGATAGGAAAAAAGAATGAGTATTCTTGTCAGGGTATGGTGATGAATGGGTAGCTATTATTTTCAGTCTCAGGCATGAACCAGGAATTATCTTTGGACGAGCTGAAGTTGCAGGTCAAGGTCAATACCTGAGTCAGGATTATGATTCAATGTCTGGATCATGTTTCTTCCTCACTTCACAGCTTAACCCCCAAAAAGCAGGGGCAGTAGGGAAACACTAAATATTAATATTTTATCTTAGAAACTAGGGCTATTTTTTAAGTTACTAACACATATTAAAATTGCAAGAAACAAAGTGAGACCACATCTTCATGAGCTTAGAGTAGGGTGCCCAACTGCCCACCAAGGATTTATGAGGTCTGGAACACTAACGTAGATGTCCTAGGCATGTGTTACAGATGGAAAAGAGAGAAAGCTAAAACCAACAACGAGAGAAAAAGACTACTTTTCTTGCGATTTATAACACTGCAGCATTACTGCTGTGTAGGCACCAAGGTTGAGGGACTACTGCTATAAGCTTGAATACAATAATCCTGGGCTTATGGTTCAGCTTTTCAACCCACTGGCAACTCAGACTAAGCTCTGCATGGTAGCTTTCAGCCATAGAGCTCAAACTTTTATCTTGGAAAGAATTATTTTAAAAAGCCAAGGAAATGATAGACAGAAAATGAATAAAAACTGACGAACCATCCTCTGCTGTCTCCTAACTTACCCTGTTTCATACATTTCATCACACTGGAAAAAACTCATTGGTTATTTTACAGTCCTCTATAGCTTGAGTTGGGGTCACTAAAAAGAAGTGCTCAGCAAGCAATAAACTGTCCTAAGCATGGTTTTAAGACTTTCTTAGATTTCCATGGTAGTAATCCACAGTCCTAAATCCATCTCAATTTCAGCTGACTTGGTGTATCTACATGAATGATCCTGCTATCACAAGAATTATCTGGACCCATATCCATGGTAAAAAAAATACAGTATCACTTGCAAGTTTTCACCTTCCATTTAAAACAGTTTGAAAAATGAAGGGCACTGAAGATTCCCCCATGTTCACATCAGGCAGGGGGGGTGTCAAGCTGCTCAAAGTTTTCAAGTCTGTAGCAAATTTTCAGAAAAGCAAAGGAAATATATATTTGTGAAATGAGAAAGACTAAATGAAAGCCTAATAATCTCCCAAAGGGAACAGGAAAAGAAATGATGTTAATGCAATTACTGCTGATAACATTTTGAAAGAGTGTGTGTGCGTGAGAGAGAAATTAGTACATCATCTTGGAAACCTTAATTACTGGGATGTTAATTACACAACAAAGCTATCCTCTTCTAATGAAAGAAATGAACGGATATCAGAAGTGTTGTTCCATTTAATCCAGAAAACGAGCACTGAGATCCAAAGTTGTGTGATGTAAATCTGGAATAACTCAAAAGAAGTCCAGGGAGTTACCCAGTCTCCAGCATAAGATGGCAGAGATGCGATGCAGTTAGGAAACCCACAAAATACTGTCTGATCTCTCTCTTGGGAGGAGAGAGGCTATGAGGTTGGATCCCTTTGGTCCCTGCACATGACTGAATGCTGACTTACATGTAGTTTAGCTAGCGAGGTTCCCTCACTTGGATCATTGGCCCCTTCCTCCTGAAGTATTGAGCAAGAGGCCCTTGTTCCCATGTCATTCCATATAGAGGTTGTTACTTCTCTGGTAATTGGGAACCAGAAGTAATTAGGGGGATAGGATCTTTTCAGTGTTCAGTTAGTTATATATTTAAATCAAAAAAGCGAATGTTTCACTCAGACACAAATTAGGCTATTAATTAGACTTCTGTTGCCTACACAAGTCTGACTGTTTCACCTGCTCATCAGGGTGCAGACCTTAGACTTGGTCTTCCATAAGGGAAATAAAGGATTTGTCCTTTTAAGAAATGGCAAATAAAATGAAAAGAGACTTTTCCTCTCTCTTATGATTCAAGCCTGAGAAATTCTTCCTTGGATAATTTCTACTCATTGTTTTGAAAGCAAAAGGCCTATTCTTAGTTAGAACCGTTTAAGCAGAAAGTTTGCTAGCATAGGTGTTCTTTAGGTACAAAGTACTTCAGGTATAAGGTATAAAGTAGATATAAGAAGACATAAAGTTTGTTTCCTTTTTTTGTGTGTGTGTGAAAGAGGAAAAATACAGCTCTTTCATGCACTGAACCACTCTTCTCCCCTTGCTGTATGTTCATGATGCTACTACATACACCTTTTTGGTAGTGAGATGACCTGAGCGAGCTCAAGTGTTCAGAGCATGCTTTGAAACCTCAACTCCAAAATCCAGTATCATTTTGGTGATGCAAAATAATTCACAGACATATAAGTGGTGCTTCTTGGGGTCCATATGCTGGTTTACTAATTCATAGAATCAGAGAATTGTTTAGGTTGGAAAAGACCTTTAAGACCATCGAGTCTAACCGTAAACCTAACACTGCCAAGTCCACCACTAAACGATATCCATAAGCACCACATCTACACATCTTTTAAATACCTCCAGGGATGGTGACTCAACCACTTCCCTGGGCAGCCTGTTCCAATGCTTGACAAGCCTTTCAGTGAGGAAATGTTTTCCTAATATCCAATCTAAACCTCCCCTGGTGCAACTTGAGGTCATTTCCTCTTGTTCTATTGTTTGTTACTTGGGAGAAGAGACTGACACCCACTTCAGTATAACCTCCTTTCAGATAGTTGTAGAGAGCTAAACGGTCTCCCCTCAGCCTTCTTTTCTCCAGACTAAACAACCTCAGTTCCCTCAACCTCTCTCATAAGACTTGTGCTTCTAGACACTTCACCGTCTTTGTTTCTCTTCTTTGGACACACTCTAGAATCTCAATGTCTTTCTTGTACCGAAGGGCCCAAAACTGAACACAATATTCCAGGTGTGGCCTCACCAGTGCTGAATACAGGGGCACAATCACTTCCCTGCTCCTGCTGGCCACACTATTTCTGATACAAGCCAGGATGATGTTGGCTGCCTTGGCCACCTGGGCACACTGCGGGCTCATGTTCAGTCGGCTGTCGACAAATACCCCCAGGTCCTTTTCTGCCAGGCAGCTTTCCAGCCACTTTTCACCAAGCTTGTAGTGTTGCCTGGGGTTGTTGCGACCCAAAGCAGGACCCAGCACTTAGCCTTGTCGAATCTCATACAGTTGGCCTCGGCCCATCAATCCAACCTGTCCAGATCCCTCTACAGAGCCTTCCTACCCTCTAGGAGATCAACACCGGCTTGATGCCATCTGCAAACTTGCAGAGGGTGCATTCAATCTATTAATTTTAAGCAGCTTTTTCCCATTCTGAAATGATTTACAAATTTCAATGGACTATTTTTTTTGACTATATCTATAGACATACTTCTCCATTAGTGCAATGTTGGCTTGTTTCATAGTATTCTGTGACTGGAGCTCCTTCAGGTGTTGGAACCAAAGAAGGAAAAAGCCACAGCCTACCACTTGCTGACTTGGTGGGACTGGGACACTTTATTCTGGCTATAGCAGAGGGAAATTGCTGGCTGGGTGAAGGAAAATAGAGCCTAGTACACAGAGGGCCTATTAGAGTAACCATAGGAACAGGTAAGACTGCAAGGCGGCTCAGATGAGAAGTTCAACTATTATTTAAATTTGTTAATAAAACAAAACCCCAGGAAAGGGATGAACTTCATCTTTTTACACTCTGTGCAGTTTTTAGCAGAAGTAGGATAAGGATGTCCTTTTGCTCATAAGCAAGCCTTATCTGAAGTTTTCATCACATACAGAGCCAACAGAATAAAACAGACATTTCTGTACTTCAGAGAAGTTCTTGGGCAAATATGCTCTCATTTCCTTCAGATCTGGCTGCTTAGAATTCATACAGAGCCCTAGCATGAGGTGGCTGGATTTCATCAAAGGTTTCTTTCCCTTAAGGATTTGTTCCTCCCCTGATGTGCTCTTGTGACTCCTGCTGACACTAGTGGGGAGTAACGCATGCTTGGAGGACAGCTCTGGTCCTACTCAGTGAGAAAGGGGAGGGATGGGAAAGGACCAGAAGGAAAAGCAAGGCTCTGAAAACTTTCTAATTATAGGCTGGTGTGTTAAGTGTTCCAACAGCCAGTGTGCAGTACTGAGCATTTGGCACAGTACAGCTTTGTTTTTCCTGATTAGAGAGGAACATTTGAAAGTGTGGGGAATGAGTCAGGAACAGAGCAAAAAGAAAAGCCCACCCCACTGGTAAAACGTGGAGGTGGCTGCGGCTGCTGAACACATTCCAGTGGTGCATTAGCAGCGATAAGGCTGATGCTGTAGTTTTTATTGTGGGTGGGTGTACATCACTTTTCCAGGCAGTGCTCTTGACTTCCATTAGACTGAGTGAGCAAAGACTACTTGTACAAGAGCATCCGTAAAAGAGCCTGAAGAATCAGGTCTCTGAGCTGGTAAGTCAGTAGTGTTACTGCACAAGGAAGGTCTTTGCCTTTCTCCACAGGGTGACCTAAACAGGAGATAACCTCAGAGACACACTAACTCCTACTCAATAATAGATTCACTCATGATTTTTCTTAGGGAGATCACAATACAGTTCTTATGGGTGGCTCACTGGAAGGAGGTGCAGGGTCGTATATTAAAGTAAAAGAAGAAAGAAATGAACAAGAGTGAGACCGCACAGCACAAAGCACCATTGTGCAGTGCACCCAAGTGTTCATGTACACGTGCTTACTGTACTATAGTCATCTGTTCTTCCAGGTCATGCCTCAGGGATGGAGACAGCGATGTTGTGTCCACTACAAGGAGCCCTCTTTCCCAACAGATGTTATTGTAGACACAATCCCCACATGACAGAGTGCAAGTCAGAAAACTCTGCAGATATATGTCTTTTCTTGCATTTAAGTAAATAGATCATTCTCTCCCCACCCCCTTCTGTATAACTTTATAACCAATTTCAGCTTGACTAAAATGCACATCAATTCAAAGAATAGGAGTTTAAAAACAACATCTTAAAATAGATTTCATTTTCACTTCAGTCCTGGTGCTAGACCTCCTTACTGGTTTCTGCCTCAGACTCTCAGTCAGACCTGGCCACCTCCCTGTTGCTCTGTTTAACTTCTTCACTGCCAGCCACCATTACAAGCTGACCTTCCTAGACCTTGTCCTGACTACTTGGGAGAGGACAGTTCACTCCATGCAGAAAGGACCTAAAATTGACCAGCAGGGAAGAAAAGGGTAAGGGAACCATTTACAAGATTGCATCTACCTGTCAGCTCAATCCCCTGCTTGCAATGATCCTGGAGGCAAAAGAAGAAACTCCTAAACCTAGTGATGTGGCTGTGTGAGCCTGTTTGGCTAGAAGTCCAGTGCAAGCATTAAATGGTGGATTAATTTCAACAGTGGAGGCAGAAGAATAAGAAATGTGTATATTACAGTAAAGGTTACACCTGAGATCTCATGTGAGATCGCTGAGTTTACATGCTCGGCCTGGCTTGGGTTTGTATATCTGAGCTTGCACAGTAAAACCTGGAAAAGAAACGTGAAGGATGAATGCTGGGAGGTATCTCACAGTGCATCAGGGTTCAGGTCTTGACTGAAGTTCTCACACCTCAGAGGATCAAAACAACCCAATAATACAGTTACTGTACATTTTGTAGCACAGGTTTTAAAATTTTTGGAGGACAAAGCTGGTCTGCTCCCATGTGGCTGAGATGATTCAAAGGCCTGAGGAGCATGTGGAGGCTGCTGAGAGGCACCTGTGAGAGACTCCCCACCCTGTTCCTGTGCCAGCACCACAGGGCTTCTCACTTCTGCCACCCCAGGGGCATCTCAGTTGTGATATTCCTTGACTTCCCCCAACCACGACACTGTCCAAATTGTTCACACTGCAATGATGTGGGAAAATGATGGTGTGCCTGAGGGTATTGCTCTCTCAGAAGTTCTGGGAGTGTGTTCAGAGCTTGAGATGTTGGGGAAGGGTAGGCTGGGATGTCAGCTTGACTGAATATGGCCTCTTTTTTGAAAATACAATTTCAGTTACTTCCTCTCTAAATAGCCTTATCATTTCTACAAGTGACTACAAAATGGATATTAAAAAAGCAAACTTTGTGAACTTGTGAATTTGCTTCCAGATAAAAGTACTGCCTTAATAGTCCTGGAGTATTATTTATCTACAGAGGATAGTAAAAAACTGCTCCTATGTCTTCTCTTATTCCTTTGCCCATCAGAGGGCAAGTAGGAAATGAAATCCCTGGAGCCCATGCAATATTTGGCCTTTCTATCAAAGTAAATGCAGTAAAAAGATTTTCTCATTGCATTTAAGAATCTCCAAACCAGTGGAATAAATTCTGTAGATATATATAATAGAAGGTTTTTCTTTGGCATTCTTTTCATCTGGAGGAGATAACACTGGAAGGAAAGGTGTGGACGGAAGAAGACAGGACCCTGAGCAGAAAGTGTTCTGAATCACCTTTGTAATTTTATATTTCTCCTGCATGTTTGATGCTATGTGCAGGTTCCCTTTGCTCTGTGTGATTCCCATGGAAAATTCCAACAGGGCTCAGCTCCACAATGGTGGGGATTGCTGTGGTGCGTATCATCTTTGGTCTTTTAAGCACTGGACAAAGAGCCAATTCTTTGCAAGCAGTGATGCAGTTATGGAAATACTCTTTTTCCAGTTGCCAATTTTCCACTTTTATGGCTGGCTCAAAGAATTTCAAGCCTGCTGCCTGTTCTGCTTTGTGACAAAATATTATACACTGAATTTCCACTATCTGCATTAATGGGTTGTGCAGGTACTACATGTAAATAGCAGGTGCCAGCCTGGAGACATCTCTCCTTTGAAATTTCAAAGACGTTCTTTTGTGGCTCTAAGGAGGTTTTGAAATCTTCTCAAATGCAGTTTCTTTTCAGTAAGGAGAGCTATTTCTGCTTCCTCCCATTTATTTCCCCCTCCTTTTGCTTTCTGGAGGAGAGGGAATACTAGCTGGATTGGTATGTAGGAACTCAAAATATGCCTTGCTACTTACTGATGGTGTAGCGTCCTTTATACTCTCTGGGTCTGGCAGGGGTCAGTTTGCACTATTTGCAGCTTGTCTTTTTCCAGCAAGGCTTTCCAGGAAGACAAGTTCACTACGGAAAACTGGGAAATTTCAGGGAGTTATTAGAACAGATGCCAGAGCAACACCTAAATTGTTTTTCTTCATAGGGGATTTGTCTCCAGGACTTGAAATAGTCTTTTAAGGCTTAAAGAATGCCTTTAGCCTCTCCTTATTTCAGTTTCTCATTGATGTTTTGTGCCAAAAAGGCCATATTCCTAAATCATGTAAATGTAATGCTATCCAAGGGCCTGATGGGTTTTAATCACTCTCAGGGGTAAACACAGGGAACTGCTGTACAAGGAGCATCTGAGCAGTCTGTCCTCATACCTGCCTCTGGTGTCACAGAAAGTGTGCCCTGCAGAGTCCTTCTTCCTCTTGATGTCTACCTGAATTCTGCACATCCTTGTCTCAGTGCTGACTTGAGTTTAAAAGAAACCAAGTGGACAGGTGGAGAACAGCCCACGGGTTGTAATTAAAATAAAGATCAAGGCAATTTCCAAGTTAATGGATATACTTCACCCATCATTCCATCACCTACAGCTGCAAATATGCCTGAGAGCAGCCTCTTACTGTGCGGCTGTCACACTCATGGGTCTAAGAGTGTCTTTGTCCCCTCTCTGTCTTTACCTATGCCAGAATGGGATTCTGCTATTATTCCACTCTTGACTTTGCCCTGTAGGTTGTAACACTCTGATTTAACTGTGCATGAACTTGTTTCTCATCCTTTCTCCTTGTCAAGGTGAGAGCAGCACATGAATCTCATCTCTATATGATGAAAGTGCTTTTGGAAACTAATTCTGGGTTGGAATTTTTTTTCTTTAAGACAAGAAGTCCTTTTTCAAAAGTAGTCATGGGCCAATCCAGATGGTAAAAATTGGCATAATTTCACAGAAGTCAGTAATACTACAGCAATTTAAAAGAGGTGGAGAGGTGATTCTGTAGAACCAAGAGGTTAAAGAACAAACATATCTGTTCAAGCAGTTTGTAAAAGATGGATGTAAAAGACTAAATAATTACCCAGTACATCTTCCTAATGCAGTATTGTCTTGGTTCATTAACTAATACTTTATTCAAGTAGTTCCAAGTGATAGGGTTTCTACCATTTTCCTTATCATCTCCTCATAATTAAAAAAAAATCATAATATAATGTCCCTGGTCTTCAGTCCAGGTGCAGTTTCTTCCCTATTTCTGCTAGGGCACACTACTGATAAAGAGACCTTGAGTTTATGTGTTATCTTCCATCTCTAGATACTTCCTACTTTTAAGATCTTTGGAAGTTGGGTTTTTTTTTTTTGCTATCACCATAGCATATAGTTCTCTCATAGTCAGAACAGACTTTCCAACTCTACTACTGAGTGAAGCAAATGGTTTCTAAAAAGAAATGTAGTACCCCACCATTGAGAGACAGTTCTTGAAACAGAGAACAAGTGCTAGACCATCTTCTGAGATGCAGGGTGCTTAACTAACCTGGGGACTAGCAAGTCATTTATTAACAGCATCAGACCTGGTCCCACCACAGGGCCCTTTCCCACTTCACCACTGAGTACCTTTTGGTCCATCAACACTTTTAAGTGCCCCCTCTGCCCCAGCATGCTGATTGCACCCACAGCTCACTGTCCCTTCTAAGCTTTGCTTGGCATTACTGTTTCCCTGATTTCTTCTCTCCAATACCTTTCCAACATCCCAGATGATTCCCTGCCCTACCATAAACACCTGAGCTTCCCCAAGTCAGGTCTAATTGCATTGTTATTGTTTGACTATTCTTATTATTCCTTGGCAAATATTGAGGCTCCTAATCCCACAGCAATAAGAAAAGAAAACAAACAAACCCACCTTGAATGAAGCTTCTTTTCCAAAGCATAGGGACACACTTGGAGATGACTCGATTTCCTTTTCCAGCTTTGTAAACTGCTAGACATAGGCATTATCATCTCAGAGCTAAATCTATTGTGAAGCTATGGAAATTGCTTTTACAGTTTGCCCTGGCTGTGATCCCCTGCCTACCTGCATTTCCTGACCCTTCACACCCACCAGAAGCTGAAGAAGGAGGTGATGATGGGTGCCAAGCATTGGGAAAACCATCACTGACTCTTTGCCAGCTGCTATCCAGAAAGCACTGCCAGCCCCTGCCGCCATTCCCTTCTGTCATTGCTTGTCCTCTCCCGTGTTTACAACACAGGAGTTGATATCAGCTGTAAATGTCACATGTGTCATTATTAATTCCCTTTTACATCAGAGGCTGCTGTGAAACAAAACCTGGGAATTGAGGGCAATTCAGAAACATGAAAAATGTCATTGAAGAGCAGGTGGCAATAGAGGTGGATGAACTGAAGAGAAGAATAAAGGTAGTATGTACTGGAGGTGGGAACTGGACAACTTTCCTCACTTTACTCATTGCCTACAGGGTCTCTCCCACCCACATGTGGCTTTGGAAATGAAGGTAAGAGACCCTGTACCACTGGCTTTACAGTATGAGGCTGACCTTAGCTAGAGACCAAGTAAAGGTGATCTGGGGACCCAATCCACCAAAGTACCTTGGTTTCTATTTCCTGCAGCCTGAATTATATTTGCTGCAGTCTTAAATGTGAGTGAAAGACAAAAAGCGAGGCTCTATTACAGTCCTCATTTCTTTTCTAATGTTGGCTGTAAATGTTTATCATGTTGCTCAATGCACCCTGTCGAGCCAGAACAGAAAAGCAAATAAACCAAAGGAAGGTGGCTTTATTAATGTCTCTCTGATCAGAGTCGTTTTATGGTGGTGAAAGGATGCAGACATGATTGAAAATAGGACCTTGCCTGAGCTAAAAAATAAGCCCTTACGTAAGACAGTTGAGAGGAATATTTATATAAATGGAAGTGCAAGTGAGGCAAGAGGGAGGGAAGGCTGTAGTCTTGATCAGGCATGTGAAGGAGTGGAGGGAAACAGAGACTGGGAAAGACAAGTCTTCTGGGAAAGTCTATTTTGTATTATAGGATGGTTCTCTTGTAGTCTTTGAAGCAACTTTTCTTTTTCTGTCAAGACAGAATGTTTGGCCATTTGACTTGAGCCTATCTTACTAGTTTAAACAAGATTAATATTTTGCCTTGTGCATTGTGATGCTGTGATTTGACAGATCCAGCTGAGACTCAGGAGATCACAGCTTTGCTTTCAGCTCTGTCACTGGCCTGCAGGGTGACCTGGGTCAAGTCATGTCATCAATCTTTGTCTCATTTTCTTGCCTTCAGGTGGGGCTACTGGGAATAATCTGCCATTTTTTCAGCCTGTATTGAATACCCCTGATAGAGAGATTGGGTTCAAGCTTGTGTGGAAAGCTCTAGTGATGCCTGGTCACATATATTCAAATACTTATTTCAATGTAGCTAAGCTGATGGACAGTGGGTGGCTGCTGTTTGTCCTCATCACCTGAAGGAATGCTTTAGAACACTCAGTGCTGGAAGTCCTGTAAGTCTATAGAATCAGCGGAAAAGAACTACTCCTATGGTGGCTTCAGGGGGTCACATTCTTTGCTGCCCTGCTCTGTTGAGGTTTGGTGGGCTGCTGGCGTGAGCCTGCATCTTCAACGAGGCAACAAAACATCGAAACCACCATGTATCACAGCATAGTGTAGTTCAGAAAGTGCCTATACTGGCTTTGACACCAGAAGCAGTTCACTCATTCCAGCAGGAGATCTGCTTGACCTAATTTTCCCTGCTTTTCCAGCATAAGCACAGCTAATGCCCATGAAATGTTTCCAATACTTGCACTCAGAGATTTTGTGTGCTATGCAGTGCAGTGCCATTGGCATTTCCTGAGCAAACCAGATGCTCAGCAGCTCTGAATGGTTATATTTACACTGTATTTTCATCCTAGGCTTGAGCCCTGGGCTTTGGCTCCACACACCCTGATATTTTGCCCAAGCTGATCTCAGCTGCTGGGAAGCAGTTCAGAGCATCCTGCCTGAGTGTGGCAGGAACCTGTCCTTGCTTCTCTCTCTTACCCCTCACTCCCCATGCACACCTCATTTGCTGAAGCAGGACTGACCTGAGAGGTCTGGGCTGCCTGTGCAGGAGTCAGGGCTCTCAAGTTTAGGCTGAGCTTGGGAACAGGGGACAAACTGGGGTTCTGAACACAGTTTGCAATGTGGACTAGTGAATTCTGCACGGCTCTTTTTGGCAGCAGCTACGCAGAAGATGCTGGCCAAGAATAGGGCCTTTTTCAGACGGACTTACTACCATATGCATATGGATCCCCAAAACATAAACATAAGGCTGAAGTATGGTTGGGGATGATGTTTTCCTTTCCTTGTACCATGTGCATCTATTTGTCTCTCTCTCATGTGACTGCTATTTCTCTTTGCAGTGCCATGCAAGAAGAGCCCACATGCTGGGCATCAAATGGAGATTATACAGATTCACATCTCAGCAATTTATCTTTTGCAGTCTTGTTTGAGACTTAAAGTACCAATCTGGCTTTTAATACCATGGGTACTACTAAATTTGAAATGACTCTGAGGGATAGCTACACAGATTCAGAAAGCTTTTTACATAGCCTCAACTTTAATATAGGTGGATGTCTGTCTGTCTTTATTCCTCCCTGTAAAAATCTTAGAGTATGTAGGTACACAGCTAGTCAGGCTTTTGGGTTGTCTGGCTGGGATCTGTCACACTACTCAGAGGCTCTGCACCTGCAGAGAAGTAAATATGATTTGGTATGGATTTTGTACACATTCTTAAAGCTATTGGGCAAACAAAAATAAATTCAGGACTACACATTACCAAGCCTGATTTTTATTTCAGCTGATGCTATTATGAGAAGCTCAGAGGTAAATAATCCAGCTTCAGTATTAGAAGCAGCATTTAATCATCCCATTTGTGCAATCACCAAGCAAACCCAATATATTGTCTGTTTTAAAAACTGTTGGAAATGGGAGGGCACGATGGTGGTGTGATTCGCTGTAGCACCAGCGAGAGGTATATAATGAAACTAAACTGTAGAGCTGGTGAAAGATGGTGACGCCAAAACTGTGTTTATTTGGTGTCTGAATCACCTATCTAGACATGCCATAAAGTGCCTTGTGTAGGCGGCTGCCCTCCCACTGCTGCAACAGGGGCCTGAGCAGAGGGCACAGGGAAACGGAAATTTCGCATCCCTTGTTTGACAGTCTGTAGGTGATGGCTTTAAACAACGTTAAATCTTGTCCTATAAAAATACCCTTTAAAGTGTGCTTGAGAGTGAGAGGAAACTAAAACTTTGTGGGTTTTTTTTTTTATTCCTGGCTCTTTCCCAGTGGTAGATATAGGCACTGACTGTATATGCAGGCACACAGTCACATGCTCTCCCCTTAAAATGAGGGAATAGAAAGTATGGAAATGTCTCCTGGTGCATAAAAACTGAAAAACTAATAATAATAATAAAAAAAACCAAACCAAAAAATATACCAAAATACCCCTCAAAAAAAAAAAACAACCGGAAAATAAAATACTTAGGATAACAGCAGGGCTGTATTCTCCCTGTTGCTTGCAGCATGGACTCCAGTGAAACAGAGACCGAAACAACTGCAAAGGGACCAGGCACAGCTCTGTCTGGTTTGCTATTAGGTCATGTTTGGGGTGCAGGTAAGTTGGATGGGCTGGCTTGGCATGATCCCAGATCCTGGATTTCCTCTGCTGAAAGTGATCAGTCCCCAGTCCTGGGATGCTGTCTGGAGCAGGAACACTGGAGGTGAGGGCTGTATCCCTAATATTTACCAGGCTGGCTTTGCTTGTGCCTGCTTCCAAACAGACAGCCCTTTGCTTTTTGGGCATGGACTGAAGCTGACCTGAAGAGGGATGGATGTAGGCATGTGCTCGGTGCTTTCCCTAGTCAGAGCTGGAACAACTATCAGATCACACTCTGCAAAGCAATAACACCTGAAAAAAGCTACTCCCTTGATTCGTAATTACTGGTGTTCCAGTGGGAACCTCTCCATTTATTTTGGCGGAGTTTCCTGACCCTCAGAAGCATAACTAATTAGCAGATACCTATCAGCAGTTAGACTCTCTGGAACACTTTTCTGAGCCCTTTACACAGGTGGGCCACATCTGTTGCTATTTCAGGGAAGACCTAGATTCCTTCCGTGGCGACAGCCAACGGTTGAACAGCTTGAGTCGCACAGCTACTACAGCAAAGCTCCCCCAGCTTTAGGCACTTAACTGAAACTTGGCCACCAAGCTTCTTTCATTGCCAAAGGACAGAGCTAGGCACCTCCAGGCCATGGTTTGGATGTCAGCAGACTGGACCACAGAGGACAAAGGGTGCAGCAGCACTTCTCCCTGCAGAACACAGCAGCTCTGCTTCTGCGCCTGCCAATAGATGAATTTTGGTAGGATAAATCCAGCCCCACCAGTAGATTAGCTCTGAGTTGTAGGAATATTATAATTCTCTGAGGGCACTGCTGTGTAGATTTCCTTTCCTGAGGCTGTTTAATAGAGGCTTCATTAAGGGAGGAGGTGATACAGGGCCATGTAATTTCAAAGGAGAACAAAGCTTGCTGTAGAGGTGTGAGCAGAATCCTGGCAGCTATCTGTAGTCAGGCTGATTAGATAACATTTCTCAGGCAGTGTTCATTAGGAAAAAAAGTCTTTGTATTAAGCTCATTTTTAGTTTTTGCAAAATCATATCAAGTTCTGTGGAATTCCTGCAGGAGAAAACATTTTTTAAACAAAAAGAAATTTAGGATCCCATTTCAAAATTTCAGTTTGAAACTTGAAAATTGTATCTGTACTGCTTTTCTAGGCATTTTTCATATTTCTGTTTTGTGTATGCATTCTTTCATGACATCTCTGTTGAAATGTTCTCATTTTAATTTTAGCACAATAAAACAATCTGCTGGGTATCAATGAAACCAGGAGTCAATCTGCTTCACAAAAAGAAGTAAAATACTCTAATTAGCTTGGTGTAGCAATTGCCCTTAATAACAAAAAAAAAATAACAGACAAATACTAAGTTATTTCAATGACCAGTTGCTGTCATACTTTGATATACCAGCAGAAGTAGGAACCAATGTTATATTGTGTTACTAATAAAAAATTATTTTTAATACCTACATAAAATTCAGAATGACTTTTGAAAGCCAGATAGGAAACATGGGGAAAATTCCAGAAGCAATTCTCTTTGAACATCCAGTTTTTTCCTCTTTTGGCCTGAGTTCTACTTCCAGATTTGAAATTGAGGCTGCAGGTAAGAAACCTCCAATCAATCTGTCTGTGGTGCCCCAGCCGTCTTCTCCTTTCCCCTGGTGGTGATAACCATCCTCAGATTTCAACAAACTTAGCTTAATCCCCTGCTTCCTTTCCCCCAACACACTTCACTGATAGGTGTAACTGAAGGTGCCAGACCTCAGAAAGAAGAGGCTGGGGCAGGGTCTCACATTGCACCCTGTCATTCAGTCTGTCGAAGAAGCAGCGACCTGCAGCAGGAGCGGACAGCAAATAGCTGGAGGCAGGAAACATTTCAGCTGGTCCCGGACTCTCTTCTGCCTCCACCTGGTAGTCAGCATCCCATGGCCAGCAGCAGCTGCAGGCAGATCTCATCCTGCCTTTGTCTTAATTTGCCCTTTTGTAAAGAATGTAAGTAATAATGTAGCTACCTACCTCAGAGGACCGCAGGAATTAATTAATGTTAGTAAAGTGCTTTGAAGATAAGATCTAAGAATTATTATTAATAATTTACCTGCAATTTGCTCTGTGCCTTAAAAGACAGAAATAATTTACCATGAAATGATGTGATACTACCCAGGGCTATATTAAGGTCTTGAATGGATGTGAAGGGCTTACATTACCGTTAATGTAAACCACTATGTAGAGGTGCCAAAAGGCAGAACTGCGCTTTATGTAAATACCCAGACAGGACCTCATTATATCACACAGAATTAGTATTTATAGGATACAGAGATCTTATGAATTATAAGTTACCCATTTCCTGGAATATATACAGGGGTGCAGACTTCTTACCTAAGAAAGGTAAAAATTAATTCATCATATGCATTTAAATATAATAACAGAAAAGACTTGAAGATATATTAGTCTGAAAGGCAATACGCTTGAGGTTTTCCTTGGTTTCCTCAGACTGAAACAATGACCCTCTTTGCATAACTTATCTCCCTCTGTTTACCCCATTCATTATTCTAGCAAGGCACTAAGTGTAATCTTCATTGGAAATACTTGCTTTGCCACAAAAGTGAAGGCTTAAGCTTCAAGGCAACTAGATTCAATGCTGCAAAGCCAAGAGACCCATGAACAGAAGCAAAGACACCAAAAGACCCATAACACCTCCTCCTGACAGAAGAATCAGGGAGAAGAGACCAACACGCTCACCTGGCATCCTTGGTTTTTCGGAGAGAAAAAGAGGCAGCTCCAGCAATATCCCAGTCCTTCCTGCAACTGGAGAGTAAAGGGATGCTCGCAAGAAGATCCATGCATGGCTCTCATATCTCTGCTCTGCTACAGCCTGCGCTGCAGTAACTTGACATGAAGTCAACTTTTCTTTGTGTGATAAATGAAGACAAGCCACCAGCAACACTTCATGAATCTCTCCTTTAAACCTTTTCCAGAGATCAAGACACATTTTACTTGTATAGTTTATGAAGATGGCACAGTTCAGAGATATCAAAGGGGAGAGAAATATACCCGTCTGAGTAAAGGATTCTTGGCAGCCACCACAGCTACGAGATGAAACAGATTGACTCTGGTGGCAGTAGAGAGTATCTTCACTCCCAGTCTGAGGGCCAAGCTCTGGGCAAATTTTATGCAGAGACCATAGCAAGCAGCACGAGGAAGACTTATTATTTTTAATAGCTCATAAGCTTTGTCCAAGTTTTTATCATATCTGTGACATAACATCTTCCTGAAGCCTTATCAAATTTATATCTCCGAGGTTAACAAAAGGTAATACTAATGAAGATGAAATGGCAGGGGTGATGAACTCTAGCTGCTGAAGAGGTGAGAATGTAAATAATTTGCCTGTGCACAAGTCTCCACAGAGGGAATTGGCAGTGCTGGTGTAACAGATTAGACTGTCCTCAGAGGACCATACTGAGGAGTTGGAATGGACACCCTAAAGTACTGTGATGTGAACCAAGTATCTCCAGTCCTTGGTGACAACAGGGACCTGATTTTTGCCTGCCTGGAGACAGAGACATAGTTATTCTCTCTCATTCTTCATTTTACAAGCCAAAGCAGTATAAAAACCTTCTATTTGTAGTCTGCAGACTTCTGTATCAGAGCAAATGATTCATGACTGAGGATTTAGGTCAAGCTAAGCAGATTTAGCTTAAGGACCTGACCATTGTTCTTAAACTGTATCTGCTCCAACATTTGTATATGAGTGGTAACTTGAGTCCCTCTCTCACAGCAGTACAGCTTACGTGATAGGGGACAACAAAGAAGTATCATGTCCTCTCTTAAAATAAAAATAGTATTATAGCTGTTTCACATAGTCATTAGCTAACATTTAGAGGGATTATGAATCAAGTTTTCCACTAAGGAATTAAAAATTGTTATTACGCCATGCTTCTCAGAGCCTTCATAGCTCACCTTTTGGATGTGCACAGATCAAAGTGCTCAGGAGGAAGATAATTTGCAATTAGGAATACTATGTTTGTAAATGTTATTTGTGCAGTTCCACTTCTATCCAGGAGAAAGTGGTGGTGCTCAAAGCAGTCCATGACTGCTTTGGCTGTTCCTCAGAAAATATTCTGAGAAGAAGAACTTCCCCAAAACACCAAGAACCAGAACACCAGTGGTCAAGTCGTCTACTTCCACCCAGTTCAGAATAAGGGTGTAAAACTGGACTAACCCAGGAAAATACCCAGCTAATGACAGTGCGCCATCTGTTCCTGTTCTTTTCTGTCTTCCACTTTGTATAGACATTAAAAATACATTAGGAAAAGTGAGTTCAAAACCTGGTCATAAAAGTCATAGAATATCAAGGATGCATGTTCTGTTTCTTTGTCTACATCAGGACTCAACTACTAGCTTTTCGCTCTGTCTCCATCTCTGTAACCTAAAATCCTATCCTGAGCTTAGGAAATCTTCCTGATAAAAGTCTCGTAGGAACACTGATGTTTTTACAAAGGAAACTTCTGGTTCATCAAATAAATCTTTTTCTGCAAATCCTTGTTTTTCTGCAAAACAGTTTGTAACAGCTCCCAGTACAGAACTTGCTGTAGATAATGATCCAGCTTCATATCTTTGCCACCAATGGTCCTCATTCCTCATCTTTATTCAATGGTTCCTGGCCTGTTAGGTGGACATAGTATTACAGAATTTTGCCAAGATGCTGCTTCTCTCCATTGCTGGATCCACACTCTGTGGTCAGAGATATGACGGGTGTCAACTGTCTTTGCTGCTTCTCAAATCCATACGCAGCCACTTGACGGTCATGCGGGGCAGACTCAGGTGTCACCAGGATGCAAGTATTTCTTCAACTATTAACATTTATGAATACAGAACCGCCCATTGCCCAGGCCAAGTGTTAACTGTACTTTTAAACAGCTCTTTGCATGTTGGCTTAGGTAAGACAGGCACTAGTCACGAAAAGAGATCATTTTACTGAGTTTGTAGCAAATTACAGTAGCAGGTGCCACTGGAGTTGAATATGCACACCCATGATTAACCAGTTCAGCTGACATTTTAGGCATATTTTTAGATGCCTCTTGTGGTACTAAACTGCCCTATACTGACATTTGTGATTTGTTTTCAATAATCTCTGCCTGGATGGCAGAATCTGTCTGGTCCTCATGGTCAATAAGCCAGCCTTAGTCATTCATACTTTCATTACATTGCAGATTGATCTCAGCCATCTCATATGTCAAGCTCTTAGGTACAGGGCTTCTGTCAGCCCCTCAGATTGGTCTTCACCGTTTCCAGTGAATTCCTAGAGTCAATTGAATGAACTGTCTTCTGGCATTACCTTTGTCTAACATACCCAGGATGCTTAACATATGTCAGACAATGGAGCACAGTGCAGAAACCTCTTTTAGCAAAGGGCAATAATCTATAATACTACCGTGTATATGGTAGTATTTGGCCTACTTCTTAAATGATAAAGTTGATGTGGCAGTGAAAACCAGAGCTTAGACAGAGGTGAGAAAAAGAAGAATTGAGGCATCAGAATGAAAAATCTCTTACTCTGGCCCACGGTGCAAATTCTGAAGGGAGGGGAAAATTTCTTTACAAGAAGAAGTGACAGGAAAGATGAAATTGTTCTCAGACCCAGAAGAAGGACTTTTTGATGCTTCTCTATACTGTACTAACATTTCTGATGTGTTGAATCTGATTTGCAATTTACTTCCATTATAAACTTTTACTGTCAGCCCTATGTTCAAACTCAGTCTTCTCAAATGCTTCATTATGTTTCAGTCTTTGCTATATTGGAGAATTTGCTGTCAGAAGCATATCTTGGGTTGTCACTACATGATTGGTATTCATGGCAACCATCTCTGGAGATATCTGGAGCAATCAGCTTCAACCAAGCAGTGATATTGACTGGGCTGGAATTCTTGAGTTGTCCATGGATCCAGGTGTCTTAGGGGCTACTGGAATGTAAATGGAATAGAAATAACAAAGTCTTTCTTGTTTCAGCTGTCTTACTGGGACTGTATGTTGATCTGATTACATTTTTCTAGGTGCAGGTTTTTTTCTGGATACATTAAAGAATTGAAAATAGAGCTTCCATTACAGAACAAATATGTTTCTGTATAATACAGATGATACCATGACATCTTTCAAGCAAGGCAACCCTCTGGGGAGTGCTCAGGTTGCACACGTTTAGCTCTGATCATCTTGATTTTCATATAAGGGTAGCTTTTCAGTAATTAGGGTAAAATACTCTCTAGACACATCTGAGCTGTCTGCTATTGTTAACTGAACTTATGGAGAGGAGTCTTGCTTAAGCTGTAATAACAGTGTATTTGTGATAACAGCACAGTGACATCAAAGAAAAGAAATTAAGATAAAATAAAATGGGCCTCTAAGTAACTGGAAAGCCTGTGGCTTTTTTCCTAAGTCGTGCAATTACAATAAATAGTATTGTGCTGTGACAAAAGTGAATGCAAAATAATATCATTGCAGGACATGCAATGAGTCAGTTATTGGGAAAATAGCTGTGGGTTCTGAAAAGAATTCTATCTCTCCTTTAAACAGATGATTATGATTATTGTTATTATTATTGTGGGACTGTAATACTCCTAAAAACAATCACTGACATTGTGGAGACACCTACCCAAGAGATGGTCTGGGAGTTTGTATTTTTGTATTGTTTAGTTACATGGGATACTGGTAAGTAGAGATCTACACAGAAATGATATGTCTGGGTTTGGATGCTGTTTTCATTTTAAACATAGAAAGTCAAAGTTTTTCAAATCTGTGAGGTGAGTGAGTGGATCAGGACCCGGAATGATCTCACTTCCACTGGAATTTGACTTCTGCTGGGGAGAAGCAACAAAAAAATCATTCATATCATCTGCTGAATAAGAAGACTCAGAGTTTGGAAACTGCCAGTTTCAAGGCTTCCAGGTTCCCAGCTCCTTGTCCACTCCATTGCTAATCTGCAACCCAGCATGCCTAAAGCCAAGGAGCAATGAAAGCCTAAATGCCTTGTGACAGCCAGAAGGTGGGGACCTGCAGACTTTGAAGCTTGGGAGCTTAGTATCTGACAGGGTCTATGCTCTCCATCCCTCATCAGCCTGCCAGGCAAGCAAACTGTCAAGCAGGGGGGAGTCTGAAACATGGGGCTTCTTGACCTCCAGCTGGAGAGGTGGGCTGGTAGGAAGCCAGGTGAACTTTTCAGGTAATCCCACCCACAAGTCACTGACATGTGCCTTAGAAATATGCACTGATGGTGCTTTGGCATCAGTGCAGCCAGGGTTGCAGGTAGGTAATTTGTGATGAAGTTGTGGTAGGCAAAAATGGCTGTGCTGATCCCACGGCTTCTGCCAAAAGGATGGTCCCATTTGTCCCCGACCATTCTTTTCATTTGTGCCCTCTCCAGCTCTCTTCCAAGCCATCAGCAGGCTGATTCAGCTCACAGAGCTGACAGAAAGGTAGTTACTTCTTTTTATTTTCTCAATGAGTTTTCTGTCATCATTAGAATAGTTTCAGTTATTGTTGGAAGCTGGAGTAGGGGAGGAACGGAAAAGCAGGAAAGGGGAGAGCAGGACCTGTTTTCTAGATCCCTTTCCTTGGGCCAATAAACCCTCTGAGCCATATCCTCTGTGGCCAGTGACACATACATGGATTCCACTTTCTGTGCACAAACAGTCTGTGCTTCAGCACGAATTTCTAAACCTATATTCAGGTTTCCTCTTTAAAAATTAATCTTCCCTTGCCAGTTCTTCTCAACATACTGTAATTGTTATGCTTGTCCTCATAATTCTTGGAAAAGTCTGTAGGACAGAGATTACAGACAGGTCTGTAATGCACGGGGTACATGAAGGCCCTATTTTCACATACCTCAGTCCTATCAGTGGATTCTCTTGAGTACCTTTGTTGACTATGGTAGAATTACTTTGTTATACAATACGTACAAACAGCACACAAAAGTGTTATCCTATTGCAGTCTGCTGACAGCAATGAGACTTATGTCCATAGGAAAACAATGGGCTTTCAACAAGACCATTGACACAGGAAACACATGGATTATAGAAATTTTCTTGATAGTCTCATTTTCCAGGATACAGATAATTTATTGTACCCAAAAGAGTTAGTATTTTTTAATATATCAGTGCATTCTCTAGGACGCACCAAAGAGCAATTATACAGTTTTAGCCTCTATGAGCACGAGCCTTATCTGAACAAAAGATGCCTGAGGAAGTAGGCCCTGTGTGCCGCACAGATACCACTGAACACATCTTGAAAAACACAGGGGAATCACAGAATCACAGACCGGTTGAGGTTGGAAGGGACCTCTGGAGGTCATCTGGTCCAACACCTCTGCTCAAGCAGGGCCACCTAGAGCCAGCTTCCCAGGACCGTGTCCAGGTGGGTTTTGAATATCTCCAAGAATGGAAACTCCACAATGTGCCTGGATAACCTGGGAGATGCTCATTTCCCTCAATCAGCTTTGTGGCCCTTCATTGGACTCTCTCCAGTATGTCCATGTCTGTCTTGTACTGGGCAGCTTAAACAGAACTGAACACAGCACTCCAGATGTGGCCTCACCAGCACTGAGTAGAGAGGAAGGATCACCTCACTCAACCTACTGGCAAAGTTTGTGAAATGACAGAGCAGTGACAGCTTTTGGGAAAGCCTGCTGTTTTCATCAAACTCTAGCTCCTTGGACTGTTGTGGTATGTGTGAATCCCAGCCATCATACAAAAAACCTGTCATATACGCTGAGATAAAACCTGAAAAAGAAACCTGAAAAGCTCAAGAACTAGACTTATTGTCTAAGGAATGCAAATATGAAATTATTTTTCCCTCTAAAAATCTCAGGGTATTTTTAATCCAATCCATGATTTTGGGGTTTCCTGAGACTTTAGGTTACTTGAATGTGGCAATACCAACTTCATGACAATGCATCAAATCTTGTTCTTGAAGGCATATGAAATCATACTTGGATTCTCACTCTCACCCATATTCCTTCCTGAGAAGATTTTCAGTATGGTAGGAGTATTACAACTCCAAGCAGCAGGACAGAGGAGTCGGGTTTTTTTTTTCACCAGGCACTTCACCAAGAGAACATAGTCTCCACTTTAGAAACCCATGATAACTATTTGTTTGGTGTCAGCAAGTGAATTTTTACTAATTCCTGAAGTCCTAAGAGAACAGTGAATTTTATGCTAAATTTATTCATAGACTAGATGTACTTTTTATAAAGTGCATAATAATTCTGATTTGTATGTTCAGATAATACCATCTGCTCAGGCTTGCAAAGGAAAAGCCAGGCTCTACTCCTGTATCTCTAGGGAGGACCTCTGCCTCCTGCATTTATTTTATTTAATTCATTTTTGAGAGGGTTAGGGAGAAAAAGGGTTATCAATTTGTAGAGCAGTTCTAAAAACATAGACGAAAATCCAACCACCTTTTGCTTGATGCAGCTGTAGGGCTGTTCTGTTAAAAACCACCACCAACAAAAAAACCACCAGTCCCAAAGCAGATAAAAAACATTTGTCTCCTGTACAGACTGTGAAATCTAATGTAATAATTTTATTTTGTTTTAATTACCACAGGCATTCCCATGCTTTGGCAACAACAGAAGCCATTTTGCGGTGACACAATGTGTAATGTTGGCAAAGCTAAGGCCCCGCATCCCAGACCGCTGGCTTGCTTCTCAAGCTGGATCACTCATAGAATAAAACAACATTTCATGTCCTGAAAGACTGTGTTTTGCTGTGGTGCTTTGGGGACTGGGGAAACACGCAGTTTGACTGGGATATCATTCTGATAGAAATAACTGCAAGGAGAAAAATCCTGCCCCAGAGTGCCTACAGCCTCAGGCTCCAATCATGCAATGTATTAAGCATGCACTGCACTTTGTGCTCAGTGAGCAGTTCAGCTGACTTCAGTGCTGCCTAAATTGTGCCTAAAGTTAAATACATACATGTAAGTCTTTGACAAGTCATAGGCCAGGTGCTGCAGCCTTGTGAATTTTCCTTTGCTGTGGATCTCAGGATCTGTGGGGAGCTCCCCTGAAATGAACAAAACCACTTCTGATGCCAGGCTCTACCTAATGACAAAAAGGCAGAGATGAACAGAAAATATACAAAGGAGAGAGAAGGCAGGAGTGAAGCACATTGGAACATTGCCTATGGCTAGCAAGAAAGGAATAGTTGCCTATATGTCATGTGGGATGGCTTAAGGAGAGTAGGCATCACTGGGCGCCTCTATGCACACAGATGCAGAGAGGCTGAGCTGGCTGTGCCCAAAGGTGTGGGTGCAGGCTAGCACCACTTTGGAAACTACATGGCTGTATTAACAAAGCTCTGGGCTTGACCTGATACAATCCTGAATACGTGTGTACGTCTACCTCTGCAGACATAACCTGCCCACAACTGTTAGCTGCTGCATGAGGGAAGCAGCCAGTACAGCAGTAGAGATTTGAGTGCCAAATGCCCTCTCCAGTCATGCCTCTATGGGAGGCAATTCACTTGCATATTTACTGGGTGTCTCCCATTCACACTGGGTCCTGTTGGACAGACATCTGGGCTTTCTTCCTACTTTCTGCTTGCAATTCAAAAGAACAGAAACGTGCAAATTACTGTTTTTAGATGTGAGATATTTTTTAAGGTTCACCTCATGGTTCTGGGGAACTGACGTGACTTTTCCAAATGTTTTGGACTGGCAACATTGCATCTAGTTAGCCTTTCCAGTTGTGAAGTTCCTGGCTTGAAAGCCCTGAGGACCTCAATCCAGATCTACATTTACCCAGGTAGACAAACTGAACACTGTGCAATAGCAATGTATACGAATCTTTCTGGGGAAAATTCAGCAGTAATCAAATCCTCCTTTAAATCTTTCTTCTTATGCCTTTGTCTCACTTTAGAGCTTAATGAAATCCCACAAATGGTTGACATTATCATTAAGAAAAACAATATTCCTATTAGAAATCCCTCCCAAAGATAAACCCTTTTGTTTGGCCCATTTCTGCAGTGGGGACTGAATGGTGCAAGTTGTTGCCTTTCCAAGATCATTGGTGTTTTCTGTGATCTGGGCTGCTTTAGGCACAAGGTTCAGCACATGTTAGCAGTCTGTCCCTGCAGGATGGAAAATATGTATTCAGAGCAGCAGGAGCACTCTTGGCATGGCAATGGGTGAAGACACTTACCAGCAATGTAATAACATTTCTGAGGAGCCTTTACACCATTTGGACAATGAAATTAAAGGAAAAGATAGGTATCAGTAGGTATAAGAGAGGCAAAATAAACAGAATTGTGTGGAGGAAGGAGGAGGAAGAGAAAAGGGAGGAAAATGAGAAGAAAAAGGGAACATATGAAACAGAGGCTGGAAGGGGACTTGTTTTTTTCTTTTAAAGAGGTGGTTTTCAACTATAGTTTGCAAAATCTCTGTTGTCTGTAGACTGTTTCACAGGCATTAAAAGAAAGGTGTGGAGGAAATCCATATTAATTTAATTTCTAAAGCAGTATGTACCTTTACTGGAGAACTGCTAGGGATCCATAAGCCAAATAGTTGAAAACTGCTGGTATAGATATTGGGCATGGAAACATTTCTCTTGCTGGCCATGCAACTGTAAAAGTGATAAATGAGAAATGGAAAGAAACAGGCAGTTCCATAAGAATGCAGATTATCTCTGACAGGAAAGAGACAATGTACCGGCAGCTCAGTAGTAGCTAAAGTAAATGACAGATAGAAACAAAGAAAATAGGTCTTAAAGGAGGGGAAAATAGCTCAGCACAATAATTTTTCTTGATCTGTGGCTTTCATAATGGTGCAGTAGGCAACTCAGCCATCTCTGAGCACCTAGAGAGTTCAGTAATGAGACAGCCCCGGCTCTGGCAGCAGCCAGAAGCTGGGGATGGCAGAGTGATCATTTGTCAGCACCTGAAGCCCAGATCAATGCATGCTGCACAGGGTGAACAACAGAGTGATGGAGGGACGGGAACCTTAATTGGAGCTCACGGCAGGGTGAAATACCCTGGCTAGATTTATGAGTTTTTCCCATTACTGTTAAAAGTTTGACCAGTAAAAAAATCATGTTCCCTCTTCTGTCTCTATCTGTGAGAGAAGAGGACACACACACATACAAAATCCCCTCTGGGGCATCTCTCAGCCCCTCCTGCCGCTTTCTGAGCTCAAGCCCTTAGCATATGTCTCCACTGGTGGAGTTAAGTGTCTCCTGAGTATTTATTTCTGCTGCTGTTTAGCTGTAAGTTAAGTACAAATCTTAGCTCCTTTTTAGACTCCTGAACTGCCACACTCCTCTCTTACCCCCAGAGCTGAAGAGGCAATTTAACAGCCTTAACTAGATGTTATCATCATCTCTGTTTTGATGTGTTATTGCTAATTTGCATCCTGATTCCCTTGCCTTCAAATTTAATAGAAGGCAAGAGCTGTTCCCTTTTATTCCCTTTTCATGTTTTTTTGGTTTTTTTGTTTTTTTTTGTTTTTTTTTGTTTTTTTTTTTTTTAAGACAGAGAAAGACATAAAGAAAGCAAAGAAATAAATACAAATACAAAAACAGCTCCAGATGAAAGGCACTGAAATGTCTGCCTGCTGCTCCCTCTTGAACTGTCTGGTAGTAACTCTTGAGTTTCTTCTGCGACCCTGGGACCCTGGTGTGTGGGATTGGCTGCTGTTGGTAGCATGGGACTCCAATCTCTGCCCTGCTGGATCTTTTAACTCCTCCACGTCTGGTCAGGACACACAGCTGCAGCAGCAGGTTTCTCAGGAGCTTTGGAGACAGAACAAGATGGCACAAGGTTGTCTATGGACTGTCCCAGCAGCATTGTGAGTCCAATATAGCTCTTGTCTCATCCTCCCTGACTTGAAAAGGCTGTAGATGCCATGCAAAGACTAAGGAGGTCTCATCTATTTTGTCCTTGTCACCTTCCTGGTATGTTTCTTCAAACATTTTCCAGGGCAACTGAGCCAGAGCCAGCTGGCACCAAGGAACAGCAGCGGCAGAACTAAGGACAGAATAGAAAAGTGACATTTCACATCTCCTGAAGTGTCCTGAGCCACCCTGTACATCTTGTAAGTGCTTGTGTCTGGAGTCTTCTTGGAAAAATACATCATGTGTGAGATGTGAGCTATGAAACCTCATCACGGGGGTAAATTCTCAAGTGGTTCCCAGGAAAGCTCTTGGCATTTGGGCCTCAAATCTGCCTGGTAAGTTGTGCTCCAGCCTCACCTTTCCTGTTGGTGTGTGGAGGTGGGAGTGCAGCCAGAAAAGAGTTAACTGGTGGAGCACATTCTTAACGTTCAGTAATGTCTCTTGCCTACCCACAGGATGTATAAAAACCAGGGGAAAGAGCACAGTAGTTAGCTGCTGCTTCAACATGCAAAAGAAACTATACATGAGGCTGGATTTGTGGGAGGGCATGAAGGTTTCTGAGGAGCTGTCTCCCCCATTCATGTTGCCTGGTCTCATGGGGTGTGGAGGCAAGGGAGCAGCTGCACACCCCCTGCTCTCCTCTCTCCACAGACCTGTCCTTCTCAGCTGACACCAGTGGTAGCCATGTCAGAGACATCTCCACTCGGACAGAGATTCCCTTCCCTGACCCCGTTTGGATTTCAGCTTCCTGCTGCTTGGGCTGACTGCTGCCCTCCCCACACCTGGGGACCCGTGATTCCCCAAGCACAACATGTGCCTCTGACCCAGAGACAGTTTGGAGGCCAGGGAGGCAAACACTCGATGCAAATTATGGTCTTGTTAGTGCTAATGGTGTGCAAACTAAAACAAGCAAAGCTGCTCTTTGCTGAGCTGTAACTCTCTGGGGTGCAGAACTCCCATATGGGAGAGGAACCGGGCAGCTGCCTGTGACCCCAGGCCACAGCACTGCACACATGTCAAGACACAAGTCAGAGAGCGGGTAGGAGACACCTCTGCCTTTGAAGTGAATCGTCCCTGCCTATGCCATCCCTCCATGCCGAGTCCAGCCTTCACACCGATGAAACAGAGCCCTGTTTAAAAATGCAGCTGCAGCCATCACTGGGGCTTTCCATGAGCACAAATATTCCTTTGACAGTATGTCTGTATCGAGTTAACTGGCAACAGAACTGCTGTTCTCTCCAATTTAAGTGAAACATGTGAGTCCCTTCATTTAGGACTTTGAGCTACAGGCGCAGCCCTGCTCCCCCACAGTTCCCAGTCTGCATCCCCACCCCCAGCCTTGTCATTCCCATTCCATTTTCCCTCAAACGTGGGCATAGTTCTCCCCCTTCCCAAGTCCCCTGGGCTTCTCCCCTCACCTGCATTTTCCCACATCAATCCCAGTGCCCTTGCACAGCATCATCCATTGTCTGGGTTTTTTTTGTGGCTAATAAAGCAAATTCAACTGACTGCCTTTGCTACCTATTGAAAACCATGCATTACAGACACAATAGGTTTTATCTTTCTTTCTTTTTTTTTTTTTTTTTAATCTACTGGGAAAAGAGAAAAAAGCCAAAACTCTCATTTGCTTACTGAGAACTCAGGAAACTTAAACCTCAGGAATCCTTAGAGAATCAGGAAATGAGATCTAAATTAAACAAATTAGCCCAAACTCTTTCCTGACATAGCTCTAGGAAGTCCAATGCGCACAAGGGAGGGGAGCTGTGCGATGACAGCACCTCTGTTTTCCTTGTCTTATACAACCACTGCTGAAAGCAGAAAGGATGTCCCAGCAGAAACTTCAACAAAGAAACAACTAAAAAGTACTTAAATCCCCTCAATGTTCTCCAAACACCCCTAAGTTCTTCCCTTGGGAAGGGGAGGAGGAAGGTCTCATCCACAGAGGAAGACACACTGCTGCCTGGGACAGAATAAAACTCACAAGCTTGTCTCCACGGACCTTCTACAAGGCTTTGCTTGTTTTGAAAATGGAGCTGCCTTTGTTGCTTGATGGCTCTTGGGAACATCTCCTGAGCTAACACTAGACCCACTAAAAGCCCCACAGTACAAAAGTGCTTGCATCCCACAGGTGGTGGTAGGGACCATCTGGTAAAAGACCTGTGTCACCACAGCAGATAACCAACTGTTGATTTCATAACGCCTGCTCTTCTTTAGGATTGTGGTTGACATAACAGATATCTTTGCTTGGGTTGTCTTTCCTGGTGTGCCTACTAATAAGCTCAGAGTTCCTGTCCCATCATTTTATTCTATGTGACCCCGTACCACTCAAAACCATTTTTCTGAATCATGAGGATGCAAACACTAGTTGAAGCCACAAAATTCCAGCCTTCAGTTAGGGAGAAAGGCTGTTCTAAATGGTAGCAAGAGCTGCTTTCCTTGAAGACACTAACCAAGAAATCCTCCCTCCTGATCTCTGGGGAGCAAGAGACTGGGACCAGTAACCGAACCTCTGTTCCCTCCTGGCAATGCAGTGTGCTGAACCCCTTGCCCACATCTTGGCTCAGGCGACGCTTTCTACTCTGTGCTCTGTCATTAATAATTCATTTGTCATGTCATGTAATGACTTTCTTGATTATGAATTCATCTGGGGTAATGTGCGTGTCATATCCACTGCAACAGAAGACAGTAAAGCAAAACAAACCAACCAGCCGACCAGTATCTTTCTGTCTCTGCTTTATCCATTTTTATGTAATTGATTTGCAGTTGGTTGATTTTTCAATTCAGCTTTTTGAGGTTGGTTTGCAATTAATAATATCTTTTTTTGGAGGTTTGGGTTTTTTAAAAATAATCTGATGTGCATCTTTCTGTGACTCCCTGCTGGGTATTCTCCAGATACGTGACATCATCAGACAACCTTTTTCCTTCCTTTTTTTTTCTTTACTTACAGATATTTTCAAAAGCCAGAATCAAATATGCAAAGGGCTAAATCTATAGGACTAGATTTTTTCCAAAGTAGGTTAACTTCCCACTGAAGTACTACAACAAATAGCCAGAAGTTCACAATGCTGCAGTGCACAGACAGCCAAACTCCTTTGGAAATGTGCTTTATAGGCAGTCATATGCAGGTGAAGATGCCGGGCTAATTGCTGTGTCCATAGAGTACTTTCCATTATGCAGCACAAGAATCCCTTTGTCAGCACTCCCCTCATTGATCGGGCCATCTCTCAGAATGAGCAGGCTACAAAAACAGCTGCTTCTTTCTGCCGAGAACTCAGCAGATATGCAGTCTGCGTCATGGTCTTTTGTAGCAAGGATGCCTTTCCACTACAAGTTTGGCCAGGGCAATGCAAGCCAGCGTGCAACTGGCATTGACTCCTGGTCATTGCAGTACTGAGCTGGTTAAAATTGGTGATAAAACAAAGTGGAGGTAAAATGTTTGGCATTATATTGCTACTCCCAAAGTTATTCCCTATCTCTGTTTCTTCTCAGTATCGGGAAAAAGAACCTTTCAGAACATTTCATCAAGTACTGCTAGTTAAACTGAAGTGAAGCAAGGTGCTTGGTTAGTTGGTAGTAGCTAGAAACCCAGGATAAGATTTATCACACTGCTGTAGCCTGCAAAAAGTAAGAAAAGTCTTGGTTTGCACAGTACAAGGCAGAAGTGTCCCACACTTTAAAAGCCAATTTCCTGGGACTTCATTACCTGCCTCCACAATTTTCTGAAGCATTTTCTCCACATTTCCCCAATGAACTAACTCCATTCCCTTCTCTTTTTCAATCCCTTTCCTTCTCGCTATGGAAGCAGTGACTGACTGGATGTGCTGGGTGGCTAGACCTGTAAATGAGCATCTCCTAGTTGTGAGTGAGTGGAAGACAAAGGCTGTGTCTCTGAGCCCATAGTTTGAGAGGGAAAAGGAAACAGAAGCATGTGGAGCCTCAGCATTGACAAGGGAAAAGCTCAGACTTGCTCCTGCACCAAGGTTGTGCCATCCAAACACAGCAGGCAGCTGTCTGGCCAGCACTGCTGTCAGTGGAATCCCACGGGAAGCTTACGTCCAGCAGTAAGGGGGAAAGTCAACAACAGACCAAAATGAATTATCTGTGTCCCACGGTTCATCTGTGTTGTACACTATATGGTGATGGGTGTGATGGGTTTGGGTGTCAGGAATGTTTCCGCTGGGCAAGACCCCTAGCCTGCAGTACTCAGCTACTGCTGCCAGTTCATCCAAGTACCTGACCTGACATGAGGCAAACCCAGGCCCTTGCAGAGAGCCACTCTTCCTTGAGCTTGATCATCTGTGCCACAAAAGCCAGATGATACAGGGCAAAGTGGTTGCCAGCAGGTAGGCAACCCTGACAGTCACAGCATTAGACCTGAATCTCAAAACTGCCCAATCTTATACAGTATCTTATGCATACATTGCCTTTTTTCCCTTGTGAAATTGCAAAGTGAATCAGTAGGAGTTCTGCCTTAAGCAAGGCACAAAGATACATCATGGGCATCCAAGAGGTACTCTCCAAAGTTATTTGAGATTTAGAGTTGGGCTGTTTCCTCAGTGATTCTCAGAGTAGAAAAAAACATTCTTTCTGTTCAAAATTCCTTCTTGGCAAGGACTATAACTCATTGCCAAGAAATCCGCTCTTGTTTGACACCCATTAGGTCCCCGATATACATGTTCCAGTTTGAACAAGGTGAGCAGAAACAAGGAGAACATTGAACTGCTTCTTGCACTGTGGTGGTGTAAAGAAACCCCCATGGAGTAGCTGAAGTTTTTGCAAAAGTACTCTTAGCAATACATCGCTGGCAAAAAGCTTTCTGTGATATATAGGGTCTGAGAGGCTGCAGCACCATGACCATAATTCACTACTTCTGCTTGAAAATAAATCTTACTCCAAGTGGCATGAAATGAAGGTAGGGAAAGACAGGGAGAGTGGAGATATTTCAAGGAACAGAAAAGGGATAATTGCATTTCAGGACTGATTTTGTCTTAATTCAGCTTATGTTTTACGGACTCAGACTCATCCCTCCTTCACTGGCTCTGCTGGGTCACAAGGTGTTAGATTTCTTGCAGACAAGATATTGCAAAAGGACTTTACAAAAGGACAGTCTGGACAGGGGAGCTGTTGTCTGGATTCAGAAGATGTGGATTTGGTGCTTTTTTCTGCAACAGATCCCTTGTGTAAGCTTGGGCAAGACATGTCACCTTTTTTTTCCCCCCATCCTTTTGGGCTAGGGACTGTTTCTCATTAGTTTTGTGCAGAGCTCCTGGCACACACAGGCTCTGATCTTGGTGAAGGTCCTTGGCTAACAGCAGAACAACAGGGATGAAAGGAGCATTTAGATAATAAAAGTCATTGTCCTGAGTGAGTGCATATGATGATAGATATTGAGCACTTAATTCACTCCCCCTAAGCATAAGCATTCAGGAACACTTGAAATGCCCTAGGAGTATCTGAAACATTCACAGAGGGCTGGCAGACATCACGCAGGACCTAAGGGACACCCTGAAGCAGCAGCTGGAAGCCAGGCAGAGTACTGTAGGGCATCCCAGATGGCTTTAGATGCTTGCAGTGAGAGAAATGAACACAGGCTTGGAGCCTTTCCTCCTTAAGCTGGTTTGGAGGCCTCTGTACAATGAATTGGCATACACTATTTTACCTCCCTACTCTCTTTTCTACATATGGCAACTAATATGTCTCTACCTACCTCCAAACCAAAGGAACAATATACTGTAGCTCACTGAAAGGAGGGAAATTCGTAACTTCTTTTCCAGGTCTTATCGTAATAGGCAATATCTAAACCAGGGATGGTCATGCAAGCACCACTTTTTCCACTCCATGCAGCCACCCAGTAAACAAGGGTGTGATCTGCAGTGTTAAGCTCACCTTTGCTGTGGAGGATTACTTGAGCCTAGACCTAGGGTAAAGGGGCACCAGAAGAGAACTGTGGGTTGAGCAGTAGTGGTAAGTACTCATTCTATATGAAGTGAGTTAGCCATAAATTTATAGGTCATGTTAACGGTAGTTAACGGTAGGCACAAACTCTCATTTTTGTTATGAACTCAAGCAAAAGAAAAAGTGCTGCTATTCTAGCCCAACCACCAGAATAGAAGATACATGAAGAAGAAAAGTGGGTCTATTCCTTATCCTATAAAAACAGAGGTGGAGATCAATCACCCAGACTTTCCATCACCTCTCTGTAATTGGATAATATTATGTCTAGGCTCAATAAGGAACAGAAGAAGTCTGTATAAAATGTGAATGTCATTTTACATATTTATATGAAATCAAATAAATTAAGGATCAATAATCCTTGAGGGGAGGAAATGAAGAGAGAAAGGGAATTAACAATCTACTTGTACCTCTTAAGGAAACCTGAAAGGAATAATTAGATATAAAATCTAACATACTTTGTAGCTCAAGGATCTCTCCTATAAATGTAAGTTAAGATGTAGATGGTCCCCAAAGACTGATTCCCTAACCACATGTGTTAAATAAGTGTCTTACAGCTTGTCAGCTAGATACAAGGGAAGAGATGAACCTTTAGATTTAATCTCAGGATAAGTAGATTAAATATAGTTTTCTTTCCATTTTGTCACCCATGTCTTCATAAATCTTTCTAACTGTAGTGTCTCTTTTGGATTTTGTAAAGAAATATTTTTTTACTAGCTTTTGCCTTCAATACCTGCTTTGAGCTGAGGGTGACTTCAGGGTAACTGTATAGTATCAGTGTGGTCTGCTCCAAGAGATGATCTGAGCCGTATAGGCTGGGTCCTCACCCAACCTTAGAATACTCAGTACCCCAGTGGAGAACCTTGCACCCAGAGACTTAGTCAGGCCCTTCACCATGGGTTTCCTCAGCTTGGCTTGGGAGTGGATAATGGAGAAAAACCATGCACAGACCATATGACGACCATTAGCCCAGAGGATCCCTTGGTGCATGTCTTGTTAGTGGGAAAAGTCCATAATCCCAGGAGATGCTGAAGAGCTTCCAGTACAGTTAGACAGCGAGCCCACTCAACACAGGGAGGAAGCATGTAGGTTTAAACATTCCCAGGCCTTTGATGTGCCCCATCTCCCCTTGTAAAAGCGGCTGAATCTTCCACGCAGTCTCCAGCAGAGGTGGCTTACAATCTCCATGCTGCTGTGAAGTCTTCTGGGTGAGACCACAGGCTTGTTTCTCCTAGGGCTCCTCTCACTTAGCTTGGCCCAATGTAGATTTCCAACAGCCAGCTCAGCCAGTTGCATCCCACATCTACTCACCTCTAATGCTGTGACGAGCCAGCCCTTGTCCCTTGGTATCGGCTGGAGTGCCTTAAATTGCAAGTTGAGCCAGCATACAAGTCTGCACCGGCCGCATTGCAGAAGTCATCATGTGCCACATGCCCACAGAGGCAGGTGTCTTCCCAAAGCTAGAGTTATGGGAGTCAACACTGTGAAGAGTAAATGGATATTCTCTCTTTCTCCCTGCCAGGTACTCCCTGCAGCATGACATGAAAGAAAAAAGAATAGAAATCATGGGTCCAGAATCTATCTCCTTCTGGTTTTCCTGTCTGTAAGGCATTATTCACACCTTTAAAATCATACACAAAGGTTTCCTGATAATAATTAATAATCTGTAGAGTTAGTTTATTGCCAGACAAGGTCATCAAACCAAATGCAGCAAGTGGACTTTAAAAAGGAATGAATGCTTTTAGGGCCATTGACAATATTTAGAGTTTTATTAGCCCAATAAAAGAGAGGTTGAATTTCATCGGCACAGGGTCAGGAAGGGTTCTGGCCTTTCATACACAGCACAGTGCAACTGGCCAAATGCATTAGATTGCTTCCTGACTGCTCCAAGACTGTGTGACAGAAGCTATTGGGTCACTGTGAAATTCAGTGTGGTCCCATGACATTGCACAGTGCTGATTTTCTAGTGATAAAAATAAGATAAATTCCTTCTTGTGTTGCATGTAGATGAGCATAATTTAAAAGGACTGTCTTCTGTTTTTCCTATAGCGGCAAAAAGACAGCGGCTCTAATGAATTGCAGTTAGAGTTTAAGCATTTGTTTGACCCCTCAAACAAAGACCTTAATTCTAGAGCTTTTAACCTTTCTTAACTGTTAATGAAAGACATACTTTTCAGTTAGGTGACTAGTATGTGTGAATCATCCCAGGACAAAATTGTGATATGGACTAGACATTTCAGTAAAGTAAATCTACTCATATGAATCCGTTTGTAGGCTTATAGCCTGAAGCATGAGATAATACACTATGTAAACGAGAAAACATCATAAGTAAATGATTTTGCATGATGATACTTTCAGCCACCTTTTCAGAAACTCCACCCCAAAATGTAGTGTTTTGGCATGCAGGAAAACTGCGGAGAGATAAACCTAACATGTGTTACCTCCCCCATCCTAATCTTTGCATTATAATAGGAATGTTGAACTTTCCTGGAAATAAGCTCTAGAATCCGAACTGTCAAATTTTATATAATTACAGTTATTTTCATTCCTGAAATATTACATGGTAGACAGTCCCACCGCAGTAGTCCTCTATTTTTTTTTTATTTTTTTTTTATTAGTTTTCATGATTTTTAGAAAAAAATGCACCGAATATCTTATCTGGTGTTCCACATACCACTGTGGTTTGTTTATGAATATTTAAATCTACCCTGTGCATGGAATTACTCAGGAAAACCTTTTCTACAATTTCTGAACAGCTCTGCATTTGGACATTTGAGACAGGATTAATCTTTCTTTCCTGTGCCTTCTAAACAGCAAGTGATTTCTGCAGTCTGGTTGCCTAGATTTGCTCTCTAGCCAATAGTGACTCTCTTAGATGCCTTCTTAGAACAGGATGAATTGCCTTTGGGCATGGCTATATCTCTCTTCCACTTTTACAGGCTATAGAAGGAACCTAAGTTAGCTTAGATGCCTAGCTGAAAGGCCCAGTTTTACCTGAAAGATTGATTTAGGTACAGACCTACTCAATAGTAACAGTGCCTCGCTTCACTTTAATGTAATCTACTTGGACAGTGGATTTAGTCGAATGGAAGTAAAGCACTATATGTGGACACTGAGTAAGCATGTCCACATACAGGTTGTGGGCAGAAAAACACTGATTTTCATGTGGTCAGCTGACATTCGATGTTAAATCTCATTACCTTACAGGCAGCAAGAGCACAAACTGCCCCACCAGAGGTTTAGTGTGGCTTGACCAAAAGTCAGGGACTTGTTAAAGTGCCACAGGTTGCTGGCGGTGGATCATGTGCTTGCATTCACAGATTTATTCCAGAATATTTCAAACACTTCAAATGTACATGCTACTTCAATCTGAATTAGCTTTCAGCTGGAGATATGTCCCTAATGCCAGATGTTTAGAGTAACATTTTCGCATCTGCTTACTTAGATTTAGAGTTCATGTCCTCAGAGGTATTTTCATTCGAATGAATAGAAGTTACAGGACTAAATATCTTTGAGGATCTGGAGTTAAGACCCATTTTCAAAATAACAGGCATTTAAGAGATTAAGTTTTACTGAGGCAATGGAACAGGGGTTCCTGAATTCTCTTGATAAAGATATCCAGGTTATAAAGCTTGTGCTGACATGCTGGAACATCCTTAAAAGATTTGTTTTAGTTAATTCGTAAGGCATAAATTCAAGGAGTGAAGACATGCACCTCTTGTCTCTGCCTTTTAATAACTTCTATATAATTAAAGCTCATCTGAACATAAAAAAGGCTTATCCTAGAAATAAGCACAGAATTAGTCTTCTCCAAAACACTGTCTAGGGATATGGTGTTTGGGTCTTATGCTACATTCTTCCATGAAGTAGTTGTACCCCTAATTCCAATAATATATATACACACAGACCTATCTACATACTTAAAGTTACATACCCATAAGCCTTTTCAATTATTAACATTTTTCATGCTAGATCCCTGGCACTTGAGCTCATTACTATGAATGTAAATAGCAAAAATTATTTTCTTCAGGTTCACCTTCATCAGCAAGAAACTCATGAAAGATTAATTTCAGCTGTGGCCAAAGGAAGGTGGGATTGCCATCTTCACTCCTATTCCCACTACTGTTTTCTGGCTTTTATGAAAGATGTATCAAAAGTGATGGAAAAAATGTCACTTTGACACTTTTACTGCCAGAGATCAGACAAGATACTCTAAGCTACATCCAACCTTCACTGTAGCAAAAAATACTACATTAGTGGGATTTATCTGATGCCCACATGGGAAGTTATTGTCATCCCAACATAAAAGCAAATTAAACTTGTCAAGACTAATGAGCAAAGTCCTGCATTTGTTTTTGATTTTTATCTTTCTTATCCTTCTTAGATGTTCAGGCCTCATGGATTATAAGGCCATTAAGAATCATAAGGACACCTTGTCCTACCTTCTGTGTAAGCAATTTTACTCACTCCACAGAGGAATGGCAACTTTTTTTTTTTTAATTGTTCTGCTAGGATTTTGCATATTTTGTTCTAATGGGGGCAAAAATTTGCACCTAAGCCTGATGGGATCACATATGGAGTAAGACCTACTCTGTGCAAAGTAACACCAATAGACACAAATTAGAGTGGAAAAAATGAGATTCCTGACAAATCTCAATTTTCAGGCACATGATCAACTTCTGCTGGCCTACTGAGTTGTCAATCTGTAACTCTCTGTGTGCAAGTCCTTACCTTATGTAAAAAGCAACACCATGATGTAGCTCAGTCTACTTTTATTGCATTAGCCATAAGCTTAAGTGCACAAGTGTGGACTGGTACGGCATCTGCCATGCCACAATATTATTACACTGCAGAAATGTGACTATTTGCATGAACCATCAATTTGTTTTACTTGACAAAAATGCACTGTATTTTTCCATGAAGAAGCTGGATGTGAGTTTGCCCCTGGAAGAAAGGTGAGCTGAAGGTCTGGCTGTATCTCTCCACATTTAGTAATGCATTGCACACTTTCCTTCAGAACTCTGTTCCAAATAATGCTATTTCACATCCTCCTGACGCTTCCTGGTTTGAATTTAATTTGTATGCCATTCGCATCACTTAGGAACAAGGGGAAAGAAATAACACAGTTGTAGTACATGATAATAATGCCTTTCTCCCACTTTTGTATGTCTTGACTAACTGAACTAGAAATTATCTGGGACAAAGAATGATTCTTAACATGTCTATTCAGAATGGCCAATACCGCTCACAGCAAAGGCTTCTGGGTCCACTAGAAAACATTCTCTGAAAACATGGGAAAAGGAAGAATGGCTATCTGATCTCCACTGGCTGTATTGACTATGTCTCAATTAGCTACAAAGGGGAACCAAGGTCATTAAGTCAGATATATCCAACTGCATCGTAGACATTGTTCTTTAGTCAAATGGAAGTTAGGTGAGATGAATCCCTCCAGAATGTCTCCTTCCCCAGTATTTAGGTATAAACCAGCAGATTTTGGGCTTGGCTGGTCTTCCAAATTTGCATTGGAACTTTTTCCCTCTAAAGCTCTTCATGGTGTCTTCTGGTAGAAACTGACAGCTCATCTCGATCCTTTGTGGAATTAGAAGTAGCATGACATTCCCCAAGGTTATAGCAAAGCCACTATGAAAGCAAAACCACATTAGCAGGTCTGGCACAAAAACTAAGGCCCTATTTGACCCTTTTGTGTAATTTCTGCTTTGTCTGTGAATCTAGCTATTTCTGGACAGCCATGCTTGTGTATGTGCCACAAAATGTCAGACAGAGGATATGGAGACCTGAGCCATAATAGTGGGGGGCAAGATATTAAATTACTAGGTCCACTGATGTTAGTGTTCCTCAGAAATACTCTTTTTCTATCTAACCACACAGTTAACCAGGCCAGAGTTTTCCTTCTCGTCTGACTTCCTATTAAATATCCTTTCCTCCAGTCTGTATAGATACAATCTTCTGCCTTTTCCTAATGGGGTAGTCATCTCTGGTGTGAAAGTGAAAGGTCTGAGCTGGTGCAGTGCCATTCATGAGATAATTTGTCTTTTCCTCTTCACTTTAAAACTTGTCCTGTTTGCCTTGTTGAAGATTTTATCATGTTAGCAATCTGGGTTTTTTTAAGAGACAACTTGCTGTTTTATTTATTTGCATGCAACTCATCAGTGTTCAGTTTTGTAAAATTTAGCTGATCTCAAAAAAATCTCCTTCAAGAGCAAGCCCTTGATACAGTGTGGGCCCTTGATGCTGTAGCTGTTAATCCCAATAATTGACTTCAGTCCTTCTTTGTGTCCCATTGTTTCTGACTGATAATTCTGTCCTAAAACTTGTTTGTACGCATCACAGAATTAAAGCACTTGGAGCAAAACAGAGTCCCTCTCTGTTCAAAAGTCCAGATCTGCAATAGTGAGTGATCATCTGTGAGCTGCATTTTGCACTTCTTTGGGTGAGATGCTGGCCACTAACACTAAGTCCAGTTCACGTGTCAGACAGAAAAAAGCACTAAATTAATTTTATAGAAGTTTCCTGGCTGCTGCTTCTCAACTCTGAAGAATCATAGAATCATAGAGTGTCCTGAGTTGGAAGGCAAATGCAAGGATAATTGAGTCCAACTCCTGTGCCTGCATAGGACAACCCTGTAATTCATACCATGTGTCTGAGGGTGTTGTCCAAGTGCTACTTGAATATTGTCAGGCTTGGCACTGTTTCTACCTCCCTGGAGAGCCTGTTCCAGTGCTCCACCAACATTTCGGTGGAGAATATCCAACCTAAACCTCCCCTGGCACATCTTCCTGCCATTCTCTTGGGTCCTATCATTGGTTGCCAGAGAGAAGAGATCAATATCTGCCCCTTCTCTTCCCCTTGTGAGGAAGCTATAGACCATGATAAGGTCTGCCCTCAGTCTCCTCTTCTCCAGGCAGAACAAACCAAGGGACATAAGCTGCACCTCACATGGTTTCCCTCTAAATCCTTCACCAACTTCGTAGCCCTCCTCTGGATACTCTCTAGTAGCTTTATACCCTTAATATGCTGCGGCACCCGAAACTGTACACAGTACTCAAGCACCAGCACAATGAGTAGAGCGGGACAATCACCTCCCTTGACGGGCTAGCAATACAGTGCCTGATGCACACCAGGACACAGCTGGCCCTCTTGGCTCATGTTCAACTTGCTGTTGACAAGAACCCCCAGGTCCCTCTCCGCAGGGCTGCTCTCCAGCCTCTTGTTCCCCAGTCTGTATGTACATCCAGGGTTGCCATGCCCCAGGTGCAAAATCTGGAACTTGTCCCTGTTCAACTTCACACAGTTGGTGATTGCCCAGCTCTCTAATTTGCCTAGATTTCTCTGCAGGGCCTCTCTGCCCTTGAGAGTGTCAACAGCTCCTCCCAATTTTGTGTCATCAGCAAACTTAATTGGTTTTCCTTCCAGTCCTGCATCCAAGTCATTGATGAAGAGATTAAAGAGTACCAGCCCCAAAATGGATCCCTGCAGAACTCCACTAGTGACTGGTTGCCAGCCATGTAACCCCATTTACTGTGATCTTTTGAGCTTGACCCATCAGCCAGTTGCTCACCCATTGCATTAGGTGTTTATCCAGCTGTACACTGGACGTTTTGTCCAGGAGGATACTGTGAGAGGCAGTATCGAAAGCTTTACTGAAATCAGGAAAGATTTCATTGACTGGCTTCCCTTGGTCAACTAGGTGGGTAACCTTGTCAGAGAAGAAAATTATGGTTGTTGAGCAGGACTTTCTCCTCATGAACCCGTGCTGGCTTGGACCAATAACTGCATTTTCTGTTTTTCAATAACTCCCAGAATAATCTTTGCCATAATTTTTCCAGGCATAGAAGTGAGACTGACAGGCCTGTAGTTACCAGGGTCATCCCTGTTGCCCTTCTTGAAGACTGGGACAATGTTTGACAGCTTCCAGTCAACTGGGACCTCTCCAGATTCCCAAAAGCATTGAAAAGTCACTGAGAGAGGTCTCATGGTGACATCAGCCAGCTCTTTTACTACTCTCATGTGAACCTCATCAGGTCCCATTGGCTTACAGGGATCCAGCTGGTGCAGCAAGTCCCACACAAGTTTAGCATTGATTGGGAGTTTGTCATTCCTATAGTCACGGTTCTCTAGCCCAGGGCTCTGGAGGTCTCAGAGCCCACCGTCAGTGTTGAAGACCAAGGCGAAGAAAGCATTAAACGTCTCTGCCTTGTCTACGTCCCTGTTTATGAGGTGACCATTTCATCAAGCAACAGGCCAATGCTATTTCTGGCTTGCCTTTTGCCATTAACATATTTTAAAAATCCCTTCTTATTGTCTCTCACAGTACTGGCCAACTTCAGCTCTAATTGAGCTTTGATTGCACATATTTCCTCCCTGCAGCGGCGAACAGCATCCCTGTAGTCCTCCCGTGTTGCTTGACCTTGCTTCCACTGGCTATATACTTACTTTTTTAAAATCTTCTTTCCAGAATAAGATCCCTGTTCAGCCAAGCTGGCCTTCTGCCTCACCTGCTTGACTTCCTGCACTTTGGAATTGCCTGCTCCTGCACTCTTAGGAGGTGCTACTTAAAAAGTGACCAGCACGGATGGACCCCGGCACCTTTGAAAGCTCTTCTCCAGGTGACCTTACTAAGTAGTTCCCTGAACAACCTGAAGTCCACTCTCCTCAATCTAGAGTTGAGGTCTTGTTGGCAGTTTTCTTCCTGTTACCATAGTTTTTAGACTTGACTGCTTCATGGTCGCTGTGGCCAAGGCAGCTACCAATCTCCACTCCACCCACAAGACCCTCTTTGTTAATAAGCAACAAATCGAGGAAGGCACCTTTCCTGGTCAGTTCCCTTAGTACTTGTCCAGATGGTTTAGGAATCTTCTGGACCTGTTTGTCTCAGTTGTGTGGTATTCCCAGTTGCCATCTGGCAGGTTGAAGTCCCTCATAAGGACAAGGGCAGATGACTTAGAGTCATCCCTTAGTTCCTCAAAGAATAACTCATTGGTGTCATCCTCCTGGCTGGGTGGCCTATGGTAGACTCCCACAACAACATCTGCTTTATTTGTCTGTCCCTTAATCCTTACCTGAAGGCTCACAACTGTGCCATTGCCCTTGCCAACTGCAAGCTCCAAGAGATCCTCTCTACCTGCAATCTTGTTCAGATAAATCTTTTCTATCAACTCCCACTCCATAAGCAGGAGTATTTTCTGTATTTTATCCATGGACCACATTTTTCTAATGAATAAAGGGATGTGGAATGTACTAGGAAGAAAGTCTACCTTATGGCATCCTATATCAGTTCCCTTTCAAATAGTGTTTTTCCTTTCCACAGCAATTTAGAGAGCTTTCAAATATTAAGATGAGGAAAAATGCTTCTGTAAATATTACAGTGAACATCTGTATGCTCCTCCATATCCAGATTGCCAAAGGAAGGAAAGACAACAGATGAATACCATCAAGCAAACTGTGAGGAAAAAACGATGTCCATAAGCTGGCAGTGACCAGCAATTCACTTCCTTTTCCATGTCTGCAACAACATCTCATGGCTCTGATGATGCACCATATTTCTGGTCTGGGAAAGCCTCTGCAATTATACCAGCTTAGTTCTGTTTCAAACCCAGCTTTTTCCATGCACCACCTGCAATGGTCTTTGGTAGACTTTATTTTATTTGTATTTATAGTCAAGGCCACAATTCTTGCAAAGCCACAAGTGAAATATTGAGATAACTGTTGTCTCCACCTACCGAATGTTTCCAGACCAGATAAGAAGACCAAGAAAGGAAAAGTTTTCCTTAAGTAAAATCCATTTCTTGAGGCAAATGCAGACAAACATCACCTGGCACAGTCTGCCAAACAAGAATAAAATGTGTTTATTTCTCGATATAGTAAAAAAAGAGGCAAAAAATATTGACCAGTTTCACTTGATAATTGATTAACCTCTCTGGCTCTTACTAGGCTAGTGAGCAAGGTCTGGCAACTGAGATCCCTCTGCAATTTTCACTGCAATGGCTAGGCCTTTGTAGATATCAGATCAGCAATTCTAGGGCAGAGGCTTTAGACTCTCAAGATGTATCCATGGAAAAAGTAGTGCACAGCAAAGCAGGGTATAAACTTACAGCAGGTGATCTACGTTGTGCTAACACTTATAGAAATATTGTCCATGCTGTGATATTCAAGGAAAAAAAAAATCTGTGCTTGTTTTTAAAGCCCATTTGACCGCATTCAGACCTGGTGATGGATGCTTCTTCAGAACAAATGCAGCCTTTATTCAGTTCAGCTTACCCACTTCCATTTTCCAGAGGCTGTGTGAGGATTTAGTGCAGTTTAACTAATCCATTATAAATGCACTTGGTTGTTAAAGCTGGATTTAACCTTCTTCAATGTCACTGTGTCAACAAATGCTCTAGTCATGGGGGTATTTACAAGAATAATGCTAATATGGGGTGAGCCAGCCTCACTTTACAGCCTGGGGAGAGAGAATGGTTATAGTTAATGTTAAATGCTAGGAGTTGACCTGCTTAGAAGAGCTCTCTCCCTTCATCGACTATGGAAAAAGTGTGAGCGGACTGATTTCCTTTATTTTTACCTAAATTAGTCTTTAGGAGTACCCTGCAGTCTGCATGATAATATCTTAATGTACACACATAGGTTACTACATTTTGAAAGTAGATGGTCTCTCTATGGATCTGTTGGCACTAGTATAATAATATAAAACAACTTGCAACTGCACTGAATGAAAGGGTGTTACTACTGAAGGGATAAACAAATTATTCTCTGCTCTCTGGAAATGTAATAACTCTCAGTACTCCGGATGAAAGCCTTTTAAGATGTTTGGCAACAATATTTTCAGCTCCTATTTGTCTTCACTCTAGGCCCATCAGCTGCATTAATAATGAAAAAGGAGAAAATAGAAACTAAGACAATCTTTGTCTTCCTGAAGACATTGATTGCAATTCTGTTACAGCTGATTCTTGACCTTATAAAAGCTTTTCCTCTCCTGAGGGCTGGAACCTGACTGAAGATTAGAGAAGGTTGACATTTAAAATAGGTTTAATGAGAATTTTAACTTTAAAAAAAACACACTTGAAAAAATATATGTAGAAAACAGAGTTTGTAGATATTTTATAATCTTCCCAATCAGCAGTGAAGTTATTGGAAATCCATCCCATTTCTATACCAAATATCAGCTGGTTCAGCCTTTGCTGATCTGGAGAAGAAAGAATGATCTAATTCCCATCGCTCTGGCCATTGGGTGGCTGTTAGAGGCAGAGCATGACTTCCTTGGCTCACCAAATGTGTTTAGTTTAGCTTTATAGTTACATATATATACCTATGACTGCTTAGCAGCGTATGGACACGTCTCCAAGAGTTCAGTGGATTTCTGCCCAGAACTACAGTGGAAAAGCATTTCCAGCACTAGTTAGGAAACCTACAAAACAGCAATTCCTTAAATGTTATTGGGAAAAGCCACCGATCGGTGATGATTCCTGCAAAACCTTTCTCAGAGTATCTTCAACTGTTTTCCTCCTGTAGTTTTGCTGAGTCCCCATAGTTTCTGTTTTGTGACTCCTGTTTTCTCAGTCAACATCTTGGCTGCTGAGTAAGAAGTTTATGCTTATTATAACCCTTAGGATGTTACTGCATTGTGTTCATCACTGCAGGGACTCGTCCTTGCATTTTGACATCATGTATTGCTAAGTTTAAACTCCCATCCAAAAAACCAATCTGAAAACAGCTATAAGCACAATCTTGAGAATCTGATCTATAAGGCTAAAATAATTATAAAAATTGGACAAGGGAAGGAACCTTTATTCCAGGCTCAGGGAGATCTAAATTTTTCCTTCCTGTACATCTCTGAGCATAGGGTAGTTCTTAAACTGAATGACACCAAGAAGTTCCTGGATAGTTGGACCTTAGACACTTTTGTGTTCTAGCTCCTCAAAGGCTGCAGATCAATGACCTCTGTTTTTCCCTCTCATCTTGCATCTGGCTGACTTTCCTGTCTAGCATGCAAAAGAGCTCTCAGACTCTGCCAGACACAATGTTTGGCCAGGTGTCCCACCAGAGTTTTGGAACGGGGCTCAGCACTGATCCCCCAGCTCACAGAATGAGACTGCCTAGCCGAATACAAAAGAGGCGGTCACAAGCTCTATTGGCTCAAACTCCTACCATATTTCAGCAGGCAGACATTTTAGAAACACTGATACAACCTTCTGGTGAGTGAGGTGCAACAGACTTTATTACCATGGCAAGGCTTTAAAGACTATCTTTCCCTAAGAGATACTGTACATGTCTCTGTCTTCAGTGATGATGCTTTGTGGGGAGGGGGTGGGATGATGATGCCATGAGGGACGGATGTCAGAGGTGATGTCCTTGGCAGCTAAGCGTAGCAGGACCCAGGTGCACCTCTTCTGGCGTGGGAAATGTGGGTGCTGAAGGACCAGTGGTGACCACAGCCAACACAGGTCCCTAGTGCATGGGGAAGGGAGATCCCACCACCACATATCCAGAGAGCTTCCCCACAGGGCCTTTGATGATGGCTGTGAGAATCTAACAGAGAGATCACTAATAGCAAATGCCTACCTGGTGGCTGGTGCCGTTCTCTGTCCACTCAGGACCTTGCTAGTGCCTTGTCCACCCAGTCTCCAATGGCTCACATAGTCCAGCACACCCCTGGGACAGGCCAGCACAGCTGAGTAGCTCCACTCAGAGGAAACATTTTCTGGGGGCTTTCCCAGACTTCTCACTGTCCTATTTCCTCTCACAAAGCAGTGCATAGGGCACAGCAAACTGCCCTCAGACCATGGTGACTCTGGGGGCTAGACCTTCAGAGGACAAACATGTCTACCTCAGAGGCTTTGCATCCTGTTCCTGGCCCCTTGGCCATGTAGCCATTGTGTGGTGTTTTAGGTGTGTCCATGGCTCTCTGGCTGCCTGCTTTCCTAGCTCTCCTCAGCTGGCGGAGTGCACACTCTGCAGTGGGTTGCTCACAGAACAGTGTGATTAACATGACTGGGAACTCCCTGGCACAATGTCCTGAGAAATTTTAAGTGCCAGGGAGTCTAATACCTGCAAATATATTTATCTTCCTTTGAATATTTCATCAAGTTGGAATTCATGAACTGGATCTTTTACACAGAATTTTTATGAATTATGTACCAGAATCAATGAGTTCCTACTTTGCCCATATTTTACTTTGTCTCAAAGCCACAGTGGGGATCATAGCCCATCAAAGCTGCTGCAGCAATTAGAGATCAAATGGCACCAAAAGAGGCCGGCATGCAAGGCCTACAGTATTCCCCCTATTCATGGTCCAGGAAAAAAGCTCTGTTTGGTTGTATGTTGTAGTCTTGCTTCTCATTTTGCTTTATTTCAGCCTCATTTCCCTGTCTGCCTTGCTGCTGTGGGGAACATGGGGTCTTTGGGAGCAGACTCACTGCCACCACTCATCAAAAACACCTGCCTGGCCTTTACTTCTCACCTATCATACCAACATTGTTGCCTGCTCTTCCTGCAATACTATAAGGAAATGGCTCCTGTATCTTCCCTGCTGTCACTGACTATGCTGGTAGCTTTCAGTATATATAGCTTTTTTTTTTTTCAAAGAAGAAATAACTGTTACATGTGAAGATGTTTCATGTTGCCAGAATGCTTCTGGCTTAGCCACTAGCAACCCACCATCTTCAGTAGCAGGTACTGAAGATCTATAGACTTAGAGTTCTGCATATAAAGTATTTAGCTAAAAACAAAATCCCCCGGTGATTAGGGGGGTGGGAGGGAGGGAAGAGAAAGGTACAGTTACAAGATGTTAATTGTGCAGCTTGTTGTGCTAGCGGAAGGCATACTGGTACTGTGCTGATGAGAGCAGTATAAAAATAACCCAGATAGAAGTGAGACTTCCACCACTCTCCTGCTCCTCACCTCTCCCCTGAATCACTTTTTCATGCTGCTACATTGCTTCCCATGAGGACCACTGAGATGGAGTTTTGAACAGAGTTTAATTAAAACTGGGATCAAAGGCATGAGAGACAGGCTCTTTCAGACTGTCATGTAAAGAAGACTACCAATTGATTCACAGCAAAGTAAATGAAAGCCCTTCCGCTAGATGTTTTCTGCTTCCCAGGTTTTGCTGTTGGGAACTCAGATGTTCCTTCCATGTGTCCCCCAAACATCAAGTCAAACAAACTGAAATCCAGATTGCAGCTAAAGACTAAGTGGATTCTTTATAAATATTTCTGTCCCCTATTCTTTTAGCTTCCCAGAGATCTGCCAAACTCATTGAATCCAAATCAGCTCAAGGGGATCTTGCCAACTTCATCTTTCTTATAAGGTGCAGCTCTTTAAATCCTGACAATCCCTTCCCCCCTCCCAAATCCTAAAGTGGGACTCTGATTTCCTAGTCATGGAACAGTTATCATAGGAAGGTAATTTCCTTGCAACTTCAGACCTATCAGTTTTGCAAGAAAGTGGGCTCCTGTGTTACCCGCTCTGCACTTCTCACAAAGTGGCACAGTGCAGCACTGTGGTGTTTCCCCAGCTCTGCTGCTGGCACAGCAGGCTTGTGACCCAGGACCTGTCTAGACACCACACTGCCTCACAAGTCAGAAAACCAGCTTGAGCAAAAAATTACCCACCTGGAGGCTCTGGTCCTGAGCCATAGTAACTAACTGAGACCACAGACTATCAGCAGATACTTCCCTTGTTTCATTGGCTGAGATGTGGAACTCAGCATGGATTTCATAATTCTGGGAATGCCATTCTATTACTCGCATGGCCTGGCCACCTAACTTCCATTTCCTGGCTAATGACTTGGCTAGAGTAAAGGAGAGATGATGACTCCAAATGAAGGTGGGTTGCTTTCTTTTTAAATGCAAACCTTCTTCCCAGAACAAACCTTTGAGCAAAAAATGACAAAGGTGCAATCCATCTGCAGTCTCAATGCTAATGACTCTCGTATGGATTAGTTCTTACATGGCCAAAGTCAAGCCACCTCTGAGAAATAATTGACTGTAGAGACATGAAAGTGCCTTTTAAGTTGAGTCCAGTAGTAATAGTACGGCATTGGATTTCTCCCCTAGGAAATGATGCAGCAAACATATGTTAATCTTCCGAGTTCCTGCCTGGCTACTGCAGTGAACACTCACACTGAAGAATATGTCAGAGGCTCATGGCAGAGCCCATTACTTGGCTAGCTTTTTAGAGAAGTCTCAGGTCAGGTGTGGCTCAGGTAAAATGGAGTTGGCAGCCTCATCCAAGTCCCGGGACAACTTTTTGTAAACGTAACTAACTCTTAAGTTACTTGTGTGGCACTAATTGGTTGCAAGAATTTCCTTTGACTATTCTGCGTGGGTTTTCTTCATTTAGCTTGGGGTCTCTGCTTGGCTGGCAGCCCCGGTTGTGGTGTTCTGTGACATGGACAAATATGTGCACAGCACGTACCACTAGCACATTATTTTCCTCTAGTTCTACACTACCATTCAACCCAAGTCCCTAAAATTTAATGGATGATGCTATGTGAACACATAGTTCCCAGTTCTTCCATAGACATCTTTAAGTCATAGTTCACGTACATCTTGTGCTGCAGAAAGCCCTGAGCAGTAAGATGAACAGCAGTTTTAAATGTACACAAGCAATATAAGTGAAATAAAAAATAACAGCACAAAACATTGTCTTAATAAAAAGCAACCAAGCAATTGACAATAAGCTAGTCAGCAAGATGAGGAATGTAGTCTTCGCCATTGCAGGACAAATGCCATTTTCTGCCTCAAATCTGATGGCTCCAAAACTCTATCAGCAACACCACTGTCAAAGAGGCCTTCCAAGCTGCAAATAAATGCACAAGACACACAGCATAATATCTTCCCTCTTTTTTATTATTATTATGAGAGGGCACTGGATATAAATTTCACTGACTGGTGTGTATAATAAAGGAAGCTGAGTGCCAACACTGAGGAATGCCAAGGAATGAAAACAGCCAATAATGAAGATCTGTAAGGATAAAACCATCCAGAAGGCAAATAAACACCATACTAAAAGGCTGGAGTTCACAATGTTTTGTCTATGCCCCCTCATACACAGCAGAACAGAAGAAGGGGAGAAAAAACCATAAAAATATATGACCAGATTCTGAGATAGCGAAAAGCAAGGTGAGAGAACCAGTAATGGGATATTTGTGAAAAGGCAAAGGAAAGTGTGCAAAATGAAAGAAGGAAGAAAGCGTAATGGATCCTGAAAAGCAATAGTGTGGAAGAAAAGCAGCAGCTCTGGGGATAGTTAGCAATGAGTTATCATAAGGTTTCTTGCAGACTCAGCCTTGTGTCTCTTTCCGCAGCTCTGCATGTGGTCAGAGCTGGAATAGCAAACAATTCTTGTCTCTTCACCAATTAAGAGATCATAAAACTGCACTTATGACTAAATAATAAACTACGCTTCCCTTCTTTCTACCTAAGGGAAATGTTGAATGTGGTAAACTGCTGATAACACAGGACAAGATGGCTTAAGAGGCAAGCATCCAGAACAGAGACGACTCAGCCTTTTGCTCCCTGGGAGGAAAGGATGTTTGTGCTACATTACAAAGGATCCTTCCTCTGGACCACAGCAGTCCTGAGAAACCCTCCCAGCCACATAATGCCTGTCACATTTTGTGGCAGCCTCGTGTGTTTCTGTTGGATCAGTATTTTAAGATACCTTTTCCCACAGCAGGTGGACAAGGTAAAAGTCATCCCAGAGCTGGACCTCTTTTTTAAACTTGCAACAGCACACTATTTGTCTACCTGCTGCACCACATACTGCTCCAGCTGCCTCAGAGTTTAACACTGGCCAACATACCCAGAAGGACATGCCTAACACAGAGAGTGTAATGCCAGTAGTTTGTTGATATCATGAACTGCAGAAGTACGTTCCTTCCTAAACAGGTAACATTTACTAAATACCACCACAACAGGGGCAAGCAAAAGGGCAGAAATATTTCTGCACCGATTGAGCTCCAGCTTTGTTTTCCCTTTTTTTACCAGAGACTGTGCCCTGTCTGGAACTTTGCAAGGCACAAAGGGACATCTAATGGTTTGTTAATACATTGCAAGCAAGCCCACTGCTTGTATTGGTGTCATGTGATGGATTCTTCCAGGCCTGTGTTTGCCAGGTACTTATGTCTTTTCCACAGGGTTTTCAGTCTATCAGCTTATTCCTTTTGGCTTCCCAGTCCTGAAAAGAAAAGAAATTTGTACCTCAGAGTTTTAGGAATCTACCCCTTTCTCAAAACAGGGTTATAAAGTAAGAGATACTGAGGTTTGTTGCTGCTGTGATAGAGACAAATCAACTGGCTTTTGGTTCCTCATCCCAGAAGTACTAGCCCACACCACCCTCAAACCCTGAGCTCCTTCTTTCATCAGTAAGGATATTAATGTCAGCTGGAATTGTGGAGTTTTCCATCCTCTTAGTACAGGAAAGGAAGCAGTTATTAAACTATGCCCATCTTTGTCTGAGAACAATGGTTCTGAGCCATATAAAAACTCCTGCTGGGAAAAATAAATGTATTCCCAACAGTACGTGTCTTCTCACACCAGTGAAAAGTACAATACACGTATAGGACTTTGTGTTGCACAAGGAGTGTCTATGAAAGCCAACAAAGGAACTCAGACATTGGTGGGCGCCTGTGCCCAGACTTCATTTTCTCATTTCTGTTTGTATAAAAAAATAACTTTCTTCCCATTCACTCCTCCCCATGGTAAAAAGGACTACAGTCAGCTTCTGTGGATTCACTCACCAGCCAGTCTCTCAGCCTCTCCCCACCAGACTTCTTCCTAAGGGAGCATTCTCACAAATCACTTATGGCAATGCAAGACTGATTTGAAACTGGAATCCAAGGAGTGGTTTCAACTGAGTGACATCCTGGAAAGGCATGTAGTCATCTCACTTGATTTCTCCAGCTTCCCTTCTCTACTGAACAAGGAGAAAATCCATATTTCAAACCAGGTAGACTTATAAGAAAATCAGTGTTCTCCACAGAGTTTTAGAGCTATTTCCCACATTTTCAGATTGAACCATTTTTTTGGAAGCATTTTGCTTCCAGCAACACAATGGGAACCCTCATGTTCAAGGGAGAGTTTTGCCCTAGTGGCAATTGTCTCAGTGCCCGGTCCGGCAGTAGAGGTAGTGGGATGGTTTTAATAAGAAAAATTGTATTAAATGAAATAGCTTTTTGAAATCAATCTTTTTACTAAGAGGATAAGTACTGGTATTTTCAGTGCAGAAAATATTTTGTACTTTTTAACAGTTTATTCATGTGAAAGCTTTCTCTAAACCACTCAGATATTATTAAATGGCTCTAAAACCTTTTGCCTCATTAAAAATTGTTGAAGACTGTAAACCAAAAGGCTCATATTTTAGATTTTTTTCAAGGGTGATTAAAAGGAGTTCTATGAGGGCAAATTATCCTTTCATTAGTTTCTGTAGGTGTGGGATCTACTAATTGATATCATATGACATGCAAGTTATTGCACCCTAAACAGTTGTGGATAGTTACAGTACACACCTGGTGATGAGATCAATCACTTCATGGCAGAGATGTCCCTTGTGCAAAGGGAACTGTGGGCATTTCAGCGCCCACTGGAGAAATGCACAGTTGTGAGTGCTCAGCACCTCTCTACACGCGGCCTTTGCTCCCAATTCAAACACGACTTTCATAAAAGGCCTTCTAAGATCCATTAGTCTTTATATCCGCCCTGCTCTTGTGATGTATGTTGTGGATTCACACACTTGATGAAAGAGATGGATTAGCTGCCAGAGAGCAGCAGCTTTATCGGGCATCTAGCATGAGTTTGCACCTCCTGGGAACAGAAGGCATTGCCTGAAAGAGCTGAATAATGTGTGTTTGATTTGTCCTTTGTCAAGGTCACACCTGGCTAACTGCCTCTGCAAGAATCCTGGGTATCTGTAATTTACAACATCCCCCTCTTCTCCGCAGATGAGTTTTTGTTCTTCCTTTGAAAGTTCTCTTGTCTGCTCCGAACTCTACGGAGAGAAAGTGAGTGAAGGGGCCTCATTATTTTAAATGGAGCTTGACAGAACCTAACAAAGAGCATAAACCAGAGCAATTTTCACAGGCAATCTCACCAAGGCAGTTAAAGCAAGGCTGAGAACTCAATTACAGCCCATTACTGTCGGAGCTGTCTCTCGCTCTCTTGCTCTTTCCCTGGCCATTGGTTTCTGCAAGACAAACTCAGTGTTGGCAAAGGTCATTTGCTTCAGCTGTAGCATTTTGGCTAGTGGTTCTCATCAGGCACAGATCAGTGAGAATCCCAGTGTTCTTACAAATACCAGGGGAAAAACAATTCAAGAAAAATGTGCTTTCCTCTTTGCTAATACTGCAAAATAGCAAGATCCAGTCAACTGCAAGGTAAAAAAGCAGCAGGTTCTTATGCAGTTTTGTTGCAAAAGGTTTTGACATGAGCCTGTGATACATCATGCACACATATACCTCTCTAAACACTGCATGCATATATTGTGGTTGCATTTCTTCCTGACCAGACTGTTCACCCAAGGTCTCAAATGGATGATAAAGATGATATTATAAGTTTTTCATAATTCTTCTGGTGAAGAACCAGCCAGCAGCGGAATAAAATCTTAGCATAGGCTACAGTGACTCAAAACCTGCTTGATTTCTGTCTGCCCATGAACAGCTCCACCCGATCACCAAGACCCATTGCAGTATGTGTCAGTGTACAGCTGAGACACTGGGATGTCAGGGCACCTGGAGGCAGGGCTGCAGCAGAATGAATAACTGAGCCCCTTGTATACAACAGGTTAGCATTGAACAGCCTGCTAAATGGCATTCCTGGGTATGCGAACAGGACCCATTTCAACATGTATCAGAATGGTTTGGGCAAAAATGTATTAAAAGAAGGTTAAGGCTGAAATGACAATCAAGTTAAGAGATAGCAGTTTTAAAGTGAATTGCACAACACAATCCACCTTTCCTTTATATATTAATTATTGTTACACTTTTGTCCAACATCCTGTAGAAAGGTGGCAGCTGAATTTGGAATAAACCTCACCCATTCTAGGCTCCAGACCAGCTTTTAAAGCACATAATATCCCTTCTGTTCTTGCCAGCTTCTGCCTCATTCATTGCCCATCCCGTGTACTGAATAAGACAAGAATCCTGGGGAGAAAGCAATGTATGCTTGTAGAGTACAATATTGACATTTCCTCAGCTTCACAATTTGAATTTGCAAACTTTTGATATCAGCATTCTGGCACATATTTTACTTGGACTTGCACCCTGACTCCCACACCAAAACAGTCTCATGTGGAACAAGTCTCTCTCCTTCCCTGGGAGACTGGGTGCCAACACGAGCCTCTATTGTTTCAGCTAATGGAGTTACTGGTATCATCAGTAGACTCTCATTGACAGTGTGAACTAAGTACAGCAGGGGAAGATAACACACACCTCACTGCTGTGGCCTAAAACTATTTGCTGCAAGGGACAGGTCTCTGCATTGGGGGAGTTCAGACCTCTGGATGCTGTCCCATATTTCTGACAGGGGTAAGGTTTAGTGTTACGACACAGTCAAAAAACACAGAATAGATGGTTTATGGGAGCGTAGAAACATGCACAACACATAGGGAACACGTAAAGAGCATTTGGTAGCTACAAAGATTTTTCTAGTGAGAATGTAAAAATTCTCGTTTAGAAAACGTACTAGATTTTGCCAGTAATAACAAAGAGCTTTTCTTTCTTCCCCAACTCCCCTTAGAAAACAAATGTCATGTCTCTGTTGCAAAGTATGCAGGCACTAGAAAACTAGCTTAAAAAAAAAAAAAGGAACTAATTCTTTAAGGAAAAACAAAGGAATAAACTATTTTCCCTTACCACCTTCCTTAAAAGAGTTGAAATGTCTTCAATTGCAATTAGATAAAATACGTAATTGTCATTGAGTATATTACTTTACATGGATCGAGTCTGGTAAAATTCTAAAAAAAAAAGAAAATGCAAATTTAGGATAGAAACTGGTATTTAGTGCTTAGCAATGAGCATTACTGCTCTCCCTGGCTTTATGTAATTGTATTACTGTTACTACAAGGACATTGGTACCTGCACTGTGTACCGGTTTTCCCATTACTTGTTAAACCTTAGAATCAGCTGTTATTTCCTTTGTCAGTCTCCCCCTTTTTGTCTTTCCTAGAGATTCTAACAGATGCGTTGAAAAAACTGGCCTTCTGCATCCAGAGTTTTCTGAGCAAATAAGAAGTCTCCTGCAGCTTTTCAGATAAACGTGCTTGCATGTAAGGGATAAATGTTCCTGGAAAGACACTTAAAAATTCTAGTGGGCAAACACAATGCTCATTTTTCAAAGAGTCAGCAGAGTGGAGCTGAACTCTGACTGGATGCTTGGAAAGAGCAAAGCACTGCCTGTGATATGATCCTTGCACAGCTGCTGGCAGACACTTGGTCCTTCCTCCTGCCTTTACCCCCAAAGCTGGCATCTAACTGAATGAAGTCTCTGCCCCAGCAGCTGCATGCATATTCCTAGGGTATGTCACATCAGGAGCCAAGATCCCAAGGAAATGGGGAGCAAAAAGTTCAAGGAGGAACATTTGTTTCAGAATCTGTTTCATTCTTCTCATTCAAAGGAAACTGCATGGCTTTGACTTTGTCATGCTGATATATCCCACAATGGTCAAATACCTCCCCTAGGCTAACTTAATTTCTTCTCTTAGGTAGTTGCCAATGCCTGCAAATATTTTGCAGTTCTGCAGTCAGGTTTTGGCACGTTGGGTCCCAGCCACTAGAAGACTTTTTGTGCCATTAAGCACATGGAAGGTTATTTTTGGTCAGGGCAGCTTTTCTCCCTGGCTTTTGATGGGGTTGAAAGATATCTTGCAGGACTTGGATGTTGTTGAAATCTAAGTATGTTTCACTAAGAAGCTGTACAGTCCTTTTATGATACCTATCCCTTAAAACATGTATTATTGCTACCAGCATTTTCAGAGCTTTAACAGTAAATCTGATTCTCCTGTTTCTTGGAGGATTTGTTTATTTTTATGCTTCCAGGGTAATGGCTATATTTCTGTAATATTTGAAATAATGGCTAGCAGAAGGGTACACAAACATAAAGTGGGACCTCCAGGCCATGCCACAGTGTAAAAAAAGTCAGTATTTCTCTTGCTGCTTTTTTATTTTTCTGTTCAATTTTTTCCCTCTGCATAATCTTTCTTCTCTATTTATTCTTGAACAATGATGTTCCACTTCTGTGTCTCACTTCCAGTGACTTTTCTTTTTCCTGTGAAGGCTGGAGGATGGTGGACTGAGGGGTGAGGAAGGGGCCATCCCACCTCTCTCCTTCCTGCTCCTGCATCTCCAACACATTTTTGGTTGTTTACACAGACTGGGTAGATGGGAATTTTCTACCAAGTCTGTGGCCCCTGTCTCATCTCAGATTCTCTCTGCTCTGCAGTCAGCTACTGGTAGGAAAGGAAGAGAACAAATGAGGCTAGATGAGCTGATGGCCCTTATGGTGTGTGACTGCCAGCCCCACTGGTGGGACTTATATGGTAAAACAAATTTTAGTCTGCTCTCCCGTATTCTTATCAATAACTCCCTCCCCAGAAATAATATTTTCTGCTTTTAAGCACTCTTCAACTTGTCAAGTTCTAAAAAATATTGCTTTGGAAATCACATATTTGAAAGCCCAAAATCTGACCTTATTTTCATGTAGACGGATGAGAGTAACCAATAATCTCCATTCAAGTTGTATTTTACCTTTTACTAAAACAATGAGAATCTTTAAGTTCAGGAAGAGCCACAGAAATTGTACATCATGCAAGACTGCAAGACAAGCAGGTGATCTTCTGATAGTCAGAATAAGAAAGAACTCAAGGAAAAAAGACATACACTTCTCTGTCTTTAATCTCAAAAACACTATTGAATGCCTTCCCAGAGAACCCCAAGAAAAAGCTGTATTACCAGTTCTCTTATTTCCACCTGTTCCCTAGAGCTTTCTATACACTTCCCAATAATGGTGAATACAGGAACCCAGGTAGACGCATCAGACACAACCACGATTCTAATAAAAGTAGGACACATAGAAACTGTCTTTCCACTCAGCATTTTTTTCTCTGAGACAAACTACGCCTCAAAAACTTCTCAGCATAAATCCTCTTTCACCATTCTATGTCCCCTCATTCGTTATACCAGGATCCTATACAATCACAGCCTCACCTAGAAGAACACGGCAGCATTCAGGTTTTAAAGCCGGGCATACTGTAAATAGTTAATTCATTTCTCATTCTTTGGAGGCTTCACCAATTCCTATGCACAGATATCAGCAGTTATTCTTGAAGGAATAATGAGAGAAAAATCCTGTTTTAGGAGGTCATGAGGAGTTGCATATTGCAGGACAACCATGTTGTGTGAGGATGACTTCTCATCTGACCTAAAATCTTAGAATCCTATAGCAATTTTTGTTACCAATTTATTAAAACAGTCACTTTTTCATTAAAGTGTCATGTAATTCACCTCAACTTTCTAGTTATCATGGTCAACATTACAAAATAAACACATTTTACAACAGTCATGTTAAAAACCTCCCAATACAACCAAATATTCCTCCAGAAACCAAGCAACTGTGAAGAACACCAGGTGAGTGTGACAAATAGCATTAAATAGCATCAGATTGTGCTAGAGAAACAAATGCAAAAAATAACCAGTTTTGTAGATTTGTAGGATTGTCAGGGATCCTACAATAAACACACTGAAATATATGAATCCCTACCTTTATCACGCTGAAATGAAAACCATACAAGTGATGTTAAATGAGTATCCCACAGTACAATGGGTTCCCACAGAGCAGAAGGACCCAGTTATGAACAGAAGGATGTTTCTAACAAAACAGCCATTCCAATTCTGGTCACCAAAAAGTCTTTGTGTGCGAACACTCACAACTCATGGACTCACCAGATATCCACCGGCAGTGTCCTTTCATTTTACTTCTTACTGAACTGTCTACTCCAAAACGCAAACTACAAACTTCCTTCTCTCTCTCACTTTACTACCAGACCCACAGCTTTTCCTTTTCCACATATTACCCACTGTTTACTCAATTTGTTTAAGACAGCAACATAACTTGATCAAATGACAAGCAGTGTCATTTGTCTGGTCTATACTTCAGCTTGGGCTTCGGTGCTCATGAATTCTGACGAAAAGACTGTGCTTTCCAGCTCAGTGCAGAGTGGTAGTATTCTTTATTAGACAAGCTGACAAGCTTCATTAATTTTTTCATTGAATTTTAGCTGGATGTGGATCCTGTCTTAAGACAGTACATGTACAGACAAACAAATTTTGTACTGGAATTCAGTAAGCATTACATACCATCCAGCTGCATTTAATGGATTCTCATGGGTGTGAGTAGGTCCATAACCTATTAATTAAAAGTGGTGTAGCACAAAGGGACCCAGAAGACTGTAACAGTACCTGATAGACAATTAAAACAAAGTGCTCATGGCTTTGTTGCTTGCCTGTAGTGATAAAATAGAACAATCAGAAAACTCAATAAAAATCTATTAGCCTGTGTGGAAAGACACATGTTTTGTGCAGGACTGGAAAATGCTAATCTATTTGTGAGCAGTGTTACAAATATGCTTTTTCACGTTATGAATCTTTTGGTGGCAAAGCTAGTTTAAATGATTTACATCCTGCCAGAAGTTACTCCTTCACTTCCATCCATTCTACTATTTTTGTGGGCTTGGTCTAAAGACGTGGAAAATAATCTGCTTCACACACAGAGTAAAATCTCTGTGTTTTTCCCCCAAATCTCCCCATAAGAGGTTGTTTTCTTTTAGCAAGATTATACCCACAGACACAATTTAGAGCAAAGCACTGATAAGGGGCTGGTAAACACCAGGACTGCATTGGGGAAAAAAGAGGAAGGGAAGCAGGTGGAGGGCGGAAAGATCTTAAACAATCTCTCATGCTGAAGGCTGCGACATGGAACTTTACTCTGAGTGTTTTCAGAACATCTTCTTTTACTAACTTATCCAAAAGTACCTATTGGAACCACCTAGATCCTTTGTACCTCTCTAGAAAAAAGATTTAACTTTGTAAACATTATCAAAGTGAGTTGACAAGATATAATGCTGTCCAGTAGCAAACAGCCCATAACTTGGCACATAGTTCAGCCAAAATCAACCTAAATTGAAGATTAAATTGCATGGCAGTTTAAAAAATATGCATTTTACATTCTTTTTCCTCTTTGTTTTAACTGTGATCAAAAGTATATGTACCCATTTGAAGAGAAAGGCTTGGATTAGCTATTTTGGCTTTCACTAAAACCAGAAGTGACTAGATGTCATTACAGACCCTGTTTTCATTCCAAGATATGTAGATCACGTTGCTGTAGATAACCATTGTAACTTTTAACTGCTCAGTCTTCAAATCTTTTAAATATGAGGCTGTCAGGTCTAATTCTGCGATCAGATCCTGGCTTTGATCAAGGCAGACCTGAGCCATTGTGATCACTATGCAGAAGACGTTCTTATTTTGCATACAGGATTTTTCGTATAGAATTCATGTCAGATATTGTGCCTGTATTTCCATCAGCTTTGTGGATATTTTGGACAAATTATTCAATGTTTCTTAGTCTTCATCTCTGGCAGAATTTTTAATGTAGAAAAAGCAAGCAGTTACATCTACTTTGTCTTTGGATGTTTTGTCATAGAGCTGTTGAGCTTGGGATACTTTTCTAATTGCCTGCCTAGGCCATTCACCTAAATAATTGCAGACCTGATTTAATTATCCCTAAAAGCTTCCCTCAAGATGAAATTCCAACCTAGCCTTAAATATCTTTCATTATAAAGCATGCCTAGAATTTTTTGCTGTCCTAAAAATAACAAAACTATGTTACAAGAATGAGTTACACTACAAAGATGATTCTCACTCTTTTTTCATACCAGGAAGGCAACAAGTACCAGAGTCCTGCGAAGTTTTCTGCCCTGTATCCATTCTCTTTAGTGATACAGAGTAGTCCTCAGCCCAGCTTTCATACTAAGCGTCCTTATTGCTGAAAACTCCTGTGTATTAGCATGCAATTACCTGAATCATCATTATTCCCTAAAGAATCAAGCTGAAAATGATTTTTGTTCCCTGAAGTGAGTTGCTAAGTATTTGTGAAAAATTAAAAAATGTATACTTTTGTGCAAAAAGCATTCAGCTTGGAGATCCACTAAACAAAGCCATACCACAGTTGCCACAGTAAAAGGTATGATATAACAACTTGCCTGGAGAATGCATTGCAGTCCCTTATACCACTTATAATGATACATTTTCTTCAGGGAGCTTCAACTAATATGCAGAATATGAACTTCAAGCAACCAAACTCTTTCCCACAATGCATTTTTATGGTTATTGATGTATGTCAGCACCAAAAATGGTGTCTATTTCAACATAGATATAGATAGAGATTTATAGATATGTTTCTCTTTAAGGAGCTTTGTTTTTCTACAGAATCAGCATTTTTCCAGATCAAAATAGTTATGTGCACACATTTGTCAAAGATATTTATCTCTGGAAAACAACCCCAATAGAAATCTTTCAAATAGCTGAATTTTGAATCAGTACTACCGAATACCTGCCTTTAGCCACCTTCACACTCTACCAATGTTTTGTTCATGGGCTCCATTTTCTGATGCTCATTGCATGAGGCAACTTTAGTGAAGCTTATTAAATGTGATGTAAGATGGCCCAAAAACTAACATACAAATACATTCCTGGAGAGGAAGGAAACTATGGATCAAAGCACTCTCTTATCAGCTTTATTATCTTTATCCTTAACATGCCTGCCATACATACTGTTAATAACTGCTCAGGTTTTGCTAAAAATAAAGGTGAAGTTTGATATTCTGTCTACCTTTTAAGTCATGTAATATGTAGAATATTGCAAAAATGTGAAGAATGCTGCACCAAGATTCTTTAAATAGGAGAGGACAATGCCCCACTCTTGTCTCCCGGGTTAGCTATCAACTTGACATTTGTTTCTTAACGTCAGCAAGACCAGAACAGGTGAGATGAGTCACTGACCTTTTTTTTGCAGTTGGGTAGGGAGCAAGGATGGCTAGTTTAAAATAAGAGTCTGGAAAGGAGAAAAAATATCTGTAGTCAGAAGGAAAGGAGAGGCTGATTTTTCCTGCTGTTGACTGTCCGTATCAGGTTATGGACACAAAGCAGCGATCAATTCACTCTTAACCAGCTAAATAAAAAGCTGAATGGATGTTTGTAATGTGATGACTGGTTTATACAGGAAAAACTGGAACTGATACTCAGCCCCTGTGGGTGTTTTGGAAGGTGGTAAGAGAGGGGCCTGTGACTGAAACTCACTCATGGAGGAGTCCTTCATTGAATACTACCTGGAGACAAGTAGAAAATGCAGAATACAGGGCATGTGTTTTGCATCTGAAAGAAGTGAAAATGGTGGCAAAGGAAAAATGGTAAGTCTCCAGATTATGCTGTAAAGGCAAGAGCAAGCTTCAGTCAGAGACTGATGCCTGAAATGCCTTTGAGCTACCTCTTGCAGGGCAGGGTCTGTCACAAGGACAACCACTGTAGCTTTGAGAAACTATGGAAACTTCAGAAGGAATTTTTAAGGAGTATGTTTATGCAGAATCCCTGGCAGGAGATTTCAGTTTGTTAACAAATTTAAGGAAAGCTGGTAAATTTAGATAATTTCATTCCTCAGGACCTGTTTAATCTGAGGCCTCTCACACTGAGGCATCCTTGGCAACCCCAGAGCTTCAGGAGCTGTCTGCAGGAGCTGGCACTGACAGAATCTTGGCTTTGGAGGGGTGTCCTTGCTGGCAAACACCAACCAAGGCTTCTTCTACATGGTAAGAAGAAAAGAGATACTCTGCGGCCTTGGACAGCTCCAGGCTGTCTCTTCCTCCACCCATTTTATTTTTAAGATTCATTTGCCTCCTGTAGAAACACAGCCTACTTCTAGCTTATCCCTGCTTTTGCCGTTTTCTAAAAATGGGTTTAAATGGAACTCTTACTGAATTGTAATTGAGAGAGTTGTTCCAGGACTCTTCTAGAAATTCTGGCAACAGCTCCGAAATTACTTTCCTTGATCATTTCTCTACTAATGTCCTTTTATTCTCCACTTCTTCTATCTCCGCTCCATTTTTCACATTCTTTTTGGTCTCCTCTTTACCATCTCCATGTCTTGTGTTGATCACCACCGTGTTCAAAAGAACAACATTGACCATAGACATCCTCCCATGGTGACATAAAGGACTTGAAGAGAGAGACTGTACTAGTCAACCTTTTATTTTATTTTTTGCTTTGTTTTTCATTCCCCCCCTCATCATTCACTCCTATTCATTTTCTCTTTCTCTCCTCTAGTTCTATGCACTCTCTTCTTTTTCTTACTCCCTCTTTTCTATTTGTGTGACAGATTCCCTGACAGACTTACTTGCTGCAGGTCAGTTCAAATCAAGAGAACTTGGTTTTCTATTACTGCTACAGCTTTGCACAACACAAGTTAATGTAGCATTATGGTTGTGATGATATTACCAAGCTTGAAAATGGCATTTCAATTCTAAATCACAACCATTTATAACTTTCTCAAAAAATTATTACCTTGGGGCTCAAATTTTTCATGCTCAGTCTCAGTCCAAGACTGAATTGGTTTTAGAAACTTTCATAAATTCAATCCAGAAGTTTTTTTTGGTTTTTTTTTTCAAAGTTATCCAGTCAGGAGAAGGGAAAAAGTGATTTTCATCACTTAAGGTATTTTTCATATGCTTTTCATCCCCAGTAACTCAAACCAAATTTATTTTGAAACATCACCCTTGAAAGTGAATATACTCCTGAATGATGCATTGCCTTGTTTGAAGAAATTTGGTTTGGGAATTACATAGTTATAAACTTTAGAACATTGTGTGCTGACCATGCACAAAACATTATTTCCCTTTGATTTAGACCTCTACCCAATAGTGATTAATGTTCCCAGGCATGAATATTTTGTTGTGCACTCATGAAAATTAGAGATGGAAAAGATCTATTGCATCATCTAGTTCATCCTACATCCAAAGGCTCGATACGTGGACTCTGTATTTGTACAGTTGCACAGTCACAGAAAGAGAGTCACAGAAAGGTCCTTTCCTGAAATTTCTCTGCAGAACTTTAATGGAATAGGAAGAGTAATTTTAACTCTGAAGCACATGTCTCTGTTTGTTCCTTGGTTTTGCCATCTAAAACATTTCCTAGAACTTCCTGATATGAATGTCAAGAAACAGTAAAATCTGTACTCAGTAGGTTGGACTATTGTTCAGTCTAACCTCAAGCAATGGGACTTCCTTCACCTGCATTGTAATTTTGAACAATCTGAAGATCTCATTGTCAGGAGGTTTCCCTTGCTGCACCTCTGGTGTTGTCAAGATCTTCAGGCTATGGCAATAGTCAAGTTATGACCAGTTATGTCACAATAAACAGTACCCCTCTCTCTTTATTATTTGTTCCTTACTATGAATACTTATAATATATTACGCCATTGGCAATTCACTTTTGTTTAGATAATCTAGTTGTGCCAGATTCCTTCATCTTTCTCCATAAGCCAGTTCATCTAATCATTATTACCTAACATGACCCTTTAGCTCTCATTAATCTCATAGCTCTCATTGTTTTGATCCTTAGCTCTCAGATTATCTAAGCATAAATGGTTTCTGTTGCTTTTATTTGCACTCCCTCATATTTGTCGATATGTTTTTTTTTTTGAATAGTGGTGCCTGGAATGGAAAACAGTTCTCATCAGTACCTAACAGCATCCCCTGGTAGGTCTATTCTAGGAAAACATTTCAGCTGGTTAGGAAAGAGTAGGCATTTTTCTTGTTTAAAAAAAATTAAAAATTTGTTCATAGTTTCTCTTTATTCTTAACTAAAAGCGTGGAATATTTCTGTGGCATTAAAAAAACAAGATAAAATTAAGAGAAACGAGAAATAAACTACAAAAAAGTTTAATGTCACTGAAAAATATTTTGAACTGGGACATTTCAGACTGTCAGCTATGTTTTTAGGACAGACTATCTAATACACTTATATAACAGAATTTTAAAACTAGATTTTTATCTGTACAGGAAAAAAAAAGAGGACGTTTACAATTGTGTTAGCATACCACAGTTAGTCTATCATTCCTCAGAAGACTTACTGTGACCAAATGACACATTTGAAGGAAAATACCAAAAGAGACAGAGTATTTCTTCATAACTCCCTGACCTGTTACTTCTGAAAGAGTTTATGCAATTTAAAAAAAAAAAGTTTTTCAAAATGACTGTTCATTTTAGGGGCCTCCATTTTTCTGAGACAGTGAGCTGGAACCTTATTTCAGGAAGAACTAAGTAGTGCAAGTTTGAAAAGTGGGCTTTTTAGTTATCTCAAACTGGAGACTGCAAAAGTAGATACTCAGAATCAACATTTCTTTTTGAAAACACATCATAAATTCTATCACTCCAACACAGGCAGTAGCATAGCAGGTACAATGCAACATAAACAGTACCTTCTTATTTCTCTTTGCCTATTTGAAAAATACCACACCTGTTCAAAAAAATTTCATATGTTGAATGGAAGTAAAATGAAAATTTAGCTACAGCTGGCAGATTAGAAGTTGTTATTTTTCTCTAGTTTATTTATGTAAAACTCAATAAACTCTTCAACATATAATTGCTTATGTGAGCTCTGTGTACAGAAACCAGTTTTCACATTTCTTAATTTCTTCCAAAAATGAACAGAAAGTGGAAATTTCCTTCTCAAGAGAAGTTTAAATAATCTCAAAACCAGGGCATGCTATTGAAAGTGTAAGTTGTCAGAATATAGAATTTTTGCAATTAGATGGTTTCTAAAATGTAATTTGACAGTGTCTTTTTAATCCTATTACATCTTGTTCTCTCTTTGTTGGCTAATTAGAATGATTGGCCCTTGTCATTTTCACAAAATCCCTTTATACTTTTAAAGTGAATTATCTTTCCTTCCCATGATCTCACTGTAATCAACTTGAATCATCAATAAATATATAAAGCTGTTAGAAACTCACTCAGACATACACGGTGTATATATTCTCTTAATCTGTGTGTGCCTAAGTAGGAATACACTAATGCACGAAAGTGGGTGAAAATTTTCTTCAAAGTGCTTTTTGCACCACAAACAGTCTTTTAAAGGCAGAGGAATTTCCAGGAAACAATGTCTCATGTTCTTCAAAATGTTATAATGTGATTTAAAAAAACAGACACACCCAAAATGTTCTTTTTTTTCTTAAAGGTGTGAATTTTATTTGTAGCCTTTCTGTTGTGATATCTTGAAAGTGTATCAGCTGGGACTTGCTGCAATGATATGATTTTCATGCTGGCTCTCCTTCTGGACAAAATAACAGGTTGGAGTGGGGACATTTAAAATTGCTTCATTCTTGGCAAAATCTGTGATGCTGCAGTCAGCAGCGGTAGCAAGGTGGGATGGATGCTTTCACAAATGGCACCTTTGCATTCTGCCTTAAAAGGAAGATATTAGCCTTTTGTGGGGCTGATACACTTAACAAGAAATATTAGCTGTTAATGCTATAGCATGGTGGTTTGGTAGGCCAGGCACACCAAGATGAAAAAGATCCTTTACTGTGGTTATGTCCTGACAACCCTTCCTGGTGACTGCAGTTAACTCTCAGCAGAATGAAGCACGTAGCACAATTGCAGAAGGCAAGCTGACCCATAGTAAAGTAGTTTAAATGGAGGATTTTTTTTCCTTTCAACCCATATTCTTCAACTTCTCAAAAGACCAATTCATAGATAACCATTCCCAGAGATCCTCTCAAGAGAAATGGGGCTTAAAATGATTGTATTTGTATTGCATGTAAATGATTGCAACTGTGTTTTACAGTTTTTTCTGGAAGGTTCCCTACTTCACTCTTTTCAGAGTATGTGTACATGATGGCAGTGTTCTTGACCTTGTGGCCAAAGTAATAATCCTCAGCTGGCACTATCTATTACTGGCACTATGTTATTACTCTCACACATATTTATATCACAGCTGCTGAAGCTTCAGGTTATTACTGCAGTACCAATAATAAATATTAATATTTCTATAGCAACCAATTGTTCTTAATTAGTTTCACCACAGGAGCCAGGTGAAAGAGGAGCCAAGCTCTGAAGAAGAGACATCCTTATTCAAAGTAGTATTTCCAAAGGAGAGAAGTAATGCAGAGGAAACTGGAAGCTTGCCAACAAAAGGAGACACCTGAAAGAGGAAAAGATAAATATTTAGCTACTGAGATCTGTTAAAGTACAAAACATCATCTATAATTCAGATTCAAAATTACTATATTTAAATATTGTCACAGCTGTACTACAAATAGGCCTATGCTGGCAAATTACAAGGTAAGTGTGAGACATGTACCTACATCTTAACTTATTTCCTCTCCCCTGAAAGTGGGGCTGACATTGGAACACTTTTTTTGGACTGTTGCTGAATTTGTATTTTTTTCATGCTATAGTTACATCTTTATCACAACTCCAAGGCTGAACAGTGGGAAAACCGGAAAAAAGATATGACTCCAGAATGAGTCATCCATTGGAGACCTCGATCCAAATTTTGTGCAGAGGGGTTGAGTGTTGAACATCCTGTGACTAGAAGAAAGGCAACAGTGAAGCTGCCATGGCCACCCAGCAGAGGCAGTGGATGCACCATACAGCACATGCATGCAGAGGCTTCAGCTAAGGGAGCTTCACACTGACAGTGCCTGTAGCTTTCAAAACTACCAACCCTGTCCATACCAGCATCCCAGTGGGGTGCGCATGGAAACTCCCACAGAGTTTTAAAGACCATTGTGCTCCAAAAGGTTTTGGGAGCAACTGGCTATGGGGTAACTTGCCCCTTTGTGAATAACACAGAGAAAAAAGAGGGAAGAGACGGAGCTGGACTTCCCATTCTCTGATTTCCTAATGAGACTGTCAGTGACCTGTTGACTGGCTGTTCATCAGGAGTTTAGACACGGAAAAGTCACCAAAGAGGCTTGTCTTCTGACAGAAGGAAAGAGGGAAATTCTGTGGCATTGGAAAGCTAGTCTGTCTGGGCTGAACAAGGAAATGATCCTCTAGAGAGATGGAGAGGTCCAGAGAGGATTTTAAGAGTCTTCATTCCTGTAGAGGATTATGTCTTCCCTTCCGTTCCCTTAATATAAAGCAGAGCAAATAATTTTGCAATACTGACATGGGATATTGCTGTTGAGAAATGGTTCTCCATCCTTTGTTGTTCTGATTACTGTTCTTCAGCAATCACAGAGCACACACTTCCTTGTTTTTTCCTTCTTAGGAATGAAATACCCAGTTTCTCATGTAAAGATGAACAGGGAGAAACTGATTATAATCCTTCCAAATGAGTCTTCACTGTGTCAGTAATTTCCTTATGCAGCAATAGTCTATCAGTTATCAATGCTTCTGCAGTCACAGGAAACATAATTTCCAGTGTACCACTGGTACTGGCAGTGTGGGATGTATCACAGAAGAACATCGTGGCTCCAAGAAGTAAAAGAGACGTCTCTATAGACATCCTATGCAGGTGTGTACACAGAATTAAAGTGGCTTCCAGAAACTTTCCAGTGCTGCAAGGCTTGGCTGTGTTTCTCAAAAGCCTGGAGATATTTGTACCTGGAGCTTTGACTGGCAGTGGAGATAAAGGATAGCTGTGGAAAAGCCTGGGGCTTTGTAGTCAACACTTGGCCACTGGAAAGGAAAAGGTTCAAGGCTGCAAAAAGCACAGGGAATTCACTGAAAGTTCTTAGGAGATACAGAAAAGTTTTGGTTTGTGTTCTGGAAAGAATGCAGGGTTTTAGTGAACGGAAAGGCTGCTTTTACAAGCACTGCAGTACAAAGAGGTGGGTAAACCCAGAGATGACTGGGAAAGAAACCCTAGTGTGGGATTTATTTGAATTGGCAATCATATAAAGGTGAAATATCACCAGAGAGCAGTTGCTTCTCTCTCATAATCTTCAAGAATCCTTCGATTGTTGTGGATGGCTTGTGATAGTCCTTGCTCAGCCTTTATCAGGTGAAAACACCAGTGAGAATATTTCTATCTTGAATAGGGGTAGGGGAATATGAAAAGCTCATGTGGGAGGTTGTAGGGGAAAAAAAAAAAGAAATGGAGCTATTGCCTTTCATCTATCTGTCAAGATAAAGTTTCCAAAAGCTACAACTCCTTTTTAGTCCTTTGGTAGGCAATGATTGGAGAGCTCATCTTAAAGTCACAGGTTGGCTGTTCAGCTTGCTAGGCAGTGAGGCATTGGGGTCCTCGTCCTGGAGCCAGGCTGGTGGCTGGGTATTTTTGCCACGCTTGCAGAAGTCCCTGCATCTTTTGCATTGCTGTGCTCCTCCCAGTCGGCACTTCATCAGCTCAACTCAAAAGGTTTGTTTGATTATCACCAAGTGTTTGGTTATTAAAAACAAACTGTTGGCCTCACAGCCTACAACTACAATGTATAATTAAATTCATCCTATCCTCTGTTTCCAAAACACTGTTACAGTAATGTCAAGTTCTGATAATCTAGTGAAAGGCAATGGGGAGCTGGGGTAGTCAGACATGTAGGACATCTCTGCAGCTCTTCTGTGTGCATCAGCTGCAGTGCTCACTCCAAGAAAAGGAGCAGTGACAGTGGGGCCAAGGTAAAATAAAAAACAAATATTGAGGTTTGTTTGGGAGCAGAAGGAGAGAAAGATGAAAAAGTGCAAATTTCTCCCTTTTCCTTCTGTGGGGTCTCTTTTTCCTACTGATGTTAGTGGTGTAGGATTTCAGCCCTCTGCTTTGTAACGACAGTGTAAGCATGAAAGCAGACTTCCCAGGAGAACTGGAGGACTGCAACCTTTCTTCACAGGACAGCTCAATGGGGTATATGCCTCTCCTCACATGGTGTGGCAGTCGTTCCATGGATGGATGGTCTTCCCTTCCCTCAGATCACACAAAGCCCATCTGGGACCCCAGTAGAGGCCAAGTAGTGCTGAGCTTCACATGTCTGTGGAGCCCCTCCTGAAGTCATGGTCCTGCTGGAGGTATTGGCAGCACCTGGGAATGCACCCTGGCCTTCCTGGACTAACAAACCTTGTCCAAAAGCTGGGACAACCCAAGGGTCTTCTTTGCTCCCTTTATGATCTGAGTGTCCCTGTTGGCTGGTGTGGAGTTCACACGTACCACAAAGAAAGAAGACAGAGAAAAATAGAGCTATAAGGAAAACACAGCAGCATCCTGACCATGTTGTAGGAGAACAGCCCTTTACCATCTCCTGAGCTGCTACCAGTTCACACTAGATATTCAGCTAGGGCTGTCTCTAGTCTTTGGAAGAAGCAGTGCCTCTCTCTGTTCCCAGGCTCCCCAATCTTCCCCTCTGTAATTACACTGCCTTCATTCATGGTAGGTAGTTGATGTTCACTGAAGTTCACTCAGCCTTTGCCTGTTGCAGCTTAGAGGAGAGGCTGGGCTGCTTATACCTTTGTTTTGGAGCTATCTTTCAGCCAACTTTTTGAAGTGTGTCTGCTTCAGGGAATCAGTGGTCTACAGCACCCATGGAAAGTCCTTGACACAGAATAAAAGCCTTCTCTGCCCCTTCTCACTCCCTCTGCCCTTCTTTCATCCTCTGTCCAGTCCTACTACCTTATCAAACTGGAATTCTTCTGCAGTTATGATGGCTGCCATTGAGTCACTTGAAGGGCTGGGTGCAAAAACTTTTAAGGCAAACAAAGCTTCTTTCCCATTTTCTTGACTACAGTCAATGAGCAAAGTTTTCCATCTGGGACCTTTGTATATTAGATTATTTAACTGGGCATTTCTGTGTAGCCTCTCACTACTTCTGTGTACCTCTCACTATACCTGTTGTTTAGCTCTTTGACGTGCCACCATGCCCCACTGCCTGGCACACAGAAGTGCAGAAGCCAGACACCCTGTTCCTGAGAGTCAGCTGTGGGTCGTGCACTAAAATGAAAAGTGGTGATTTGAGCCTCTGTTCCAGCTAAGCTCCAGTTTGCATCTTCAGGATGTTCAAATGTTACATCTTTACTCCCTGCTATGGGGGTCTTTGCATTCACAAACATTTTTTGTTTTGTTTTTTTTTTTTACTGGAGAGTGGAGAGATGAGACAGAAATGCAAAGATGTGGGGATTTGCCTCCCCTAGAAAATCTGAAATTCCAGCTTTTCCTTCCCAAATACAACAATCTCCCTGCTTCCCTGCTGCAGAGCAACAATCCTGACTTTCCACCACTCCCAAGCAGGACTCCAATCAGAGAGCAGCAATACATCTCTTGCAGGGCTAAGAGGTACTGAAATGACTCGGTAGCTTTGCACTGGCCTTCTGAGGATGGATACTTTCCCCTACAGAGGGGATAAAACAACACCATAGCTGATGTTAGAAAAGATTGCATGGAGGCTTTCATTCCCTGTTGTGTACTTGAGTTGCTCATGGGAAAAAAAAACCACAAACTCATACAGAACTTCAAAAAGGAGGATTACAAAGCACCAGCGAGCTGTGCGGCAGGCTCTTTTTTATGTGTGCTACAATTAAATGCTTATTTACATGTTTGGGTTTTTTTACTGTCACTGTTTTGGACTCCCTCCTCCCTACCTAATTTATTATTATTTCATTTTATAGTTTGTTAAGCATTGACAACCTTTGGGTTTTACTGCACTTATGTATCTTTGCCTCTCTTGAGCACCCTAATTGCATTAGGTGCTTTGAACAATCTGTTCCTGGTGCATATGTGCCTTGGAGTGACATCTCCGGCTATTTACAAAGTTTCTTTGTATAAATGATTTGGAAGCAGCACATAGCTTTAGAAATTATATCGCAGGCTTGCTTTTCAGGACTGCACATCAAATGTGGGTAAACAGTTCCTACATGTAAGAGAAAGCGATATAAGAAAGGGAAAGAACCCACTCAGTTTGCCTTTTAGTGTAGCCTTTAGGATCTCATAAAGTGCCTACTCTGTCAGGAACCATCTGAAACAATTTTACAGATCTTTTCAGCCCAGTCTCCCATCTCCCCTCCCTGTCTCACCTTCAAATTTTCTTCTATAATGAATTGAATGTTTATTATTTTTCCCCTTGTCTCCCTCAGTCCAATTACGAGTGTAGGGCCCCAAAAAGAGGAGAACTGGAAGCCACCAAGGTGGAAGGCTCCAGAGCAGAGGATCACACCGGGGGACTCTTCCTAAAACAGCAAAACGGCAAAAGCAAAGAGAGAGAGGAGAGAGGAGGCAAGGAGAGAGAGGGTACCCCAGCTCCCCCCACCCCGAGCAGGACAGAGTGGGCTCCTGAGGAGCAGCAGCTGCAACTCAGCATGGATGGGGACACGAGTGATGGCGGGCAAACCCCTCATGTACAAAGGCAGCCCGCAGGGAATGCAGCAAATGGGGTGGGTGAACATGGCATGGCATGGCAGAAGGGCACGGCTCAGCATTTTGCACTGCTGTTTGTGTAGGCAGGGCATGTGGGCAGGGCGCTGTCCCTTCCCTGGCTCTAAAGGGTACCTCAACTACTGGCCATCACCCCCCCAGGAGAGGACCCGGCCGTGGTTTCCACTGTCGTGAAAGCCATTGCCAGAAAGAATGTGGCCACCTGGGCAGAGCCCCTGCACAAACACGCAGCTGCCCAGGTCTCCGGCTGCAGCGGGTGCCTGAGCCTGACACTTGTACTGGGGGGCAGCAGAGAGAGCAGCTGCTTTCGGTGTGACCAAGTGAATGACATGCTCAGCCCAGTGGCAGAGCTGAGGGAGGAAGTGAAAGGTTAAGGAGCATCAGGGAGTGTGAGGGGGAGATGGATTGGTGGAGCCACACCCTGGGGCCAAAGCAGCAGATGGAGGCTCCACAAGAAGCTCCACAAGAAGCAGAGGATCCCCTACTCTCTTGTCACTAAGCAGAAGGAGAGGACCTAAGAGACGGAGGGGAACAGAAACAGGTCCCTGCTCAGGGAGGCAGGCGAATCCCCTCCCGGCTGCCCTCACCTTCCCAGCTGCCCTTACACAACAGATATGGGGCTCTGGAACTTGAGGCCAGGCAAACGAGCATGTAGGCGAAGGTCCATCTAGGGGGTCGCCTAGGGAGAGTCAGTCAGCCCCACACATTATCACTGCTTCTGTTAAGAAGAAAAGGAGGGTAACTGTTGTAGGTGATTCCCTTCTGAGGGGACAGAGGGCCAAAAATGCCAACCAGATCCATCGCACAGGGAAGTCTGATGCCTCCCTGGGGCCCAGGTCAGAGATGTGACTAGGAACCTCCCTGGTCTGGTACGGCCCTCTAGTTATTACCCGCTGCTGGTTATGCAGGTGGGCAGTGATGAGGTTGTGGAGAGAAGTCCAAGAGCGATCACAAGGGACTTCAGGGCACTGGAACGATTGGTTGAAAGATTGGGAGCACAGGTAGGGTTTTTCTCAACCCTGTCAGTGACAGGGAAGAACACGGAAAGGAACAGGAAAATCCACCTGATTAACACGTGGCTCAGAGTCTGGTGCCATCAGTGGAGTTTTGAATTTTTTTCATCATGGGGAGGTTTATATAGCACCAGGCCTGCTGGCGACAGGTAGAGTTTAGCTATCTCAAAGGGGAGAAAGGGTTCTCGCTCATGAGTTGGTAGGGCTCATGGAGAGGGCTTTAAACTAGATTTGAAGGGGGAAGGGGCTATAGCCAGGCCCACTAGAGAGGAGCCATGGGGTGGCATGCTGAGGTTGGGGGTGAAATCATTAGCCCAGCTCAAGTACATCTGCACCAACGCAGCACGGGCAACAAACAGGAGGAGCTTGAATCCATTGTGCAGCAGGATAGCTATGACTTAGTTGCCATCACAGAGACATGGTGGGATGACTTTTATGACTGGAGTGCTGCAATGGAAACTCTTCAGAAGGGATAGGCAAGGAAGGAGAGGTGTTGGGGTCGTTCTGTATGTTGGGGTGCGTTTTGACTGTATAGAGCTCAATGACTGTAATGATAAGGTCAAGTGCTTATGGATAAGGATAAGGGGGGAAGGCCAGCAGGCAGATATCCTGCTGGGGGTCTGTTATAGACAGCCCAACCAGGATGAAGAGGTAGATGAAGCATTCTACACGCAGCTGGCAGAAGTCTCACAATTGCTGGCCCTTGTTCTTGTGGGAACTTCAACTTACTGGACATCTGCTGGAAATACAACAGGATGGAGAGGAAACAGTCTAGGAGGTTCCTGGAGTGTGTGGAAGATGATAACTTCCTGACACAGCTGGTAAGTGAGCCTACCAGGAGAGGTGCCTCGCTTGACCTGCTATTTACAAACAGAGAAGGACTGGTGGGAGATGTGGTAGTCAGAGGTGGTCTTGGGCTTAGTGACCCTGAAATGATAGAGCTCTTCATTCTTGGCAAAGTGAGGAGGGGGGCCAGCAAAACCACTACCATGGGCTTCCAGAGGGCAGACTTTGGCCTGTTCAGGGCACTTGTTGGGAAAGTCCCATGGGAGACAGTCTTGAAGGGCGAAGGGGTCCAGGAAGGCTGGAAATTCTTCAGGAAGGAAGCTTTTAAGGTGCAGGAGCAGGCTGTCCCCATGTGCTGTAAGATAAACTGGTGGGGAAGAAGACTGGCCTGCCTGAACAGGGAGCATTTGCTGGGACTCAGGAAAAAAAGGAGAGTATACCAATTTCGGACGAAGGGCAGGTAACTCAAGAAGAGTACAGGGATCTCATTAGATCATGCAGAGAGAAAATTAGAAAGGCAAAAGCCCAGATATAATTCAATCTAGCCACTGTTGTAAGGGATAACAAAAACTGTTTTTACAAATACATTGACAACAAAAAGAAAACCAAAGAGAATCTCCATCCTCTGTTGGATGCAGCAGTGGGGAACATTGCCACAAAGGATGAGGAAAAGGCTGAGGTACTTAATGCCTTCTTTGACTCAGTGTTTAACTGTCAGACCAGCTATTCCCATGGTATTCATCCCCTTGAGCTGGAAGGCAAGGACAGATTGCAGAATAAACCCCCCACAATCCAGGAGGAAGCAGTTTATAACCTGCTGAGTCACCTGGACACTCACAAGTCTACAGGCCCAGATGGGATCCACCCAAGAGTACTGAGGGAGCTGGTAGAGGAGCTTGCCAAGCCACTCCCCACTATTTATCAGCAGTCCTGGTTAACAGAAGAGGTCCCAGACTGCTCGAGGCATGCCAATGTGATGCCTGTCTACAAGAAGGGCTGGAAGGGGGATTTGGGGAACTACAGGCCAGTCAGCCTGACCTCAGTACCAGGAAAGCTTATAGAGAAGTTAATCTTGAGTGCACTCACCAGGAGTGTGCAGGACAACCAGGTTATCTGGCCCAGTCAGCCTGGGTTTATAAAAGGCTAGTCCTGCCTGACCAACCTGATCTCCTTCTATGACCAGGTGACCCACCTAGTTGATGAGGGAAAGGCTGTGGATGTTGTCTACCTGGACTTTAGCAAAGCCTTTGACACTGTCTCCCACAGCATCCTCCTAGAGAAGCTGGTGGCTCCTTGCCTAGAGAGATGTACTCTTTGCTGGGTAAAAAACTGGCTGGATGGACGAGCCCCGAAAGCTATGGTGAACGGAGTTGAACCCTGTTGTTGGCTGGTCACAAGAGGGGTTCCCTAGGGCTTAGTTTTGGGACCAGTCTTGTTTGATATCTTTATAAATGATCAGGATGAGGGAATTGAGTGCACCCTCAGTAAGTTTGCAGGTCACGCCAAATTAGGTGGGAGTGTTGATCTGCTCAAGGGCAGGAAGGCTCTGCAGGGGGATCTGGACAGGCTGGATCGATGGGCCAAGGCCAAGCATATGAGGTATAACAAGGCCAAGTCCCAGGTCCTGGATGTGGGTCACAACAACCCCAGGCAATGCTACAGTGGGGAAAAGTGGCTGGAGAGCTGCCTGGCAGAAAAGGCTTTGGGGGTGCTGGTTGACAGCCAGCGGAACATGAGTCAGCAGTGTGCCCAGGTGGCCAAGAAGGCCAACAGCATCTTGGCTTGTATCAGAAATAATGTGGCCAACAGGACTAGGGAAGTGATTGTCCCCCTGTACTTGGCACTGGTGAGGCAGCACCTCAAATCCTGTGTTCAGTTTTGGGCCCCTCAGTACAAAAAAGACATTGAGGTGCTCAAGTGTGTCCAAAGAAGGGCAATGAGGATGGTGAAGTGGCTAGAGAACAAGTCTTATGAGGAGAGGCTGAAGGAACAGGGGTTGTTTAGTCTGGAGTAAAGAAGGCTGAGGGGAGACCTTTTTGCTCTCTACAACTACCTGAAAGGAGGTTGTAGTGAGGTGGGTATTCGTCTCTTCTCCAAAGTAGTGACAGGATGAGAGGAGGTGGCCTCAAGTTGCATCAGGGGAGGTTTAGATTGGATATTAGGCAAAATTTGTTTGCTGGAGGAGGAGTGGTCAGGCATTGGAACAGGCTGCCCAGAGAGGGAGTGGTGTCACCATCCTTGGAGATGTTCAAGAAATGTGTAGATGTGGCACTCTGGGACATGGTTTAGGAGGCATGGTGGTGTTGGGTTGACAGTTGGGCTTGATGATATTTTCCAACCTTAATGATTCTATGATTCTATGAATTATTCCTGGTCAGCAAGAGGATGACTTTACCCTGATGAGCTAAGGTCACAAGCAGTTTACCTGAAGAGGGTACAGAACCTTTTTCAGCACTGTTAGAAAAAGCATGTGGGCAAGGAGTTGATTCAACATAATGTCAGTTACATTTTCCTTGCCAGCTCTGCAACCTATTTTGCTTTGTCTTGCAGAGCTATTTAATTTCCTTCCAAAATGTGACAGCTTCAGAACCCTCTAATCATCTTAAGTGGCTACATCCAAATGAAAGTGAGGAACTTGGGGGGAGGGGGACGAACTGGCAATGCTAATGCTATCACACACAATGGGGGAATAAGAAAGGACAACCTGAGCAGTGATAAAGGTGCCGTGGTGGACTCATGCGATGGCAACCAGGAGACCAACCACCTCAAGGGTTTGCATGGCTGTAGTGGGTCCTTGTACACCCCTCTGGGGAAACCTGTGTGCTCTGAAATGCACCAATGCATGCAGCACAGGGAACAAACAGAAGGAACTAGAGGTCTGTGTGTGGTCACAGGGCCATGATCTCATTGCAGTCACAGAGACATCGTGGGACAGCTTGCATGACTGGAATGTGGTCATGGATGGCTACCAACATTTTAGGAAAGACAAGCCAGCAACGCGAGGTGGTGGAGTTGCTCTTTATGTGAGGGAGCAACTGGAATGCATCGAGCTCTGCCTTGGAGTCAAAGGAGAACAAGTTGAGAGCTTGTGGGTAAAAATTAAGGGACAGCCAAATATGGGTGACACTGTTGTGGGCATTTGCTACAGGCCACCTGATCAAGAAGAGGAAGTTGATGAAGCATTCTACAGACAGCTGGAAGTAGCCTTACAATCCCAGGCCCTGGTCCTCATGGGGAATGTCAACCACCCTGATATTTGCTCGAAAAGGAACACGGCGACCCATGCACAATCCAGAAGGTTCCTGCAGAGCATCGAGGACAATTTTTTGATGCAAGTGGTGGGGTAGCCAATGAAGCAAGATGTGCTGCTCGACTTTATCCTAACAAACAAGTGAGGGCTGGCTGAGGATGTGAGAGCTGGGGGTGACCTTGGCTGCAGTGACCACGAGATGGCAGAGTTCAGGATCCTGTGTGGTAGAAGCAGGGCTATGAGTCAGGTTACAATTTTGTACTTCAAGAGGGCTATCTTTGGCCTCTTCAAAGATCTGCTTGGAGGAACCCCACAGGTTAGGGCTCTGGAAGGCAGGGGCGTCCAAGACAGCTGGACAGTATTCAAGGACCACTTCCTCCAAGCTCAAGATCAGTGCATCCCCAGGAGGAAGTCAGGCAGAGGAGCCAGAAGACCACATGGATGAGCAAAGAGCTTCTAGAGAAACTCAAATGGGAGAGGAGGGTTCACAGTATGTGGAAAAAGGGACTGGCCGCTTGGGAGGAATATAGGAATGTTGTTAGGGTGTGCAGAGATGTGACGAGGAAGGCCAAGGCCCACTTGGAATTAAATCTGGCAAGGCATGTCAAAGATAACAAGAAGGGCTTCTTTAAATACATCAGCAGTAAAAGGAAGACTGGGGATACAGTAGGCCCACTGCTGAACAAGGAAGGGGCCCTGGTGATGCAGGATGCAAAGAAGGCAGAGTTCCTGAATGCCTTCTTTGCCTTGGTCTTTACTGCTCAAGCTGGCCCTCAGGCATCTCAGCCCCCAGAGAAGAGAGGACAAATCTGGAGAAAGGAAGACTTACCATCATTTGAGAAGGATTTGGTCAGACATCACCTATGCAAACTGGATTGTCGCAAATCCATGGGCCCTGATGGGATGTACCTGCGAGCGCTGAGGGAGCTGGCAGATGTTCTTGCCAAGCCACTCTCCATCATCTTTGAAAGTTCATGGAGGACAGGAGAGGTGCCCGAGGACTGAAGGACAACAAATGTCACTCCAATCTTCAAAAAGGGCAAGAAGGAGGACCCAAGAAACCATAGGCCAGTCAGCCTCACTTCCATCTCCAGAAAGGTGATGGAGCAGTTAGTTCATCCTGGAGGTCATCTCCAGGCATGTAGAGGACAAGAAGGTTATCAGAAATAGTCAACATGGATTCACCAAGGGAAGCTCATGCTTGACCAACCTGATAGCCTTCTATTATGGTGTGACTGGCTGTGTCAATGAAGGGAGAGCAGTGGATGTTTTCTATCTTGAATTCAGTAAGGCATTCGACACTGTCTCCCATACCATTCTCATAGACAAGCTAAGGAAGTGTGGGTTGGATGAGTAGACAGTGAAGTGGATAGAGAACTGGCTCAACAACAGAACTGAGAGGGTCGTGATCAAGGGAGCAGAGTCTGGATGGAGGCCTGTCACTAATGGTATTCACCAGCGGTCTGTGCTGGGTCTAGTCCTGCTCAACATATTCATCAATGACCTGGATGATGGGATAGAGTGTAACCTCTGCAAGTTCGCTGATGATACCAAGCTGGGAGGAGTGGCTGATACATGAGAAGGCTGTGCTGCCATCCAACGAGGCCTGGACAGGCCGGAGAGCTGGGCCAAGGGGAACCTGATGAAATTCAACAAGAGCAAGTACAAGGTTCTGCACCTGGGGAGGAACAACCCCATGCACCTGTACAGGTTGGGGGCTGACCTGCTGGAAAGCGACTCTATTGAGAAGGACCTGGGAGTGCTGGTGGACAACAAGTTGACCATGAGCCAGCAATGTGCCCTTGTGGCCAAGAAAGCCAATGGTATCCTGGGGTGCATTAAAAGGAGTGTGGCCAGGAGATCGAGCGAGGTTATCCTCCCCCTCTACTCCACCCCAGTGAGACCGCATATGGAGTACTGTGTCCAATTTTGGACCCCCCCACTTTAAGAAGGGCAGGGAACTGCTTGAGCAAGTCCAGGGGAGAGCTACCAAGATGATCAGGGGACTGGAGCATCTCCCTTATGAGGAAAGGCTGAGAGACTTGAGTTTGTTTAGCCTGGAGAAGAGAAGACTGAGGGGGGATTTCAGAAATACCTATAAATATCTAAAGGGTGGGTGCCAGGATGATGGGGCTAGGCTCTTTTCAATACTGCCCAATGACAGGACAAAGGGCAATGGGCACAAGTTGGAACACAGGAAGTTCTAGCTAAACATGGGAAAAAACTTATTTATTGTGAGTGTGACAAAGCAGTGGATCAAGCTGCCCAGGGAGGTTGTGGAGTCTCCTTCCCTGGAGACATTCAAAACCCCCCTGGATGCGTTCCTGTGCCCCCTGCTCTAGGTGTCCCTGCTCAAGCAGGCGGGTTGGACAAGATGACCTCCAAAGGACTCTTCCAACCTCTATCATTCTGTCATTCTATGATTCTATGAAAGGCAGTGGATCTGACACTCCTGTGTGCCTGCGGTACTTCTGAAAGGTTTTCCCAATAGAAGCTGAGAAAACATAGAGGAAACTTCTTTTTGCTAAAACTGATTCTTCCTGAGGCAGGGGGTTCTCAATCTGAGTAACTGGCCTGGTTTTCAACAGCTAGTAATGGTCAATAGGAGGTGCTCAACACCTTCTCAAACTTAGGATGCTCAGAGTTCAATTCAAGCCCTAAACATAGGCTTCCAGTGCCATTATTGTGCCTGCAGCTGCACAAGAGGTCTGCTCAGAGCTGTCAGATATGGCAAAGAAGGTCCAGGAGAACCTTGTCCTTCTGGAAGGACAACTGTAAGTCATGCAGAGTACCTTACAGTCATTTTGGCCTTCCTTTAGCGTAAATGGGGGCAGCCACCAGAAGTCAGGAGTAAACCGACTTGCTTATGCGTCAATTTGTTTTTATGTGCTATTAACAGACTTATTTCGAGTGGCACTGGATTTGTGCAGGTGAATGAACAAGATGTTGTTCACTAGAATCAGGTCAAAGGCTAACAGAGGTCGAGTGGGATCTCTGAACATAGTCCAACCACTATTTCAGAACAGGGTCAACTTCACAATTAGATCAGGCTGCAGATTTTTTATTCGTGTTTTTTGTATCTCAGGAGATAGAAACAGGGAGCCACCCAGATGGGAAGGGACCTTTGGAGATGACCTAGTCCAACCTCCCACTCAGACAACACCAATTACGACAGGCTGCTCAGGGCTTTGCCCAGGGAAGTTTTGAATTTTTCCTATATGTCAATATCTCTTGTACTGGGAACTCAGAACAACAAAACACTCCACATATAGTCTCAGAAGTGCCAAGCAGAGGGGAATAATAATTTCCCTCAACCCGCTGGCTACCCTTTTATTAATACAGCCCAGTACGTGGTTGGCCTTTGCTATGATGACACACTGCTGAGTCATACTAAATTCCTGTTGACCAGGACCTCTTAGTCTTTTTGTACAAAGCTGCTTTCCACCCAGTCAGTCCCTGGCGTGCACTGTTGCATGGGGTTATTCCAACCCTGGTGGGGGACTTGGCATTTGCCTCTCTAGAACTTCATGGTCCTGTCAGCCCATTTTTACAGCCTCTCTAGGTCCCTCTGAATGGCAGTAGTACCCTCCAGCATGGCAGCTGCTGCCCTGGTTTGGTATAATCTGCAGCCTCATCAGGAGTGAGCTCTAGATCATCACCCTGGTTGCTAACAATCATGATAAATTATATTGGCTCCATATTAGTCCCTGAGGGATGCCACTAATAAGGGTCTTCCAGGTGGACTTGTTACTGCTGATTGACACTGTCAGCACAGTCAATTTTCCACCCTCTCACCAGCCATTTACCCAGTCCATAGTTCTCCAGTTTGGTTATGGAGAGCCCATAGCATCTCTGGGCCCCTGTTCCAGTGCTTAGCCACGCTCACAATGAAGATTTTTTCCCCTTATATCCAGTCAGATTTACTTTTGCTGAGAGTTTTGCTCATTGATGCTTTTATTTTTGCTGTGCCCATGAGAGATGGCCTCAATCTTCTCCATAAATCCACCTTCAGTTGTAGCAGACAGAAATTAAATCCCTTTCCACCGTCTCTTCTCCAGGTTGAAGTAACACAGCTACATCCATCTCTCCTCATATAACATCTAGCTGTCTTCATAACACTCTGCTAAACTTGCTTTAGTTTTCACTCTCTCTTGCAAGAACTGGAGAAAGTGCTCTAGATGCAGATTCAGGACTGCCCAGTAAAAGGGGAATGAATGTTCCCCTCAGCCTCCTGCCTATGCCCAAAGCAGTCTCTACATTCAAAACAGAAGAGGCAATGAGAAGGCTCTGTGGGAGAAGGGGACTGTGGTATGTCCTGAGTATGTCTCCCCATCACCCACCTTGAAGAGCTGGCTATGTGTACCACAGCTTTCATTTGGACAATGTGGGTGCATTTCATTTCTACAGAAACCAGGAAACAAAGGCAAGGAGGTGTGTATGCCCCTGATCTTGCTCCTATATGGTGTTTGGAGGCATCTGGGGCTAGATACTGAAAAAGAGCTCCTGGGTCCTGCAGACTATGCTATAGTCTAGAAGACCACTCAGAATGGAAGCTGGCGATCCCTACCCTGTATAAACAGAGTAGATGTATGGTTGAGGAGAAGAAAGGGCTGGGGAGTCTTGTTTTGACAATCACAGCCCATGCTTGTGGGAGTTCTGTGGTAGCTGTAAATTTGAATCGGCTGTGTATGAGAAATCTTATCTGTACACTGTGGTTTTGCTTGTGCAACAGAACAGCCCCAGTGGGGCCCAGATTAGATTTGTATGGAAGCATAGTCAAACCTAGGTATTTTTCCTTTGGGAAAATGTCCGTGCTTTGAGCAGACATCTGTGGGAAAGATTAATAAGTAGCATTGTAATCCACTGAGTGCCAGAATATGAGCTAATTAATTGTAATGGTTTTGGCTGGGATAGAGTTAATTTCCTAGTAGTTTGCATGGCACTATGTGCTGGATTTGAGCTGAAAACGGTATTGATAACACATCAATGTTTTAGCTATTGCTGAACAGTGCTTACACAGTGTCAAAGGCTTTTCTGCTTTTCAGACTGCCCTGTAAGAGAGTTGGCTGGAGGTGCACAAGAATTTAGGAGGGGACACAGCTGGGACAGCTGAACTCAACTGACCAAAGGGGTATTCCATACCATATGATGTCATGCTCAGAAAAAAAAGCTGGGGGAAGAAGAAGGAATGAGGGATGTTTGGAGTGATGGCATTTATCTTCCCAAGTAATCATTACGCGTGATGAAGCCTTGCTTTCCTGGACATAGCTAAACATCTGTCTGCCAATGCGAAGTAGTGAAAGAATCCCTTACTTTGCTTTTCTTGCACATGCAGCTTTTGCTTTACCTATTAAACTCTCTTTATGTCAACCCACCAATTTTCACACTCTTACCCTTCCAATTGTCTTCCCCATCCCACTGTGGGGAGTGAATAAGCGGCTGTTTGTGGCTTACCTGCCCAGTGGGGTTAAAACACAACGTCAATATTTGTGATCAGTTACACGGACAGCATGTTAAAGACTGGTGCAATCTACCTACTCTTTTTTCTTACCCGAATTAAGTAAACTTAATTATTAACTCTAAGACTGAAGATGTTAAGAAATCTTAAGAAAATTTTAAGACTGAAAAGTCTTTGGGAGACTTTTAGGGATGCTTTCCTTTTAAAAGGACCAAGTCAATAACTGTAATAGGAGGGTTGCCACTGAGCTTGAATATTGCTGGAGCAAGGCAAGAAAAAAAAGCTGAGCTCTAGCAATAAACATCAGCCCAGGTATGGTAATATTTGTTCAGCAATTTATTGGGTAGTCATTCCAATGTACCAGTCGTGGCTGGTTTATCACTTTTAGATTGATATTCATGCATGTTTTGAAAAATAGAATGAAGATAAGGATTTTTCTGTTTGGGGCTTCTTTTTTTTTAGCTTGCTTCATTTTTTTATGTGTTCTATGTAATCCCACACTGATTCCTTAATAAAATATTCTTACCTCTCACATAGAAGATTTATAGTTGTTTTTAATTAAGAAATCATCAGCCAGTATTTGACAGGCCATTTTCAGCTTCATTACAAATGTGTTCTTGATTAAATTTCAGGTATATTCAATATCCTGTAAATCAGAGGAGAGTGTTTTCTCTTTTCTGCTATTCTATAGTAAACATGACAGATAACAAAATCTGCTGATAGCATGTGCTTAGCATAAAGTACAATAATGTTAACGGGGAGTTGAAATCTGTATAAACCTGCCTTCTCAGAGTGGAGCTGAATTCAGTAACTTCCTCAGCTGGAGAACAGTTAGGAAAGTGTTGACTGACACATCAAGAAGATTTCTTCCTACACAGAAGGAAAAAAAGAGGGTTGGAGGTCCTTACTCTGTGGCCTTCGGGTTTTGGAGTTGGACAGAAAGAGGGAGAAAGAAAAGCAATAGAAATGGAAGATGAGCAGAAGAACTCAATATTGTATGCTATGTGATGGGAGTGTCAGCCTAGAAGTAAAGTATATTTAAAAAGTGTGTCTGTGTTTGTTAGAGACAAAGATAGTATCTGGAGAGAGTAACAAGCACTCAAAGCTTTGCATGTCAACAGAAGTGAAATGATGATTCTAGAAAGTAAAAAGGAAAATTAGGACCTGATGGCAGGAAGGATAAGATTCATGAATGGACCTCACAGAAACTGCCTAACCCCCATTGCGAAACAAGGCTTTAAAGATAAAAAAAACCAAACCCACAAGGCTCTCTCCTTCTGTTTCAGAAGATAGTAGGTGTCTTCTCTCCAGTAAGTAGGGTACACTTGCATAGTCTGACATTCTTGTGTATAATGTCTATGAGTGGTTATATCTCACACAACCTTTCATGCTGGCATCTCCTCTTTCTCCTTTCCTAATCAACCAAATTTCAGTTAGACTGGCTGGGCAACATGGGGTTTCTCTTAAGGTTGTTGAAGGATGCCCTGCATTCTGATTGCCACTAGAAGGGCAGGGCTTCTCCCAGGAAATTAACTGGCTGATGATGTCCAGGAAAGTGCCTAAAAGCCAAGGACAAGTACCAAGTAGAAGGTTTGCAGGTGACAGTGACTACCGCAAAAATCTATTTTTCATACTATATTTTGATCTATTTTAGGTCCTACAACACAATTTGAGGGAGTTTGGAGCCTGTCTGTTGCTCACTGCTGTAAGTCTTCTGGTCTGGTCTTGAATGACTTCAGAAGTATTAATAGCCCTACTTAACTGCACTCAGATGATACTTCAATGTGTTTATCACCTCCAGCCTAGCATTCTCCACCCTTTTTACAGAGCTAAGTAAGACTTCTAAGTGGTGCATATTTTAAATAAGGGTGAGCAGCACTGGCATTGACGTTAGTTTTGCAGACACCCAACAAAAAGGAGCGTACAAGATGAAAAACACAGAACTGATTTCACATTTGTTCGGAGCAGCACGACATGAAATTGCAGCTGATTGGAAACAAAAGGAGGTTCTGTGTCTAAAAGAAAGAGACTGAAAGGATGTTTGGAAGTGATGATAATGGAAAAGTTAACTGATGCCAGAAGCGATTACACAGGAGGCTTCGCGCAGTGTAGCCGCCTTTCTACAACTTTATTCAGCAAAATTCAGCACTATCTATTGCCTGATGCCCCCAGCTGCCCCAGCAATCTTTCACACTTCTGCAAATGCTGGTTAATATAACGTTTTCCTGCTCTGCTGCTTAAGGACATATATCAAAAAGATGGCTTAATTTCCAAAAGGCTGTGATGTATAATATGGAAATAGTGTTGCATGTAAGCTCACTTCTAATACTTTGTCCAGAGCATTTGGTTTGAACATGTTTTAAACTGTCAGCTTTTATTCCTCATTTGTGCTACAGTTATGTTTTATCTTTGATCAAAATGAAAATAAAGAGAAAGGAGAAGCACAAACGGGGTAGATAAATTAATATTTTTATTAGGACACATGATCCTAAAATACATGTTATTCTGTACTGAACTAGAATTCAAAAACCTGCTGCAAACAGGGTTGAATTGGTAGGGTTATATTTAATTATTTCCACTCCTCCTTCTCTTGCCTGTCTGACTCATTACCCTCCTTTAATCTCCCCAGCAAGATGAAACGGAATAGCAGAGGTGGGTAAACATCTTAGTTTTCAAATGAATAAACTGAACTATGTGCATGAAAGTCTAATCAACAGAGCTGAGCAGGAATTTTGTGATCCAACATTTTCTCATTAGAAAATGCAGATTTGAACATAGTCTAATAGGACAGAGGGAAAGAGAGAAAAAAAACAGTTCCATCAAGACAAAAATTTCTATTTAAAGACTTGTGCAGTAACATTCCAATGTTTCATTTTGAAACAACTTTTAATTTGCTTATTATTTTGGTTAGAAATTTAAACTGATAAAGTAGCTCTGCACCATCAAATTATTATGTTTTAAAAAATAATCATAAGCTTGCTATATTCAGGTTTAAAAACACTCAGCATCAAAAATGAAACCTTCTGATGATATCAAGAAAAGCTTGACCAAACAAAAATAAAAGCCCTGAATTTTTTTTATGTAGCACTTCAGATGTTATTTGGTTTCCTTAGCTTTAAGCAAACAAACAAATAAACACTGCAAAACCTTGTGAAATACCTTGTGGCACAGGCAATTTTATTCTTGCTCAGCATTTGTTATCAGGGAAACTTACCAACAGAGCTTCTTGAAACAAAACAAAGTCATTAGAATTATTGGTGGATTAGACAGGATTTACTTTTCCTTACATTCATAAATACCATGTGATTTCAGTGAAAACTTTCATCTTAAGGCTTCAAACTTCGATGCTTGAAATAATTTGAATTGTGGAGACTGGGGTTACTTATTTTGTTTTTTGTTTCTACTAGAAAAATTAGCTGCCTATGGGAATTGGATAAAACTGCAGGCAGTAGACCCTGGCCAGCTACAGTCAGAAATGTGAGTTCTTTGAGGAGGGCTAGTGGGTCTCTTCTGTCTTAGTCATTTGTCTTCTGTTAGGTCTTGAAACCCTGGTTTGTTTTTTTTTTGGGGGGGGGGTACTGCAGACTCTGTAACACAGAATGGATGTCGCTGCTAGCCTGGGTGCCGAGGACCTTCAGTAGCTTACTGGGCATTTGGGAACACAAAGGGTGATGAAGAAAGACGACAGGGAGAATGCAACTTCCTAAGTTAGTATAATGAGACAGATCTTAACTAAGCCTGAGGCTGATATATATGATGCTGTCCTGGTTTCAGCTGGGATAGAGTTAATTTTCTTCATAGTAGCTGGTATGGGGCTATGTTTTGGGTTTGTGCTGAAAACAGTGCTGATAATGCAGAGGTGTTTTAGTTGTTGCCAAGTAGCGCTTACACTGGTCAAGGACTTTTTCAGCTCCCCATGGTCTGCCGGGTGCCCAAGAAGCTGGGAGGGGACACAGCCAGGGCAGCTGACCCAAACTGACCAATGGGATATTCCATACCATGTGACATCATGCTCAGTGTATAAAGCTGGGGAAGGAAAGAAGGAAATGGGGGGATGTTAGGAGTGATGGCGTTCATCTTCCCAAGTAACTGTTACGTGTGATGGATCCCTGCTTTCCTGGAGATGGCTGAGCACCTGCCTGCCCATGGGAAGTAGTGATTGAATTCCTTGTTTTGCTTTGCTTCCACACACAGCTTATGCTTTACCTGTTAAACTGTCATCTCAACCCATGAGATTTCTCACTTTTACTCTTCCAATTCTCTCCCCCATCCCACTGGGGAGAGTGAGTGAGCAGCTGTGTGGTTCTTGGTTGCTGACTGGGGCTAAATCACACCAGATGCTAACTTGATATGTGTCCTGGGTCAGGGTGTGCAAAGATGGTAGTAAGTACATCCCAAAATGTAAACTCCAGTCTGTAGTACTGTAGTGGATAAAACCAATCATTGCATTAGGCTCCCACACAAAGTACTCTGTTTTAGACCAGCTTGATTGAATTGAATTAAACTGGGCTAAACTCTATTTTGAAAACAATTCATGCTTTCATGCACTGTGATTTGCCTCTTAAAGGAAAAATATATTAATCCATACTTGGAGGACATAGTGTGGCCTTCACTAAGCTAGATCTCTGCACAGACTGTACCGTGCATTTTCACAAACGGTTAATGGGAATTCAGAGGCGTCAGTGCTTTCTGTATTGATTTGCCGTCTGATATTAGCACTTGGACAAGAGCTGTTGAACTCTCCCAGCAGCAAGGGAGGCCTTGGTCTCAAGGAGACCTGCACGGGCAGAATCTGTAATAGTAATATCTTTAACCTTAGGGTACCAAACATGGATCTAATAGCACCAGTGTTCATGCTAGGCTCAGACCTTAAATCATCCCTCTCAGTTGATATATAAGGCCAGATTCTTTAGTGTCCTCTGGCTGCTTTGAGCTGTTCCTGTAAGGCAACAAGCCCTAAGCTGAAGCTGACTGGCTGGTTAAAACAGATTTATAATTGTTTTTCACTGCCAGAAAGGCACAGTTAACCTGAACCATAATTTACAAATACTGAGAGACAAGTGTCACAACATTATCAACCCTTAATGATGATGGAATCCATATGCTCTCATAAGCATGTTCCTAAGCGACATGTATAGAAATAAAGCAGTTCAGGTCCAGTGGTTACCCCTCCATGGACTGCAGATCTTGTGTCCCTAAAATATCTGACAGAAGTATGGTGTCCTGATATTCTGTTTTATTTCACTACTTCATGACTAAATCCTGGAGTTGGTGGGTGGGGGCAGAACATTTAGCTCTTCCTCATCTTTATGGTATGTTCTAAGGGAAGCAGCTTTGCATTTTCACAGGTATCCTGAATGTTAAAATGCTTCTAACCAAGATCCCAAAACAACAGCAGCTCTCAAAGATATTTTTCATGGATGAGTAACTGAATCTTTTCTAAAAAATTAGCAACACTAGAGATTGTCCATAGGGCTGGATTATATATGTTAGCTCCCTTTTGCTTGGTTACAGAACGCATTTCTCTTGTCCTTCTGCTTACCTCTTTCTTTGAGAAAGGACATGTTCCCCATGTTGCTTTAGATTCTATTTCAAACTGTAGATGAGGTAATAATGTTAGGCCATAATTCTTGATATTGCTTTTTTAGTTAGGCACGTCCATCTCCTATAAGTGACAAATACCCTCTTGCAGGACTGTGGGGCTTTTGGCTACTAAGGATACTTCAAATTCTGGGGTAAACCTGCAGGATAAGAATACATTTGAGAGACTGGCACTTTAATCAGCTAACTGAGGCAGACTTGTGCCTGGCATATCCTAAAGCATTCAAAAGGACTGGTTGCACTTTTCTCCCCTTACCCCTGGAACAAATATTACACCATCCTGTGCTTTAACAGCCTTGGGAAGCTTTGCTAGTCTATTGCAAATGATAGAAAAGTTCAACAAGTAAAAGTATCCAGAATGCAACATGCATTGGCTCCATCACATGGCTTCAGAGGCAGTAGAAGATGATAAAGGCTGATATCTACTGGGAAGCTCTTCCATGTGTAAGGACTCTCTTGTCAGGGAGACCCATCAGCCTTTGAGATCTGGAATGGTACAAAGTACGAAGTACAACTCCAGAGATGTCCTTGCTATCAGCATTGCCCACTAAAACCCTACAAACACTGTATGTTCTTACATTCCTTCTCTAGGTGCTCAGCTTTAAGCATACACTCCATGCCTTTGATTTTAAGGCAATGAAAATGGGCGAGAGGCACAGTGGAGTCTCCTGCTCCTCTGAACACAAAAGCAAATCAATCAATACACCCTGAGATAGGTGTGTCTCCTCAGCATGTCACATGTTAGTATTCTGCTTCATTTGCAAGGTATTCCTGTGAGTTTTGAGATGCATTCTCTGGTATTTGTATGATGGCTCAATTATCTTCTTTATCTGATGCATTTCTGAGAAGGGGTTTACAGCTGCTTAAAAAACAGTATTATAGTTCTCTCCCTCTCAAATAAGCCATTAACTTGTGTTATCAATAGGACTCTGGGGAAAGGGGGCAGGAGGAATAACACTACAGTTAAAGCAAGCATTATAAAATACCCATACTTGCAACTTATGGCTACCTTCACAATGTCTACAGCAGGAGTGACCTGGTGGATATTTTTTCTACAGCATTTGCTTCAGTCCATGCAGCTGATTTTGCAAGGCATTGTTATGAACGTGGCATATAATGCTCTCACAGTTGTTGTTGGTTTCCCTTTGCACGGCAGGGACAACAGGCATCTCTAATTGTATCTTATTGACAGAAAAGGCTCCCAAGAGATGAGGGTCAATTACCAAAGCAGTATAGTCATGCTTGTTTTAAAGAAATGGGGGGGTGGGGGGGGTGGGGGGGGGTGGGGGGGTGGGGGGGGGTGGAGGGGAAGACATGTAAAGGAGAAAGAAGCTAGCAAGCTTTCCCAGCTGAAGACTTTGGTGAATTTTGAATGTTGCTGTGCAAAGGAGAAAGCAATCTGATACAGCTTGCATTTAGAAAAGAAGCTTCACTGCCAAGTATTTAATGCAACATCCCCTTTTATCACAGAACTACCTGAATGTTCTCTCACATGTGGAAGTATTTTTGCCTTCAAGTTTCCATGTTTTTGCACCATTGATATTCCTTCAAAACATCTTTTTTTTCTCAAAGAACCCACAGTTCTCAGAAGACTTCCCTGGTAGGACAACAACTCTGAGAGATCAGTGTGGAATGAGAGTTGAGGGACTGTGATAGCTGAGCAGTAGTGAATCTTAGTCATGAAAACATACGGATGTGAGCGATGGTAGACATTATTTTGCCAGTGACTGGAGAACACGAATGCAAAACAACTGTCCAGCTTGTCAGAATCACTATGCACCAATATCCATGAGTGGATATTAATTATAAAAATATTGCTATGCTTAAAGTTCCTGATCCCCATAGGAAGGCTTCAGAAAATGTTGTGTTTTGAAGTAGTGCTGATGCTGTTTGTTATTCTGTAACCCACTGCTCTACTGAGCATAGCTAGCAGATCTTTTGGAGGGTTCTGTGCATGTAGGAGGTGAAAGTGCAGACTGGGTTATTGTACTGTCTGCTAAACAGGTCTTAGAATTCACACTGTCACGCAGTGGTGCCAGAGAATGCACTCTGAATTTCATGGGGAAATGAGTGCAGATGTCACACTGCTCAGAAAACAATTTAAAGAAGGAAACTGATGGCAAACATTCTGCCAGATTTTTTTCTTTTTGAATTGCTGACTGATCAAAATCTAAAAGTTTCAGAAAGTGGGCCAATTTAGAACAGAATTTATTTTTTAAACACACGTGAAGTATTTCCCTGAGTGAACATTAACATTTTCATTTGACACTATTTTTCCTTTGCATTTTACTGCTCTATTACAAAAGTCAGGGCTAGAGTACAATGGTTTATTTTTGATTAGCACTTTTCTTGCTGTGAAGTAAAAACAATACCTTTTGTTTTGCATGAAATTTTGAAGGTGAAATCATTCAGGTTCAGTGTGAGCATTGTTTTAAAATGACAATTTTTCCTGGGTTTGGTGCCAACAGAATGCTCTGACTTGGAAAAATTATTCAATGCACAAGGAACATTTCTGGTGAAGAGTCCAACAGGGAAGTAAATGTTTATAAGTATGCAGGCCCAACACCGATGTCCTAGTCTAAAATCTATTATATCAGTCCTGTGTAGATCCTGAGTCCCTCAGCATCCCTATCCATGGATATTACATGTAACTAATTAAATCAGACGATTTGCAAAGATATCTACTGACATGCTTGGAAAAGCCATTACAAATGAGATGCAGATTGATGTGACGATTTTTAATTTTTCCTGGGTATTGAAACATCATTTGGGCCTGAGTAGAGTCTCTGTTCTCCTCTCTGGTAAAAGTCTCCTTCAGCAGGAAGAGTCAATCTGATTCAAGCTTCCATTATGCGGTATGGGGTGCTCTGCAGACTTTGCCTTCTATTCCCAGCTCTGCCAAGGATCAAGCAAAATGGGTGGTCAACAGATCTCTGCCTCCCGCTAAATCTTCCCTTTCCTTCCCTTTCCTAGAATCCCTCTTGCTTCACATTCTTCTCTAAAGCATGCATAACCATAGACTGTAATACCAAATGTGTCATTATTCTGTGAATGCTTTTTTTTTGTGCCATATAATATGTATGAGAGAAATAAGATACATTATGGGTAAGAGAGGATATATCATCATCTCTTCCCCTGAAGTAGTAAAAGCACATCTATGAAAACAGAATTGCTTTTTTAATAAGGATGGGATATAACAGTTTAAAACAGTTAATCTCTTTGAAACAGTCATGGCACATCCATCATGCTGGGCACCAGTCCCCAGGCATTTGCTGCAGGGATGGATTCCCAAAGAAGGTATCATTTTGCCACACAGTTGTCCTTAATGAGTGGTCCTTGGAAGTACAGTGGTTCTCAACTAAGTGTCTCCAGAGCTACCTGTACAACATGCTGACCACTCATCTCACAGGTAAAATAAAAACACACTGTAGGAATAAGAATATAGATCTGTGTGATGGCCACATATGCACTTGTGGCCACTCTTGTTACTCCAGGCTCTCAACTAGAGGGCAAAAATCTTCAGAATTCAGGGCCTCTTCTGCTTAAGTGTTAGTAGATGATCTTTTATCACAATGCTGGGACCTCTGTGTGATATCAGAGTACAAATTTGTCACATTTACCTGTTGGCCCCATTTGAGGGAGTCTTAATGGTGGTGGTTAGAGAGCAGGGATCATCTTATGACAAGAAGTCTCACCGGCAGTTCCTTGTGCCTGCGGGAAACAGAGGAGCATTGTGGGTTTACACAGACTGCGTGCTGCTTAGTTCAGTCATTTCGCAGCAGAAAAAGCCCCTTGTTTGGAAGTTGAAGTTAGAAAGTGAAGGACAAGCAGTGGCACATCATGTCTGGGAAAAGCAACTTTTTTATCTTTGCAGGAGGAGCCCAGAGAGAGGTCAAGAAAGCAAGACAAATCTGACGAGCAGAGGAACCGTGAGAGCAGGCAAGAGGAGGAGAGATAGCACACAGACAGTTTGAGAAGGAGACAAAGTGCAGATAAGGAGCTGTATCTATCTAATAGATATTCTTCCCCTAATTCTAATGGAAATTGTATCTCCCAGAGCCTGTCAGTGGAAACTTAATCCACCTTCAAGGGATATGCAGCATTGCTCAAAGCAGAGTCCAGATGACAACAAGGTCATTTTCATCTCATCAGCTGTAACGCACAGCCTGACACCTTCCTCCCCCACCTTGTTCTCCCTTCCTTGCACAAGCTGAGAAGGAGAGGACAAGTTGAATGACAGGTAACATTTCTACAACACACAGCAGAATATTCTGCTGCTGAGGAGAGTTTAACTTTGCTTTTCTGAAGAGTAACTACCCCTGTTTGTTTTGGACTCTGCAGGTGACCAAGGAGTTGCTCTGAACAAACAGTTGCTGGCTATGCAAAGTTTAAAGAGCTGGCAGGTGAACTACCTTTACCCACCTTATCGCAGAGGGTCTGGAAGGCAGAGGGTATATTACAAGCTAGTCTCAATTCAGTGTTAACCCTGCTTTGAGGCTGGACTAGATGAGCTGAAATCTATTCAAACTTAATACTATGACCTCCTTGGATATATGAGCTATCTATATATATACATGCTCTTATGTGTATGGATATGTATATATCTGAACTTCTTTGGCTATAGAGATAGACCACACAAGCATATGAACAAATAATTTGTCTATGCCTCAACCTTCTTTTCAGAGGTCATATACTAAGAAACAGTGGTCACATTTCCAGGCATGACTGTCACATCTCAGAATCAGGAAGAAACATCTTTCTTCATTTATTTAATTAGTTTTATAGGATTGCAAAATTTCCCAGTTTTTTTTTTTTACGAGTTCATTTCTTCTAGCCTTTCTCCACAAGGCTGCAGTCTTTCCAGAAGTGTCCACATGGTCTGCTGTGCTGTTAGACTCCTCTACACTAAGGAAAGACTTACCAAGGTAACTGTTTATATTCCAGCTTATGCTCCTGAGCATCACTTCCATTTATATCCAGTGTGCAAACACAGTGGCTTGTCTTCTCAGGGTAGTTGGGGCTGATACTAGTTGTTGTGAGACATACCCCAAATGTCTACCATAACAGCCTGCAAACTTTCCTGAACTGGTTTACGGTGCATTCTAGGAGAACTTGTTTCTTCTTCATGATGTCACAAGCAAAAATTGTTTCAGCTTACCATTCACATCACTGAAACTCTTCTCACTCAGTAGGTTTCACTGCTTTCCCTTTCTACTTGAGGGCCAACACTCAGCTCTATCTGCTGACTGACTTGATGTTTGTGGAAAGTTTGTCTGCAGGAGGACAAAAACTGTATCGCTGATGAAGACCAGCATTTCCAAAGAAGGTAGAGCATCCTAATCTTGAATAGCTGGGATGACAAGCAAAGGCTCTGCCACTTTACCTTACTCCCAGACCCATATTTAACTTCACTTTATTGCACTTGGTCCTTGCTGATTTGCCTTCTTGGTTTGGCTTTGGACCTGCCTTGTCACTATGGCCTTGTCTGGTGATTGCTCAACTAGTGGCTGTCGTAGTTTAGCCCCAGTCGGCAACTGAACACCATGCAGCCGCTCGGTCACTCCCCCTGGTGGGATGGGGGAGAGCATCGGAAGAGTAAAAGTGAGGCAACTCATGGTTTGAGATAAAGACAGTTTAATAGGTAAAGCAAAAGCTGTGTGTGGAAGCAAAGCAAAACAAGGAATTCAATCACTACTTCCCATGGGCAGCAGGTGCTCAGCCATCTCCAGGAAAGCAGGGCTCCATCACGCGTAACGGTTACTTGGGAAGATGAACACCATCAGTCCAAATGTTCCCCCCCTTCTTTTTCCCCCAGCTTTATATATTGAGCATGATGTCACATGGTATGGAATATCCCATTGGTCAGTTTGGGTCAGCTGTCCTGGCTCTGTCCCCTCCCAGCTTCTTGTGCACCCGGCAGACCAATGGGGAGCTGAAAAAGTCCTTGACCAGTGTAAGTGCTACTTAGCAACAACTAAAACATCTCCACATTATCACCGCTGTTTCCAGCAAAAATCCAAAACATAGCCCCATACTAGCTACTATGAAGAAAATAAGCTCTATCCCAGCAGAAGCCAGGACATGGCCAGTCCTGGTTACCCTCACCAGACTTGCTCTGCTTGCCTTGCTTCCGTACTGAAGCATTGTGATCTTATCAGCAAGGCCACTGTCCCTCCTGCCACACTCCCTCCACTCCTGGCTTCTCTTCTCTTCAGAAGCAGCCTGCTCCTGCTTGACATGGACAGCACTGAAAGCACAGAGATGACAAATTTTCAAAACTTGGGTGGTCAGAAAGGAACGCATTTAGTTGAGCAGTTTTCAGTGAACAGGACATTGTAATGCAGCTCTGCAACCGCATAGTGCTGCTGCACCCAGTCAGGGACTCAGGCTATCAGACACAACATTCTCTCTCCCCCTAGAAAGTTTTGAACTCCTTACTTTTCCAGTGCATACCTACAACCATATATTAGTCACATAATGCCATAGATCATTAATGCATAACCTGTAATCAGCTGTTTTCCTTTCTCAGTCACCTCCAGGATCAAGTTCAGTGTGACAGATGCTGAAGTACTAACCAAAGTGATGAAAGAGCATACAGCCTTGGCAACCTGAGTGTGGGGGAGAAGAATAGGATATTACCCAGTTTATTTAGATCATTAATAAGAAGCCACAGATCTGTAACCATTGTATTAATGGACATCTCCATCTATCTTGGTTAGAAAATCTGCTACTAAGAATGTTCTTGCTAACATGGTGAGATAACAACAGATCAGTACAGTGAGATGTGAATGCTTTGGAATTTTCTGAGCTATCTTCTAAAACCTGACCTGAGGTTGGTTCCAGGAGGGCACCAAGCTCATACTGTAATCTGAAGAGTTGACCTACCCACTAAGCATGATAGCCTGGGTGTTGTGTGACTAATAGGTACTTAACATGGACACAGGTGTGCACACATTTTAGGATATAATCTGGTAGGAGGCTAAATAGGTCTTAAGTAAGTGTCTGAAAACCCTCTAATAATCACTGGCCCCCAGAGGATGATCTCACCCCTTTTAGTGCTGCCCATGTTAAGACTAGTTTGGGTTTTGGCTGCTTTTAATCTACAAAGGCACCTCACAGGTGGCATTCGGGGTCAGTGGTGGGTTTTGTCCAGGCATCCCCAAGATGTCCCATTCTGCAATCCTTTGACTTAGCAGAACGCCAGGGCTGAGTGAAGAGGGCAGGAGTGCTCCCGAGGACAGCTGTGCCACATCTGCCCTCTTTGCTAAACAGCTAGAACAGCAGCTTCCTGAGAAATCGCTGAAGCAGGGACTGAAGGGCTGGCAGCAGTGGATACCTGGCTTACCTCTGCCAAAGCCCTACCAGCTTATTGACTAAGAGCAGCATAGGAATAATGGAGACCAATCCTTTGCAACTTGATAATCACAGAATACTCCAGCTGGGTTTTTGCAGGGATTCTGAATCTCTCTGATAAGCTTGCAGAGAGTTGATAGCATGTGGTGCCTTATAATCTGTCGTATCCAGAGCACTGTTCTCTTTAAAGAACTATGTATGAATAGTGTGGCATCAGCCTGACCTAGTCACTCAGAACAGTGATTGCAGTAATTTACACTTATGATCCTGTGTCAATGTTAAAAGACTGACATTGAAAGTATCAGTACTTGTATCTTTTACTATTCCCCTCCTCAATAGTTATTTTCATGCTCATACAAACAGTTAGCATGGAGGTCAGAGAGATCATTTCCATACCTCATTTTTCTTATACTTTTTGCCGTGCCTCAAAACTCAAGACACCCAGTCCACACAATATTCTCCATTAAAAAATATTGCTATTGGCCATAAACCAGAAATCCCTGCTTTCCTCCATTAGTAACTGTCCACACAGTAATAATGAAAAATACAATTATCACAGTCTTCCTTGCTTCCCCCTGTGCTATCCTTCTCTGAGTCCTTTTCTAGGTCTGCGTTGCAGTGGGTCTCTGGAGAATTCACCTGTCAAGCAGGCTAACAGCTGACCTTCAGGACCGGACCCATTCCTGGGATCCTTCTTCGGTATGACCCTGCTTTCGTGGCATGGCTGTCACATCAAGCACATAAAGGAGTCATGGGAGTCTGCTGCTTCTGGTCTTTGGACAGCCCAAGCTCCTCTGAGCTTGTGGGGAGCAAGCAAACACCTTTGTGATTTTCTCTCCTAACTATTCCTTGTAGAAAGTTCATGTGTTTGGTCGGGTGGATGTGCATATAGCACTGTTAACCTCTCTGAGGTGGAATGGTACAGCTCATGTTCTTCATCCCCTGATAAACTGTCTGCCAAGAACATTTTCTTCAGAGAATATCAGTGATCTTAGTGTCCTCCTGTTGCTAGGTATCTGGGTGCCCATAAGACTTCTTTCATTTTTTAGAGCTGGGATACAGCCTCTGGCCAGAGCAGGCACCACAGACCACGAAGAGTTAGCACCCAGCTCAAATGTGGAAAGAGACTTCACAGAAATGGGAGAATTGGCAAACAGGCATATAGGAGCATTAGTGTGAGCACAGGGACTTATGGGAACATCAGTGCTGTGTTGTGCAAACATTAGTACTGATGAATTTGGTGTCCTCATTCTCCAAAAGGTGCAGACTGGATAGGGGCTACGTGTACCCTATGAAGGGTGGTGCTCACCTCAGCAACAATATACACTTCCTAAGTGCAAATGCTGCGGCGTTGCTCTTACTCACATCATCTGCAGCCAGCACAGCAGCATGTGCAAAGCTGGGTGCTCTGCCCCTGCTCATCTGCACCTCTTTCTCTGCATATTCCTGCTGTGTGGAAGGAGGATTCAGGGACATAACCCCATCTGCAAGAGAAGACATCATTACCTGTCCAAGCTGACTTTTGATCACACCACTACAGTAGTGGAAAATGTCTGGATGTGAAGCCAAGAACCTGCCTGCCAGTCTCCTTTGAAAGGCAGGATAGCAGGCTGGATGTTTCAACTGTGCTCCACTCAGGAAAGTCTCATATTCCTCTGAGAGTGATCGGCTTAACTAATAACAGAAACACAACTTTAATTAATAGAAATGACAGCTTAGAAAAAGATCCAAAGAGTGAGCCACACTTATAACTTAGAAGACTTATCAACACTTAATTAACAACGGAAGCATTGCAAAGTTAAGTATATTTACAGCTGCAAGAGGCAGTGTCACTGCAAAGCTGGTCCTATCTGAATTCACTCTTACTTCTAGTTGCAGCATTGGAATGTTTCATGGGAGAGGTATGAATTAATCCAACCCAAAGCTTGCCCCAATCCCATATTCCATACCTTTAATTATATTGCATAAATATACATGAAAGGTGGCATTTAAGATACTATGTTCTGTTGTTATGGCAACCAATATTCTAAAAAGTGATGATAAAAAATAAGCAAAGGAAAGCTATATAAGAATAAATGCATTATGTTGTTATAGCAACATTTTAATTCCGAACAGGTTGGTATGACACATATGGTAAGCCTTGCTGGGACCCTGCACCCTGGTGTTGTTGGGGTCTCTCCTTTCCAATCATGTGCCAGAGAAAATCAAGGTGTATTACATACTATATATATTGCCTAAAGTTTATCTATCTTGGAATTGTAGAGTACATTTTACATAAGACAATCAGTAAACATAATGCAAAAATTATGGGTTTAGCTCAGTCTTGTCAATTTACAGGGCTGCTGTTCTCTAACATTTGTAATACTTTCAAACTGTTTTCTTTCTGTATCTCTTTTTTAGAAACACACTCACATGCAAGGTCCACAAGATTTGTCCTAAAATCATGAGATTCCCCCGGGAAGAAATACATAAATACATCTATCTCTCTCAATCTTGTTTTAACTACTCCCAAGTGCCAATCAGTTTGTGTCACCTTATCCCTCATTATTTTCTTCCATCTCTCCTCGTTGTTTCTTTTTACCCTCCATTCTCCCGGAGCTGTACTCAACCTGAGATAACAAGTGATTTCACACCTGGCAGGGGTGAAGCTAAATTTACAGGAATCTTGAGCTCTAAAGGGCTATTGTACATCTATTAACAAATCTGGCCTCTTTGCTGATTTTGCTTAGCAAATGTAAGAAAACAGAATGGGGGAAATGCAGTGCTGAGGAGAGATACTGTGTGAGAATGGAACCGAGCCAGTAATTGCACTTAAATATATAATGAGACTTCAGCCACTGTGTACAAGAATACTCTGAAAGCACCCCATTAACAATGAAGTGATAAAAAAAAAGCATCATTGCAGAGTGCTCCTCAGTCACAAGCCACAGGACTAAAATATTTTTTGCTTCCTGCAACCAAGAATAATTTAATCATCTTGTAAATCAGCTGTGAGAGGAAAACTACAGCCCAGTGCCTTCTCTTGCTTCACATGCCTGCTGGGCACAGATGTATTAGAAGACTGGGGAGCATGGGGGGCTGTTGCTTCCCATTCACTCTGGCCAGTACACCAGTGGTACTTGCAGGACATATGACCTAGCCACAGCTAAACAGTACCCTCTCTTTTTTTGCTTTTAGCTGGACAACATCCATTTCTGCCTCCTACTGACATAGGAAACTGGTTATTCGTATGCAGATAGATGCTTGCTTCAAAGCTGCAGCCTTTCTTCTTGCCATTGGTGATGGGGCAGGATTTTGACCCTCCTGAGGGAGATAGCAGCTGGTGAGGATGCATTTCACACCTAGTGCTTCCAGGTCGGTGGGTCACTTGGAAGCAGACAAGCAGCAAGAATACAGCATTCACCAGTTGTGGGTAGCAAGTGTAGCACTCGATCCACCTTCTTTACAAAAACTGGAGGTTAATTCTGACTCAGGAAGTCATCAGAGGAATGCTGGCATTTACAAATCCGGCCTACATGGGTGAACTAGGCCCTTCAGCACAGGGGGAGTGGGATGACAAATTCTCTATGGAGATAATCAATGGGCCTGTCTATCATGAAGGCATGTGGTGTTGCTGCAGAGATGGAGAAGGGTGCTCTGGATTCTTGGGGGTTACAAACAGTGGCAACAGAAGGACTTAGTCAACACTAAGGGTGAGATTTACCTCAGCAGGGTTTTGCTGTGCAAACGTGTGTAGTGCAAACTATGTCTAGGCTTCTCAACAGGGTTTTCTTCTTGCTCATCTTAGAAACTTGTTCACAGATGGTGCAAGCCATTTCTGGAGGTTCTCATCTCACTTCACTGATGAGAAAATGGAGAGAACTGGGAAAGACACCCTGTCTCTGAATGTTAGTTGGGTAGGATCTAACTTGTAAATTTTAAGTAGTGAATATAGCCTGTCTGGGCCTCACTGGAAAGCACTCAGTGAGTGTTCTCTCTTCTTCAAGTCTCTCTTTAGAAAGAGAAATGTTTACCATGGGAAGATGTGACCCTTGGGTACCAAAATCATCACTGGGAAATGTTGGGATCACACCTTTGATAGACTCAGGTACAGCTCAGCTTTGAGGCACCCTTGGGTTTCAGAGGGTCTGCAAAGCTCCTGAGGGCCTGCATAATACCTGTAGAGCATGTGCGTTGTGCACATCCAGTGCAGGAGCACAAAAAATATTACTACAGCTGTTTGCTAATGCCCAGACTGTCCCTGGATGCCAACCTCAGCAAGGATAAGGGAGTAGCTGGTCCAGCCTTAAGAACCATTGCAAAAAGAGAAACCCAAAAGTTGCTGAAATTTTTAATTTGTGGTGATCTGTTCCCCTGCCATGGGTTTTTCTATTAGCACAGACATTGCTGTGCAAAAGTCCATTTCTCATCAAATCTGGAGACAGATGCTTGTTTGGTTTTCATTTATTGTTTGTCAATAGTGGTAGCCAGCATTTGTTTAGATGTGGTAGGTAATTAACTTTTTTTTTTTTTCAGTTAAAGCCTCAAACAATGATCCTCAGTCTGGGTTTGTTCATTTTCTACCAGAAAATATATGAGTAAAAAACCATTTTTTCAATTAGCTCTCGTTCTTGAGAGCAGTTCTGCTACATCCTGATGGCTGTGATTCACTGACTTTCATACAGGCTTTTCTTTGCATTAAAAACAACAGTGATTTTCCATTTTCCCAGTTTTTCCCTTCTCCTGTTCATTCCCTCATTTCTCCTGTGTCACCCAACACCTCTTCAATGCCCTCACTCAGTGGGGTGACTTTGCCCTGTGACATTTTTTTTTTTTCTTCAAGATTCCAAAGCTGCCAAAGCCCACCTGCTCTCCAACCATGACTCCAGAAGTTTGTGGGCCTCTTAAGGAACTGCTGGTGTATATGCCAACCCCTTGCAAGATTACTAGATACCATTTTAGACACCTGAGAGCATCAGATGCTCACACTTAGGCAACTTAATCCCTTCTCAATATCACCACAATGGTATGACTTCCCTTACGGTGATACAGATATACCCATTTCAGAATGTCTATCCTTTTTGCAGATGGGAGTAATCCTACCCTATTTCAGACCTTTGTTATGAGCTGCTTTATTCTAGGGGCTGTATTACTGTAACAATTGCATAAGAGAAATGACATTCACAACCAAAAATAACTAAATCATTACTGATACTGAATACACAACTCATCAGCAGGTGAGTGGTGGAAATGATGGCTCTATTTTGACCACTTGGCATCCACATGTGCCAAGAGAAAGTGGGCATATAAATGCACTCTCTACACTAGCTCCAAGATCTGGAGAGATTACACTGGAGAAGAGAGGGATCCCTCTTTCCTTTTCGTTCCTTTGCTAAGCCTGAGCACACCCTTGCCTGGAAATGTAAGGCTAGCTTAAAGTTTAAGTGGTAGGAGCAGTCATTACATTTCTGTTTGTTTACTGAGCTCTTGAAATGCCTTTACAGAGCAGCCTACTCTCAGAGCCACTGAATACATTAAACTCCAACAAGACACCTCTTCTCTCTAATCAGAACTAAAAGACTGGGTTCAGAAAGCAAATGGGATATTATTTTTTTATAATGGTGTTTCATATTTATATCATGAGATATGAAAGGAATTGCAACAAAAAAATTAAGGGAAGAAAAAGAAAAAATATGTCCTAAATGGTTAATGGGCCTCAGCAAGCAATCTGTCCAAAGAAAGATTTCTTTGTCAGTCTGACAACTGATCTATAATCTTGTTCTACTTGGTTAGCATTCCCATCCCCTCCCAACTCTACCTTGTAGAGCTTCTAGGAAACTTCATGGAAAGAGAATTCTCATTCTCACTGCACCCCTACCCTGGCCATTTTCAAGATAGGGTTTAGCTGAGCACGTCTTGCACAGACTGCTAATGCCTTCCAGGAACAAGACCAGCATCTCCAAAAGGGGCCCAGATCACAGGCTACATACATCAGCTAAAGTCCAGGATTAGGAGGGGCCTATAAGGGACTTTGGGAAACCCCATCTGTCTTCCCACCACTAGTTAGAATAGTCTTCACGTTGCTGTAACTTGGCCCAGGTGTTGTTGCGCATTCATCAGCTGGGCCATTTCCAATTCTAATCCACTCCTAATATGAGCCATTTCTTCTTTAAAGGTCCTTCTTTAAAGGTCTTCTTTAAAGGCTTCTTGATTCTTCTGACCTTTTGTATTGTTCCCTGAAGAAGCCTTAGGGGTGTGGGACCCACTGCTGAGTTACTGCACCCATGAAATACCCTTTCTATGCAGTGATGACACTTCTCTGGAGCAATGAAGTGTCTTCAGGATGACTGAGTATGGATGAACCAGAACAAATCAGAGGAATATTAAGTCCTATGTGTGTGTGGAATCTTCAGGGAGCTACAGGGCAGGGGTTTGCTCATGCCAAAGTAAAAACTGTTTGAAGAAAGCTGGGTATAATTAATTTCACTTTAGTTTTGCACTGGTTGGGTGGTCCCTCAGATATACATAAGAAGATCATCTTCTTCCTGAGTCTGTGTCATCTTCACTGAATTCCCTATGACTCTGTAGCTGGGAATTAGCTTTTGTTACTGAGTTTACTGTTTGCCTCTCATGCAGCATTCCAAAGGACTTCTAAAAGTGAGCTGCAGGATCTATGATGCATGCGTTCATGTACATCTGCCTTGTTCCAGAAAAGTTCCTACTAAAAAGCAATGGACAGCCTATGTAGTTCAAAGTCCTATTAGGTAGTTTTGACCACTAGCTGTAAAAGAAGTATTGGTAGGATTGCCTGGTGCTAGTGACAAGTATGTGTGACTAGCCCGGCAAGTCTTGCTGGAAGGGGAAGTGCCAGCCAGCATGCACGTTGGACTAACATAGGGAGGGAAAGCTGTGTCATTCAAACTGGAGCAACAACATCACAGAAGCTTGTATAAATATTCTGGGATTAGGGCAAGACTTTGCAGAATGCAACAAGAGATTTAATCAAAATTGGCAATTTCTGGTATAATTCAATGACAACCGAGGCAAATGCTGCTTCCAGCAGTGGAGTCAAACCAAAACCAAAGGTGTATTTGTGGTGGATTTTAACAGCTGACTGTTCAAGCTGCCAAACTTCCATTCTCTGTGTTGTGGTTTAGCCCCAGTCGGCAACTGAACACCACGCAGCTGCTCGCTCACTCCCCCCTGGTGGGACGGGGGAGAGCATCGGAAGAGTAAAAGTGAGGCAACTCATGGTTTGAGATAAAGACAGTTTAATAGGTAAAGCAAAAGCTGTGTGTGGAAGCAAAGCAAAACAAGGAATTCAATCACTACTTCCCATGGGCAGCAGGTGCTCAGCCATCTCCAGGAAAGCAGGGCTCCATCACGCGTAACGGTTACTTGGGAAGATGAACACCATCAGTCCAAATGTGTCCCCCCCTTCCTTCTTCTTCCCCAGCTTTATATACTGAACATGACAACATATGGTATGGAATATCCCATTGGTCAGTTTGGGTCAGCTGTCCTGGCTCTGTCCCCTCCCAGCTTCTTGTGCACCCGGCAGACCAATGGGGAGCTGAAAAAGTCCTTGACCAGTGTAAGTGCTACTTAGCAACAACTAAAACATCTCCACATTATCACCTCTGTTTCCAGCAAAACTCCAAAACATAGCCCCATACTAGCTACTATGAAGAAACTTAACTCTACCCCAGCTGAAACCAGGACACTCTGCAAGGGTGAGGGGTATGTCAGGAGGAAGGATCACCCTCTGTGTGTTCTGTTTCTGTTTCTCATATTCTTTCCATCCATCACAGGGCAATACTGGAGATAGGATCCTGTGCCAGAAAAATCTTTGCTTGGTCTCTTCCAACACAGCAGTTCTCTTATCAGATTCATCAGCTGTCCCAGAGATGATTCATTAGAGGGGATTTAGAAAATATCACTTAACTGTGATGAAAAGAAAGGCCTGGAATAAAGCTTCAAGACGCCTGAAGGTGCACAACTGAGGAATAAACAACAACAAAAAATTCAATCATAAAGCTTTTCATGACTTTCCTCTGGCATCACCTTAGTGGGCAAAGCTCTGCTGGCAATTTTGTTGAACATAGGCTGCAGCTGCGACCTAGCCTCCTGCTCCAACACAGAGGTTCTCAGACAGTGTCCCACACAGCGTGTGGGACTTGTTGCCAACAGCAGCTGCCTGCTCACATGGTTCTGGCTCCTTCTCTTCATTTCCAGCAGCTACAGATGAGTTAGAAATAGTTACAAATACATTTAAGTGCTCTCGTAATGGTACTTTCCCATACAGGCAATTACTATCATTGGCACAGGGATGTGATATATTTTAGTGAATAGAAAAGAGACTAGCTATACACTTATGGATTGTGGTGCTGATGGTCCACAAAAGCTCTATATTAAAAAAAATATCTGAGTATTAATGCAAAAAAATCCCTGCTATAAGGACATCATAATTAGCTGGTAATGCTTTATCTTTTCAGGTCACTGACTCCTATCAGTGCAAATACCCTTTGGGTTTCTGGATGTCAGACAGACCTAATGAAGGCTCTAGGTTCATTAATTCTCATGCTAATAATGTTTTTAATTTGTTGTATTCTTTTCGTATTTGGCTTTCAAAGCCACAAGTATAATGTCTCCCTTTAAAGGAAGCTCTGTCTGGAAAAAAAACCACATAGTAATTGCATGATTTATAGATCAGCTTCTCTTAGTTAAAAAGAGAACAAAGGAGAAATTATTTTTCTTTCTGTTAATGTCACAAACTCAGGAAAGAGCTCTTAGAGGCAACCTGCATCCTCTTTTCTCACACTTGGCAACTGAGACTGTACATGCTTCACTCCTAGCTGTACATATTCAGGAGACTTAACGGAAACCATTTCCACCAATGCCTTCTCTTGCCTTACAGGCAACACACCTGTACTTGCACTAGCACCCAACTTCATCTGACAGACATGAAGAACCATCTGAGGAATAAGTTGTTCAAAGGAACAAACGTTTTCTCAAATCTTCATTATCCTGAGATTTCTTTGCCCTGGACCCAGCTTCCCTTAGAAAGTCTAGGAGAACCTTACAGCCTAGATCAGCTGCCAGTAGCTCCAACTCTGTGTGTAGGACAAGAACTGCTGTGATGTAGGGATATCGTGTCCACTCCAGTTCCTTTGGCTTTGTCTGCATTCTCCATGGTGAGGAGACACACTGCAGGAATGAGAGACTTAACTCTACAGCACTAAGGACTGTATCCACCACACCGATGTTTGCCAGCAAACACAGGGAAAGATGGGTTAGCCCAAGTTAAAGGGGTGATGACTTTGAACATAATTTACTATTTTATTTTGGCTGGGAATAGGAACTGTCAACAAATGATTAAGACAATTGATTTCAAGACAGAGAAAGAATAATGATGCTTTAAACATCACTTTTCAGCAGACATGGATTATAGAGTAACTGGATCTTATCACTGAAAGAAAAGCAAAATCATAGGATGATTTATTCTCTATTGCTATTGGTCTTTCTGCTGACCTTTACAAATAGAGGCAAAACCTTTTCTTTGCTGCAATCAGTATGACCTTCACTGCCATCCTGAGTAGAGGTAGTCTGTCATGCAATGTAGTTAGTAAAACTCTCCTCAAGACCATACCTCACTTCTAAACCCAGTTTTGTGGATGAAAAAAAAAAAAATGTTATAGCTTTTCCTCCAAAGAATGCAAAATTAAATATGTAAAAACACGTTAAGAACATTCTCTTTCCTCTCACACCAGAGCCTGTCAGCACTATCCGCAATCAAACCTCCAAGGACGTCAGAGTTATCATCAACTCATGCAGTTCTCCAGCCTGAGACTGCTGGAATAGATCGAAGAACCCTAGACGTTGATCATAATGCAGGCTTGCCAAAGGACGAGTATTTAGCATGGAGCAGCATCCTTAGCACAGTCCAGATGGCTCTTTGAAGAGCTTTTATTACGCTTTGTTCCACTGCAACAACAGCTCTCAATGGCATTTTTGTTTTGTTTTGTTATCAGGCTCTGGAGAGCAGGAAACACATGCTTCTGCTGTGTTCCCCATATATATAGTTCAGCTACCACCCCGTCACCCTCTTCTTCCCAGTGCAATGTGCTAAACACACTATTAACAGATGACTATTACAGGATCAGAGAGAAATAGCTCTGGAGTTCAGCAGCCCTAAGGGGTGGCAAATGGTCCCAGTAGGAAAATGTCAATTGAGCTTTGTTTTCCTGGTGTGGCCAGGCTTTTTTCAACCTACAAGTGAACTGCAGCCTCAGCAAATACACGATCCCGTCACAGTGGGGACCTCTCAGATTTTACTCAGAATTTGGTTTTGCATCATCATGGCTACGAAAAGCAGTAACTGGTTATTCTGGCTGTTCTGAACACACAGATGTGCAAACAAGCTGGGCAGTGTTTTAACATGCATTTTCTGGGGCCTTTATGCTCTGCAGTACTGGAGTTCCTTGGTAAATCTAGAAATGGGCCTATGCCTGTATCTACAGATGGATAGAGCAATAGATCTTTACATTTATTGTTAATCAAAGCAGCATTCAAGTCCGCAAAAACTTACAAATATTTCTACAGTCAATATGAACCTTCCTCAGGCAACATTTGCTTGATTTGTACACTGCAATTGCCCATGATCTGTCTTTTACATTTTTTTGAGCCTGTTGCCAGTTTAGGAGCTATTTCTGAAATCACATAAAGGCAAACTCCCCCCTGCCTTTGTCTGGGCACAGCATTGCAAGATGGAGGAAAAGAAATATGATGACTCAGACAGAATTATTTAGCGCCAGATCTGAACTTTGGGCCACCATTTGAGCAACATTAATCTAAACTGTAAATTGCTTTCCCGAATACCTGTTGAAGATAGTTGTCAGAGAAGCTTATGATGTGTTGCTTTACCACTTGTTTGCACATCTGTCATTCCTTAATGTGTTTTCCTGACATTTGTTGTTTTCTCACAGAACAATTTTGTAAATGGGAAAATTAGGAAGAACATGAGACATGAGAAAATTCCTAGCAAAAGAGGGGAACCAGAGGACATATATTATTATGACCTTTCCTTCATTATGCTAAATAAGAGGTAAAAATATATTCAGAATTAAAAACAATATGCCAGTTTAAACAGCAACCAAAAGTATTACATGCCCATTTGAAAGGTCTTCTGTGACTTTTTAAAACCTTTCTCACCCTTTTTATCTTGTTCAAGTCAGGAACTTTTAAAATAACTTCATGGAAGTGTGAAAAAAGCAGGTCTTGCAGCTGGTTTTATAGTGTACCTTACTCAGTAGAGTCTGGTGACTCTTGTATTTCCAGTGAAAAATATATTGTTACTGAGAATACCTGTTCTGTGAGTGAAAAGAAATAACACATTGCCCCAAATCCAATTTGAGCAATTATATTCTGCCTGAATAATTTTTTCCAAAAGTGTAATTAGATACAACCCTATATTATTGATCTAGGAACTCTGAACATGCTGCAGCAGCATAAATTGGCCTGAGCTGTGGAGAGTTTAAATGGAGAAAGATCCAAAATGGTCAAATCTAGGCAGAATACCTGAAGGACCTCTGTGAAACAAGAATTCCAACACAAAAGTAAAATACCCAGCTTCATAAGAAAAAGAGCAAACTTGAAAAGACCAGTAATGACTGTCATATCTTCTTTGACACCACTGATGTATTACAGGAGCAAAAGGGCAACTTCTACAAATTAAAACTCTGAAAATTATGTGATGTCGGCAACATCTCAAATGTTTGAGATGCTTTTGAAACGTGGGTCTGAATAAACACAGGTTTTATTTATTCTAAACCTTCAGCCCTAACATGTTTCAGAAATACAGTGCAGCAGACTAATTTGCCCAATATATGCAAGCAGAGATACTCCCAAGCAAAATAATTGCACAAATACTTGTATTAATAGCTACATGAGCAGACCAACCTGTCCTTTTCCTTCAAAAACCTGTCCCCTAGCCTATTACTCCAAAAAAGAATGGAACCGTCTGTGGCCACTAACAACGTAATTAATAAAAGCCAAATTAGTTTCCTTCCTGAAGAATGAACCATAGACAACATCTTCACCTCACAGATACCATTAACAAAAGTTTTAACCTCCCCCCACTTACCACAAAATGAAGAAGTTATTTTCCCCTTCACAGACTTTCTTAAATAGGCTCCATCTGGTCCTTCTTTCTGTAAGAAAGTCAAACTAGTGGGCAGAGCTGGGATGGTGTTTGAATGCAATAGTAGATGAAAAAAAATGAGATTAAAATGGAAATCTAAAAGCTTATTAAGAAAATAAGATCAACATATAATTTCAACTCAAATTTCTTTGATCTAGCTATGAACAACTTGCTAGCTAACCTGGGACAGCTCTTGCCCTAAAACCAAAACCTCTGCCATTTGCTTTTATGTACAATCGCCCTTCTGAGAGTTCATCTTGTCTCCCTGTTGAAAACCAGGGTAATTCAGTCACAGTTTACAAATGGGACCAACTATTTCCCTGTGTGGTTTTATGAGGAAAACAACCTTAGGAATACACATCCTAAGTTGTCAGTGAAAACACCAGGAAGTTTCAGGCTAGTGTTAAACTGATGGAACACTTGCAGTTTTGAACTGATTCAGTCTCCTGAGATACTGAATATATTGAAGGAAAAAACCTATTCAGACTCCTATGTCAAGGACAGCAGCAGATATTTTCTTTATGACAAAGCTCTAGGGCAGGACCCTCTGCCTGGTGGTGCTACATTGACTCTGAGCATACCCTAGGCAGTACTATACTTTGTTCTTCCCTATTAGCCTCAATTTTTCACCTTCCAAAGCCACACACAAAGTCTCACAGTAATTGATCTTTGGGAGTCATTGGACTACCGTAACAAGGGTTACATCCAAATGAGACATTATCTATCCACTTCTATGACAGCATTATACAGGGGGTCAGAATATCAACAAATATGAAAAATACTCATGATGCCCAGGCAGCAGACAAAAATGCAAATCTTTGGGAAGAGCCCATTAAAAACTGTAAAAGACTGTAGGATGCCACAGATCCCCATGCAGATTCATAACACTAGCAGACCTCTGTGTGCTATAATATACAAATGTAAGGCGTACACTTGCCAAACAGACTCAGTGGTCATAAACTAGAGGTGGAAAATGAGAGGCATAATGCACAGCTAGAATCCAGAGGAGACAAGCCATATAAATCATGGGAAAAAAAAGGGAAGAGGTAATTTTTTTTTCCCCACCAGTATCCAAAATGTGAAAATGCATGAAGATTATACCTCCTCAGACTAGCAAAGAATAAGTGAAACATGTCTCTTCCAAAAGTCACAAGGAGTATTTGTTAAACCTTGGGGAAAACAGAAAGAAGGTAAAAAGTGCAATACTGTGCAGCAACGTATAATTACATCAGAAGGGTCGGAAGGATTAAGTCGCAGATGGGCTGGCTGCCTGCCTGTCTTGGAAGAACCACGTAGCCCACACCTTTGATAGCTCCCTCAGGAACCTGTTCTCTTTTAGACTTTGACAAGGGAGTGTGCACACATGCAAGAGCACTGTGCCACCACCGTTTCATCTAACAGCAGTCAGAACAGTGAAGTGGTTGGATTTCAGGCATGTCTCTGTCTTCAGGTCACTCTCTTTCACTGCAGCATCTGGCAGTCACTTGCAGTGGTTGACAGGGTAGAGGGAATGCCACCTATTAGAAACACATTTTAGTCTGATTTCTGATGGAAGTAAGGTTAATGTGATCATTTGGTCTACAGGTGTGTGCCTCTGTGCTGCTGCTTCTCCCCTGAAACTTTGGACTCACCAGTGGACTTGACTGCATTTGAGAGCGGGAGAGACATTTCAAAAGGAGCACCTCCCCCCAAGTTTCAGAAAAATAAATAGGGAGAAGAGGGAATGGGATACAAACAACATTTTTTCTTTACAACTATTCTTCTCTACAGTTCAGCTTGGGATCATGTGGCGGTGTCATCACCAACACTTCAGTGGGACAAGAGATCTAAGGAGAAAAGAAATACTGCAAGTTTACATGGCAATAATAGAAATTCCATTTTAAAAAAATTACATCATCCAATGAAAGTAAATTCTTCTGAAAATTAGCTTCCCTGGTTCCCTTTCTCACACAGGTGCACGTTTTAGCCTGTAGATTTGTGCTTGTTCTGCTAGTAACATCTTGATGATCTCAGCTGCATGTTGTCTTTTCTGTTAATGCAAAGGATGTCACCTGCATGACTCAAGAAGACAGAGTTATTCTCCAAGTAGTCAGCAAACTCAGCTGTCCTTCAACACCCATTAGGATTGGCAGCAATACCTTTCTTGGAGAGGCTGCTCACTGTAAACTCTGTGAAGCTTTCTGCTTGTTCCTCTTTGCCCCAGTAGACCTAACAAGCCAGGGGCAAGGTAATTGTAAATCATTCCAGTATCAGGCCTGATCAAGTTGATTGTCTCATGTTAGTTTCTTTGTGGACGGAGGTTTTCAGAAATTCCACCATTTCAGTTGCTTCTGTCTTGCACTCTGAAGAAAGCAATTAGGATAAAGAGATAAGACAGGATGAAAATGCAGTGATTGCCCTGCTTTTGCCAGCATGTAGTTGTTGGACCAAGAAGTTGACCAGCAATAGGTTGCTGATCAGAGCAAGGCATGTAGTTGCATTAACACTGAGCACACCTGTCAGCTCAAATGGCCATTTTGGAGAGGCACAGATTGCTGTTGTTATTACCTGAAGTCACTGCACCACAAGTGCACATGACAAATAGGTTAACACACCCATTTACAGTCATTTGGCCTTGCTAACCACCACTTTTGTACTTCATGATGCTGAGGATGGCATTCTGACAAGAGCTAGGAGCTTTAAGGGAAAGGAAATGTAGCCCTCGGACTGACTGGTAATTAGCAAGAAACTCCCACCATAGCAGAAATGATGAGTATGGTGTCTCGAGAACATTATTCCACAGGACTGTCAGTCCAGGGCCTTTCATCAGCGTTTAAATTCAGCCCATTTTCCTTTTTAAAGTATGGCTACGGTCTGAGAAGTGAATTCTTAGTGTTCCCTATTTATTCCCTCTCAGTGACTTCCATATCAAACATGCTTCATTTAAAACTCAAAAATAAGGCTTTCACCTGCCAGCAAACACAAGTTCAAAGCAATTTCTCACAATCAAGTTATGTTCTTTCTGTTTCATACATCATCACTAACAACAATGATTCTGGGGTCAAAAAGGAGGAGGGGGTGTGTTTTCATGATGGATGTAGCAACATGGAACAGAGCTCACTTTTGCCTGACTACAGTGCTGACACTAGTAGGATTTTATTTGTGTCAGTAAAAATAAGGGCTGCCATTAAGGCAGGGAGACCTAGTGCATGAAGTGCCATTTTTATCACCACTTTCCTCAGCATAACCTCACTTTAAACAAAAGCCACAAAACAAGAATGCCTCCCCAATGCTTCATCTTGTTTCATTCAGGTTGCCAGAGAGCAAGCAAATTTCTCACAGGCAATGTCTTCGTTGTCGTGCTTTGATGGTGACTCATAATTCTGGTGCAATTTATTCAAGGGTTCTAATTACTGGTTCATGGGTAAAAATGAACAAAGGCACAATATGTAGGTGTCCCTTTGCCCAGTGCCTACTCACTGCCTGCCTGTGCGGTTTTGAAGCTGAAAGAGCCTCCATCTGAATTTGGAGGTTCATGATTTGTAATGTTCCACTTTATTCATGGTGCACCAAATGAATGTTGATAGTGGGTAATAAAAAAAGCAATAAAGGAATGTTATTCCCCATACTTTGTATGGAAGGAATCAGGGACACAGGTCTGGACCCAGAGTCTTGAAAAGACTAACCTTTAGGTGTCTGACCATCAGATCCAAAAGATCACATGCAGAGAAAGAGACAATTCAAAACAGAAGAAATGGTTTGCTGGCCATGATGCCAGCAAAACCCACATTGCTCAGTCTTAGACTCAAGTCACAAGTAATACTAGGGACAGGCACATCCTAAAATTTGCCCATCTCTTTGCATCTGTTCCACTGCAGGTAACCTTTTCATAACGTTTTCAACCTCACTGGCTTCCTTAGTGCGAGGAACTTGAACAGAGATGGGAATTGAACCTTTTTTTCTTGAGGTGTCTAACCACCAGGATCCAGGCTATTCTGCATTGAGATGAATGGGGAAGTGATAGATTGACCACTTCTTCCATTGATGCCAATTCCATGTGCAGCCCAGAGGCTCCCTGCACCAGACGGAAGTAAGGAAGGAAAAGCGAGCATGTTAATCTGTCTTAGTTTCAAGTGGGATAGAGTTAATTTTCTTCCTAGTAGCTGGTATATCACTGTTTTGGATTTAGTGTGAGAATAATGTTGACAACACACTGTTGTTTTAGTTGTTGCTAAGTAGTGCTTACACTAGTCAAGGACTTTTCAGCTTCTCGTGCCCTGCCAGATTGAAGCTGGGAGGGGGCGCAGCCAGGACAGCTGACCCAAACCGGCCAAAGAGATATTCCATACCATATGATGTCATGGTCAATATATAAACTGGGGGGAGTTGGTCAGAGGGCAGCGATCACTACTCAGGAACTGGCTGGGTATTGGTCTGCAGATGGTGAGCAATCGCATTGTGCATTACTTGTTTTGTATATTCTTTTACCATTATTATTATTTTCCCTTCCATTTCTGTCCTATTAAACTGTCTTTATCTCAACCCACAATTTTTACTTTTTTTTTTTTTCCCTGATTCTCTCCCCCATCCCACTGTGGAGTGGGGAGGGGTGAGCAAATGGCTGTGTGGTGTTTAGCTGCCTGCTGGATTAAACCAGAACATAATCCAATGCTTTTGGCATGTTTAGGACAGGGGATATTTCATGCACTGATCTCTGCTCCAGAGGAAGGCATCCCATGCCTTTTTCCTATCAATTTTCCAAACTGCTCTGGGGTATGGGCTTTTCGGATCTGACCTTTTATCATAGGTCCTGATGCAAATTTTTGCATCCTTGTGTTATCCCCCACTGATTTCACACTCGGGTTAAGTAGGGAAGCCTGCACAGTCATTAAACATGTGGAGAGCAAGCTCATTCTGAAAATTAGTCCCAAGACCCATCTTGCCCCTAGCCATGTGAACAATGGCGCAGTGACCATGAGAGAGAATGGTAGACGCATAGCTGGGAGCTCTGCCCAATTTTCTGATATTTAGAGGAAGACCCTATTCCTTCCTCAGGTCTATGGCAGATCAAGATTACTGCTTGTGCTCCATGATCATGGAAGAGTGTAAAATGAAACTCTGCTTTGGAGCTCCTGGCTTGGGCACTGCTCCTAAAAAGCAAAGACTTGTCACAGAGTGAAGTCAAGTCACTTTAACAATGAGAAAAGCCTGATTCACTCATTCCGCTCACGGTCTCTGCATCCCTGGGTTTTTTTAATCAGTTTCATGCTGGGAAGTGAATCAGGCCCAAGATTAAAGCGCGTCCACATCTGAGGAAAGTTTATGAGTGTGTGTATGAGCGTGAGCATGTGGGCGAGGATTAAAGCGTGAAGGATAAGGAGAAGCCAAAAGTGAAGTGTTTTGAATTACCATTCTCTGCTCAGAAAGCTTTCTGCAAATTGCCCAAATAGATATTCCTAGATGAAGCCTCTTGCATCTATTCCATGGCAGGTAATCTTTTGGAAAAAATTGTGCTTTTATTGAGTGTGGTAATTATTTCATACCAGTTTCAATGGCAACATTCTTAAGAACAGGAAAAATCATCTGTCTGCTTTGGCCAGTTTGACCTGCTAGCTATTTCTTGAGAGTTTTTGTGATTTTACTGGCTTACATGAAAAAAGCTCATGGCCTGCCTTTTGCCAGACCGGAGTGGAAAACAGCACAGAAAATTTTGACATGGATACAAACAAGCCTGCTTTGTCAAGAACATGTGTTTTGCACCCCAATAAATCAAGACATTAAATATTTCTTTTGAAAATTCAAACATTTTCTTTATGAAATGCTACAGAAGTAGTAGCTCAGGTGCTTCCTGCTCCCCCATTCTCACTTTAGACTGACTTTCCTACAAGAATGGCATCTCCTACAATGCATCATGAGCTCTAATTTGGTAGGAACTAGTGATGCCTCACATCAGTTACATCATCCTAGTGGAAAATGGGAGACGGGTCCATCTGAGTCCAGCGCAGAGAACTAATGTAGAGCATGGGCTTCTGCACTACATCTACCTCAACTCACCACATGAATATTCTGGAGTTTAAAAGTCTGTTTTCATTTAAAATCTTCAGAATACCAATACTCTCCCTTCTTTTCCTATTCAGAAGACACAACGCAGAAGATGATATGCTGAGATTTGGAAACCCAATTTTTCCTTGAAAAACAGTCAACAAAAGCCCTACGTCTCATTCTTTTGAAGCTTAATATTTACTAACACCACAAATGGTCATAACAGCCACTGTTGTAACAGAAAAGGCCAGGGAAAAGAGAAGCTGTCAAGTAGACACAAATTCCACAGCAACCAAACCTTGCATTTTCAAGCCACCACTAAACATGATGGGTGGTACCCGGGGTACAGAAGAAATGGACTTGGAAAGGTGATTTAGCAGAACAAGGGACAGGCTGCAGAACCACAGCCTGTTCTGCACTGAGGGGTTTAAGAGAAGGCCTTGGCCTCCAGTGCTGTCAGCTTATTGCTCGTAAAATAGCTTAAATGCACTTTACAACTTTCTTTAAAGCAGCAGATGAGTGTGAAATGTGGCAGAGAGGAGTTTTCAACCAGTCAGCTCCTTTGAATAACAACTATCTTCTTTCCAAAATTTAAATCTTGTTCCCATTCCTCCTCCAA